>NC_139229.1:204948568-205640608 GCF_977018435.1 Lepisma saccharinum | reverse complement strand
ATTTGTATTTCTATTTTTACGCCGCTGTCTCTCACGGTTAATGCCGACGATGAGAATGGATGATGATACGATGACACTTATGTATGGACAGGGAGGTGCAGTCTGGCGTTCGGAAAAGTTCGGAACCATTCGTAAACCTCCACGGATGACGTCAGCCACAGGACATGTCAAAGACGAGCACCAGCAACGGCATAATAATTCACACTTCTTCCGTGTTTTCGGAGATAAATTTGTTTTAAAAAATTGAATGAATGTTCTGGGTGTGTGTGTGTGTAAGTAAATGTATATGTATAGAGCAGACTATATCTAGTAAACTGTGTCGCTGAAGGTTAACTATCAATAGAATTAACGTGTAATGAAAAGCGGGAAAGCCGGCTTGGAGGTGGAGCAGAGGTTTGTTCAGAATTTTCTATTTGAGTGGTGTAAGTTCGTGTTTATGGGGGTGAAAAGGTATATTTAGAGCCAAAATGACCACAAAGTTGTCCTTTTTAAAAAAAATGTGTGGAGTGTTAGGGCGAAGTTGGAGGATAAATCACTGGGGCAGAGACATTACAACTTCATGTTTTATAATCCAAACGTTGCTTTTTAGCACTTTCATCCTGTAGCGTCTGCAGTTTCTTTATTTGTTCTTCAGCACATTTTAATTTCTTTTTCAGTTTCCAACTCACTATTTTGTTGGAGATTGGTCATATTGGGTATATTTCCAGTACTCAGAGTCTCTGAATTACGTGCCATGCAAATTCTTTTGCGAGCAGACAACTCTTCAAATCTTTCCACTGCTCGCTTTCGAATCTGACGTTTATTGGCACGTCCACTTCGATCAATTATGTCATTTGGCCGTTGAACACTACTAGAATAGTACAATTTACCACAATACCAGGCAAATGTAAACATGGTACAGCGTTTTTATTAAGCTGCCGTCTACGCAGGTAATGCTCAACAGTTCTGCTTTTAAGTTCCGTTCGTAATCGGCATCCAGAAAATGCGATGAGCACACTGTCGCTGTTTTGGTGTTAACAGGATCTAACCTCTTACACTTTGAACGTGAAATCGGGACTTTTTTTTTTACCACTTGACTCCTCTGTTTCCATGCTGTAATTTTGTGTGCAGAAACCATCTCAGTATGTGTGTTTTTCCATTTCTTCTGATCAGACATCAAACGTCTGTGTACCAAAAGTATTTTTACGAAGCTGTTACACATGCACGAGATGGACAATCAACTCGACAACGCGAGATTCAAACTGTGAGCCTGGCCTGCGAACTGGACACAGACAGTTCTCGAATATTTCTCTCCGATTCGAGCCTGAACACCACTAATATGTCTTGTCCTCCCATGTTTGCAGCTCTTATAAAAGCCGAAACCCACCAAATTGTTCATATTCAGGAGTAAGTACTCGCAAGTGTTCAAATGGTCTGTCACAGCTTCCGCAGTCTTGTCGCACATCGGCACGAAACAAAGGAAGTCTTCTACGAGTAGAATACAGCTGGATCAAGAAATAATTAATGCACAGTGAAAACCCTTCCTTTCCCAACACATCTAATGTTTCGTTTCCCAATATGATTAAATGCTTACTCATTTATCTCCAGTGACGTGCCCAAGGGAGGGTTGGTGGGGTCATAACCTCATTTGATCCAGTATTCCTTTAAAAAATGAACGTCAAAGACAGGAAAAGATGGCAAAATTAGGACTGATCACCAAAAATAGTAAGCGTAACCACTCTCCCTTCCGAAAATCCTGGGAACGCCACTCGTTATCTCGGAGACATTTTTTAAAATCAAGTCACCAGAAGTTTTTATCATTTCGTATTGGAGACAGAAGTAAAGCGCCTTGTACGCGATCAAATACATCATGTACAAGTCCTTGAATTGAACGTTTAAAAGGAAATGACGTCAGAGACAACGCCATTTTTTCATTGGATCCACTGTCCGGTCAAAGAATATATATTTAGGAATGGTTCTAATGAACGCATATTTATATCATCATTATATTCTAGAATGTTCCGCAGATAAACGATTCATAAATATTGCCAGTAGTTCGACTCCTCTTATTCAAGAACATTCCCTCTCGCGTCTTCCAGAGATTAGAAATTACAACGAATCGCCCTACGTGTGGAGCTACCATTGTTGTGCAGCTTCCAAATGCTGACAAGTCTCTACATAGTGCTCAAGTTCACTGCGACAACACTGAAAGCGCAAGAAACGTTTACGTGCAATATTATCAACAACAGAGTTATAGAACATTCTCCGTCTTGCCTTGATAAGTATTTCTCTCCTTAAATTATCGTCATATTATTCAAGAAGATAAAAATCTAATTTTTAAACGTGTAAACTGAAAAAAATCCTGATGGGGCTCGAGCCACCTGATCCCCACCTTGGATACGCGTTAGTAACAATAACAGGGTTATAGAACATTCTCAGTCTTTTCTCGATAATTATTTCTCTCAAATTATCATCACATTCAAGTTGCCGAAAAATTAATTTTATCTAGTGTAAACAAAAAAAAATCCTGAAGGGGGTGGGGGCTCGAGCCCCTGATTCCCACCTTGGATACGTGCTATTAACAATATAAAATGTTATAAAACATTCTCCATCTTGCCTCGATAATTATTTATCTGCTTAAATTATTGTTACATTATTGAAGAAGCCGAAAGCCTAATTTTATCTAATGTAAACTGAAAAAAATCCTGGAGAGAGGGGCTCAAGCACCCTATACCCCACTTTGGATGCGTGCTATTATCAATAACAGGATTACAGAACATTCTCCGTCTTGCCTCGATAATTATTTCTCTCCTTAAATTATCGTCATATTATCATATTTCACACAACAAGAAACCAAAATCCTCATTTTATCTAGATTAAACCGAAAACTTTCGTGCCTGCTTATGCTTACACCTACTGTATTTCTTGCATTGTTCGGGCACAAAGCAACAGCACATTTGTGCGGCATTTTCCTGAAATGTTATTGTTGTTGCAAAAAAAAAAATTCCACTATCACACAAGAACTACAGAAAAAGGAAACACAAGGCAGATCCTATAACAAGCGGAATGGTCAGTGACAGCGTCAGTTCTGTCCCGTGAGTGACGTCAGGGTTGGGACCGCCCACGACCCTCTTTTTTCAGCTTCGGGAGGGAAGACTGCGCTACTTTCTCAACTATATTATATACTTACTTTGTGTATGGACACTCTCATCGCAACGCCCGGAAACAAAACTGAAACCATCAGTTGCGAGGACTTTAGTCCAGCACTCTGCCACTGACGAGGTAATGGTAAGTAACCTGTGGATAAGAGACATTCGTCATACAAATCGCAGAGGTGTAGAACCAACCAATCCAAGGCCAAGTCGGACAGCAGAGACCTAACTCTTTTCGAGTTTGTGAAGCCCCACGGAAAACGATATTGACGATTGCTGCGAAGAGTCCTGCGACTGAATTACTTTCGATCTCTACGCGGCAGGATCAAAGGCTCCAGTGGGATGGAAGGAAGCTCGTTAAACGTTCGTCTCGTTGAAGAGAAGAATGCCAATACCTGCTGAGCCGATCGTGCCTTTTAGCTTTGTATGCTGAGAAGACTTAGAAGATCTTCTGAACCGCTCTTTTGTTACTAATGATGGAACGCAAACACGAGAGAATTTGTAACTGAAATGGGAAGGTAAAGGATGAAGTTATTCCCTATGCCTTGAGTTGTACCATGAAGTTACATAGCGTTTGGTCTAAGCTGTTTCCTTCCCATGCTTACGAACGTTGACCTCTCAGCACGCGGTGTTCTCGCTAGCTATTGTCAACTTCACTTCGAGGGAAAGTCATGTTGCAGATAGGCTACACAGCAATGCACAAACGTATGAAAGATTACACTGGCCAAAAATAATGACAATTGTGCAAATTGAAATTCGGCAATAGGAAGTAAAAAATTAATTTCAAGCAACGAGGTGGCAACAGCAGGTGAGTGAAGGCTGATTCTCTAGTCCCCATTCGCTCTTAGCTGTCTAGAAGATATTTTCCTTGTTTCTATTGGCAGTCGAACTGTCGATAAATCGCTATCGCGGGAAGGATAACAGGTTGTTCCAAATGAAATCTATGTTGGTGGTTTGGAAGTAGGGGTCCAAAACATTATCGGTCTCGAGCGTAGTGGAGGTGATGTGGCCAGCACCACGCGCCAATCGATTTTACTCTCCAGAGTCTCCGTCGGTTATCACCGATTTAGAAGATGGATGAGTTACAGAGCTGCTATGCTGCTGAGAAAATTCGCACCCCCGAAATCAAGCCCAGGTCTTCCGCGTCCGTAAAGACACCCCACTGAGTGAACCGGGGTGTGTGGGTGCGTGCACGTGAGCATATTTCATATACACAAAACGAAAAATCCACGCACTTGTTTCATGTGATACCCTAACCCTTTCCAAAATTAAGTAATTACCCTTTAACGCAGTTATTTTACCTTTGTCAGTTATAATACAACATTACTACTTGCCTTTCCGATTGCACTGCGGTAACATCGTCGCCTTGTAATCAAGGGGTTTTAGGTTAGATTCTCGGTGGAAGCATTAGTGATTAGGATCCTACTTTAAACTATAGGTCCAGTCACGATTAGCCTTTCTCTGCGTAAAGTGGACTTCAAAATAAACTGAAAGAAAGTGGTACGTAAACAGGCCAAAAACTGTGCGGAAATCTTTCTCTTCGTTGAATTTGTCTCAGAACAAATCTTCTACATATTAAAAAACGTTTTCTCGCGTCAAAAGTGTCTGAAAATTGGCTTCAAATGGCATTTTTCAACAAAAAACCGTAAATCCGTTACGTGTTATGGACTCTTACTCTTTCAGGAGCAACTCATTAATTATACTAGAATAATTTCAAATTCCCATCTGGAATTACAAGCGCCAGGAGTAAGTGGAAAACGGAAGACAAGAGCGCATATAATACTTGTAGCGACAAAATTACAATGGACAACGTGCTTCCAAGTTTGCTCGATAGAGAAGGGTCACAACTTGTAGTTTATACAGAGTGATCAATGCTCGAAAACGGACCAAGTAATCCTCGAACATTGTTAAGCAGCACAGTGGGGTGATTGCAGTGAGTGCTTGCCAAGAGATTGTAGACGGAATGAACGCCTACATTGCTAAGGACAGCAATTACACGCGGGATTTTCGCCGGTGTACGACAATATTTGCATTCATCCGCCACCTGGCGGTTTTCCCAGGCGTGATACCATCCACGCCTCTCCTTGCTCCCAAACCTCGATAACAGTTTCCTACGTCATATTTTTCGGGCGATGTTTGCGGGACACGCCTGCTTCCAGTTTCATGGTTTATGAATCTGCTGTTGCAACCCGTTAGGGGTTATCGCTGACGTCACGGAGAGGGTTTAACGCATCGCTGGATGGCCGTGGCGTGAAATATCGCCGAACTTGACAGAATTGACAACCGCCCCTTCCCTTCTCGAATCCGGAACAATGGTCCTTCATTTGGGAGTGTGAGCCGAACAAATCATGGTTTATGAAGACATTGTTCGCCGATCCAGCTGATATTTCGGCCATAAAGGGTTGTTTCCAGATGGGAGAGGATGCACGAGTGCAAAACTGACCATTCTGGAACTGGAAGCTGTGTTTTTTATGTACAAGAGAGAAGACGCTACAGACACAGGAAGAGATGAAGGGATAGATAGAGAGAGAGAGGGAGATACAGACAGGGAGGGGAGAGATAGAGAGAGAAAGAGAGAGAGGGGTCGAGATAATAAGAGTGAGGGGGAGATAGAGACGGAGGTAGAGAGAGGGAGAAGGAAGATACAGAGAAAGAGCGAGGAAGATGAAGAGATATAGAAAGATAGAGAGAGGGATATAGACTAGGGATGGCCAAACGGATCCGTGTCCGAAAAATCCGGATCCGTTCGGATCCGGATTCGGATCCAAAAGTTTCGGATCTGGATCCGTGTACGAAAGTTTCGGATCTGGATCCGTGTACGAAAGTTTCGGATCTGGATCCGGATCCGAAAGTTCAGGATCCGGGTCCGAAAGTTTCGGATCTGGATCCGGATCCGGATCCGAGAGTTTCGTATCTCAATCCCATTATAATATTACCACAACTTAAAAGGTATTATGATCTTCGATTACAAAGAAATTTTTCATTAGTTAGTCCTACAAGAATTTTTTTCAAGTGTTGTTCCTAAAATACTTTGCTACGCATCGGCTAACACACACGTGCACAAAAATAATCTTACTTGTTTAACATAAAATGTCAGAGGTGATTTCGTAAATGCCATTGAAACGAATATGTATTCATTCGAATGTATTGGAAATGAAAACACACATAAATGTTAGACATTCCATTCCAGGATGAAACCTTTAACACATATAACAAGATAGAAATGTTATACAAAAATTATACAATTTATCTACAGTTACAGTTTTACAAATTAAAATAAAACATTATAATATATGCAGTGTTATATAATTACAAAGTGTAAGACTAACAAGGGAGGTTATCTAAGTGTCCCCCTCCGATTTCCATGAAACTTGGCAGGTGTATAGTGAGGCCCAATGGAAGAAATACGTATTTCTTTGTTTCAGCTAAAAAACGGTTTTAGGTGGCAAAACCCCCTTAAATGTCAAGATGAGGACAAATTGAAGTGAGGATCTGACCCCTGTGTCCCCCTCCGATTTCCATGATACTTGGCAGGTGTGTTTATAAACGGGCCCAAATGAAGAAATACGTGTTTTTTGTTTCGGCTAAAAAACTGTTTTAGGGGGCACCCCCCCTCAAAAGTCAATATGAGGACAAATTTAAGTAGGCATTTGACCTCCGTGTCCCCCTCCGATTTCCATGAAACTTGGCAGGTGTATAGTGGGGCCCAAATGAAGAAATACGTGTTTTTTGTTTCAGCTTAAAAACGGTTTCAGGGGGCAAAACCCACTCAAATGCCAAGATGAGGACAAATTGAAGTGGGGATGTGACCCCTGTGTCCCCCTCCGATTTCCATGAAACTTGGCAGGTGTGTGTATAAACGGACCCAAAGGAAGCAATATTTGTTTTTTTTGTTTCAGCTAAAAAACTGTTTTAGGGGGCAACCCCCCTCAAATGTCAAGATGAGGACAAATTTTAAAGGTCATTTGACCCCTGTGTCCCCCTCCGATTTCCATGAAACTTGGGATATGTATAGAGGGGCCCAAAGGAAGGAATACGTGTTTTTTTGTTTCGGCTATAAATCTGTTTTAGGGGGCAAAACCCGCCTCAAATATCAAGATGAGGACAAATTGACGTGGGGATCATCTGACCCCTGTGTCCTCCTTCGATTTCCATAAAATTCGTATCGTTTGTCGCGTGTCGCTTTGGTCTAAAATCTCCTTGAGGAAACGGTGCAGTCCGAGCTTGTATCCCTACGGTTTGAAAGGCTGCATTGATTTCCGACTGCTCGCTTTCAAGCGACACTTGTGGTTTGTCGCCTCGGTATGAAATATATCTCACGATACTATTTATATTCTAATAACATAGAAAAATAAACTCTAATACACAGTCCAAGACCTGACGTCCGGAATCACATTGCGATGTTTCTAATTGTGTTACGCACGCATGCTATTTATTTATTCATTTTATTTTACTTTTCTTTCCTAATTAATGCCATTTCGTGACTGCAAATCACTCCAAAAATATAACTGTTTCCATCAATTCACTTACCGCCTTTCTAGAGAAACAAATCTACACAATATATTCCAAAAACTAACTAAACCGCATTACTTTCATAACAAAATTAGCATCTGGTCCTATCGCACTGCCATCTATGTTTGTCATCCGTCTGGGGAACTAGTTTCTTGGGTCGTTTTCCACACTACGTTATTCAAGGCGCTGTAGTCAAACTAAACCTTGGTACTATGTTTTCAGCGTTGTCATACATCATTGACGTAAATCATTTGAGATTACAGACGGAACAATGTATGCGAAATCAAAGAAAAGCCACCATTCAATTCCGTCGTTCCGTCTTCTAACAAAAATCGGCAACATCTGTGGCTGAACATTCGTCACTTCACGCTTAGATGACTGGGAGGACGATACAGATAGTGCTTATTTCCCGATGTCCAGAACTGTAAATTTTTCTTTCGTGGCAAAAGAAAATTACCACCAGATGTAAATCCATTGGATTTCGGAGCTACATGAACAACTATTATCCAAGTGAATAACAAAACTCATTTGCACAAATAACGCACATTGGAACTGTGGCTATATTTTCATTGAAGTACAGTAAAATCTCGTTAATCCGGACTAATGGGGGATAAGTTGGCCGGTTTAACGAAAGTGCGGATTAACTGAAATAACCTAAAAGAACAGTAGAAAGTGCATTAAAGCTCCGTTATCAAACAAAAGCAGCAAAGAAAGAGAGTTCTGATCTACCACTTAAAATCTTGAGGAACTTAGTGACAGTTTACACAATGCAGCAGTGAGATAAATGCTCTTTTCCAGAAGATAGAATACTGCAGACATTATTTTTCATTGTAAGTACACGATGAAAGTAATTATACACAATCCCTTGTAAAAATTTGTGAAGTCCAAATTACATTGCACCCTTCTAACTTGTGCAGCTCTAACCTGCCACACGCCGGCCTCTGTGGAGTAGTGGTTAGCACATCCGCTCACTACGACGTCAGGGCTTCCGGGTTCCAATCCCGTCCTGGGCATAGGTGTTTGTGAGTGCCTCTTGATCAATTTCATCACATCATCACTCATCATCATCTTCGCGATTAGCCAAAAGTTGTAGAAAAGCGAAGCAAAAAATACCAAATCAATCAGTCAATCGATTTAACCTACCACGTCTATCAGGAGCAGACGATTTTCACGGAATGAACCTACCATGTTACACACAGGTCTCCAATATTCACGAGAAAAAACAATTTCAACGTTCGTACGGAAACAAAAGTGCCGCCCCACTATGCCATCTCTGTCAGGGAATATTTAAGTGAAGTGTTTCCCAATAGGTGGATAGGACGCGGATCGGTACATCATCCGGCGCCTCTGGATTGGCCTCCCATAAGCCCTGATCTCTCGTCTTGTGACAATGTCGTCTGGGGCATTATTAAGGAAAAGGTATCACAACAACGATACCAAACAACAGAACAATTAAAGGACGCTATTAGGGCAGCCTTTCAGACAACAATCACGAAAAATTTGCTTCGTAAAATCTCACACAGGTCATGGCGCCGTGTTATTTTGTGCCATGAAAATAATGGTGGTCATACTGACCTTTTGGATGCGTGAACAACATCCTGGTCTCGTATACGTCTTGCAAATTGTTATATTGCTATTATCATAATATAAAATTATGTAAAATTGTTGGTGTCACACGACATATGGAATGAATGGCTAACCTTACACTTCATTATATTATATTGTATTATTATAAAGTTATGTAAAAATTTGGGGGTAACAAGACATATGGACCACCCAAGAACCTTTGGAAATATCTGAATATAAATCAAATAGTATATTAGTGCATTGGGTATTCATCTATTTATGAAACAAAATAGAACAGATGAAGACAATTGATGAATGAAGTTGCAAAGATGATATGCATCTATCTGAAGTTTGAAAAACCGTTTTTTTAAATACACCAATGCCCTCGCTTATTATGAAACATCACTAGCTCTGCTGCCCTGACGCATTCTATTTAACCGCACACCAATTCCTAAAATTCCATTCAACACCTTAGAATACATTAAAAATTTATGAAACAATATAGAGATTCAGAACTCACTATATAAGTGATAGAATTTTGTACAACGCTCTGTATATCCGTCACAGAGTAGCTTACGGATATTACGGGAACGTGGCTTGCTGGCGCGAAGTGTAAATTTTGAGATAATGAAGGGAAAAACATGATAAAAACGCGAAGGTAGGGGCTGTGAAAATTGAAGGAAAATAAATCACCTCTCAGCACCAGAAGGAAGATAAATTTCAGGAGGATTACTCGGGGGATCAAGAGATTTTCTCCTCCCACAGGACCATTGAGGTTTACTCCGCGGAAAGGTGAAGGGAAAGGAAACTAAAAAAAAAAACATCTGGGAACTTTTCAATTGGCGCCATCTGTAACCCACCTGCTTCTTGCTAAGTACATGTCTAAAGTAGAGCTTGGCGCTGGAATCGATCAAGGTTGAAGGCATCTGTCTTTCCCTGTGCGCCTGCGCGTTGACCTGCGGAGGAAAATAGGCGCGTCTCATATCCCAAAGTGCATTGGAAAGTCGACTAAAATCCCTTCTGACAATATCGGAAGAACTGTTCTTGAAACTGTTGACGACGGTTGACCTGAATTTCTCGTGATAGTCGATCACGTTGGAATATTTACCTCAAGCTCCTCTGACCTCTTGAGATTTTTCCAATGACTCACAAATGAAGTTAAAGTTAGCCTTTTTACATAAATCAGTACAGAGCACCAAGGAAATGATGTTCACTTTGGTATTTCTCTCTGAATATGAGGGAAGATTTAAACGGTTGAACTTTATTGGACAACGATAAATCTTCAAATAAAATCCTAAGCACTCCCGGGGAAAATAGGCAAAAGTTACAATGCAGCAAATAAAATCGCCACCAAACATCTGTGCCAAGTTGGTAACCGTCGCTAACGCTATGTCCAACGTGGATACGGGCAGCGCGGTGCGTGCGGTGCGATGCGAGCAACGCGGCAGTCGTATCCGATCAAACCTGTAGTCAGCAATGAGCCCGTCCTACGTGGACACGTTACGCGTGCGATTCGTCCGCTCGCAACGCACGCAACGTTTGATTTTCAAACAGGTTTGTTTTGTATCGCATTTGCCGTCCGGTGGCGAGTCGCCGAGAAAGATGGAAGGGCTTATTGCAGAAGTGCAAAGAAGAAATGTGTTGTGGGATAAAACAAACCCTCGTTACAAAGATCGTTTAATTGTTGATAAGGAGTGGGATTCCGTGACAGTTTTCACGTTTTAAGTATTTGAAAGTCGTGAGTGGATGAACAAAAACATCAAATTGTATTCACTGAGAAGGAATCACAGAATACGGTTCGTACATTTTCTGCTGCTCTCGAAGTGCGGTTGTTTGCCTTCGAGAGCTGTAGGTTCCTGTCCATCACATTTTCGTCCAAGACGTTTACAAGAGAATCTTTTTCTATGTCAATTATAACATTATGCAGAATGCGAATTGCTTTAACAATATGAACAGCATGCTGTACACTAGTTTCAATTGGTTTCAATAGGATCCTAAATTTCGCAGAACTTATGCCGAAAGCACACTCCACTGTCATTCGAGCACGCGATAAACGATAATTGAAATATGACGCGGCTGCATTATTTGAACTCTTCTTTTAGAATATGGTCTCATAAGATATGTTCGTAATGGAAATGCTTCATCTCCTACAAACAGAAATGGGTCTTTTTGATGGAAGTTGGACAGCTGCAAATCTTTTGGTAAGAAACCATTTTCGACATTTTGATAAAGTGCTGAGTTAGAATATACACCAGCATCACTTTCTTTGCCATATGCACCCACATCGATCATTAAAAATCTGTACCTTGCATCAACAACGGCCAAAAGCACCGAACTGGAAGCCATGTTCGTCGCAACTGCTCATCACAATCGCACGCAGTAACGTTGGACACTCCCGGCGTTCACGCACATATCTGCGGTGCGGCGCTCGCATCACACCGCACGCACCATGCTGCACGTATCCACGTTGGACATAGCGTTACTGTACACTTGAGGCACGGGTGCAAGATACAGAAGTCGAGGTTATACAAAATCCATTCGGTTACAGTACCGGAAGAAGTGTTAGACTTAGCCGATCTGAAACCCAACTTTTGTTTTATATATTTACCTTCTCACAGCTTGCCGACCCCCGTGACGGAGTGGTTAGCACAGCGTGCTACTAAGCCAAGGGATCCAAGTTCGAATCCCGGCATGGGCATGATTGTTCTTTCTGAATGTCGCTTGATCAATTACATCATCACTCATCCTCATATTCGCAATTAGCCAAAAGTGGTAGAAAAGCGAAGTAAAAAAAATAATCAATCAATAAACTTTTCAAACAAACTTTTGCCGTAACAAATATCAATATGTGTATAGGTATGATTAAACATATGATGAGAGCTTTTAGAAATAAATGAAAACATTATACCTACACTGTCAAACTTAAAAAAAAATATTGCGAGTTACATTCACTATATCGAATGTTACTTTCCAGCAACACACTATTTTCTCTCATGTAAAAGTTGCTGAAGTAGAACTCTGGTTTGTCTCCACCGGGTGTAGCAATCGGACCTCTTGTTACAAGGCGACGACTTGCCAATACGCCAACGGAGAGGCGCGTTTAGTATTCGTACATGTTTGCCTATTTTACATCACGCTTTTTGTTTACTGGTGTTCTCATTTCATTTCTAGAACTTCACATTGCAGAAAATCGGGGAAAGAGCATGCAGTTGGAAGTTTGCCCAATATTGTTTTCGCCTTCGTACTTTCAGCGCAATTGAAGCAAACATAGGTCAACCCTCGTACATACAATTCTTTGTACATCAAGAACCTCCACCGTTGCACGCAGTGTAAGACTACAGGCTTAGTGATATCGAATGTGTCCCAACAATTGTAGTCGTTGACCTCGTGGGACTGTTCCCACGGCGGTGGGACGCCTTGAGGGGCAACTTAGTTCCTTCCAGTAATGGCTTTATTGACGTCCAACCGAAACTCAATTACAGCGTCCGTCTCATCGGAGGCTCCAAAGACTCCTCTTTCCTCCCGGGGGATCTTCTTGGGCAGGAGAGCCTGGGAGTGGCATCCTGCGGGATCCCAACGAACCCGGATGATGTAAACTGGCCGAAACTGTCGCAGAGTAGCACTCGACGTGGAGTTTGTTATCGTACAGCTCTTCAAAGAGACGAAACATCTTCGTCTTACTCGCATAACCCTTTATCATTTGTCTTCCTGTAGGGTCTTTACCCAATCTGACAAGAAAATGTACCCTTATGAAACGGTAATGTCAGACATCGCTGTCCAAAACCGACCACTGGGAAACAGTGTTTGGATGCACGATTCTATATCTAGATCTTTAACTTAACTGCGAATATATTGTTAAAATGAAATATATTTGCTTTTCTTTTTTTGCTTTTTTTATACTTTGCTTCTTGTGCCAGTTTTGTCAAATTTGTGAAGATGGGGATGATATTGATGAATGGACACTCACAAACATGCATGCCCAGGCCAGGATTCGAACCCGGGACCCCTGGCGTCATAGCGCGATGTGCTAACCACTCCGCCACGAGGGCCGGCAGAATGAAATATATGAAAAGACACTCGGTAGTCAGTCAAGTGTAGTTTTAGTGTAGTCTAGATCTTGTTCTTCTTGTTTAATATGTTAAAATTCTAGGAAAAGTTACTTAGAGTTCTATATAGTACATTCAGGAACACTGGAGTACTCAGGTGGGAGCCGATGGGGCTACAGCCCATCCAGAAATGTTGATGTAATCATTATGTTCAAATGGAAGTAGTACAGAACTTGGGAAGAACCAAAGCAGTAAATGAAACCACCTTATAATGACCCCCTATTACGATTTCTGTCTCTGAACAACTCTTAAAACGAAAGTTGGAAATGGTAATTACATTTTTTATTGTGTATCCTGTCGTTCCTAGAACACGAGTGTGGAATATCCATATTGGGAATTCTAACCTTCTTCGAAAAAAGTACTGCGTATGCTCTGGTACATTCGTTGAATCGATTACAGTCACTTATTTGTACAATCAACCACAAAGATAACAGTGTACTAAGCGTCCATTGTTATTTTCATTCTTGGACCTCTCCGATGGCGCAGTGGTATCGTCGTCGCCTTGTAAGCGACCCGGTGGAGGTACAAGCGTTTGGGATCCCACTTTAAACGGTAGGTCCAGTCCCGATTAGCCTTACTGTGCATAAAGTGAACTTAAAACACCAAATCAATCAATGAATTATTTTCGTTCTTTTTTTCTTCTCTCTGTGTGTTTTTTGGAAATGTAATTGTTCTGTAGAAAAGACATCCTTCTGTTAATTCTGTTTTTTTTTGTTTCAATTCGTGAATCTCATGTTGCCTAAAACAGAAGGAATGAAGAGAGTAATGGACAATTTGCTTCCTATTACATTTGCCGTTGGCTGTACCAGATGTTAATAGCAACGGATCAATGAAAGAACTGTGGAAGAGGACAAGAACGTTGCCTTCGTTAAATGTACAGTCACCGGCAATAAAAATGGGAAACCTAGATCCTGAAATACTCATTTTTCTGCAAGGCTTTATGTGTGGTGCCTAATTCAACGACGGTGGTAGAAGTTGCTATTGAAAATTTGCCAGTAAAATCCACTTGTCGCCGTAGAATTGGCTAACAAACATAACGCCTTGCAGGGAAGGAAGTATTTCAGGATCTAGTTGTTCAATTTTTACTGCCGGTGACCGTATCTCTACAGAATTCAACAGTGGCATTATACATTTCGTTTCGTGATCAAAACGCCATACCATGTACAGGATATCCAGTAAACCACTGCACTCCCCAAAGCAATGCAATCCACAACGCAAATAACAAGTAGGCATATTGTCTGCAATAGTTTCAGGTCACGTGCGTGTGTAATGATGGTATTTGTAGTAGGACTGTATTGCGACACAGTGCAATGTGTTCGGGATACCCTCTATAAACACCTTGGCTATTACACGGATTTAAGCAGCCCTAGGATAAAGTCTAAACAGATATATGCTTTAAGTTAAAATAACAACATCTTCTTAATAGCAAGCCATTATCGAGACAGGCTCATCAAAGTATTAGCCGTCACTTAAAACAGATTACTTGGAGCATATCCGGTTTATATCCCGTAAGCACAATCCTTATTTGATTTATAGCTATTTTCTTTTCTCTCTCACTTTCTAACCAATCTTCTCTTGTTTGCATAATTCGTTCAGTAAAGCCCTGTACATTCTTAAAAATCCATTTCACTTTCCATTTGAGGAACACTGACGGGAATCTATTTACCTTCGGACAAAGGCTTTCAAATCAATGCTCTCAGCCCTTTCCCCTCACCCGGACTCCCCCGGGACCACCTGTCGCGTGTAAAGCTCCAGTTCGATTCATGTTCATCTCCGATTAACTAGGAGGTTACTCAATCGCCGGAGGTCGCATGGGAAAACACCTGGTGATATCGAATGCTACATTTGCAACCGCGCATTTTGTGTGAAGTGGGCTCCATCCGAAACGGTTCAACCCGTTAATTTATCGTCTCTGTGGTAGATTACCCAACGCTCCCCGCCCCCTAGGTGAAAATGTATTCACTACCACCCCCACCTTATCCTTCCTACACAGGTTTCAGTTTTACTCATTGCTTAATGTAATCCCAGTGCACTAGGATTTGGCAGATTGAGGGTTGCGCTTCAAGTTTTTTTTTAAGATAATTAAGTGAATATCCATAATTTATGTATGCTAAAACAACTGACACGAGAACTTTGGTGGATTAAAGGAAGGAGGGATGTGCTTGTCTCCTCACAGAAGCCCAACACTAGCAATACATCTTCAATTAATGTATACGTAATTGGCGAATGCTATCCTGTATGTCTAAAACTAACAATACATACTGAATTACTGGAAATCTCCACACCCTCTGCTACTGAAACTAGCAATATATTTTCAAATATGTTGACCGGCCAAAGCAAAACCATCCTCCTACCTTTTGTTTTCTCTGGACTGTAAATTTTGATTTACTACAGGGTGTCCACAAAGTCCTATTACCCTTACAATGAAACTTAACTTTTAAACTATATGAGATAAATACATGCAGTTTTTTGCAACGTGTTCTACAGCTCTCAAAGTTTTATTCACAATTACAATACTTCAACCTGTTCGAGAACTTCTGCAGTGTGTGTACTTAGTGTGACAAGATCTGGAACATAGGTATCGTAGACATGATCCTTGACATACCCCCAAAGGAATAAATCCAAGGGAGTGATATCAGCGCAGTGGCCAGGAGATTGGTCCATTGCTGCCAATCCCTCTCCCAGGGAAATGTCTATCCAAAAGATCCCTCACATCTAGAAACCAATGAGGAGAAGAAACACGGATTGCAGAAGTTCTCGAACAGGTTGATGCTGCTATGCTGCAGCGTGCATGGATTGTAATTGTAAATAAAACTTTGAGAGCTGTAGAACACGTTGCAAAAAAACTGCATGTATTTATCTCATATGTAGTTTAGAAGTAAAGTTTCATTGTAACGGTAGCAGGACTTTGTGGACACCCTGTACTTCATGTATTTACTAGCGACCCCTCCTGCGGTTTCGCCAACTTTTTATTACATCTATATGTTTGTTCATCATATCATAACAAACGTTAAAATCAATGTCAAAATTCAAATTGAAGCCACGTTTTCAAGATATAAAGGGCCAGTTACCAAGCATGGAACTCAAGGCCTGCAAAAGTTGGTAATACTGTTGATTACGAATGATGCTGCCATCTGTGGGGAAGGGGAAGCAGAGTGATAAGTTGCACACACACGCTCGTTGATTGTTTAGTCGGATTAGGGATACGTGTATTCGACCAACATCAGAATGGAAAGCAGACTGGTTTGGTTCGTTTTTTTTATTCTGATGGTGCTGGGGGACGAGAAATTCATTATCTCATGTCTGTTGTCTACGGTGAACACTATATGTCATGCTCACGTGTGCTGGAGTGGCTTAAGAGATACCGAGAGGGATGCGTGGCACTGCAAGATTACCCGCTCCAAAATCCTCCCTACATACCAGATACTTCCCCATACGATTTTCAGATTTTTGACGACCTCAAGAGAGACATTCGTCAACATAGTTTTCATTCCGACCAAGGCGTATGCGACTGGGTAAAGTTGTGGGTCCGTCAGAGGCCGACAAGCATCTCCAATAACTTAATTAACTGTCATGTCTTCCAGTGGGGTAAATGTATTAACAGTTTTGGGGATTACTTTTGAGGAAAAACATTTTCAATAAAACTTTTTGGTACCTGATTGCGTTGTCATTTGACTGCACATTGTAGAATGAATCATTGATTGAATAAGGTTATTTTACGTCGCATTGCTACCATTTTGGCTAATCGCGACGATGGAGATGAGAGATGATATGATGAAATTGATGAAGGGGTACTCACAAATAATAATTTCTAGACCAAAAATAAAGCTCGAACCCAGGATCACTTCCGTCGTAGTGCGCTGTGCTAACCACTCAGCCAGGTAGGATATATTGGTATATGTGGTATAATATGGTATGAAGGTACCAGTTTTGATTATCTTGTGTAATACCATCTATTCGATGTGCGAAGTATGAAACAAATTGGAATGAAGCCATTTGTGTAACATATCATGATGTCTATTTCCTTTATTATGTCAGTTACGCTGTTAAGTTTATCGCACTGTAATCAAAGGATCCCGGGTTCAATTTCCTGCCACGAGTGATCTCTCTGAGCACAATAAAATACAAGTTTAAACCAAGCGAGCACGAGCTAGTGAAAATGTATGGTGTTGATACAATTTACATACCGCAGTGAAAGGAAATATTCCATTACATTACAACTACAGTTCATTGTAGGGACTTCAAAGCTTCAACACGAAATCTATTCAAGTTGTAACGATAAAGGGAATTCATCGACTTTATGAAATTTTCGATTGCCTTTGGTTTCAAGTTTCTAGGGAACTTTCAGACCGAAGTGACAAGGGACAAGCAACAAGAGACAAGTGACACGTGTCGCTTGGAAACGAACCATTGGTAATAAATGCAACCTTTCGAACCGAAGCGATACAATTGTGTAGCTTTGACTGGGGCGTTTTCTCAATACCTTGCATCGTGTTGCCTCGGTCCGTTATTCGCGCGTTCGCGGCGAATGGTTTCCTTTAGACTGAACGGACCGGTATTGCTTGATGCTTTGATGTGAAATCCTCATGTCGCTTGTGGATTCGATTCGAAAGTTCCCCTAGATTTAATTAACATATCAGAATATATTAAATGGGAGTTCTAGTTGGCTATTCCCCTTGTAAAAAAACGTAGTGTTGGGGAGGGGGCAGTGGGGACGATTGGGTTCAAAAACTGGAGGGGGGCAAAATTACAAAGCTAGGGGGGGAAAACTAGCAGACTTTCCTTTAGCAGATAAGGTTTATCATACTTCGGGAACAAAAGTTGCAAAAAGTGGAGCTAACAGCCCCCTCACCCCCACTGGTTGGAGGTATGTTATAATACATTAATCACTATATGTTCGACAGTTATCTTAACTCTTCAACAGCTTTATTTTTGGCTGAGTTTGGTAATTTAAAAGTGCTTGGATCTTATTATGATTAATGGAGGGCACTCTCTTTAGTTTCTTAGCAAATTATTTGAATCATTCTCCTTTCCAGTAGTGTTTGGACTGATTAAAACTGAGTGATCAATTGACGATTGTCTTCAAGAAACACACAAGTACGTATTTACTTTGACGGTCAATCAGGAAATCGAATGGAAAATTCAATTTGGCAACGTTGATTGTGCGCAGCCGGTAATATAATGATTGACGGGTGAGCAATTTGTGCGCTCGAGGTTTGCCTTTGTTCCGATTCTGAAACGAGCGAGAGAGTGAGCAAAGCTTGGAAAGGAGATTGCGAAAACGAGGAAGCATTTGGTGAGATCAAGGTGCGAGGCTTTCACACCGAGGAAAAAACTGCCTGTGGCGTTACAACTGCCACCTGCGGCCAGGTCTTGTGTTCGGACACGGAACACATTACTGTAAGGTCCACGATCGCCCAATGTCAATATTAGCTGAACAAGGTTTTTCCATTACCGTTCGTATAAGGTTTCCCGCTCACCGATCGATGGTTCGTTCACGGTTGACCTTCCATTTCCGGTTACCTCAACATCCCCCCCCCCAAAACCTCCCTTGGTCACAGCAGATGACAACGATGTAACCAAATATCTGCCTGTTCCTCCCGTTTTTGAAAATGTGTTTTGTTCTGTGTACCGAAAACACAACACAAAGCTGCTCATACATTGTACAGTAGATTAAGTTTCTGAAAGGGTGGGATAACGGTTAGAACTTTGGCTAGTGTAGATATTGTTGCAGCATTATGCATGATTTATTCATTGATTGATTGATTTGGTTTATTTTACTTAGCTTTTCTGCTACTTTTGACTAATCACGAAGATGGGAATGAGTGATGATATGATGAAGTTGATGAAGGGACACTGTTAAAGGTTCAGGAATTTTACATAAATTAAATTTCGGTCCAGTAGAGAAAATCAGCAATCGTAAATGGGATCTGGACCGTAAAGAATATTTTATTTAACAGTAAAGTGTTTCAATTCGGTCAAGGAACCATTTTTACGAATCAGTTTAAATACGGACCAAGTACCGTATAGAAATGTAACAATACACTACTTGGACCGAATTTAAATTGTGCGAGAAAAAAAAGTCCCTGACCTGTAGCGGGACCCAATAGAACCCTTTAGAATTTATGGCTTCCTAGCCCTTTGACAACCCTGACTGAACCCAGTAATGCACGAAACATAGAAATTATTCCAACCTGCTATTTTCGTCCACTTGTAGTTTCATTTCGTGAGTGCAGGCCTCGTTCGCAGAGAGCTCTCAAAGTATGTAGATATATAAATAATTTGATATAGGGAAAATCTTTGTAAAGTCCCACTCCCCTCGAGTCATACCACTAAAGAAATGAACCTGCAGGAACTGGGAGTATAAAAATACCATCCCCGAGTTTCCTTAGACCGAAAAAATAATTCATTAAAACTACTTGGACTGTTTCCCATATTTATTCTTTACAACATCTGACTCGTATCTCCGATCCTCTTCATTTGTCCGGAAACATCGAAGTTGTAGTGCGACAGATCCAGAGTATAGGGAGGATGTTTGGGTACACCGGTCGTATTGCTTTCAATTAGCCCTGAATTGCGTAGACTAGCACCGGTGGCCTGTTTTCGTCTGCAACTTTCCATTGATGCTGCACGATAAACTAGTCATGTGACTGTTTTGCACTCTACGAAACTGACAATTTATGGACGAATATGTAACCAATCTTCAAAACTCCCTACACCGGTTTCGTCATATTTTATGATCTGCACTAAACGCACGGCCATGAAATTAGGTGGGTGGCAGAAGTTCGCGCTGTTGCCACATCGGAGTAAAACCCCTTGTGTTCGTCTTCGGAGGTTTAAGATAATGAAATATCTCGCTGTAAAGTTGGCCTTTGTAATCCATGTGATACAAGCTGACAGTATTTGCTCGAATGGTAAGGGATGACACAAAAGTGACCCGGAGAGAGGTCGGTCTGACGCTCGAACTAGGCAACGCAGCCCGGTTGACGTTGCCACACAGTGCGCGGGAACCACCGACTTTTGTCCAGCTCTCGCTTTCCTTTCCCACAAGTGGCACCAGCGCAATTCTGCTCAGCGGCCTATTTTCATGGCCGTGCGTCTAGCTACCTCGCTTCCGGATATCAGAAGCTGAATTTGCATGTCTGGACTTGCCTCAGCTCAAGTTCCATGCCGATTCATCTAGGCTTCAGTAGAATGCACCGTATATATTTGAAAGCGAAGGGAAGGCATTACTTCACCAGAAATTGCAGCTCTTTGGCCAATGTTCCCACCACCGGAAAAGCTTCTTGAGATGTTCATCGTCTCAGGTGTCGTCTGTTGAACAACTAACTATAATGGAGAGTTCTGCAATCTTTCTTCTGGAGTTGAAGCTCTGGCAGAATTCCATTCCGAGTGCTTAAATGGGAAGAGATCTTCGTCAAACACAGCCCACTTTCTCTTCAAGTAGCCCGAGGGGAATCTGTAGGGGCCTTTCGTTTCCTTTGATGGCTTCCTCGATTGCCCAGTGTGTAAAAGAGGGACTGGTGCTGAGAGTCGATCCCGGCTTTCTTCGCAGACAAGAGAAAACTGAATTAAGTCTCCTGAGTGGGCTCTTACGAAGTGAGTAAAGTCTTCTTTTCAACGAGGACCACTTCCTCCAAAGAGCGAAAGCATAGGCGCCGGAGGGAAATATTGGACGACGGGTAACACTGTACGGCCTTCAATTGCTACGGATATCGACCGGGCAGTCTTCAGCGAATGAGTAATGAAAACGATATGCGCGTATCGGATATTGCTCTCTCTCCTAGAGCTCTTGCAGTCGTGGGAACTTTCTAGCAGGGTACAAGTTAGTTTCGTCAGGACATCTGATATTGTGTGATGAAATCACGATAAATTAGGCACTGTTTTGGAAGTAAAAAATCAAAATACCGGTAAAATTCAGTGGGTTGTGTTCGAGTAAAGCGTAAAGATTTCGTTCCATTTCGTGTTTCAATAATTCCAAAATTTTCACAAATTTGGTCACTTTTCTCTCTTCGTTCCAGGTATATTATTATACTGTATTGATAATGAGATTCAGAAGTCAGCCACTTCTTTTATCTATCTATTCTTCTATTTTCGTTATTCTATGTCGCTCATATAATATCTGCAATACATGCGTGTTTGTGTGTGTTAATATTCGCTATATATTTGTTGTTTATACCATGTTTTCTGTCACTAGGGTAATTGCGAGGATAAAGATGAAAGATTATTAGATTAAACAGATGAAGGAAAGTATCATGCCCAGTCCAAGCCTCGAAACTGGGACCTTTAATTGTGAGATCGTAGTTCAACACTCAATCTCCTCCAGAGAGGTGGATAGATACAGAAGGTTGTTCGGGATCTCTGGTGACGATTTTGAAAGCCGCTGGCGGCGCTGTTTTCAACATCAGTCCGTCCAAACGGTGCATGCTGAGTCACGTCAGTACCGAGAACGCGTGTGCAGAATGTTTTGCCATTTACCTACAACGATGCCGAAGAAAATTGAACCATACTGGAAGGGCTACATAACAGCCCCTTCCGATGCTAAATATATCTATTCGACAATCAAAGGAATGTGCTAGAAGCGTGGTTTTGTGATATCGAAGAACGGAATCGGTGCGGTATTGAACGAAAAAGGCAAAGGCCGACTGGGCCTAATTCCACAGGGGAAGAAACAGGCATATCCACGAGCAGCTACGAGTCGTACACCGGACATAGTGAGAAAAGTGAAGGCCCTTGTGTCAGGTGGTAACCCTGCCCGCCAAAGAAGTATCGCACGTAAGTTGGGAATGTCTGTGTCAACAGTGAACACCATAATCAAGAAGGACCTGCAACTAGAAATGCGGCATAAGCGGCGAGTTCACATGTTGCCTCGTCACATTGCGGAACGTCGCACGAACGCTAGAAAGCTCTATGAGACCTATCTTGCAGGGGAGAGATGGAAAAATGTGGTGACATTAGACGAAGCATATGTCTACCTTAGTGACTGTCACAAACCCCGCGCGATTTAGTACCGCCCTCGCGACAAAAACAATTATCAAACATTGTATCGAGAATGCCAGGAAAGTTTTCTACGGGGTTTCATGATCATCGCTGGATACTGCTATAATGGCAAGCTAGCAATTCGCCGTGTAGCTAATAATGTGAAGATGAACTCCACGTATTATTAGGATGAGGTTTTAACACCCATTCATAACATAGATATCGCGGCACTGTATGTGGGGGCCAAAAACCAGGTCTGGGTGCACCAAGATAAAGCATCCAGCCATACCTCCCGTTCGACTCGTCTGTTCGTACAGCGAATGGAGGTGGAAACTGGCATCCGTGCAATTCCTTACATCGACATTCCGGTCAAGGCGCCAGATGGGTCACCCATGGACTTCGTTGCATTTGGAGTCCTAAAACGGGCCTTAAAAAAGTGACGTCCACGCACTCTCAATGGCCTCTGGAAAGCTTGTCAGGAGGAGTGGGAAAAGTTGGACATGATAACTCTTCGGAAAAGTCTGTTGCAATGGCAATTACGTTGTCGGGCTATAGAGCGGAATGCTGGTTTTCCAATTGAGCATGATCGTTGGTGGCGACATGGGTTTTCATGAACTTATCACCCTTCCAACATTGTCCTCAGAGATCCCGAACGACCTTCTGTATTCGTTTAAAGAATGAGAAAAATGCCCGAGAGATACGTGGCTGGTATTGTGTTTGAAATTTATATTATGGGCACGTAATCTTATTATTAATGCGCTGTGAATGCGAAAAAAGGCCCAGGGGATGGGACTGTTCAAAAAACATGTGCAATAGGGAATCCCTCCCTGCAGAAACTAGATTATGAATTCCTACCGTCGAGTGCCAACAATAAAAAAAAAAAGGTTCTCTCACTCTCATATTTCGAATGTTCATGAATATTTCACGCGATGAGATTGTTCGAAAGTCAAAATCTCACATCCTGCCTTCCCTATGCACATTCATCAAGGTATTCTCTTCCGTGTTTCAAGCTGAAGTGTGAGGAAAGAGTAGAAAATGAATCACTGGAAGCGGTATGGCCTACTGGCGGTACGGGCAAAAATGTATTGGAAACTGCACCAAAGCGCATAGTGTCACATGGCAGATATATTCAGCATATATGTCAGTGGCGAGTCCCGTTATCGAAATGCAACTGTACGAGTTCATGTCATGAAAGTCTTAAAGTATAACACGATATGAAAACTAGAAACAGATACAACATAGCGACCATTTATTTTCAGTAAGAGGCTTGGTTGGGTGTCTCTTGACATGTCATCGCGACAGCTGCACGCCAGTCAGCTTGCTTGCCATGTACTCGTCATGGGATATTATTCTCATATTCGAATTCTAAACCGCCGATCCACGTGAGTAGAGAAGCATGCTACGATGCCAGGGGTCACGGGTTCGAATCCAGGCT
Source organism: Lepisma saccharinum (assembly GCF_977018435.1). NCBI lineage: Eukaryota > Metazoa > Arthropoda > Insecta > Zygentoma > Lepismatidae > Lepisma > Lepisma saccharinum. The sequence goes on along the minus strand of NC_139229.1, from coordinate 205,616,879 downwards.
GGTCATGAATTTTCTTTGTGAGTGTCCCTTCAGAAGTGTCATCAAATAATCACTCATCCTCATCTCTTCGATTAGCAAAAAAGCTAATTAAAATAAACCAAATCAACCAAAAAACCCTGTAAACTCATAATGAGCAGACAAGCATTGGCAAATTATTGTAAAATCGAGTGGAAGTTTCTTTTACGTACACTTTGTGATCATATAGACTAAACCGGACTGTATCTACAGTTCAAAGTACTGTGCAATTGTTCCGCTGTGGTTAGATACCGGTACACCTTTTGGATACATGGATTGATGGTTTAATTGGATCTACAGTTTAAAGTGGGATCCGAACCACTATGTGCCTCCAGCGGGAATCCAACACGGGACCCCTTGATTACAAGGCGACGACGTTCCGACTATGAGATCGGGGAGGAACGAAATCTTGTATATCAAATGAATACTGCTGCCTGAAATACATATGATTTATCACTGCACATGCTGAACAAAACAGTTTATATTTCAGTGTAAAAAACACTTAACAACGTGACGTTTCAACCCTCTATCAGTACTTTCCTTATACTTGAAACCAAACTAAGGTTAGACTAAACTAGCCAGAGAACAGAGGCAATGGTACTCGGTGTACGGACCATGCATTACCCAACGAAAAATTACTTGGAGTCCTGGCCCTCGAAAAGGTTTTACTCCACGGAGATTTTCTTTAGGTTGTGAAGTATATTTCCATTATTGGTAAACAAAGGGGTGGGTGTCCTTGTCTTCGTTAGGCAGGTGCTTAACCCTATGAGTTGGAAAAGGGAGTTTTATCTCGTTGTACATTATGGAAATTTCTTTCCCAACTTTTCTGAAAGGACAGCGAGTTTCTCGTCCTAGCATAGGGGTGTATTTTCTTCCTGTTCATGCAGAGATGTGAGTTTCCTCTTTAAGGTTCAACAGTGCTTTTCTATACTTTTCTGAAAGGAGTAGGTATCTTCCTTTGCATATAGAGGGGTGAGTTTCCTTCCCTTAACCTAGACAAGATTGGTCATCACTTTTCTGAAAGAAGGGTGGGGGTTTTCACCCTACCTTAGAGAATGTATCTGATTGGGGGAAAAGAGTTTATTTGCCATAATATAGGGAGCGTGTTCCTCTGCTTCACTACATCAAGCATACATATAGACAACCATGTTACTTACCTCAGATTACATTATGTAACTAATAATCGCACAAAACAACTACACGTGTTGTGAATAAATAAAAATAGGGTGATAAAAGATAAAAACGTATAAGGTAGGCGTGAAAGAAAAGAAAAAGGAAGGAAACACCGCATAACGAAAACACCGAACGAACTTGAAGTAATCTATCAGGATTTCCATTAGGGCATGACAATGGGGTTTGACAAGCCTGGAATTGCTTTAACGTTGGAATCATACGATGTTGGGATATCCCTCTAATGAAAGTGGGAGTATCATGCAGCGTACCGTGTTCGGTATTACTCTTTATTCGCCTCGCCACAGCTGTTGGTATCATAATTATGATCTGGGTTTTGCGTTATTTCAAGTAACGACACTTTAATCAACATCAAATACATGTCTGGAAAATCAACAGAGAAAGTAGCTATTTTCACACAATGCTAATTTGGCCATATAAAAAGTGATCCTAGCAAAGTACAATTATTACAAAGGGAATAGATAAGCGAAGTCGTATGTTTGCAAGAAATAGGAAGAAAATTAATTCTAGTTGGCCGAGTAATAATGTCAAAAGATAAGGTAAAAAGTGACAATGGAGTCCGAGAGATCAAAGGATGTTAAGGATTATACAGAAAATGCCTCCTTGCAACTGACAGCGTTGAAGACCAAAATTCCGTCCCAGTTGATTTTGAGCATTTCTCTTGTTTTTTTAATGAATTCTGCAGCTCGGTTTTTCACTCTGTGAATTAGCTGAACTACAAGTAGTACTAACCGTTGTCGGCTTTTTAAAGGAAATTTGCTTTTTGAACAAAAAAAAGCCTGAAAAAAAAATTTGAGGCGGGACTCAAAGTTTATATTGGGAACACGACGCCATATTTGATTTTTTGGACAGTTCTCTTTCTAGTGAGTTTTCTCAACAACCAACATTTAAAAAAATGTTCATAAAGCTTGATTTTACAGTCGCATATACATAAATACTAGTAAACATTTTAAAGAATCATTTAAAGAAACTAATTTCCATCAAATTGATTTTGAACAAAAGTGGCTGATATTAGGGAAAGTAATATTCAGTTCATTTTGAAAGCTATATAAAGAGCTTTAATTTGATATACAGCATGATAAGGGGGGGGGGGGGTGAGTGCACGGAGGGGAAAACGAGGATGCAGCTACCAGCCACTTTCAGCAGCGCGCACTGCTTTGCTTCGCCCACTCGTGTTCTCCTTTTCTCTATCGTTATGCACGGCCTCGCTCCAAAGATTCCCGAGACAGAGCATATAGTATTCAAGTGAGCCTTAGTGTCATTTTCTTGCGCTGTTGTCTATATATACGTGATAGAGAAGAACCTTACGGCTGCATGAGAGACATCTAGCCAACAGAGAAGAAAACCACAGGAAGATCCACTTAAATGCTCTAGATGGAATTCTCATCAGACGTTATTTTTGCAGAACTTGGAATATATACCCTGTCCCATCTATCTCTGGAGTAAGACATAGCGGCAGAGAAGTGGAGGAGGGAATCGAGTGGGCATAACGAAGCAGTACACGATGCTGGGAAGACTGGTATCTGCATTCACTTTCCCCCCTCCACGCAATACCGTTCTCTCACGTGTTCATTGGTGGAACCGTCTTGCGTCACTACTTGCGTGGAGACTTGTTTTCGTTCGTCTACTCCAGAGATAGATGGGACAGAGTGTGGTAGTGGTTATTTGAAAACAAGTTAGATGGGCAGGCCAAAAGTCCAGCGTGACCTTAAGGCCATACTAAAGGTGAGTTTGCGGTAATTTTCGATAACAGATGGCAGCACCGTTTGTCATGGCAACCGAGTGCCATGTTGCCAGATCTACGCGCATAATCAAGATAAGTACATACAGGTTTGGTCGATCAGGGTATTTACCGATGGAAGATGACGTCATATTGATTAGTGGACTTTAGACGCAATTCGTAGGTGTGCAGCAATATTATTGATTTTTATGAGATCAGTTAGATACTCTTATCAGAAAAAAGAACGAGTGTATCAGTAATTTTCCTGTGAAATTCCTTAACGTTCCAGAATAGCCAGCAAAGCGTCAACGTTTTCCGATTGAATTTCCAAACGTTCCTTGTAAAATGATTTTTGTGCAGACAGTATGGAAACACCTGAATGATCAAAGATGCATCTGCTCGTACATACGCAATTTCCAATCTTCTCAAGGGAAAAATGGAAGCGGAAACATGTTTGCATTTCCGCGTAACGTAGAAGCACCAGAGAGGCCCGTAAGCCTCGGATTCCCAAGACAGTCGAAGTAGCTCCTCGATACAAGCACGAGGAAAACAGGAATCAAAGGACCGGAGAATATGCAGGATGTTTTCTCTCGCGACAGATGACAAAAAAGAAGAACTCGGCGACACTTGTGCGATAAATTCAACCATTCCGCACAGAGACTCTTTTCCCTCGGATGCTTGTAAAAGATTCATCTCCGTCACTCAGCATGAAGAGTTTCTTCCTCCTCCCCCCTCCCCCCTACTTTGCATGGGAGACGCTTTCATCCACCGAGCATACATTATGAGATGAGAAGGAAGGGAGAGAGGAGAAGATAGGAAGCGAGCATTTTACATTGCACAATTCGGGAGGAAGGGAGAGGGATGCTGGGTCCATTAGCGTGTTCGCTTTTTCTCCACGTCTAGATACTCTGGGGCGTTTGCGCCAAAATGTCAGGGTAATGTAACGTCAAAATGCATCATGTTAGGAGGTAATTTGAGGAGAAGCATCTACGGTAAACCGTCCCCATACACCTAAAGAAGCAGTTTTGGGTTGGTCCTTTTTGAACTTGTTGTTTCCTGTTCAAATTTCGAAGGGATACCTTGTTTCGCATGCTTCGTCGATATTTCTGTAATAAGCATTAGCTGCTGAATCCACTGACACTTCACTGCAAACGCCGATCTCAGCGATGTAATGGTTAGTATAACGCGTTACGACGCCAGAGGTTCAGAGTTCGAATCCCTCCCTGGCAGCATGTGAGTGTTCTTTCATCAATTTCATCATATCATCACTCATCCTTTCTTCGATGATTTGTTTTTTATTTCACTTTTCTGCCACTTTTGGCTAGTCAGGGAGATGAGAATAATGGATGATATGATGAAATTGATAAGGGATACTTACAAAGAACACAGATTCTCAGGTCGGGACTTGAACCCTGAACCCCTGGCGTCCTAGTCCTCTGTGATAACCAGCCCGCCAGAGGTAGGCAAGATGTGTATTGAACAGGGTGTTTTAGTGATATTGAATCAAACTGGCAGGGTGGATGAAGACTGGCCCAAGTACCAATATTAAATAAGGAACTCCGGTTTGGAAACGCGTCACTAAGAAGTTATAAGCGAAAACTAGTTGGGGCTGTTTATGTCTGTGGAATTGGACAACTGAAAGATGTGACTTGTAGATTTAATATGGACATTTACGAGCACTGCCTGGCAGTAACGGATGACTATTGGGTGCCGATCTGAGGGACACTCCTTGCAAAAATCCTTGCTGCCTGTGATACGTCAGTACGACTCCAGGGATATTTGAACAGATGCAAAAGAGCTTCTTGCGACGCTGTCGTGCCTGCATCGACGCTGGGGGCCGCCATTTTGAACACCCACTGTACCGTTTTCGCTGAAGGGTGCTACGATATACTGGAGTAATGTCCGTAATGCGTTTTCGTACCGGCGTTCCTTTCTCATATTGAGTCTCCACCAAGTTGTCAGTTTGATTCAAGGTCACGGAAACACCCTGTATGTTAATAGTAGCCCAGCGCTGTGCTAAAGGTTTGAAGTTAAGGATTGCAGATTAGATGTCAGTAGAATTGGAATCATATGTTTTATAATTTATTTCATAAAACTATTCATCCACGTTGTTTGTGTTATTCTCTTTAGATGATCTCAGAGGATCCATGGTGAGGTTCCATGCTCCATGAGAAAATGAGAGGTGTTTCAACTGCTATCTTTTTAAATAGTTCCATGTTTAAAAATCTCTGAGGCTGTTTTCAATTACTTGATTATTTTTTGAAAATGTGAAATTTCGCTCTAACTATTCTGGAAGTTTTAGTTCCTACTATTTCATGCTTGAGCAGTTAGTGCCAAGTGCCAGCTTTCTCCCTGATTTCCCGGATCCTGCTTGGGGCAGGGAGCCGCCGCTTCAGACAAAGCATCCTTCTTCTGCAGGCCTATCGACTGCCTGGTGCATCTCAAACCGTGCATGGCTTGCGGCTAGCGAACTACTTCTGCGGTCGGCAAAGTTTCGTGCAGTGTCAGACAGACCCATGAGCAGAGGAAGAGATGGATATCAGGTGCAGAACCGTTCGAAAATTAACTCGGGAAAGATGTCAATGGGTGACAACAACAACTTACCTCCAGACCCAGCTGGTCATAGTGGTTTTGCAATTCCGGACCTACTACCTCCAGTAGCTGGCGCCGCTCCTCGATGAAATCTGGAAATATAAGGAATTCCATTATTTCAACATTTTGAATTTTAAATCACGTATAAATTAGAAAACAACACACGGTATTATAATATTGCAAAAAAGTGACGGACCTCCACGATGGCGTACTGATAACGTTGTCGCCTTGTAAAGAGGTGCCGGGTTCGATCCCCAGTGGAGGCACATTATTCGGTGGTTCGAATTCCGCTGCAGGTATAAACCCCGTACCAGCTAATTGTAGACCAGGCAGACGACAACAAGTCTGCGCAAGTAGTGACGCAAGACAGCTCCACCAATGAACAGTGATAGAAACGGGATTGCGTAATGCAAGACTGGAGTTACCCGCTTTCTCTCCTTCGTTCTGCAGCGTTGCAAACTTTTGAAAACAATAATACCGTACGGACAAAGGTCTGGACCGTCCGTCCGTACATGAACGATCAGAGCTATACGGTTGGCAACGCTGCGCTTTCACCACTCGATTGCCCTCCTCCTCCTTCTTTGTAGCTTTGCGCGGCCCTGCTCCACGGTTATCTGGGACAGAGTATAGTCCAGATTATGTCATCTGAGTATAAATTGAACTTAAACAAACTTTTTGACTGCCAAGTGACGCAAATCAACAAACGTTATAATTGACATACTGTTTTTATGATTGGAGAGTAGTGAAATTTATGGAATCCGTATTCTTCTTCTCGCAAGCAACCCCGTCCCATCCCCGAAAGTGTAGTGGCTAAAATTGTTGTCTTGTAATAAGCGATTTGTTTTTCGTTTTAAACATAACTAAAGAGACCAGAACAAAGAAACAAATTTTGCTTTTGTCTTATTTTACGTCGTTTTCTCCTTTAGGTTGATCGCGACGATGAGAATGAATAATGTTATGAAAAATCGACTCCCAAAAAGAAACACTTGTACGCAGATCAGAATTTAACATGGAACTTTCGGTGGGTATGAATTTATATACATACGTACATACTGGCCAGGAAGTCACATTCACAGTAGAATTAAAAATATTGTTAGTGCCTAAACTTTTATAATGCTCCACGTTTCGACACATTTTACCTATGCCTTTGTTCTGATTTATAAACAGATTGAAATATATCAATGACGACAAATAATCGGTAACAATTGATAAAGCCATTAAGAATGAAACTGTTACACTTTTACAACCTTACAATTAACAATATATGTTTTCATATGATTACATCTTTACCTTTGAATTTACTTGTAACAAATTACTGAAATCTAAATTTACATTTTATATTTTCCACTTCTTTTGTCGAATGAAAGTCAAGACAGGTCTTGTAAATATTAGCTTTAACAATGTTTAACCATTTTGGCTATAACTTGTGATTCAGAAAGTAGGTTTTTTTCTTTTTTCTGTTGTCTCTTTCCATTTAAAATAAACATCATGGTAACTATTGTGTCAGGCAAATTCATGTGTACTAGGTAATAGTTTTTAACATTTATTGTTAATTAGAAGCTTGTAAGAATGTAACTGTTTAACACTTGATTGTTTAATCAATTATTACTGAATATATTTGTTCTAACTGACACCATATTTCACTCTGAGTACATGTAGTCACGAACACACGTGGGAATATGACGGATCGTTGAGTATTAGAAAAGTTTAGTCACTAAAACTTTGTTTTTACTGTATTAGTGCCTTTATAATATGTAATGCAAGATCCAAGTTCTTGCATATAATGTTACAAGATTGGCAATTTGGCCTCCGTATACGGCGTTATTTCTGAATTCCAGTTTGTTTATTCTTGTAGCTATACAAACACACGCACAGCATAAAACTTGACATATTTCAAAGCCAGGTTGTTTGCACAGACTCTCATCTGGTAACAGTTTATTTAGGTCGTCCTTCTCTAGGAGGCAGCACTATAGTATGTTTTATTTGCAAAAAGTACAGCAAATAACTTTATGGTTCTCAATGCCTTGTCGCAGAGAGTATTCTATGGAGGTGACGGTTTTAGTGAATTTTGTTTTTATCTTTTCAGACATGCGAGCAGTCAATAAATCGTATTTCCAGAAAGTTCTGAACACACTATTCCCCTTGAAAAACCTCGCAGGGTTTCTCTCGAAACGGAATCATTGACTGTTTGAAAGGAACGACGGAGGAACACAAAGGCAATCCCAGGACTTGGAGCTCCCTCTAATGCAGGCCTCGTGGAATGGAGACCACCTGTAATCGCCTTGGGCAGATCCCCCAATCTTCTATCGGGATCTGCGAGCAGCCCTAAGAAGTATTTGCTTATAATAAGGCGAAGGCAATCGATAACGGCTCGTTTCGTACGCAGCGTTGGAAGCAGAGGATTGCCTCGATCGAAAACTCCCCACCTCGGCAAACAGACTAAGAGGAGAAACGAAAAGAAAAAAATAATGTTATCCTGAAGGCGCAGCGAAGTTGTACATCTCAGGGAAGGGGGAAACGTAGGATCAAAAGCTCACAAATTGATTGGAAGAATTTGTTTCCGCTGACTTAATATTTTCACAGAAGCTACGAACTTTTAATTTCCGCCTACTTATAACATGGACTCTGTTTACCATATGGGCACTTGTACCATGGCAGTCGTTGCATAAGGTAAATGAAGTAGCCATATAGTAAGATGAGAATTCTTGAGAGACGTGAAGAAGGGTGTCCAAGACGTCACTTAACCAAGACTTCGATCGTACACTCACCGGCAGTAAAAATGGGACACCTAGATCCTGAAATAACTTGCTTCCCTGCAAGGCGTTATGTGTGTTGCCTAATTCTACGACGGTGGTAGAAGTTGCCATTGAAAATTTGCAATTAAAATTAAACGTATAGACATATTTATAAACAACGCATGTATTTTTTTAAAAAAAATACGAGCTGTACTGCCAACGTTGTTCGTGTCCGAGGGCAGTTCCAGATGTGTCCGACATCTGACTATGTTATTCAGTTAAATGGCCAGATTAAATAACTCAACTCAAAAAGTTTTATTGGACTTACAGCTTAACATATGGCTGTTTATGCTAAGCATACCATATTAAATAAGAAAGTTTAAATTTATCATAAAAAAAGGTTGCTAAGTTAGGTAGGTAAGTAGAATCCTCAATTCATTCTGATATGCCGAATGTGTTTTTTTTATATAATTCCTATTTCTTTTGTAGGTGAGAATAAAGTTACTAACATTATATTTTAAAGAAAGAAATATGCATGTTTGACGTGTGGCTATGTGGATGTATTATAATTTATACCACAATATTTTGAGTAGTTATTTTGATGAACGCAATAACAATAAGAAACCAACTTGTGTGCGCAACCTTTCTTCCAAGGGAAAAAAAGTACTGCTATTCCATGTGTGTCTTAATTCTCCAAAAGTAAATATACATAAATACTCTAACTATATCAAGAAAGAACCTTCTTCGAGATTGTAATATTTAATTTATTCTTTAAGTGTTTATTTTTTAAAATTTGTTTTAATTTTTCTTTATGCACAGATAGGTTAATCGCAAATGGTCGTAGAGTTTAAAGTAGAATTCCAACCACTGTGCAATGGGGCTCACCGGGTGTCGAACTCGGGACCCTTTGATTACAAAGCAACGAAATTACCACTACGTCATCGGGAAGGCGAAATGTTTTATTGAAGACTATCATGACTCAATTTTGGAGCATATATCCGACAGATCTACTGGTAGAGGCAACGAATTTTAATTATTAATTTATTTAATTTATTTTAATTTAATTTATTATTAATTACAGGATTACTAGATGAGGCGACTGTACTTATAAGCAATGAACTTCAGGCATCTCTGATGACATCTAGCAACGCTGTGTCATTGTAATCAAGGGAGCCCTGGATCGACCCCTGGTGAACGTATACAGTGATGTAGCTGAACCTGTAGGTATCTGTGCATAAATAGACTTAAAAAAACTTTGACACTTTGGCAATAACCTTAACGAGTCATATAATTAATATTTTTGACGTATGTTTATTTTCAGTTTGTAATAGTGTAAGGCTCTTTACCCATTAAATATATGTTTATCACATGTAACTAATGTTCAAAGACTGTCGCTATTTTAATAACATGTTACTTGCTGCATTTAAATAGACCTTTAACTACACGAGTAAATTAATGCTATGCATTGCTGCCTTGTACATAATCTCATTTAAAAATAATAATATGTACAACCACTTACCAAACTGAGGAAGTCCAAAAAAAATAGTTACGATCCAAAAACCGTAAGGTTTTAAAAATAAAAGCGGCGTTATTTGATGGTTGTGTTGAGCGCCAAATGATGCCCCCTCCCCCCCCCAAATAATCGAGAGGTCTTCGAAGATGAAATTGGGTTATTATGGATCTTTTAGCAGATTTTTGCTAAAAGATAAATCACCTCTTATGCTTGTGGGTCAAACATCCGATATGAATCAGCTTACAGATATTTCAGGAAATGCAGCAGCTGGTTAAAATGCATACAGTATGAAAAGCCTTTGAACACATGCTCCTGCGGGCAGTTAGAAGGCTCTTCACATATCCTCCATGGTAGGTAGAGAGAGAGAGAGAGAGAGAGAGAGAGAGAGAGAGAGAGAGAGAGAGAGAGAGAGAGAGAGAGAGAGAGAGAGAGAGGGTGGATAAATATTCATGATGTTGCTGGAATGTGGTCAAATAGAGCATACAAACAGGTTCATCTGTCAATATGTACAGGTTACCATTCGATGAAATGGCGAGCTCTCTCTCTAGTTTGCGATTTCATTATGCCTTACGTACAGTCACCGGCAATAAAAATGCGACATCTATATCCCGAAATGCTCGCTTCCCTGCACGGCGTCATGTGTGTTGCCTAGCTCTACGGCGGAAAGTGGATTTTAGTAGTAAATTTTCAATGGTAACTTCTACAACCGCGGTAGAGTTAGGCAACACACAGACACATTGCAGGAAAGCGAGCATTTCAGGATGCAGGTCTCCCATTTTTATTGCGGGTGACTGTACATTCGGGCAGTTAAGAGTGACAAAGCCTTGTTTCTGTTATTTTTTAATAGAAGAGCGTAAATGAAAACCAAACGCAAAAAAGGAAAGGAATCTTCTCTCCAGAAAGACCAAGTGAGGTCCGTTACCAATCTTTCCTTTGCGATTTGAACACACTGTTAAGATTGCAGCGACCTTGAAGTAGTTTCATGAGCATGACAATTAAAGTCACTGTCTTCATCTTCTGAAACTTTCTTGATAAGCTCTCTACAAGCTTGTGGAAAGCGGATGAGAATGTTTGGTGCTGCAATCCATAATCATGCTCACCAACTAGTTGATTAGGAGTTTGATGGCAAGAGTATTACGTTTTCCACATGCAATTGAAATGAGTTTCTTATACGAGAAATATTCAAAAAGTTCCCAGAATGTTTGGCATGATTGTGTTTAAAAATGATGACATGACAAAGAATAGTACGTGATAAGTACCAATGGGTCAGATGACAGGCAGTATGATCTCACCGCTCCGTCTGAAGATGAATAGTGTCGACGTCTGTGTTTGAGCATCTGTAATTCTAATGTTAGTTGCAGCAACCGTGGAAGAAACATATTGAGAATGTATGCAAAAATGTCGATGTAAGCAATCGAAATTATTTTGAGAACGTCGCCCGATGCCTGACTGTAACAATTCTTTCTGACGGAGGAGAAGGTTTTTGGGGAAAATGTTGTAGGGACAATGCTGACTGATGTCAGGCCTAACCACAGACCTGTCGTGATGCATGTCCTTCATCTGTGATATTTATTTTTATTATTGCTAATCTTTGTCAATCTTTTGTGATAAATGAATGTTGGGAAGTAACAGTCTTTGAGCTCCTCATGTGTACAGAACTTTCAAGTGTGTTTCTGTGCTTCTGTATTTCCTCTAGTATAAATACTTTAACTGTAATTCAGGCTGTCTTCTGCCGTATTTGTGAAAGAACACTTTAGTACACACGTATAGACTAAAGAGCAAGCAGCGGTACTGTAGCGTTGTGAGAGAGGCAGAAAGGAGAAGTGAGCGTCATCTGATTGGTGAGTAACAGTGCAATGTGTTATGAGGTAGTTCAGTGAAAAGGGGGGCGCTTTCCTCGCAGTATTTTCACGTCCCACTCCTGCTCGACTGCTTCGTGACCTTAAGCTGCTGTGTGCAGGAGGAAAGCTCGCACCGCACGGAGCGTCCTCAGGTCTCTACAAATGCAAGCGAGATGTTCGAGCATGCTGTATTTCTTGTGTTCGGATCCTCTTGCATATAATCACGGCTACTTGCAAATTTCTTGTCATGAAACCGTGGGGAAAACCAACATCCAAAGTGAAGATGTTGCATAATATTTTCCTCATACTGTGACGACGCCAATTTTACTTTGCGACATGAAACTGAATCTCTCGCGGCTGCTGAAACTAACTTTTCTCTTTATTGCAGCGGACTCTTTTCATATCCTCAAGAAATTGCAAGATCACAGTGCAAGCTAAAATTCTTCAACGTGGCCACATAAAAAAAGTGCGACCAACAGCTTTTTCTTGTATACCCGAAGGCGACCTGTTCGGTCAGAAGTGTAAACTCGGCTTCCAAGTTAGGTAGGAGAAAATCGTTGCCACACACAGCCAGAAGTTTCCAAAGGTTTCCTGCCTTTCTTTTTCGGGGGTGTAACTTTTCCGTGTCAATAAATTCTGCAGAGAAATGGACACACTCAACTTTTCCGCTATACAATCCTTTCTGCCGGGCTCTTAGAAACGGATCCCGATATGTCTCTTTTTCGGTGTTTGAGAAACTCTGTGAAAGTTCTCACCCCCTCCCTCCTCTCCATCTTCATGGTTTGGTAGGGGAGGAGAGAAGTAAGAATTGGCGGAACTTTTCTTTCAAGCTTTTTACTTCTATAGGATTCAAGATATTAACGTCGTAATGTAATATTATGGCCATAAATCAATATTTTTGAAAATTTCCTCCCGTTTTTCACACAACTTCGTACACCATTTCAAAGAGTGCGATGCCCATAAAGGGAACGACTAGGAGACGATGCTATCATAATTTCCAGTTATTATTATGAAACCACAGCACTACGAATAAAAGATTTGGTACTCACATTCACATGACAGCAGAAACTCATTTTGTGATAGACGGACGAAATTCAGGTTACTATGAGTCTGTTTAGGACCTAAGGGGTTATTAACACACTCACACAATCTCAAAAGTTTCCCCACATCTCCTCAACTTTTTCATTTCGATGTTACTTTCTTCCTCGATGGCGTTGTGGTAATATTGTCGTCTCGTAATCAAAGGTTACCTGTGGAGGCACATAGTGGTTCGGATCCCACTTTAAACTGTAGGTCCAGTTAACCTATCTGTTCATAAAGTGGACTTATAAGAAAAAGTCAGAACTGAAAATGAATTAGAATATTGAACATAATTGATTGAATTGCTTTATTTTACTTCGTTTTTTGTGCCACTTTTGGCTAATTTGCGAAGATGGGGATGAATGATGATGTGATGAAATTGACGAATGGACGGACACTCACAAACATCCATGCCCAGGCCGGGATTCGAACAGCGCGATGTGCTAACCACTCCGCCACGGGGGCCGGGCTATTGAACATAATCAGTCCAACTTATAATATGATGGGATTCACTATCCTGCGCCAAATGTTCCAGTTATATACATCATTTCATGTAATTGGAATCGTTCTTACAGACGATATTTGTTGAAATAATAGTAATAATTGTTTAAACTAAACTGTATCTTTACACCGCAAAGATTGTTATGAAATGAGTACCATTTGAAATATTCATATTCTCATGCAACTTAGTTTGTCATCTTGTTTACATTCTAGAAGCAACTGATGAGAGTACCATTTCATTTCTCAGGCTCATATGTTGATGATTCTTGGTTATCTTTAAGCCATCATACATCCTGGATTGCATTCTGCAGAACAACGAGATTCTGGCGCCTGGACCTTAGCCAGGATAATTCTCTGTGGGATTTGTGTTGTGTCTGCATCTGTTTGTGATAGTCCCTTCATCTCAACTATCACCATTAATCTACATCGTCGCGATGGAGCCAAAAGTAGCATAAAAATGACGCAAAATAAACAAAATCAAATCAAATTAAGTCTTAATTTCAAAAATATTTCCTAGGAAACTTATAAAAAATCAACGATCAAACCTTAATTTGTACGAATTTAAATATGCCTTAACTGACTCAGATCGATTACTGACTAACACTTCAAAAGTGACAGTATCGGAAACACAACCAAGAAATTCAGAGGCAGATGTTTCCATCTGCGGTCTTCAATTCATGTTTATTACTTTAAGAGCGCCTACGGCTTCATGTCTGGTACCTGCAAAAAGTCAGCAGACGTTGAAGGATTCTAGAAAAACAGGGAAAGGGAGGGAGACAATTTACTCGTTGGTCTGAAGTTGTGTTGCTTAGTAGAGCATGGCTTCTTTGGAAAGTTGATACCACCTGGGGAAGAATTATTCAGGAACGATAGCGCCAGCTTCTCATATCCGTATCGAGTTGGTCTGAATCTGGAATGTGGTGTGGTAGACTGTGGCTGCGGTTGGGATGACCTAATACCACGAAATACTGTGGGGAAACAGGAGAACTTTGACACTTGATATTAATGAGAAGTAGGACTACTTCTTGTGTTCTGGTTTATGAATGAGAGTGTGTGTATATATATATATATATATATATATATATATATATATATATATATATATATATATATATATATATAATGAGAGAATGTATAAGAGGGCTTTAGCCTTACTGTGCATCAAGTGGACTTAAAGCACCAACTCAATCAAACAATAAGGGGACTTTAAATTAAAATGCATTTAAGACATTGTTTATTCTATTTGTAGAAAGCTTAGTTACGTTTTTCGAAATTTGAAAACAATGTTTCGTTTTGAAATCCTGAGGAAATTTAGTGTCAACGCGGTTGCTTACTGTCCGTTATTTTAGAGAAGTCTGTGGCAAAAGAACTTTCAGAAAGATCGAAGGAGCTAGTCTCAAAATTTTAAATTTCTCGACAGTTAATTTGCAATGGATATAATTATCCGAAAGTTCAAAGAACACACTCAAGTTTCGAAAACGAAAGAAAATAATATTTTTATTCTCTTTCCATTAATATTCAAAGTCCTATCAAACATTCAGAAGATAACTTATGATTTGAAAGTAATAAGAATAAATTATAGTCTGAATTGATAACAAGAATGAAACTAACGTAACAATTGAACATTTTAATGTATACACACACACACATACACAAATATATATACAGGGTGTCCATAAAGTCTCACCCCTCCCTGAGCATTGTGAGAACGGTTGTAAATAGGAAGAAATGGCGAAACACGTATTCCATGATGTTCAGGGGGAAACGTTTTAAGGCCAACAATTCCCTATCCGGGCCCCCCACAAGGGGGTAGGCTGGGGTCGACACGTTGTTTTCAAATAGCAAGGGGGGTCTAAAAATGTGTCGTTTGAAAGGTCTTATCATAACAACAATAATACAGCAAATCCGGGGTCTCTACGTAGCTCCAATTGACAATGGCGTGAAATCAAATGTGGAACATGACCAGCATTGGACAGGACTCCAACTCCTACAGTAGTAATCCTAGACAACAGTGGGAAAAAATGTTCCTACACTGTAGCATGATTCGGAGATATCATAGCAGTGTCTACAAATACGTACACCCCCCCACCCCCTTTTAAGAGATTTCAAGCGTCCGTACACAAAACGGCATATCATCGCGTCCACTGAGATTGCTACCAGGAGGACAAGGACCGACATGCACAATCGCAACTCAAGTCAAATGGTGAAGGAGGCACGTAGTTACATGTACAATGTCAACTGAAGCCAACTGGGGGGGGGGGGGGGGTTACAAGATGTTACAACCGGTACACCACTAAAAGTCGGTTACAAGATGTTACAACACGTACACCACTAAAAGTCAAATTGAGCTTACCTACTATTTACAGAATATGTTCGAAATGAGCCCCATTCACTTCTTAGCAGTAGAACAGACGAGCATGAAATGCACGTCGCACTTTGCTGAACGTGTCTGCTGAAATATCTCTACAGGCTGCTATTAATCTTTGTTACAGATCAGCAAGACTACTATGTTCTGTTTTGTACACAACAACAGATTTAAGGTGTCCCCAAAGGAAAAAATCGTTCGGAGACAAATCAGGCGATCTCGCAGGCCATTCAATGGTACCACGACGGTCTATCCACCTATTGGGATAATGTTCGTTCAAGTACTCACGTACGTCCCGGCTGTAGTGTGCAGGACATCCATCTTCCTGAAAAACGATATTGTCCACATCAGATTCAGGCACAGCGTTGACATCGACTGAGTTTTCTACAAGGTTCGTTACCAAGGGAACTACTGTGTCACGTAGAATCTGAAGGTACAGATTACCGTTTAAATTGCCATTTATGTGGTTTCCTAAAATACCTGCACACACATTAACCTTCTCAGGTCTTTGCGTATGGCCTTCCCTCACAACATGGGGATTAACATCTGGCCATACTCGAATATTGTGTTCATTAACACAGCCATTTAGGAAAAAATAACTTTCGTCACTGAAACAGATGTTGTGTAAGAAGTTCTCGTTGTTAGCAATCCTGTTTTACATAATTTCGCAAAACTCAATTCGTCTATCGAAATCATCATCTCCTAGTTCTTGCTTTATCTGCATTTTGTAAGTATGAATTTGTGTAATTTTAACACCTTACTGATAGAATTCCGTAGAATGTTACTTGCTTCTTCTATTTGTCTTGAGAGACGTTACAGGGTTTACAGTCACGCGTCCTATAACTTCCAACACTGTTGCCTCATCGATGTGAGGTCGTCCTGGACGTCACGGAATATTTTCACAAGGTCTGAAACATACTTATGGTCAATACTAGGGCGTTGGGGATACAATTCGTTAAATCGTCTAGCAGTGGCATGGTAGTTTCTGCCACATTCACCGAAAAGAAAGATAATTTCCACTTCTTCTGCACCAGAACGCGTCCTTCCGGCACCATTCTTTTTTCGTCGTTTCTAACACTTTAACCACCAATACACACACACAAACAGAACCACGATAACGGAAAATACAGGAAACAGGTTAGTATAACAGTGTGTACGACACTACAACTCTTCTACGTGCAGCATTTCAAAGTCCGCGGTCCGATCTGTTTGCTTACGGGAACATAAGCAGAATAGTCCTGTTGCATCTTCTTCGCGGTAGTCACACTGATTACTTGGTCTGGTTCTATTCTCCGTCTGCATTCTCCTTCAAACAAGTGAATGGGGCTCATTTCTTCTGTAAATAGTAGGTAAGCTCAATTTGACTTTTAGTGGTGTACGTATTGTAACATCTTGTAACCCCCTTCAGTTGGCTTCAGTTGACATTGTACATGTAACTACGTGCCTCCTTCACCATTTGACTTGAGTTGTGATTGTGCATGTCGGTCCTTGTCCTCCTGGTAGCAATCTCAGTGGGCGCGATGATATGCGGTTTTGTGTACGGACGCTTGAAATCTCTTAAAAGGGGGTGGGGGGTGTACGTATTTGTAGACACTGCTATGATATCTCCGAATCATGCTACAGTGTAGGAACATTTTTCCAGTTCCCACTGTTGTCTAGGATTACTACTGTAGGAGTTGCAGTCCTGTCCAATGCTGGTCATGTTCCACATTTGATTTCGCGCCATTGTCAATTGGAGCTACGTAGAGACCCCGGATTTGCTGTATTATTGTTGTTATGATAAGACCTTTCAAACGACACATTTTTAGACCCCCTTGCTATTTGAAAACAACGTGTCGACCCCAGCATACCCCCTTGTGGGGGGCCCGGGTAGGGAATTTTTGGCCTTAAAACGTTTCCCCCTGAACATCATGGAATACGTGTTTCGCCATTTCTTCCTATTTACAGCCGTTCTCACAATGCCCAGGGTGGGGTGAGACTTTATGGACACCCTATATATATATATATATATATATATATATATATATATATATTTGTGGGTGCGTATGTGCGCGTGTGTACATAATATATATTTTGTTTCTTTTGTTTTGTGTTTAGAAACGTAATAGAGCATACGTATGTGCGCGTCGTAAGTAATGCAAGTTATTTTGCATTAAAATTGTAAATTTGTTTGAAGTAATAACATTATCATTCAATAAGTCATTATCCTATCACTTTCTTTGCAGTTCCAAATTCATTTTTCATAAAAGTATCCATTTTATTATTTTCAGTCTCTGATAAGTACGATTTAAGAATCACAGGAGCAATTTTTTTTTAAACAAATAGAAAACGACTTATTCTGAATCGCGTTGACATTGAATGTGACTACATGGAAGAGTACAGTTACTTAGAAAGTAGTATTGTTATAATCAGTGAAAATATAAAATTGTCACACTTCAAACACTCTCGAAACTCTTGTTGGGAAAGTAATGTATAAGTATTTTCGATCCATAAGAAAATATTTCACGACGGAACAAATATATGCTTTATTCGCGTATGGCTGGAAATGTCACTTCAATTCGCTTTTGCAAGAAAAGTGTGGCTCATATTTCTTGTCAGTTCATGCATGCCGTGTGATGATCGAGCACAAGCAGATAGAAGAAAAACCCGCAATATTGCCGCGAGAATCCAGCCTATTCCACAGATGTCAATAAGAAAAAAGATGGCGGCCGTCGTGTTCTTTATCCATCCTCACTCGCGAGCCATGGAAACAGCGAAATCTCTTCTTCACGAATTGCTTGTTCAGATCACAGCCACCGAAGAGAGGACCAGAAACGTGGGGAAAGGAAAGGATACTGCTTCTCGTTTCTTTTCTCCTCTTTACCTCATTTCCTTCTTCGTCCTCCGAATGGAACTTCCTCGTAAAAAAAACTTCGGTACCTTCTTTTTGTTCGTGTTGGAATGAGGATCGGTAGTGTTGGATTATGAAGCACCCACGTGGATGTGGGAGTAGAGGGTGAGGAAAGGCTGGAGCTGTTTTCGCAATCTTACGGTCTCCTAGATCGATCAAGATAAAACAGGTTTGTTGGTGTTCGACGTAAGATCAAAGCTAGATAGATAACATGTCAGAAGTCTGGGAGATACATGCACATACCACATACAGCGTTACTTTAATGAAAGTATGACCACGAGAATAGTGAAGGGTGAATAGGAGATGAAGCGAATGATAAAGGGAAACTGGGAAAGATACACACAAATGAAAATATCTCAATATTCGTAACACACAGACCAAACATGACAAACATGAAACTTTCAAAATTGGTTGAAGGATGAAAATAGCCTTTCTGTGAACTTCGCGTAGTGACTGCTGATTGGGGGTTTAGTCTACTTCACTTGTCTGCCACTTTTGGCTAATCACGAAGATGAGGATGAGTGATAGGATGAAATTGATGAAGAGACACTCACAAAGAATACCCATGCCCAGGTTTGGATTCGAACCCGGAACCCACGTAGAGACCGTCATTGAATGTAAAATGAAAATTAATAATAACTTTAGCAGTACGTACTATTTATTAGAGCGTTTCCAAATCAAACATTGACGAACTTTGTCAAAACAAACGATAATATACAATTCAGTGTTTGACGCATTCTAAAACTTAAATTATTCGGTATCAACGAAATCAAACGACAAACGAGAGAGCGAAAGTTAAAATGAGGTAGATCTGGATCTGACGTTGAAGAGAGATTCTCTCTGAATTAATTGCAACAACGAAGACATTACACGACCGCGCTCGTCTCGCCGAACAAGTGAGCAACCGGAAGGTCGATATTTGCGGTCGCTCATTAAGCAATTATGTTCTGAGCCTAACCGCAGCCCGGCCAGAGGGGGAGGCAGAATCAGAAAAACGCGAAGCCAGAAACGTCCCTCGGAGGAGATTTGGTTTATACATCCGTGATGAGCTGATTTCATTTTGGATTTCAGTCGAGAGAGAAACAATGCTATTAAAGCTTTTTTAGAATTTAATTGTATGGTTGTAATCTGAATGTATTTGTCAAGTAAAATACATACATGCACGTTAATCCTCTTCAATTATGGTCTGCAGGACATAATGCATTAATGTATGTTTCCCGCAAAAACATTCGATTTAATCAAGCGCCGTGGCACGGTTTTTAGAAGGTAAGTATCGTAACGTTCTCTGAGTATATTCTAAGAGACATGTCACAACTCGCCTACAGTTGTGTTGTCAGTAACCATATGATTACTTTTTGTAAGAAAATCATTACCATAATCAGCTACGCAAATTTGATCTTTGTTCATCAATACATTTATATTTTAAAATAAAAATTAAAACATGTTGAAAGTAGGATACACATGATATTTTCGTACTGGGAACGAAACACTAAGCTTGATGAGCAGTTTAATTCTCCGGAAGCTGACCTCTGTCCGTCTATTGGTCAATGTCAGCAGCTAGGATGTTCAGTGATATACAATATGGGTATTTAAATGACCAGAGAAACTGGATGAAACCTGAAAATATATGCTGATTACTACACGGTAGGCAACTAATATAGAGAATGAAAAACCAACTCAACTGATTTTTATAAATCCGAGAGAAGACAAAATCGCCAAACGAAAAATGGACGAAAATGAAATCAACGGTTTCATTTCGTTAGTTTGTGGTTTCAGACCAATACTATTTTTTGATACTTCTGAATTTGGTGTTATTTTCAAAAATGAAAATACAGAAACTTTCTGCTTAATAAATTCAAATTTCCAGTTGAAATACAACCGCCTGAAACAAAATACATGTAATGCACACTTGAGCAACTCGCGTACATCTGTGGAGGCAAGCGAGCGTCAAGTGCGGTATGAGCTTCCCGCCTGCACAGTGTACCGCAACGTCAGTAAGCAGCAGAGCAATAGTTGGACAGGCGCATGCGTTGAGAGGGGAATGATACTGCAGGGGAATGCACCACCAGTTTCCGGAAGGACCTCTTGTTTGTACTGCCTCGATTACCATGCCACACTGCACTATTGTACATGGATCAAATAGCGAGAGATTTGCACTGCACAAACGCGACTCTATCACACATACACAGCGGTTGACGAAACCTATGGATAAGACGAAAATAAGAGATGTATTGTTGATAAACATGGTTTTATATGCGAGAAATTCTCGTAATACATGTATTGTTGCATTTTAATTCAACGTCAGCTTTTTTACCACTTTAGATAAATCATATATTGATCGATTGATTAATTTGCCTTATTGTACTTCGCTTTTTGTGCAACTTTTGGCTTTGAGAAGATGGAGATGAGTGATGATATGATGAAATTCATGAATGGACATACACGAACATCCATTCCCTGGCCGGGATTCGAACCTATGATCCCTGGCGTCGTTGCGCGATGTGCTAACCACTCCGTCAAGGTGGTTAGAAATTGAGATATGGGATGAAACATCGAGACATGTGAACGTTAATACACACACACAACTCGGTGTTTAGATATTTAAAAAAAATGTTTAATTCTATCAAAGGGCTTGCAATGTTTTCCTCATTTGTCTGTTTTCGTCGCAGCCATCGCCATAAGAACTTGAATGAGGTGGTAGCCAAGACAACTACACTCATGTCCAAAAGTAAATCAGAATGACACAAAGCGTGGTAAAACTGAAACACAAGAGGCGTGGTATATAACAGCGTACACAATTTCAAAGTGAGAATGTAGCAAAATCAAGCGCGAACAATAACAAACAAACAAAATCAAGCAAATGCACTGATCTTTTGTGCATTGTTCTACCTACTTCCCCCTCTCGTGTGTGAATTCGCTCAGTCGAGCTAAGTGCCTTTTACGAGTTATAAGAGTCGTATTGTAGTTGTACCATAGAATGTACAGGACCACTATAAATGATTCGTCGGATTTCAAAACCCAGTATTTTTAAATGTATTACAAATACAATCATGATTGACACGAAAATAACCGGAAACTCATCTAGTTTTCCTGACACATTATAAATGTTCTAATATGTGTGTCACGTTGGTCACACTACCGTCCGCTGTCAATGGTCATCAATGTGTTCCCTGATCTCTATCAGTGTTGTTATCCGTGGGGGTATGCAAATATGGTCCTTAAGAAGTCGCACAGCATTAGATTGGGATATTCCAACACAAAAAATCTTTGTGTCCCATCATCAATGTCATCATATCATCACTCGTTCCCATATTTACGATTAGCCAAAAATGGCAGAAAAGCGAAGTAAAATAAACGAAATCAACACACAAAAACTATTTTCATGCATTGTCGCTATTTTGTGTGTGTCACATGGAAACTTGTCGAGTTTCTGGACCTTTTCACTTTGTATGTGTAGTTCTTCGGAAGAAACAGTGGTTTGAAATATGATCAGTCATTTATAGTAGCCCTGTATGTTACATGAAAATTTGTAACAGGTGACTCTCTCTGGTTTGAGGACATTTCGGGACGTGGGAGGCTCAAGCGGAATACCTTTTCCTTCAACGCACTACTGTACTTGTACTTTGTTACCTAACGTCGCTTTTCTGCGACTTTGACGGATCGCGACGGTAAGGATAAGCGACGACTAGATGAAAATGATGAAGGGACAGTTACCAATGCCCAGGCCGGAAAGCGAACCCGGGAACTTTAGTGGAGAGATCTAAAGTCGACAACTTAACAAGATCGTCGACCGAGCCGGTTAACCACCCATGATGGGCATCACCATACCACGCATACATTATAAAGAACTTATGACAGCTCGTAGTCAATGATTTTTCGACATTTTCTGTAGCAAAAGATTCACTTTACTGCAGTGTATACTTTGTGGGACAACTCATTGAACTTCCTTTGGCTCTGTTGGAGCAAACAAGCGTTTACAGTGACTCAATGCGGACGCCTTTCGTAAACAATCGGCGGAGTATCCAACCCAACCCTATTGTAGTCGATACTTAACATTAACTAGTCTATTTCGCTCAACTCTCATTGTTCGTTCTATTTGGGCGCGGAGCTCTACGATTCCTGTAAAAGTACTCCTTCGGGAATGCCCGGGAGGCCAACAGCCAATGACACATCCTCGTTATCCATCATTGTTGTCGAACGGAGGTAAGTTCGTCGTTAATCTGCTTCCGAGATACCAGGCTCGTTCTGTCCAACAAAAAGATTGAGAAAAAAAGACCTGACAATAGCCGAGGGGGGTGAAGGGAGGAGGGGTGGAGATGCCGGTGCTTTTATCACCGGGGACCGTAGCTTGGTTCGATTTCGTTCCCAGGGTACAATGCGGAACAATGCGGAGCGAAGTTCTCTCGAAGCTCTGTCGGAAGGAGAAAGCAGATTCCAGTCGGAGATGTGCGGACAGTGATGTATGTTGGAGGACCTGGCGAGCGGAAGGTCGGCGGTCCATCAATTGACACCTCGAGCAGTGATGGATGGAAGTCTCCGCGAACAAGAAAAGTGATGAGAAGCGAATGATGCGAAGTAAACAAAGCGTTTGGCTGGAAATTTATTCACGATTCCTGAGATTTTTCTCCTGTGCTGACAAATCGACTTCCAAACAGCTATGACCTTCTCGAGATTCCAAGGTTGAATTACCAACTCTGAAAAGTTTACACCGAATCACGCTTAGAAGATGAACATAATGGAATTATATTGAGATTTATCAAGGGACTTCTGCTTTTTTGAAAGAATATACTTGAGTTCGAGTTTTGTTTTTAAGTCCAGAAAGGCTAATCGAGACTGGACCTACAGTTTAAGTGGAATCCGAGCCACTATGTACTTACACCAGGTATCGAACCTGGAATCCTTTGGTTACAAAGCGACTACGTTAGCAATACGCCTTCGATGAGGTCCGAAACTAGATACTTCTTAGAATATTTGTTTGCATCGTTTTTCTACTCACTTCGGTTAATAAAATAACAAAATAACTCTTCGTTGATAAAGGTATTTGTAATGTTTTTTTTTACCTTTATGTCGCTGTTCTTTTGCTATTCGATAACCGCAACGATGAAGATTAGCTAAAAATTACAGAACAGGAACCCAACATAAAACATCAGAAATAAATTATTTGTCAACAAAGAGTTCCTTCGCCCAATTAACCAAAGCCGATTGCAAATCGACGTATAAGTAACAGAAAACAAATATTCCAAGAATTAGTTTCTTCGGAACGCAGAACACAAACCCCATAGAAAAATACACTGCTTGCTGGCCTAAGCGTCCTGGAAGAATTCCATTGCTATGGCATACTACATGAAAGAGAGGTTGACTTATAAGCATCTTCGGAAAATGTTGATGTTTAGTTTTCACGTTGGTGGCGGTACGACTGTATGGCAATGTATTGAGAAAAGCCAGTGTGTGGTAATTTTAGTGTTCATGCACGACAATTAAAGGGCTTATAAGGTGAGAAAATAAGTACAAGTATATTCTTTGTCAGTGAGGATTATACCGTCTCGAATATAATTGATAAAAAATGTACAAATTTCAGCAGAAAGAAGGAAAAGGACTAGCTCAAAATTTGAGGGCAATACACAAAGAACATGGAACATTTTTGTGGCAGTTTATGAATCTTAAATTATACCGTCGCATGCAGAATTTTACATGTGATCAAACTCAGATTTTACAACATGTGTACACGTTGACTATCCTGTTTTTAATGGATGAGAATGATGACCTCTCATACTATCAATGTATTGACGGGGAACACTTCGTAGTTTTTGTTAACAAGAAGAGTCATTTTTAATGTGTGTCCTATTAGAGGAGTAACGATTATTTCCCAAACATAGGTTGGCTACTCCCTAAATGTTGC
Organism: Lepisma saccharinum; assembly: GCF_977018435.1. Lineage (NCBI taxonomy): Eukaryota > Metazoa > Arthropoda > Insecta > Zygentoma > Lepismatidae > Lepisma > Lepisma saccharinum. The sequence continues at coordinate 205,592,537 of NC_139229.1, read as the reverse complement.
CACAAACCACGGTCCAGTCTCGATCAACTTATGCTGTCAAAAAATAGAACGGAAGCAGACTTCGTATAACTTTCATTGAAAATGTAATTCCTTGCCTTCCCTACTCGCCAATAAAATTTCCGGATATGTCTGACTTATACAGCCTCTTGGAGACCGTGTTGTAATCAAAGCAGGATCAACCACAATCAACTTCTGGTGTGTTTATTTGCCTACATCAAGCCACCCAGATTTCCAAGCAACCTGCGAACGCACCAAGAGCCAACAATCTCCTCCCCGGAGTGTCACCGCACAGCTGCAGCTGATGAGGATGAATATTCAACAGGGACGTGCCAGGACTGACAATCGGCCTAACAGGGACCTGCGGCAAGATGCTGTTGGTGGCGTAGGGCGCTGCGGGAAACAGCCCCTGGTGAGAAATCTCATTTCCAAGGTCGTTACTGCCTTCCGTTTTCCTATCTTTCGTTCGTTGTTAGCCGAACAGTTTTCCAGAGTTGATTATGCTTACAGTATGGTGCTGCTGTGTTCCCAACTTTTGTGGTCCATAAACTCCGGAATGCCTTCTTAAGTTAGGACTATCAGTAATGCAAGCCTGCGTGGTGATTGAAATCACAACCACAGTTTTTTTTCTTACATGTAACTGTTTCACTCTGTAAGTCTCAAGTATTACCTTTACAGTAATATCACTCTTTACTTCAAGTGTCTTGAAATTTAGGTTTCACATTTTTTGTTGTTAAGTATTGTATTTGTTATTATTTTACAGAGTTTTTCTGTCACTCTTGGCTAATTCAGACGATAGTTTCTTGTTTTAGTTAATCGCGCCGATTACGTGATTAGGGGAAATTTATGAATGGACACTAGCGAAGAATACCCATGCTTAGGCCGGGAACTTCAAAATCGCTATGAAGAGGATGAGGGATGATTAGATGATATTGAAAACACTATGGCAAAGAATATCCATATCCAAGTTGGGACTCCAACCTTGGACCTTGTGTAACCAGATCGAGGAGACTACAATTATCTCTCGCCCCCTATACCCGTATAGTTTGTACTGGTTGACACTGTCCCTTTGTAATCAAGAATTCTCAGTGTTAGAATCCACCGACCGTATATCTAAATTTGAGTGAACCTAACATTAAACTCTGACGCAGAAACAATTCGTCTATTTGTGTATAAAGTGGACGTTAAAGTTTCCAAACAACTATTGTTAACCCTTCGTTGGTCGCGCACGGTCTCTAGTTCTGGTGTGTGGTTTCAACGTCGTCATTTATTAATGCTTATTTTGTCAACACTCTATCTGAGTTTCTCACCTTCCTCTTTTACACTGCGACTTATTTTTCAGTGTTAGTCAGATCTCCGAGTCACTAGAGGCAAAAGGGGGGGGGGAGGGGTTTAGTTGAAAACACAGTCTCCGAGTCCGTGCGCGACCATCAAGATTTTCAATCACTAATTATTTTAATTGCAAAATAAACTAATTGTTTTTCAATTGCCTCTCCAATGTCACAGTCGTAACGTCATCACATTGTAATCAAAACGTCCGGGTTCGATACCCGGTGGAGGAAAATAAGATTTTCAACTTACTTTAAACTGTAGCCCCAGTCCCGATTAGCTTTTCTGTGCATAAAGTGGACTTAACACATAAAAAAGTTTTCAAAAACCATTTTTTCCAGTTTTATGGTCGCACATACAACATTGAAATTTTTAACATGTGGAATATTACTGGTTTTCTTCTGTGTATTTAATTTATTAACTAAAATGTACATTTCATACTTTTACAGAATCTCAATTGTTTGCAAAAAAAAAAAGAGATGTAATCACAATAATTGATGGTTTGAAGTTTAAGACCTTTAACTGAACACATTTTAAGAACCCATTCTCTGGCACCATACGCGATCATCGATGTAATTTTTTTCGCGTGACCCACGAAGGGTTAATATACTACACACACGGTTGTGTTGCTTTGGTTCATGTAGTTCCTTCCTTTTTTAAAATCAACTTATAGAAACGAAATGTAGCAAGCAGAGACAGGCTTTTCCACGTATAAATCAACGGTTAAGAAAATGGTTTCTGTACAACGACAAAACTAATCTGTACTAATGTTGGACAGGTACAAATAACAAAATAATCCTTGTATAAGCTAATCTCCTTTGACACTAGCTCTGGCATAAGAATAGGTGTTCAGTTTTGTGTAACTTCTCTTCAAATTAATCACATTAATGAATTGCCTTTCTGAGGCTGATTTAACACGATCGGTTCATCTATAAGTATTGCCTTAAAGCTTATTCGTGGCAAGAGAACTTGAGATTCGGTAAGAATACTTAAAGGATAAAGAAGATGAAAAGATTCAAGGAGCATACTGCAGTAAGAAGCTTATGTTCACACTCTACTAACGACGTCCTAACTATATTCACGTGTATTTGTGTGTCTCAGATTGCATCCAATTGTTTGCACAAGGAATTCGTGTGTGTGAAATCTACCTACTAAGTAACTCTCTAGTATTTTTAAACCAGAAGGTTCATGGCTACAGCAACAGAAGCCTTCCATCTGTCCCTATCCTGGGCAAGATCAATCCAATCTTATCCATCCTTACAGACTTTCTTAGGTCCATCTCAACGAAATCCCTCCATTTTCGTCTTGGCTTTCTACCAGGTCTCTTACCAACAGCTTTCCCAACAAAAATTCTGTAAACTCTTCTTTCCTCTCGCATTCGTGCCACATGGCATGCCCATCTAAGTCTTCTTGATTTAATCATTCTAATAATATCTAGACATGAATACATATTATACAGTTCTAAATTATGTAACCTTCTCCACTCACCTACCTCCCCATCGCTTTGAGGTTCAAATATTTTTCTATGGATTTTATGTTCAAATACTCATAACTTAAGTTCCTCTTTTAATTAAATAGACCACGTTTCACATTCATATAATACTGGAGGCAAAATTACTATTTTGTATATTTTAACATTTAGTTTCTTAGATATTATACGCGAAGATAAAAGTTTATGAAGAGAAAATTAACACGCATTTCCTGAATTAAATCTGCTCTTAATTTCCTCTTTAATATAATTTTCATTTGTTAGAATTACTCCTAAGTACTTGAATTTGGATATTGTTTCAAACTGTTGGATACTGTGATCAATAATTACATTTTGATTATTACCTTACACTTGGTTTCGGCCTGTAAGAATATATTTATGTATCTCCATATAATTTGGGAAATACATGCCACATTGCAGCCTGGGTACACTCATCAATTTCATCTAATCATCACTCGTCATCATCGTCTCGATTATCCAAAAGTGGTAGAAAATCGACTCTAAATAACACAAATACAATAATTTCAATCTGACCCCTTTGCACTCTAAAGCATTTCGAGTACAAACAAATCCAGAACAATAGATCTTTCAAAGTCTGTATAAACGGTTACGAACGCCTTGGTTGGCTGCAACTCACATAACCTTACGGTAAGGTGGGTTGCAGCACTACTAGGATTGTACCACGTTGAAGGCAGCGAACGCACTTTGTAGTACAGCATGTAGGTTAGAAGGGGATTTACCCCATGCATTTAAGGTGATATGATTTAGTTTATTGCAATGTCCTGTACACTGGCGAACTTTAAAAAAAGGTCTCGCTCCTCTTAGATAGATTGGATGGTAGTTGGAAACACTTCATTATTCCTGTATTGGATAAGAAAGTGGGGGAAGGCAGTTGCAGACAAGGCCATCACTACCCTACGCGTACGTAAACTTGTTTCCGGAAAGCTTTCTGTTGGTGTCTTGTCAGGCATGATCTGGGCAGTTTGTGGAAGATTTTTGTGTTCCTACCCCCCTTTCTCTGTGTATGTGTGTGTGCGTTCGCGCGCGCACGCCGACACCCGTTTCTTTTTAAGTTTGGCGTATTTTTATTGCATCCAGTAATTGCTGTTATGGCTGGGAATGAACTAGGTTAGCAATGGGCAAATAAAAACAGTATAAGAAATATCAAAATTCCTGGCCTGAGTAGTTAGTAGTAGTAAAGGTTAGGTAAAGTTCCTCGTGCGTATAGCAACGTGTCATGAAGACACATTCAGGGGGTGTGGTAGTAGGGCACCGCATATTCTCGAGCTCGGCCATTTTGGAGGTGATACGATCAGCACCACGCTCCAGCCGCCTTTTTTTCGCCAGGGTTGTAGTAGAAATTAGAAAATAGAAATGTTTTGTATTCTGCGTATGTGACAGTATTCTTTGGATATTGTCCCTGAAATATCTGTTAACATCCTAACCCGCAGTTTTTTCAGGATAAACTAGTTGAAGGCCACGAGAAGTAATGAACATATCACAGAATGCGCACTAGTTTAACTCACATTTCTTGGGGGGAGGGGGACAATGATATACAAATTTATTCTATGAATGCTTACGTCATTGTGACAATGGAGTATAATTTGCAGACTAACGAGGATCTGGCATCTAGACACAAGGCCAGTATAATGATCTGTGAACTTTGGGCTGTGTCCTACGTTTGTGATTGCCTTTCACAAATTTCGTCTTAACACACCTTTGATCCTTATCTATGTGATTACTCAAAAGTGGAAGAAAAGCGAAGTAAAATAAATAAATCAATTGGTCATTGTGTCCTTGCGTTTTTCAATATTTCTTCCCGAACGAAAATTAATGTTTCACCGATGTAATGCATGAATATAGTCATGTGAATTATTATTTTCCGTCATCATAGTGTGCTTAATCATTCCTTAAAGCATAGACTTTAACGCTGTTGTCCTTAGTGTAAACGATCTTAACTGTGTGGAAGTTTTTATGTAGGCAAAAAAATGGTTAAGAGTAAATCCCAATTGATTGTTAGAAATTTAAAATATTATAACTCTGACGTGACGAATATAACTGTTCTTAGTTCGCTGCCAAGGAACGATTTCTCCTAACTAAAAAGGATTCCGGCCTTCGTGATAGAGTGGTTAACACAGCTTGCTTAAACACCACCTTGGCATTTTGTTTGTTCGGTGTTCCTTGTGACTGTCCCTTCATCAATTTCATCATTTCATTGCTCATCCTCATCGTCGCGTTTAGCCGAAAGTGGCAGAAAAGCGAAGTAAAATAAACCAAATCAAACATAAATAAGAAGCTAAAGGGAAAAATATTGCATTACCAAAAATAAAATATATAAAATACAGTAATTACTTTGTTGACACTTCCATTTTTTGGCAGTGTGTAGCTGTCTTAGGGTCGTGTGTTCGAATTAGCTGACCTGAAAATATACGAAGAGTGAACGATTAATGGAAATGGAGATGCACTTTAGTAAGCGTTCAGTCGTAAATCCTGTGGACACAGTGTGATTTTCGTGCAAGGAAGGGTTCCTGGGACATCAACTAGGTCGTTGTTTACTTATAACGTTACGAGGGTATGGATTTCTTTCAACAAGTGCAACAAATGTTTATGGTTATGGAAATTATTTATACAATTTGCCTGAGTAACGTCATTTTCTGCCTCTTGAAATTAATGATGACTGGAGATGAAAAAGACACACGTGGCAGATTGTAACATGCTTAGAAGGCAGAGGTTTTAAGTTCGAACCATGATTAAGTTATGTTTGCCCCCTCACATCCATGTTATCAATTGGCCAATCATTCTCATCTCCACGGATTAACCAAGAGGCAAAAATGCAACGTAATATATCCTAAATAGGAAAAAAATACAGAAAAGGGGCAAGGAAATGCACATATCGTGCCTAGTCGAGATTTGTGTTGCAAGACAGAACTATTATCGCAAGAGCACGTTCAATTATATTAGAGCAAAACCATATATCACACAATACAGGTGAAATTGTTGTAGGTTGACGTGAACTGTTAATCTGCCTAAACTCTTAAAATACTCTAATATCAGGTTGGTTTTTTGTTCCACTTATTATTTCAATTTTGAGGGTCTTCATGAGACCCTATGTTCGATTGATTGATTGATTTGCTTTATTTTACTTCGCTTCTTGTGCCACTTTTGGCTAAGTTGCAAATATGGGGGAGGCCTCCCCGATGGCGCAGTGGTAGCATCGTCGCCTTGTGAACAAGTGTTCCCGGGTTCGATACCCGGTGGAGGCACATAGTGGTTCGGATCCCACTTTAAACTGTAGGTCCAGTCCCGATTAGCCTTACTGTGCATAAAGTGGACTTCGAACACAAACTCAATCAATCAAACTCAATCAAATATGGGGATGAGAGACGATATTATGAAATTGATGAATGGACAATCACAAATCCAAGCCCAGGCCAGGATTCGAATGCGGGACGCCTGGCGTCGTAGCGTGATGTGGTAACCACTCTGCCACTTGGGCCGGAATCTATTTTCGAAGCGTGGGTAATATTTAAGAGCTTGTTGTGTTCGTTCATTTTTTCTGGTCACTCCAACATTCGTCCTTATCGTTGAAAGTAAACAAGAGGGATATAATATGGTCGTAAAAATAGCAAAGTTACCAATTTTTACTTTTTATATCTGTTTTAGAGCTAATGACAAAAAAAGAAAAGAAACGAAAAAAATGAACAACCTATTTTCATTCATGAAGGAAATAAATCGCCAGCTCAGAACCTGATTTCTTGAGAGCTCAAAATGGACAACAAATATTTCTTCCGAGGCCGAATGACCACACAAAGAAACGCTGTGCTAATTCCTTGATGACTCATGGTGATGACTCATTCTGTGTGGTGTTCAAGACTCACAACTGTGCAGCTCTTCCTTATCTTGCATAGAGTTTCGGCATTGACGCTGGAGTGTTTCCAATTCAATATCGGTTTTTGTTTGTTGCTTCCAATCTAATGAGACGAGGGAGACCTTTTTTTAAAGTTCGCCAGTGTACAAGTATAATAACAATATTTAAGATTTTGAAATGGAGACCTATTTGATATTTAATAGTTATAAAGGTTTTTACCGTGTTGTAAATTGTTCCAAAGTCATTTTCACTCTTGAAGGCACAATGGCTCTTATGGAGAAACCACGCGGTGTTGCCATTTAAGGTGGGCTAGCTCTTATCGTGAGCCGGGATTACCGTGTTTTCTTCCTTTCACAATAAACATAAATTTGAAAATGGACATATTTGGCAACAGTGCGCCATATTTTCCCATAATAAAAGTATTGTCCATCGGAGCCCACTGTGCCTTCACGATGTGAAAACGACTTTAGAATACTACTATCCAACTCAATTTATCATGTTCTACGTGATATGATATTATTCATATCATCTCACATACCTAATTTCAGGTCACTGTGGAATGAGATGTTCCACATAAAAGTTTTCCTAGTGTGGAAACTTGACTTGCTTAAAGAATAAAATTCAAATTTATCTCAATTCTCAAAAGTAAAAAGTAAAATGCTCCCCTGTGTTTTTCACCACCCCATGAAGGCGTATAAGGGGTGTGGAGTTAGGGCCCCACACTTTCTTGTTCACGACCGAAGGTGGGTGTGATGTGGCCGCCTTTTCCCACCAGAGTTTCCCCCAGATACTCACTTTATACAACGCTGGGTGGGCGCCGGAGCCGCTTAAACAGCTGGAAAAAAAATCCCGGTTCTCTCTCCCCGGGGGATTGCACCCGAGAGTCTGTCTCATGGCAGTGAGACGCCTTAACGACTGAGCTACCGCGGCTTATTCCTCGCAATATATAATCAATGTATTTACTTGGTTTCTTTCGAGCAGCCGAATATAGCTCGCAATTCTTCTACTCTTGTGTATTTTGAGTACATGTCAGTGGAGAGAGAGAACATTCAAATGGCATTTGTGAAATAAACAAAGTTCAAACATCAGGGTCAATGTTATATTCCCTATGAACGCTTTTACCAGAGAGTACAAACTTTCACTTAACATTTGGAGATTCGTTCTTGGAATATAACTTTAAATTTGGTCGACCTTCGTGGCAGAGTGGTCACCGTAACACGCTTCGAAGCCAAAGGGTCCAGGTTAAAACCCTGATTAAGACATTGATGTATCACTTTGTTCTTCCCATCATTCATCCTCATAGTTGCGATTAAGCCAGGAGAAAGAAAGAGACATGACATTGTCCAAATACGAGAAATATAATATTAAATGCAGAATCCTGATCGTGAAATAAGCTACAAGCAGGCACGTGTCTAGAAATATTTGGGGGGGGGGTCCGAACCTAGTGTCTCAATAATAATAATAATAATAACAATAACAATAATAATAATGTTTAAATTAAAATAAGTTATAATTAAATAAAATATTAATTAAAATTTGTAAATTTAGTAATATTCTATATTTATTATTACACGAATACGTAAAAATATGGTATAAGATTATGACATCATATATTTATTACCTAGCTTGTGTGTACATTAGATCGCCAAAATTTGTATAAAAACAAGAAAATTAATGTCAAATAGATAATGAATTGAATATTTATCAAATAATAAAATAGGGATGTTTGATACAGTTGACGAAAAGTAAAGTTCCTGATTAATATTTTATGCATATTGTAGTAATGTGCATATCTAAATCTTCTTTTGTACTGACCTTCAAAACAGTATGATCCAAGTATAATAATAAATGTAATAACCCTATCCTTCTGAGTTTATAGGAAATGAATAACCATCGATTATAGTTCAATCGAGTACAGTTATGTTCAAAAGTATATTTTCATTATTTTATTTTAGTAATTGGTAAGTCTGGACCCCCCTAAATACGTCCTTGGCCACAAGTAGACATATATGAGCAAAAAAAGTGAACGAGGGTTAGGAATTCTTGCCATTGAACATCTATCTACAAATCCTTTCTGGAGCGTTCGTTGTCCTTTAATCGTCTAAGGACGAAATAGCTATCTTTTTCCTCAAAGGTTCAAAAGAACATGCCACCTCTATCTCATGTGGAATGTTCAGGGGAGACAGTTGGCTCCAAGATACGTTGGATACAATTCCAGGAATGCTTATTGCCAAAGGAAGGAGAAGAAAGACTGTTGGGAAGACAAAAGATATCTCAGAACGACCGGAGCCAGAATTCTTCCCCTGGAATATTTTTGCGAAACTCCTGGGCTCGTCGGAGAGAAATAAATCACTCAACGACCTAATCTCTAAACACGTCCAGTGCTCATGCAATGATGTTTGGATGAAATAAATAAAATAAAATCATGTTTTAAAAAATTCAAGTAAGAATTTTTCGCAGAAGCATGTTCAATACAAATGTCTCTACTTACGGTTTAACCAATACGTAATAGCTTATTCTTTTAACAGCTAGTAAACAATTTGGTACACGCTAAAATAATAATTATCAACCTATTCTGAATACCGCAAAAATTGGACAAAGAAATCACGGTTTAAAACCGACAAATTCAGCTCCAACTTCCGGTTCCGTCTCTTTCTCCTCAGACCGATGATGCTAGGAAGTTATATAGTATATATAGAGTACGGCATGGGTCCGCTTTCCCTCGCTTGTATTCGTTTAAGTCTTTTACCCTTGTCTACAATGGAATATCATTTTATTGTGATGTAAAATATCCGTCCTGGTAATTTCAGCCCAGAATAATTCATTTCATTTTCTTATATCACTCTATTGGTAAGATAGACTAAACTACATTTTAACATGAATATAATGACTTAACTTTCAACTTCACTGCATCTTTCACTTCACGATCCATATTTGAGGGCCCACTACCACAGACAAATTACGATAACACTTGTAGCCTACTACTTGGCTTCGAGCGTACACCGCTCGTTTTACCTGTTGGAGCGTTATTCGCTCGAGCGAAGAAGCTCTCAATTCCGCACGCTACCTAGCTTCGTTCGTAGGAACTATTTCACGCTCGAGCAAAATCCTCAGACTGCAAGCATTATAATCTTTATACATGATAAAATATTTAAATTCAAGTAAAAACGGTTGCTTCCCGTTTTTTTTCTAAATTAACAGGTAGACTGCTAAATGTTAACAGTATATTATCGTAAATTTTACGGCAACTTCTAAAATCGTATTGAATGCCAACCACCGAATGTTTCTGGGTTAATTGTATTGGTTAAGCAAACTGATTTTTACATTACATGTAGAATAATGAAGTTTACAAATGTATGAATGTTTAAAAAAATATAAATGTTGAACTCGTTAAATCGAATTTAGGTAATCAAAACTTACCGTAAAATTTACGACATTCTACAGTTGAAATTTCGCAGTCTACCTATTAATTTACAAAATCGGGATTAACGTTTTTATTTAAATTTTCAATATTTTATCATGCATAAAGATAATGATTATAAATTACAGTTTCGTGGATCATTAAAATATTTTTAAAAATTAAAGCATTAAAATTGTACGGTAACTATGTAATTGCAGTTAATGCTTTGAAACCGGTGATGACCATATTGTACGGTACACTGCAAAAAGCTGATGAAGAAATTACGGTGCAATACCGTAAATTTTTGCTGCCATCCAACTACCGTTAAAAAAATATCATGACCGTTTTCAAAGTGGTAACGGCCACAATAGTTTTAAACAATATATTTATGGTGTGAGCAATTGCAATTTATAAAAATTATTTATATTTGTGCATGATAAAATATTCAAATTGAAATAAAAAAAACGGTTGCGTTCCGTTTTCATAAATTAACAAGCGGGTTGTTAAATTTTTAACGGTAGAATATAGTAAATTTTACGTTAAGTAATAACAGTGATTGCATCGGAGATTGACGGCCTTAGACCGTAATTTCTTCAGCCAACTTTTTTTGCATTGTACAGTGTGGCCACTTTCTCAAGGATCATGTTCATAACAGAACAAGAGGGCGAAACAATGCGAACCCGATACGTCGAGGAAGAGGGGGGAGTAGGGGGAAGATTGAAAATAACGGACCAACCACAACCGCTGCGTGTTGCAGCGGAATTAGCTTCGGACAGCGGCGTCCGGGGCCTCGATTGTGCGGCGTTGCTGCTTGGCAAGAACCAACAGCTTCTCCGGTGCTTGTTTATAAATCGCCTCGGGAACCGCAGAGAGAGGGAGAAGGGGGTGGAAAGGGGGAGGATCAGAGTGCTGATCAGAGTGAAAAGAAAATCTCCCGCGTCAGTTGTCTGCGGGAGGATCGATCGCCGACGAGAGGAGCACGACAATGAGGAACGGAGGCTCCCCCCCCCTCTTCCATCGACGGAGCGGGCGAGGGGAAAATTGCATGCACTCGATGACAAAACGGCCTCCGTGAAGGATCGGCTTCCGGGCTTCCTCCCGTCGTGTCTCTTGTTCTCCGGCTAAGCGACCGAGGTCCTCGGAAAGAATCTGCGGGGTAATTACACTCGCGCGAAGCCATTCCCACTGCCCCTCAATCTCCCATAGCGCTGTTTCTGTCACAATGCTGGGAAAAGATGAACGCCCCAAAGAACTCGGAAATTCTCCACCTTCCTCCACCAAGATGCAAACGTTTTTTTTTTTTTTTTTTTTTTTATTCCAACGCATTTAACAGAGATTCGGCGCATGTTGACCCAGAAGTTGACGAGGATAAATGGCTTTAGAGAGAGAAGGCTGAACAAAATCAATATGGTGTCGTATTTCAAGATAGAGGGAAGTTAGATCAACACCACATGTCATTAAAATAAAAATGATGTAATGTGAAAAGTTATGATTTGGCCTTAAGCCTGTACTTAGTGACTGTACTGGTAACATGTGGCGGCGCTGTGAATCTTCACATTATGATTATATATTTATTAAATTATGTTAGACACTAATAATTACTTTTGTAAGCGTTTATTGTGTTTTATGTCATTAACATTTCCTAAGCGCTGTATAAATAATGTAATATTTGGAATTTTGCCGTTACCATGGTAACGAAAATCAACAGGCATGTATATTGGACACGATGAAAACCTAGAGAGTACAAAGTGAACGGCATCTTGCAATGTTTTATTTCCAAAACTTAATCGCACAGAAGTAATATCTTCCCCTTCGTGTCTTCTTTAAACAAATGTGTAAAACCTGTAATCAATTTGTAATTATATAATTTGATTACAAAGTTATCGTTGCAAACACAATGTAATAAATAAATTGCGTTACTGCTAGCTGTTTCGCTCGAATATATCAGTTCCTTGGAATAAACCAAAGTTGCAATGAAATTAAACACGTAGATATAAGACTGTACAATGATTATCGTGAGTCGTTTATTATCAATTTCTCTAGTTTAATGGGAGAAATGAAAGGTAATCATAAAGTGATGAAATGGGCGATCAGTAACTAACTCTGGCCGACAAGTATTAATTCCATGGTGACGTTAAGAGGTCACTGAATCTTGGATTAGAGAACCGTAAGATGGAACCAATGTACACTCCGGAAAAATTAATACGGAAGTTCTGGATACATCCCGTTTTATACTTCAAAATATAATATAAAATATTTTCTGGGATCCATTAGAGAAGGAGAGAAGAAGGGGGTAATGCTATTTTCTTCTTCATCCTTGGATACAGAGTACCGTCACTGAGACGCCTACCTAAGAGAAATCTGCTTGAAACTCAAATATTAATACCTCAGAATCTCGTAGATACTTTGGAGATATAAAATTACCATATATTGTAATTAATAGAAAGTTAAGATGTAGCATCTAACTCCACGAACTTTCCCTCAGTGTGTCTGGACGTAAAACACGAAACACGGAAACCTTTCACACTGCCACTCCCAGACTCTTTCTCATACAACGTTCCTTATTCCAGGGGGATGCCGAATCAGATTAACAACAATTGTAATCAAATAGATATGTTCATCTTCTGTTCATCTTTAATCACCAACCTGTGGAAAACTGTGCACACGTAATATTGTGAAACTGGACACTGTTTAACCTTGGAGATATTTTTGTTGTGTTCGGTTTTTTTTAACACTAAATCTGTAATGTTTTAGTATTGTTTCTTTCCGGTTTAAAATGCCATATGTGCTGGAAATATCCCTAAATATATAACTTTTTTTTTTAATTTTCTATTTTTAAATTACTTCGTTCTTGCTCATACTTTTGTATTAATAGAAGGCGGCAAATAGCATCCACGTTGATGCACAGATTATAATTTGTTAATACACAAACAAACGACTCTTTGTCTCAACACTAGAAAAGTTAAGTTGTAGTTGTGATAATCACAAGTGAAAAGTTTCCTTCATTTATGGAAGTATTTCAATAAGTTTGTTTTGAAATCTTATTTAGACGAAGATGGAGGGATAAAGTTGAGATGGACCTAAAGGGAATCGGTAAAAATGGAAAGATTGGATTGGTCTTGACCAGAATAGGGACAGATGTAAGGCTTGTGTTGATGCAGCCATATACATTCGGGTTTAAGAAGGCTAGAGAGATAGTTAGTCCATTTTATGGAGGGATTAAATATTTTTTATGCTAGTTTAACCACATTTAAGGCATGATGCTAGCCACTGGATCACGGCGACTTAAGAAAGCATTTAGACTATCGAGCTACAACCCAACCTGTCTGGGAAACTCCAGACAGATACTTAATTAGCTCTTCGGAGTATTGCAGGTTCACAGCGCGGAAAGAGCTTTTCCAAACTTCACAACTTCATTAAATCGAGTGCACCGAGGACTCACCTGCTCGCGTGGAAGCGATGAATATCTTCACTATGCGAGGAGCTAGCCACTTGGGTGACGTCAGGTGCCCCTGGAGAACTTCCTGGATGATTTCTTCGGCTTCCATGACCAGGGCTCGAAAGGTCCTCTGAGGTCAAGCGAGGAGGGGTAAAGGGCAGGTCAGGTCGGAGGTGGGCCGGTGAGGTGACGACAAGGTTCAAGAGTACGCCATTCTTCTTGAAGACAGCTTGCTACTCGATCACGTAGATGGCTCTCGTTTCACCAAATCTGAAAGGAGAAACGTTAAAACGTTATTAAAATTATTGTTCCATGTGGACGTAAGCTGTACATGTTATTATACAAGGTGAACCTGTAGCTCTGTCACACGCCCTGGTGTGCTACAATGTAACCAGTATTTAGAAAACGTAAACATGATAACTGTTGAAATTTTATCAATATTTAACCCTTGTATACGCACACAACTGAAGGAGAATTGAACATATCTTGATAACATCTTTGTTATGGAAGTGACTGGCTCACTTGAAAACGACCTTTAAGAAAACTGCATTCTTACAAACAGGCGTTAAACACTGTATATCCATTCAGTATGCAGTGTTCGCTTCGATATACAAGTTACTATAGTTTTTCCAATTATAACAACAGCATACCGCTGGACCCATTTATTGTGTTACTGTTTACGGCCAACTTGTTGAATTGTTGTTTTAAGTCCACTTTTTGCACAGGATAGGCTAATCGAGACTGGACATACAGTTTAAAGTGGCATCAGAACTCTGACGAGTAAAGAACCTTTGCCAATATGTTATTTAAATGGACTTTATTATTTTGTTTTATTTAGAATCGATTTCTCCACCTTCTGGCTAATCACGACGATAAGGTTGGGTGATTATATGATGAAACGACACTCACAGAGAATACCCATGGCTACACAGCATTCACTGGCGTCTTGGGAGTTATGCTACCCACTCCGCCACAACTTGTTATTTAAGTTGCATATAGGTAACTTAAAAAAGTTTCATGCCTTGAATTCGTCTAGAACATTCACATTAAGTAAAGCAGTGTTAAAAACACCTACATACACTGTGTCCGCAAAGGATTGAAATACTAGGGAAATTACGAAGTATGCCCACACATAAGCGTAATCAGTTGAAAGACAAGCTCTCAGAGATTTCAAAATTGTTGATGCATCTCCATAGTAACTATCTTCACGGCCAGGCTTCGTCACTTTCTGATTTTTTTCACGCGGAGTATTTTCTGAATGGTCCAATACGCGAAAATCGATTCATTCTTCAGTTTTCGGGAAGTCTGCAAAAAATGTTCCACTGTGCAGTAAGGCGCAGCTATCGAGGTAATTCATACGAACATGTTGGAAAGAACATGCGCATATATAGACAGGACATTTGTCCGCTCACATTGAGCACATTTTGGGTACATAAAACGTTATGTAAAACTTTCAGAGTTTGCATGGAAAACTATACTTCTTGCAAAAATATGCATAGTATAGCAAATTAAATGCATAAGAAACATTAAGGACACCACAACAGTCTGTTAACTAACTACTAAAATGGAATATGTAATATTTCAATGTCGCTCTGGGTAATGGGAATATGTGGTTTATAAGACCTACAGTGTACACAAAATTCGATTGATCTCTTAATTAAAAACAGCTTTCATTGACAGCACAATGGGGTGATAATCTGTTTCATTGTTTCCGGAACAATGCAACAGATTATTCGTAATGGGGAATATTGAACTTCCGTTTAGCCAAGCGGATAACATTCTCACTTTTGATGCGATTGTTTTCGGGTTCGATACACATTTAGAGTTCCAAAAGTTTCTGTTTTGGCTCAGCATCGTGAGGACAATTTGGGAGCTACTTGAAAGGAACAGTACGGAATCCGGTCTTGAAAGTAAAAAAACAGCGGAGATGGAATTTGAGGAACTGAGCATCGAATGAAAAAGCCTTTTTGCATGTCTTGGTTCCAAAAGAGCTTGAACTACGGAGTTAGTATAGAATAGTTCTTGATAAGTAACGATTAAGATTTTTTTCGTTTCACCTTGCTTATCTATCCCTTGAGATCATTGTTTCTCAACCAATGGGGCGCGACCCACTGCTGGATCCCGAGAGGCTGTTCGGTGGGTCGCGAAATAGGGCTCCAAAATTTATTTACTGTGCGCTAAAAACCTTTTACATTTAAATTGCTAAGATATATTTTTTAACAATTTAAATTCAACCCGTGTTGTACGTAGTTTAAACTCTACATTTCTGTTATTCACGCTCCACCACTGCTTTTTACCGGCATCTCTCTGATATTTTACTCAAGGGAATCGGATATCTGTTGTTTTCGATTCAGTTGCAGCAATGAGTTCTTAATTATCTGTGTGTCGCATGCATGTCGCTTGATATTTCCGACCGCCTGTGTGTGTGTGTATGCGGTTGCCGAGAGGTGTCAACTGTCATTATTAACATCATCAGTTAGCCTTTTAAATTACATATTTACTTTTCTAGAATGAAGTATGTGTAATTTGTTTAATGAAGAGTAAAAGAGGGCTTCTTAAAATACTCGATGATAGCAAAAATATGACTATAAACTGGGTGCACACCCGTACAAGTAATTCTGCCAGCGCCATGCAATTGGGTACCATGAAGTGTAATATCCTTCAAGGTGGGTCCCGGACTGAAAAAGGCTGAGAACCAACTGCTCTATTTTTCCCGGATTTGATACCATGTGGAGGCACATAGTGGTTCGGATTCCAATTTAAACTGTAGGTCCAGTCCCGATTAGCCTTACTGTGCACAAAGTGGACTTAAAACACCAACTCAAACCAAACCAACTGCTCTAGACTAATGACGACGAATGACGAACTGAACGAGGCAATAAACACACTGAAACAGGTCAGGTATTGTACTATTTCAATTATTATTATTATTATTATTATTATATGTACATTTGTCTTTCCTGAAAATACAAAGTTCTTGCAGTGGATATTGCACCCTCCCAAATCAAAAGGTTAAATTTTGCACACACGTTATTTACAATACGACACAAGAACAGAACCTTTCTTCCAAAATAAATTTAAAAGAGTGCATTCTACTTTTGGTAACAATACTCTAGGAATGATTCAATATCAGGGCCGTAGCGAGGGGTAGGCTGGGGGCTGAAGCATAGGGGCGCCATTCAAAACCTAATAAAATAAATAAAGAAAGAAAATAAGAATATGCGACGGAGAAATTTATACTTGGCAGAAGTATATTCTGGTAACACACTGATAGAATTTTCTGTTTCCCAAATCAATTGTAATAGTATGTTTATAAAGTTTGCTGTTTTTTTAAGTCCACTTTATGCACAGTAAGGCTAATCGGGACTGGACCTACAGTTTAAAGTGGGATCCGAACCACTTGTGCCTCCACCGGGTATCGAACCCGGGACCCCTCGATTACAAGGCAATGACGCTACCACTGCGCCATTGGGGAGGCAGTATGTTTATAAAGATGTTCTTCATAGACTAAGACATGACTAAAATATTCTAAAATATGCTAAATATTACATACTCTGGCATAGGGAGAAAATATTGAAGAACGCACATAAAATGTTGATATTTGGAAATGTGTGGGGGAGGGGGCGCTTAAAATAAAATCCTGTCTGGGGCACCAAAATATCAACTACGGGGCTGTTCAATAACCTCTACCCCGCGGCCACCTCCTGTGGAAAAGTAGTCAACATAAAGCGTTACGAAGCCAGCGGTTCCAGTTTCGACTCCTGGTTATGACATGAATGTACCGTTGTGTTTTCTTCGTCATCCATTTCAATTCTCATCCTCGTCGCTTCGGTGGCCGAGCGCATTGAGTACTGGAGTTTTGATCTCATCACTGACAGTACAGAATTCGAGTCTTGGCACAGCCGTTTCTTTGTAAGTATGCCTTCATCAATTTTACCCAATTACCAGTCATCCTCATAGCCGCAATTAACCTAAAGGTTGGCGAAAACCCAAATTACAAATAAACACCTTCATCCTCATCGTCGCGATTAACCAGAGGTAGATAACAGACGTAACATACGCCTATAACCGAGATAGCAATAATTAACGTTCCTGTAAAATATGAAAACAAGAAGAAAGTGGAATTGAGCAGTGTCGGGCATGAACGATACGAAGGAATAGATGACAATTTTACATCTCTCTCTTAGGATCATAATGAAAATGTTATACTTTATAGTGTCAGTTGTCAATTACATCATTTAAAAAAACAAGTTCCATCGGTTTTCATACAAAAGAAGTATTTTCTAAAATAATAGTAATCATAATTTAAAAACTTTCATAACAATTCTTTCACGATCCTTTGGTTCGTAGATTTACAGGAATAATCAATATCGGTTCATTACTTCGTTGAGATACCGGAATTTTAAAATTGCTGTTCAGAAAATTCAATATTGCACCGATAGCGGACGTAAATTTCCCGCCCTAATGTTGTCCATCCCACCAAGTACTATCATTCAACAAACCTTGATGCATTAATCTAACCTGTCTGATTAAGACGCTGAGCCACTCTACCACAAGGGATACTTCCATACATGAAGGTTTTTTAAATTTCTTATTTATATTATTCGAATTTTTGTTGCTAAAAATTTAGCATATTCTTCCTTGCCATACGTTTGTTGAAATTGTCCTCTCGGACAACACGTGCTAAATTCATTCCCATGAAGCGTAGTTTTCATAAATCTCCCGTTCTGTCGAACACAATCCCTTACTCCGCTAGTAAATGTAGAATGAGTCCTATAAATGAGATTCCAATCCAGAAGCAAAAACGCAAGGAAATTCTTGCATATATGGCAAGAGGAGGGGGGGGGGAGGGGGCATGCGCCCGAACATGAGCAGCTTGTTTTATCCTGAATGCAGCCAACAACCGATATTGGATCTCATCCGAACGAAACCACGAGGAGATGAAAAACATATGCATTCGGATTTGCGGTGGAAAACCGTGGATGACGGAACACAGATCACGTCAGATAGTGGATTCCAACTACGGCGCTAGTTCGCTAAATATGGTACATTTTTTGAACGACACTACAATGTAATCCGCAACATCTTTCTAGTAATTTTGTTGTTTTATTGAGCACGAACTATCGATGGTTAATATAACGGAAAACATTGATTTCTCGTATATTTACATCATTGAGGATTGACAAGCTCGTTGGAAAGAAACCACCACAGGATTTGTATATTTAGAGCCCTTTGGTAAAAACATCGTGAGGCCCAACTCTCTCTCTCTTTCTCTCCCTGTACATACAAATGTATACAACTCTTGTTATAACTGTAAGTTTAGGTTTTGTCGGATTGTTATTTCGCATGTTTCATAGTAGAATCACACTCTTTTCAATATTTTGACCCTTTTCAAAATGTTTCTTCTTTGTGTTCTTGTTTGTTTCTTCTTCAACCTTTTTCGACACCTTTCTTGTCCCCAGTAGACTCCAAAGCCACCTTCTACATTTGGCCCTGTATGATGATTTCTTATCGACGTAGCAGATGTTTCATCTGCCTTTACTGCTTCAAACAACTTGTGTTGGCAGATCATTAATCATATCAAAATCGCAGAATAATTCCACAACAGACTGAACACTTGAGGCATTCCAGCAATCTTGGAGCTAGAAGATTGCGTATATCTCTACTTATGTTTTAGTCTCTGAAACATTATTTTAACCCTTAAAAGTACAACAGGTGCCTATGAGTCCCAGTGTGTCACACGAAACGTAATATGTTATATTTCGTAATCTTGTGGAACATTAAAACTTACTGACATTTTCAACTGAATATTCGTTCATAGTTTGAAGCTAGTTTTACATTTGGTTTGGTTTGATTTGGTGTTTTAAGTCCACTTTGTGCACAGTAAGGCTAATCGGGACTGGACCTACAGTTTATAGTGGGATCCGAACCACTATGTGCCTCTACCGGTTATCGAACCCGGGACCCCTTGATTACAAGGCAACGACGCTACCACTGCGCTATCGGGGAGGCACCCTATTTTTACATTTGTTGGATTATTATTTGAATGTGCATGTTCAGTTTCATAATCAATGAACACACGCATTTCAAAGTCCACATATTTTAAAATGAGCTACAAATGGATGATAGAAAATTCGACGGAACGTAACAGAAATATATTTCAAAACACACTTTTTGTCTCATGTGCGTTTCGTATTATGAGTTTTGTACGTTTCTATTATCTGGAGGAGATACAACCTTCCGAAAATAATATGCACGTTTTCTTCCTTTTTGTAACATTTTTGGTAGGAATTTTTACAGAGTTATTATCTCTTATAAAATAGGACTCAACATTGTACGTAAGTAATTTTTAACTACGGAAACGCAGTGGTCTACTTGGTAGATCGTCTAACTGTCACGCGTCAGATCCACGTTCGATTTCCGGGGTGGCTGATCTAAGATCGGAATTTTTCTGACCTTGATCCTGCTTGAAACGGTCTCTGGAGTTCACCCAGCCTCAAATAAATGGGTGCCTGAATGCAACTCTGTAAGGCAAAGGCGACCGGAGCGTGGTGCTGATGATCGCATCAATTCCTAAAATTGCCGATATTGAGGCCCTATATCCACATCCCCCTATGTGCTTTCATGACACGGTGAAGTATGTACGGTGAACTTTACCAATCTTAATGTTTAACAACCGTCGCCGCAATATTCAGGACAGCTGATATGAATAATTAAACACTACCCTGAGTACATGACATTTCATTTTTACATGGCAAGTGATACTAATTACTTAAAGAAATAAATTGTTCTCGAAATCTTAACGGAACATCCTATCTTCTACATGAATAAATTGAAAATAGTGCATTAGGGTTTGGTACGTGCTATTCCTATACTTTACGGTTTATCCTAGTCATACAAACGAGTCAAGCGCATCTTAGTAGTACATTTAGGAATTTTTATGTTCCAACAGTTGACAACACTGAGTCAAATATATATATTTTTTCTTTTTCTCTCAGTGTTTCGCCGCATACTCTGAAATACATCATCTCTCGTTCCGCAAACTCGGTCTCTTGTCTCTTTGGCTGCTCGTATGTGGTTCCGGACTACATGCTAAAATAGAAAAAGCCAACGGACAAGGGGGAAATGGGGAAATACCGTGTCAGTCTTCTCGCTAATTAGAATTCTAGTTTGGGAGGGAAGGAAAAAAGTATTCATTTGCAACGCTCTAATTACGAAAACTTGAGCCTTGATTTACGAATATTTTAACGAAGCCCGCGTTTTGTGGATGTGACCATTGATCTCCGTTGTTCATTGACAAAGAAGAGAGATCATTTGTTCGGCTTCGGCTTATGTACTCTTCATAACAAGATGGCTTTTGTATTAGCATGGACGACAACTACCTTGGGGAAATAAGTCGATGTGTAATTATGGGGCGTAGGAACAGCACCCGATAATACTTTTTTCCGGGAAAGTACGACAATGCCATACAGACGTTCTTATACAGGAAAAGCTGTATGGATGCTATAATGCATGAAAATGCATCGCTAATTTAATTTTTCTACTTTTATTTATGCCGAATTTACGAGGAATTTTTATTGCATTAAAAGTCAATTTTCAGGATCCATCTGATTTTTTCCATTGTGGAAGGCCTCAGCTATTTTGATGTATAATTATAATGCACATGACCTGTGAAAACACATTTTTTAAAGTTTCTCCTTCCCTAGGCCGTAGGTATAACAATTAGCCTATACGAAGGGAAGTCGGTAAGTATGTAGGCCACAAATTGATGTGCGATAGCTGAAAATAGTAGGGAGTAGTTTCCAAAGATGTCATTAGGTGGCAGCACAATCCAGCTTGATGATATTCAGTTAGCAGCAGGGTGGATAAAAATCATGATTTTTATTTTAAAAATCATTTTTTGATGATTATTTTTATTAAAATCGGATTCTTTTATTTAAATCGATTTTTATTAAAACCATGCACAGAGATATAGATATATTTTATAGAAAGGCTTTTTCTAGTAAACGGCCCTGTAAAATATTTGAATAGTTTGATAAAAGCAAATAAAAAATATACGTAAACATACATTTTTCTGATACTGTAACTACTATGGAAATGTTTCTTGAGTGTGGTAATGAAACAAATGATAGTTTCAGTAACTTTTCTTCCAGTGAAAATAAAACATTCTGGATGTACTATATAATTGTAACTTAAATATTTATATAGTCTTTCCAGCTAAATTTTGGAGATTTTTTAATGATAGTTTCAAAAAAATATCAGCTGCCATGTTTATTTACAGTTTAATGATATTGACACTATTTATGGTTTAGCATGATTAATATTTTGTATATTTTTTAAGAAAAATGTTTGCTAGTTTTGCCCATAAAATTATTGAATTTTAAATCAAGAGAAATCGTGTGTTTACATTTTCTCTCGTGTAAGCCTCACACCATCAGTACATACTAGTTTATTTTGCTATCTTAAATCATAATAATCACCATTAAATGATTACGAGATGAATGTACTTTCACCAAAAGTGTTTCTGATATCTACACGATCCTTATGTACATTATTCTAAAATGTATTAATTTAGAGTGATTTAAATCAACCCACCTTGGTTAGCAGTCGCTAGATAGCAGACGCATGCATGGGCAGCTCAATTAAAAAAA
Source organism: Lepisma saccharinum (assembly GCF_977018435.1). Taxonomy (NCBI): domain Eukaryota; kingdom Metazoa; phylum Arthropoda; class Insecta; order Zygentoma; family Lepismatidae; genus Lepisma; species Lepisma saccharinum. The sequence continues at coordinate 205,570,364 of NC_139229.1, read as the reverse complement.
ACCGACCGTGCTCGAGGAATGTATGTTAGATGAGCAGCGTGCGACAGTACGCTTTTTGGGCAAAATTACTTCCTGCAATGATGTTTTCCGTTTACTGAGAGAAGTACTTGTTACGTAAAGATGTGCACAACTGGATCGATAAATTCTTGCAAGGACGATCAAATGTTGTTAACGAGGATCAACTTGGTCGTCCTGTTGAGATTGCGACAGAACCAACAGTGCGACGGCTGGAGAAGATTGCTCGATTTGACAGGCGAGTGACGATATTCAGCATAGCAACTGAATAGGATGGTCTCATCGTTTAGCCTACAGCGACTTTCACCTGTTTCTGCCGGTAAAAACTTGGCAGCAAACGTATGCGGATGATATAGATGTTGAACGTGAGGTGCGACTGGGACAGCAGCCCAAAGATTTTTATGCAACAGGTTTTGGGGCACTGATAAAGCGATTGGATAAGTTTAGCAATGTTGATTAAGATTATGTTGAAAAATAAATATGGTTTACAAGTCAGGAGTTCACTTAGTATTTTTAATAAACTGACTTTTCCTCGTACACACCATTTTAGTAACATAGCACTTTTATAGGCTCATTTGATTTCAAAGAAGCTGTGCATAAAACTATAGACGCTGCCTGCAAGTTATGTATCATTCTGATACACATGGGCTGCGACAGGAGACGCCCTGTGTATCCATTTGATGCACATGCCAGTTAAAGTGTTAAAGAAACACACAGAGTTCAAAATGTCTCTTCCAAAACTTTTCGGGCGTATATTTCCTCACACTTCCAGCGAAGGATCCAAGTGTTGTTGCGCGATTCTGATTCCTGTGTAGTATGTTGGATAGACGACATCGTATATACACGCCACGATATTCGTAACTGCTATGGACAATAAGCATAGGGGCGTTGAGGTACACTCTTATGTAATAGTGGCAAGAAAGGAATCTCTCAACATATTTATCAGGTCATTAGCTGAATGGTTTAGACAGACACACAAGGTGTCAGCCAAGTATCCATCAGGGAATTAATTTTCTTCTCTCCTGTTTTGGCGGTGATGCAGGATAAGAACAACTGCTTTCTTTACTATCAACTAATGATGGGTTTGTTCTGGAAATGATTATTTTCCTATTTCTAATGCTGTATTCTCGACGAAAGCAATATCAATTTCCTCAACACATTCGTCTTCTCGTCTTTAAACAGCTGCTTCTAATCTGTTCGAAAACTCGAAGTTCTTCCCTCGGTGGCCTTTCCTCCAATACCCAAGATATCTGCCAATCACAACTTGTTTCATTTTTTTTACAATGGACACAACAGCTCGCGCTTGTGTTTAATATGCAACTATAGGTATTTTCTACTCTTACGGCGGCCGATCCTCATTCTGGCAAGGGAAGGGGAGCGGGGAAGCGACCAATCCAGCACGATAAGAAACGCAGTAGCCTGTAGAACGAGGTGCACGTAGTACTTCCTCCCGCGGCGTCGTAACTCTCGGTGCCGCCGCTGTTGTCGTATTCCCCGCTCCCCACTTCCATTGCCAGCATGAGGACCGTTCGCCGTAAGAGTAGACAAGAACTGTAACAGAAAGAGTTCCTTATCTTGATTCTCTTCCAGTGATATCAGTGCCCTTCCTGCATGCACATCCCTCCCCCCACCTAAAGTCCAAAGTATGTCTTGCCGAGCCACATACCCTCTGTTATGTTCTAAAACACAACCAAAACTAGCCTTGTTCAAATATCAGCGGCAACCACATGGACAATTCCCTGTAAGAATTAAAAATATTTTATTTATTCTTTCATTTTTTGAATTTGTCGAATTTACTTATATACTTATATACAATCATTTATTTTCCGGCAAACTCGAGACCCCTCAGTGTTGAGCATTCGTAATGGCGATGCTGTCAGCTGAAAGCCCGTGCCAACTAGACAGTATTATATTTCGTTATTTGTTTCTGCACTCGATGCTGAAAGCAGCCAATCAGAATCAGCTTTCACTCGCTTTGTTTACCTCCTGTGATGCCTTATCGGAACAAAGTGCATGTATTATTTATACAGCGTGATATTGATTCACGTCAATTTAACCCTTTGTGAACCTGGTATGGGAAGGTTTCGCCTTCACAAAATGGAAATAAAATATCAATTGTAAGTACGAGAGTATGATGTGGGAAAAACACGACGGAAGTAATCGAAAACTATGAGCTGAATTCCTATATTTGCAATTTGCTGTATAAAGAAGCAAATTGTATGCGTTCTAACTAATTTGGCATTAAGAAGTATTTATAACGAAAACTAGTATACGATTTACAGTTTGTTACAGTCAGATGCATAAATACTAACACGAAAACATTTATAGCTCTGATGTTGTCAACTGATTTTGTTGTAGCTTCTATTCTTGAAATTCGCATTACGTAACACTAAGTGAATGAAAATTGTGATAAATAAGTTGGCTAGTAATATTTATCTTCCCGATGGCGCAGTGTTAGCTTCGCCGCCTTGTAATCAAGAGGTCCCGGGTTCGATACCCGGTGGAGGCACATAGTGATTCGGATCCCACTTTAAACTGTAGGTCCAGTCCCGATTGGCCTTACTGTGCATAAAGTGGGCTTGAAACACCAAATCAAACAATGAAACATAGCTATGAAAACGCATAAGCATCCTATTTTTATTTTCTAGTTTCATGTAGCTTTTCTGTCACTTTGACTAATCGTAACGATGAAGATGAATGATGGTTAGGTCAAATCGATTGGATTTCACAAAGGAATGCACTTGTTCAAGGAGGGACTCGAAGCCGGAAACCGTGAGTCGACCATTTAGTCGACCACTTAGCCACAGAGGTGGCATCTGTTAGTAGGCTACAGGGTATGTAGTGTAGGGATTGTTACCGATTTATCTACACATCGCATTTTGGAAACATTTGTGGAGGTCAGCAAACGCTACATTCGGTGCGAGTTTTCCGGCTATACCTCAAGGTCAGTATGCAGCAGAGAAGGAGTTGCGGAAGCAGTTCTTTTGAGAGTTAAAAATACTGCGGAAGAAGGCGCTCTCCTTTCCACGAAACCACCTCCATGTCATCATTATGACGCTACACTGCACTGTCATTTAGGAAGAATGCTGACGAGAGTTTTCCCTCTGAAAACGCGACTTACGAAGCCTCCTGCCCCCTTTGCGCCTCTTTTATAATGCTGTAATACTGCTGCTCGATCTACAGTCCACACGTGTATACGAGATCAAATTACCATTACCACTCTCGTACGCATGGGGAGAGCTGATGAGGCTATAGTCCCCCCCTGAAATTTTGAGATATTCAATATTTTGAAATGATAGAAGGAAAGAACTCAGGAAAACCAAAGTGGTTAATTCAAATCCTTTAAAACTAAGAATATAGTATTTTGTAAATTCCATGTTTATTGTATACTAGCTGATTGCCCGGCGTTGTCCGTGTATTTATTTATCCCAATCTTCTATTACACAGGAAAATAATGAATTCTAACTATAGTGTAAAATGAACTTGGAGTTGAACGGCATTGGGAGTGTCACTATTCATCTTAGCGACCCCGACAACTATGGAATCCACACTAATATCGGTCGTTTTCGATTATTTTTACATGTCACCCCGTCCCACCCTCCCATAGGGGTGCCATGGGGTCTCAGCCCCACAGTATTTCTTTCCAGATTGTAAGTCATATGTGTACCAAGTTTGTTCATCATGAATGTCACCAATTAGCTTAGAGACTCCGAAAACTATGGATTCGACACTAATCTAGATCATTTCTAACATTTTATTTTTCACCCCTCTCCCCACCCACCCCGATAGGTGATGAACGTGGAGTTGAACGGCATTGGAAGTGTCACTATTCATCTTAGCGACCCCGAAAACTATGGATTACACACTACTATCGGTCGTTTTAGATTATTTTTACATGTCACCTCCTTCCCACCCCTATCCCTAGGGGTGACAGGGGTGTCTTACCCCCACAGTATTTCTTTCGAGATTGCAAGTGATACGTTTTCCAAATTTGGTTGAAATCGCTCCAGGCGTTCGAGAGTTATGCCGGACCAAACACACACATATACAAACATACATCCATTTTTATATACCTCGGTCTAGATCACAGGTATGCAATATCAACCTTAGAGTTCCAGTCCCCTCCGGAAAGAAGTCCTGCGTACGCCGGTGACTGTTACTGAACTCTTACTATTTCTAATGATGGTGTACGATTGCATGAGGAATATAACTGTGACATATGTACAGTCACCGGAAACATTAATGGAACACCTAGATCCTGAAATACTTGCTTCCCAGAAAGGTGTTATGTGTATTGCCTAAGCCTACGTCGATAAGTTGATTTTAATAGCAAATTTTCAATGAGAACTTCTACCACCGCCGTAGAGTTAGGCAACACACTTAACACCTTGATGGGAAGCGAATATTTCAGGATCTAGGTGTCCCATTTTTATTGCCCTTGACTGTATGTAAAGAAAGTGAGAAAAGTTCCCTATCTACGAAAATTCTGTAGCATGTTTTAAAATACTCATATTACTGTGGAACTACAAAATTTCTCATGTCACCCTGTTCTCGACGAAGTATCTATACTGGGCCCTGTTTCTGGACATCTTCCAAATCTCTCATCTAGATACCCCATATCTACAATTTCTCCATTTCAATTACGATCGTCGTCCTCTCTTACGAGTTCTTGTACGGATTCTAGGCCAATGGTTTCCTTTCGACTGGCAGTTTGCCTTCCTTCGCCGTACGACTTTCAAGTTTTCGCTTTCTTCTGTTGCCTAATTGCTATTTGCCCCTCTTACGCGATTCTCCATAAATCTCTGTTTGAGATCCTCTCAAGTCGGAACATCCAAAGAATTTTCTTCGCACATATGTTTACATAGATCTAAAGGTAAGCCCGTGCAGAAGGGAGGAGCTAAGGAGGCTGAGCCCGCCTAAAAATGAATGATTTAAAAACTGAGAAAAAATGTCGGACGTTACATGTACTCGTAATTTAGGAGTGGAAAGTACAAGATTGATATTTATTTGAAGAGCATACGTTTTATGCTGAATTATTAAAGTTATACAATCTTGTGAAAAACGAATGTTTACTAATCAACCTATCATATCTGTTCTGTACATTACATTGCTAGAGGTGTGATTTTGATCATGTGGAGAAGTCGTAAGAAGCAAATAAACAGGTAATAACAGAAAAATCAATAAGAGGTGTGAATTTGGTCATGTGGGCTAGGTCATAAAAGCAAATAAATTTAAAGATACATGTAAAACCAAAATATAAGCTTGTTGACAGATAATATATTCAAACTGAAATTAGATTGATTGATTGAGTTGGTATTTTAAGTCCACTTTATGCAAAACTGAAATTAGAAAGCCAACTTAATACGAGTATAAACTCATAACCAGAGCATACATTTTCTTCATCTTAACCAAATTGGCTCATCGCGTACCATCACAGTGCTGTTACTTTAGGCTCCACGTTGAGTCCTGACTATGCTACTCTCTGGCAATTCCATTGGAAGGACAAGAGCTGATCACCGAGTTGGTAACACTGCGATTGGAGCCCTGAAGGATCTCTTAACGTTGATGGATGCCTGTTGACTTCCACTAAGGGAACGAATGGAATGAGGCGTCGGTCAACAAACGGTCCTCTGGCCTCAACAATAAAACTTAGGGCAGATCGAGCAGCAGACAGAATCCCTCTGTTTACCAGAGAGAGAAATATTTGATCTCTGCTCGTTGACCTTGATCGAATCATCACACCGTTCCCGATTTTGAAAGGCGATTTCTAATAATATCTGTCAATTGATATGAAGGTTTATTATTGTTTCTTGCTCATCCACTCGTATGGTTTCTCTTCAGCGAACATAAAAAGACGTCCATGCATTATACTTACAGTGGTGCCATCTGGTGAGTTAGTCTGAAAGTAGGAGATAAAATTGAAGGTTCAATGTAGACTCCAGTCATTTTGACGGCATATATATATATATATATAGCACATCGCGCTGCGACGCCAAGGGTCCCGGGTTCGAATCCCGGTCGGGCTTGGTTGTTTGTGAATGTCCATTCATCAATTTCATCCTTTCATCACTCATCCCCATCTTCGCAAATTAGCCAAGAGGCACAAAACGCGAAGTAAAATAAACTAAATCAATCAATCAATCAATAGTAGTGGGGAAATAATAGTGTGTGTTTTAAGCTTGACGTGCACTGAGACGCAAGAAGCGAGGCAACAGAACGGAACAGTTTCGCTTCCGGCGTGTCAGTGGACGATAACCTGCAGACTTGTAGCCGGAAATTCAGTGCTTCGGTTCCGCACATTTACCTGTATTAAGCGTTACACCATTTGATTTCAATTGAAGCAGACGACAGGAATTCTGTTGCTGGATTTTTCCATGTTTCTCCGTGTCTCAGTGCGCGAGGTCCTTCAGTTGCCTTATGGTTATTTAAGCTGCTACTTTGTGTTCTTTTGTATCGATAGAATTTCGTTCGTGACTTAAATAGAGACTAAATAAATCAACGTAATAATTCGAAACTAATATTTGGAAAGTCTAAGACGTCCATCAAATTATACGGTAGTTCTCACATAAGAACAAGAGAATAACTTTTTTGACTTGTGAATTTTGGATTTCCGTTAGTCGCCTTCTCTTGGTGCATTAACTTAGGTATTTCAATTTACACTCTAATCTACATTGAAGATAATTTGTCCCGAATTATGTTATTATTTGGTAGCTATGACGGTAAATACTATAAAGTAAACACTTTTAGGGCCCGGGACTTTATGTCCTATAAAACTGTAATATATGTATGTAATTATGTCATAAAAATTGAAAAATATGTCAGAAAAATTCAGAAATATTCCCCGTAAATCCAAAAATATGCACAACGATACTTTTGAATTTCTCATTATGTGGGATGTCAGTATCTTCCAGGGAAGATCGACTAGGGTAGGGGTGGGGTATTAAAAGAAGTCAGAATCCCTTTAACCATAATGTAGTGGGAAATACTGAAAATATCGTGAGGTTCACTGCAATCATCCCAAGTTTTATTTACTATTATGTCAGATTTACACCTTTGTGGAAACTAAAGCAAAATTGGCAGATCGCTACAGCTCTGGTAAATCGAGGCAATTAATACACTACAAAAACACAACTTTTTATGCAGATTTTAAATATATTGAATCTGAAAAGGAGCCCACAATTTTTTTGTCAAAACATGTTGCGCTCAATATTATTTCCGTTTCTAAATGCACTTACAATATTGCCGCAGAAGTTCCTGTTCGTGGCATTCTATTCACTCGCACTGTTACACTATGTCACGTGCCTTGCCAAGCTCAAAACACAAGTGATCTTGAAAATCCTGCACTGGATTGCCGATAGAGTAGGGGCTGTAATGTACCATATGTTATTTTTACTTCCGACTCATTGTTGTGAGAAGCGAGAAAAAGGTAAAGGTATGAGAATGATTGAAACTTGTTTACGGTGATTCTCGTGCCCTCACACCAATGACGAACATTTTTCGTCAAAAATATTCGCACGGCTATTAATTGATGGGATAAAAAAGGGCATTATAATACCCGATTATATGCAAGACAATTAAGAAATTATACAGAAATATGCCTTATTACGAGAACATTGAAGAAATATGTTGTTAAAACGCGAAATTGGTCAAATATGTCAAAATATGCCTTATCAAGTTCGTCTATTTTGGCTGATTGTCATCAGATACATGACTTACACCATAATTCGATCCGATGGCAAAAAATGTTATAACAAAGTCCTGGGCACTACTGATGAGACTATACGTCATCACAGTATCGACAGTCCCCTTCCTGGCTCGTTCGTCGTCGGTGTTTATCAAGGGGCTAATTCAAACTATTTTCATGAACCACTTTTACGTGGCGCACGAGTAAGTCAACTTCACTTTGTACACTCATCATTCTTCTCAGTCTTTCCTCTCGCTTTCCTCGCCATAGGAAGCTGGTTTCCGTTTGCTAAGGCAAGACTTTATTATCGGCTCGAGACAAAAGGGCGGTGGAATAGTATCACATCGTATCGGATCATGGCGGTTTATTTTAGGTTTGGAGTTTCAGCTTTACAGCTTTGCCTCCGGGCGTCTACGATGGTATTGTAGCTGGCGGTTCTTGTTTACATTGATATTTGGTTGACGCCGTACAGCTGTCGCAGGCGAGAAGTGGTTAGATGGGAGTTTACTGTTTTCAAGGTTTTGTACTTCTTATTGGTCTGGAGGGAAGAACCGTCGCGCTCCTTCGAAACGGTCACCCATCCAAATACTGTCCCAGCGTGGCACTTCTTGACTTTGAAGATCGCTGAAAAAGTCCGCTTTCTTACTGGATACAGGACAGCTTGCAAGTTTTTTCTAGCCGGTTGGATGTGTCCTATCATCTGGATTGTTGGGTTGCGATGGTGCGGCTGCATAGCCCAAAACTTGGTTTTCTCTCGTATCATAACTCAAAGAGCCTCTCCTGGTCTAGGTCTTCATGAATCTGCACTGTAGATGTGAAACGATCAGCTGCATATATGATGCGGAGAGCTCTGGTTTCGACACGTTGTCCTTTGGAAATAGCTGTCCTATCCGCTGTGTGAATCTGTTGGCAACGTATTTGATGTGCATTCCAAAGGTGAGGCCGTGGTCAAATATTATGCCAAGATGTCTGGCTGAATCTGTCTGAGGGATGTTCCTTTTATGGAGTCGGAGTTGAGGTTGGAAACGATTCTTGTTCTTCGTGAATACGACCACTGAACTTTTCTCCGGGTTGACCTTAATACGTCACTTGGTTGTCCATCTTTCATAGAGGCGGAAATTATCTCTGCATTAATATTTCACTGTATATATTGTTGACACTGGGGGTGAATATGGCTGTGTCGTCTGCAAATACTGCTAGTGTAACCGACGGCGGGGCTGGCATGTCGGCGGTGTACAGAGCGTACAACAGCTTAGAAATAGAAGATCCTTGTGAAACACCAGCGGTGATCGGCTTTGGCCCAGATGTGGTGTCGTTGAATCTCACCACAAATTCCCTGTTGTCCAGGAAGCAGCGGAGCAGGTTCAATTGGTGTGCAGGAAGCCCAGCCGATTGAGTTTATACAGTGTCCCACTGTCGAATGCCTTTTTGACGTCGAGGAACACTCCCAGGGTTGTAGCCTTCCAGTTGAAATTGATGATGGCCATGTCGACGACCCTCATTAATTGTGTAACCGTGATGTGGTTTGGTCGAAAACCATGCTGGAAGTCAGGTAACATGTAAGCCTTTGGAGACATGGCTGAGGAGACTGATGGGCCAGTTGACTGGAAACAGGGCATTCTTCCCGCTCTTTAGGATAGGGCAGATGGGACCCATTTTGCATTGCTGTGGGAGGTAGGAACGCAGGAGCATTGCGTTGAAGATACCCGTGATGTAAACTATCAGCTTCCTGGTGCCCCTCCGCAGGTCATCTGGTACCATTTGGTCCACTGTTTCTTGCGCTTTCCTTGGAGATTATTTGTTATTATGTACATGTTCGGTTTTGCTTACTTTTTAACGCCCTGATACCGTATTGGTATTGGCTATCGTTGTCGATTAAACATCATTAAGTATTGTAATTTGTATAGAATTTTAAAAAAAATTCTTATAAAAGTCGATATCAATAATAATAATAAAACAATGTAATTAAAATATAAATGTCAAGACTTATGCTTAAGTTTCGACAAGAAGTCATTTATTTAATAGTTTATCTCATATTAATCATGTTGCTATCAGGAAGCCTCGATAAGAGCACATTGCGGTTCGAATACAACATTGAAGTACAAATCTAATCTGGATTAACCAATATATGCATAAAGTAATCTTAACTTTCTTTAGCATGCAATGGTAATTGGACATTTAAGAGCACTATACAATGGATGATGTCCAATTAACATCCATGCTAATGTAGAACCATTGTCACTACTATTCAGAGAATTACTTTCTTTGCCTGGTTGTTTAAGGGGTACCTTTCTCTGAGGGCATTCAAATGTAAACCTCTTTTTCACACAGTACCTCCTGGGGTCGGCCCAATGGCGTACTGGCGATTTGTAAGAAAGGGTCCCTTGGTACTATACGCAGGCACATAGTGGTTCGGATCCTACTTTAAACGGCAGGTCCAGTCCCGATTAGCCTATTTTTGCATAAAGCTGACTTCTGTGCGAGGGGTTAGTTTGTATGGTCAATACATGTTTGTGATTGTCCCATCATCATTCAATTTATTACCATTCATCTCCGTCATCGCAATTAGTCACAAGAGGCATAAAAGTGACGATAAACTGTATGAGCAATATTACCTAGTGTCCTAGAACAAGTAGATTTGATTACTGTCCAATTTTTGCGACACAAATGATCATCTCGAGGCAGACTGTTACCTTCAATCACTCCTGCGCTTGTCGCTTTAAAATTCTGACGACATCCTGCCCAAGATCAGCATCCATTGTCATTTCACATGGCAAGAACTTTTGTACGCACTGAAAATGTTTACTTGTAATTTGCGAAGGAAAGTAATTTAAGCTCGAGACAAAGGCAGCATTTACATTCCAGGCAGAGAAAAATTGTCCCGGACAAAGCAAGGAAAAAGGTAATAACAAAAACTACAGAAATGTCGCTTCGCGGAGCAACGTAAATGAAAATTTGTTAAGCTTTGTACTCGGTGGAGGAGAGACATTCGTATGCAGATTTCGTCCTCCGTTTTCCCGGGAGACATCCTAGTTTCTCCAACTTGAGGCATTTTCTCGTCGGAGCATAGTCGCAAGGCTTAGTAACGTCTCAACGAGAATATTTAGATGAGTATTTCATTTAGCATCCCTCTTCTGTCCCTGTAGGTTGCTAACCCAGATTGAATGCCGTTGGAATGTATTTTTCCCACGTTATTCATACAATCGTTATCAAGTGCTGCAGGTGGCCCTTATTGATCCCAAACCACAGGTTAGCGTGACAATCACAAAACGGTGAGGCAGTGCTATAACTTCTGAGATAGTTTTCTTCATTGAAAAGCATTCGAAAAAAATGGTATCTTCCGTGAGCGACTAATTCACTTGTATAATTTCCTGTACCGAGAAAACTAACCATCGAAAGAATAGATGAGGCTTTACAATGCATAAAACACAAAAAAGTACGGTTTCCTTGTTATTCGAGATCAATGCAGCCGGCCTCCGTGGCGGAGTGGTTAGCACATCGCTCTACGATGCCAGGGGTCCCGGGTTTGAATCCCGGCCTGGGCATGGGTGTTTGTGAGTCTCCAGTTATCAATTTAATCATATCATCACTCATCTCCATCTTCGCAATTAGCCAAAAAAATGGCAGAAAAGCGAAGAAAAATAAATCAACTCAATCAATCGAGATCAATGTTAAGGCTGCATTATTTATTTTCTCCGTAAATAATGTAACCAATAATTGATTTTGATTAATTGATTTTAATTATTTTACTTCCCATTCCTGCCACTTTTGTCTAATCGCGAAGATGAGGATGAATGGTAATAAAATGAGATGGGTGAAGGGACAATCACAAACACATATGGAGCACAACACGAGTCTCATACAGGATTGTATTGGCTTTGAGTCGAGACGCCAGAGCCTCGCTAGTCTGGAAAATGCAGTCCAGGGTGGACTACGTGGAAGAGAGGTGGACATTTTGGTGTCCTCAGGCCGTTACATCCCGCCAATAAATTAAATATATATAGTAATGGAACAGTACCCATGGTTCATATTGTGTTTGTCAAGTCAATGTAAGTCCAATATGTTTACAAATTCATTCTTCAAATTTTGACGATGTGGACTTTAAAATTACCATTTTTTTCATCTTCTGCAGGAAAGCAATAAAGTGAAGAAAATAAAATAAAAGAGGACTAAAGAAGATTACTAAAGAACGGCACCTCCAATCTCTCAATCTCTCTTGGTTTATTGGTTTCGTGTGCAAGCACAATTTCGTATCTCACTTTACTCTATGCTTACATCTTTCCTTCTTGAACCCTTGTCATACATCATGTTTCTCTTTTCATCAGTCAATTTTTTGCAATTTCTCTGCTTGTTTTTTCTCGTTAAAGGTACACATTTCATGCAAATTGTTTATTCAATGTCAACACTTCGTGCAGAGAGCACATTCACATCTGGCATTTCGTGCTGAGACGGCTTCGAATCTCGTGCAAAGAACGCATAAAGACGCGCGAACGAAGGATTAAGGCCACGAATTGAGTTAGAGCCAGATTATTTTCGGACCATATGCAGCTACCTGCGCGAGACGAGTTGGCGAGCCTAGCAACACTGTAGAGTGTGAGCAAAAGGAATAGCGATTGGTGTTGGGTTGAGATGACGTCATCGCCCCTACTTGTTGATTGGTGGTTTCGGGAATCATGACTCGCATCCAAGCTGCAAATGTAGAACAGACAGACATTACGGGAAAAAAATCTACTCTTACTCCATGTTTACGCAAGGAAGCAATCTTACAGAGGCGGACACGAAATGGAGTGAAAGGCACACGAAAAGGAAATTAGATCGGAGACAGCAAAGATTTATTTTGTGAGAGCAGCTGGTGCCGTCTTGTTGTCAAGTATTGATGAAACCTAGCGGAATCGTAAACAACCGAGCGGTAAAGAGAAATAATTTGGATTAGCCGGCACGGCACGTCAATGTTAACAATTGATTCACTTCTTTCTCGGAAATCTTCTGTGGTGAACCACCTATACAACATCTGCTTTGACATCCTGACCCCCCTCCCACTTCCCCTTTTTCTCTGTAAGGTATGGAGAACGTAGGAAAATATGTTTTTCCCCCCACCATGTGGCGATATTCATAGGATTTTTTAAAGGGAATTATCAGTAAAAACAAGGCGTTGGTATATTCAGAGACGTCCTTTCGTCAGATGCATGAATCGCGTCCATTTCCTGCACTACTTTACAATATTGAGACTTCTAATTTCGTGTTTGAAGTGGATTGTTTTTGTATTCCTATGTACAGTCACCAGCAATAAAAATGGGAAACCTATATCATGAAATATTCGCTTGCCTGCAAGACGTTGTGTGTGTTGCCTAACTCTACGGCGGTGGTAGAAGTTGGCTTATAATTTTCCTATTAAAATCCAATTATCGCCCTAGAGCTAGGCAACACACATAACGCCTTACAGGCACGCTAATATTTCAGGATATAGATGTCCCATTTTTATTGCCAGTGACTGTACACTATCTTGCGGCATGGTTTCGTGAGTTCCCAAAAGAGTTCATGGTCTATGGACAATTTTTGCGTTACCATGACATAACCTACATGTGTTGCTTCGTGTGTGTGGTGAATTTCTAGCTGGTATTGATAAGTTGCATGCGACCACATTTGCAGAAAATTCAGTTTACCCCAAGATGGCGGTTCTCAAGATGGCAGCCATCTTGGTAGCATGGCCTAGAGTCGAACCAAGTTATCTTCCGAGGAGGTACCCACCTTTCTGGCAGTGACTCGCTGTTTCCGCATTTACCTACGAATAAATGTTCAGTCAAACAACGCATTAGGCCTACCGCTGTCTGCCTGTTGGTGTAATAGGCGGCAACCTTAGAATCCCTTCTCCGTGAAGCGGCCAGCAAGGAAACATTATTTTGTAAACAGAACCGCTCTGCGCTGTAAATGAAGGTCGGGAGTGAGCTTGGCTCGGTATAGATGGTTGAATTGGTGTGTTAGCCCGGTTGTCTATTATAGGGGGTGGTTCAACAGTTTTGGCCAATACTGTACATCGTTACAGCGGTACCCTCTTCTGTAGTTACCTTCTTCGTAACAAGAAAAAAAAACTAGTTGAACGTGAACTTCTTGAACTCATGGCACTCACTGTACACACGAAAGCTCTGTAAAAGTGGGAGTGGGGGAATCTCTAAGGGGTTAAGAGGGGAGGGGACACTCCGGCATACACTCTCCCGGAGGCATATTAAGCAGAATCAGGGCCTCCTTCCCTGGAGCACGACAAACACGGTGAGCAAGGATTATCCTCTTATTGCTGCGAAGGAATCTCTGTTGACTCTTCCAGTTTACGTCCGGAGTTCCTGACTGAGTTCCCGCAGAAAGTGAGCACGGGATTAGACAGAGGTGGGGGAACCCTTTATCCCACAAGCCTCTAATTGCCTCCAGCAAAGGAGAGGGCAGATGACCAAGTACGAGAGCCAAATTGAATTCGTTATCTTCCTATAATTACATGTGATAACTTCATACAATTTAAAAATAAAATCTCCTCCCTCGGAAAAGGGGAGGTGACACAGGTAACAACAAAACTGCACAAAAGAAACGAATATAGGTCTACTTGTTGAAATAAGTTGTATACATGAGTCAGCACTGAGATTGCGTCAGAGTGTGAAAATTTGATACACCGAAAATTCTTCAGAAGATTGGTGCTTGGAAACTACGAAAGTTATGATTATATATTACACAATAATAATTCTTCTTCTTCTTCTTTTTGCCTGTCTGGGTAACCGAAGCCCGTTCGGCGACTACAAATACTGATCATCCCATCACGATAAGGTCTTTCTAAATTTATTTTGGCCTGTAATTTAAAAAAATTCGAGGCAAACGGCTGTCTGGTATCCTCAAAATATGTTGATTCCACCTTAAATTATATATTTTAATTTCTTCCATCATCGCTTCGACATTACATTTATTTCGAATTTCTTCACCACTTTTCATGTAGGGAGGGTGGTTACCCACGAGTGCAACATTCTATAGGAAACGATATTAAGATATTCATGTACAAAATATTTTCAGACACCACACTATTTTAACAAATAGCAAAACGGAAGAAACTTACATCGTTTGGTCCGCCCAGTCCAGGCTATTTAGTAACAATATTTTTTTTGCCAATATATAAATTAAAGAATTAGAAATCAAATATTTGCTCTAAGCAATTAATCATTTTCCTAGTTACAAGAATTGAATGCAGTTTCGCACAACTTTTTCTTTATTCCCCACTAATGCATTTTTTTGTGAGGATCTAGTGACTTCATCACATCCCTCTTCGGTACGCCGCTGATGTGGAGTGTTGTATGGTTTGTGAAACTTGAGAAATGTATTTGTGTTTATCATTACGACCTCGTGAAATTTATAATGTAGAAGTTTGAAATTCAGGAAGACATAAAAAATTGTCAAGACCAAATTAACATTAGCAGTCGGTAACGCGTCTGACTACCATGCTCAAGGTCCCGGGTTCGATCCCCCGGCCGGTTCATATCCGGGAACTTTTTTAACGTTGGAAGCGGCTCCGGCGCCCACCCAGCGTCGAATGACATGGGTACCTGGGGGAAACCGTGGGGGGTAAAGGCGGTCAGAGGCGTGATGCTGATCACATCACCCCCATTCACGACCGGATCAAGAAAGTGTGGGGCGTTACCCCCACACCCCCTATACGCCTTCATGGCGTCGTGCTAAGCACAGGGGAGCACTTTACTTTTTTACTTAAACACATGTATGAGAAGATAAGTATTAACTGAAGATAACAATGAGATTATTGTAAATTAAATAACCATCTTTAAATTCAGAAGCAAATCTTCCATGTGTAGTGAGAAGTTTTTGATCAAATAAATTACATTCGAATGAGGAATGCATGATCTTAATGTACATAACATCTTTACAGAGAGATTACAATAAATAATGATTGAAATTAAATCGTGCCATCTTTGGGGCAAAAACGTAAAGAAGCATTCAGGAGATAGGCATATTCGAAGTCTAGGCTTTGTGCAAGCGCAAACACGTGAAGTAAAAGTAATAGAATTGAAGACACGAACTAAATTTATCTCGTTCAATGCAATAAAGCTTCACGACGTTCTTGCTTCTCGTATTTCTTTCTACCTGAAGTTGGTTTCTTATTGCACAGAGGTATTAACTGCTTTGTTGTCTGTTGTGAAAAGCGTTGAAATATGAAGACAGGAAGATTTACGAAGAGTATCGACTTTCTATCGCTGCTGTCTAGCTTGAACGCTGCACCTCCTGTACTTGGTGGGAAATGTCACGTACGATCATTGCTTGAAAGAAACTATACTGGATCAAAATAAAACAAACAATTAAAACTTACCGAGTAGTAAGCACAGCGTGCTACGACGCAAGGAGTCCCCGGTTCAAATCCCGGCCTGGGCATGGGTGTTCTTTGTGTCCCCTCATAAGTTTCATCATCACTCATCCTCATCTTCACGTAAACCAAACGTGGCAGACATACAAAGTTTAATTAACCAAATCAAACAATTAAAATCACTCGAATATTTCCATGATAACTCCCTTGTCGTTTATTTCAACATATTTTGTTGCCTGTATTTGATGTTCAAACAGACAAGTTTTCGTTGTTTATTTAAAGCGTCTCATTATATTACTTCCACTCAAAGTACAGTTCATTTACAAAAGTGCTTCCCACATTTAAATTCACCATAACTTTGTAACGAACAGATATTTCAGTGGGAAAAAGTTTGAACTTCACAGCAGTCTTTAAAGTTTTACCTAGCAACACTGCTTGCCTGTCATCCTCATCGCCATACCTCCAACCGGGCACCATTCATATCGCTGCATTCCTGCAATCTCGTCCTAAATCCGAAATGCTCGCGATGACTGCAGATATATTTGAGGTCATCCAGATCTCTCACCTTTTCTGCGTACACTTCCGTCTTGAAATATCCCCGCAGCCAAAAGTCACACCTATGCAGATCTGGCGACCTTGCGGGCCATGGTGGGTACTCTGTGTCTAATGTAGCTGCCTCCTGAATCGAGCCCATCTTGGAATTGCCTCATCGCTCGTAGTCACGTGATCCTCTCAAAGCGTAGTGCTGCCAGGTAAAACTTTAAAGACTGCTGTGCAGTACAAACTTTATTTCACTTAAATATCTCTGTTCGTTAAAACTTATAGTGGATTTAAATGTGGGAAGTACTTTTGGAAAACCCTGTATATACTGCATTTCTATCCATTTACAATAAAACTTCTTAACGAAAAGTGAATATAGGGGAGGCGGGGAAGTACTCTGCCCACAAATCGGTGCTTACTCCAGGTACAACATCAGAGTACCATGCCGAATTCCTAGGACGTGCTTCAATAGCCTATAGCAAGATAAAATGATAGGAAAACGTTAATGGGTTGGATACATGGATATACTCTAATACTTTAATCACAGACAATTCCTGGAACGGATAAGTTTAGACCTGCAAGTACTTCAAAGCCTTTTATCGTATTTTCACGATCCTCTAACTACGCGTTTCGGCTCAACACATGCTGACGGATAGGAAATCCAACAAGGAATTATCCTGCAGGAAACCTCAGTACTTACAGATACACAACTTTTCCATTTGTTTTATCCTCAGAAAGCAAACCGCTGTGCATCGTACTCGTGCGAGAATGCCCGAGTTGAACCGATGGAGGGAGATATGCTCGAAGGCTTTTAGTTGAAGGTCCTCTTGTTTGTGATCGCTCTATAACGACATTCTATAAGCAGAAGTTAATTCGGTAAGGTGTCAAGTGTAACACCTGAAAATTTCTCGTTTCTTAACCTCAACTCAATGACGGACGCCTTTGTAAACGGATCTGGGGTTCATCCTGAAATTATAATCTCTTGGTTGTTAGACTCTCTATCCGCCACTGTAGGTACCAAGTTCAAGTCCCGGCCTGGCCTCGTGTCCATTCAATTTCATCTAATCATCACATTCGTGATTAGCGACGCTCAATAAATTATTTAGTGAATTAAGTTATTTTATGTCGCCTTTCTGCCACGTTTGGCTAATCGTGACGATAAGGATGATTGAAGATTGATTAAATTGATGAAGGAACACTCGTAAAGACCGCCGATGCTCAGAATAGGATTCGAACCCGGAACCTCTGGCGTCGGAGCACGCTGTGATAACCATTCCACCACGGAGGTCGGAGCACCGCTAAATAAATAAAATACAAAATCTATTTGCTATAATTCCTGAGGTAATGAATCTCACGAACACGCACGCCATCTGAACAACTGATATTGGATTGTGCTAAATGTTTGATAGGTTGCTCCTTCCACTGAACTGTATGTTTCTAACATTTTGTAATACAGCAAACGGACGGACTAACATGACAGTCCCTGAAGGGTGAGTGATCTCGTCCCAGATTTCCTGATAAATACCCTAAAAAATGCACCGAACATTAAAGCCATATTTTCTTCTAAATATTAGTTTGTGAAAGCCTCGCAACGGACACCAACAATACAAAAGCCGTGGAATTAGTTTCCAAGGTGACCCCCGGAGATAACAACGGCTGATCACCCTCCAGGAAGTTATACGATCCGCCGTAGAAGGGATCTCTTGCATTTATGGTGCCAATAACTTGCCAAAATCGCGCATCATATATTCTTCCCACGTAGCACAGTAAACCTTCGAATCGATATGGGCCCACGATGCTTTAGCAGCTGTTTTCATTGAAGCGCTTTCGCTCTAAGTGCTTATGGGGCGCGTAATGCAGGCCAGTTAGGGGCGCATCCCCTTCGTTTTATTCTGCTTCTCCCGAATTTATTGACGCATAATGTTCAAAGTCTCCCAACTGTAGTAAATAATCTTTACTTTTAATGGGATCATATATAACGGACTGGATCCGAGCAAATTATTTTCTCCTCACAATTTATCCTTACAATGTAGCAGTTGGGGGGTAACGGTTTGCCTTGTAATGAAGGGGCGCCTGTTGGATCGTCCGTGGAGGCACAGTGGTTCGATTCCAATTTTCAACACTGTGTTGCACCGTGCCACAAGGTTCATAGGGATCTCGGCCCTACTCCCACATCTCTTAAATGCGCCTTCATGGTACAGTGTATATGCAAGGAGATCTTTACCTTATCTTACGTTTCGTATTTTATGGGCAATAGCATCAATTACTGTTGTGCGTGGAGAAAGTGTATGCAGCAGTCAATCAAATAAGAATTGAATTCCTGACAGAAATTTAAATTGGACCTACTGTTTTCTTAACGCTGACTTGCCCTGTACACTGTTCCACATGTAGATAACAACCTCGTATTAAAATCAGTGAGTGTTCAGAAACACAATCGTATTTTTTTTGCGAGATTTTCCCCTCAACCATTGCATTCACGGATGACAGAGACAAATCCCCAGCGGTATATCTGATTTATTTTCTGGCTGATCAATAATTACGATGGAAGAGATCTCGCTTGATCCCCTCCCCCCCACTTTCATCGTCCGCAATTTCCATCTGAGGTTCGTTATCAAAAAGCGCATATCGCGTTTCGTGCCTGGGAAAAAAAGTTATATTCCTCATTTTGTTTGTCCTCTATAGATAAGCCGATTCAGTCAATTGTGAGGTTTGATGTAACTAGTTATATTTAATGGAAATTAAAATAGCTTTTACCTGATTTCAACTCTAAGGTATCCTTCCCTTTCATAGAGAATTGTCGCTAGATTATTTCTTCTTTCATCCTTTCAATGGTGTAAGAACGTATTTCGTAAACGATTGTGTGTAAGCTGGATGCACTTGAAAATATCATAAGAGTGGGCTGAGTTGTAAATGTTTATCCATGTGTGTGTGAGTGTGCGTGTGCGTCCTCATTTGTTCACAAATCGGACAGCACACAATTTTTCACTGAGTGGTATTTTTCGTGGTTCCTCGAAACGAAGGATTTGGTACGATAATTATGTGTGTGTAAAAACATGTTTTAAAGCTTTCCTGACGTAGAACGATAAAGAAATTTGTTCTGGATATCGACTGGTATAATTCTGAATATTTTCTAGAGGTTTTGAGTGCCAACATCACTTTAATCAATGAAGGTGAGAGTGACGTCAGCTCTCGAAAGCTTCTATTCTATTCCGAATTAACTTGAATATTCACAAAACTTCTTCACCAATTGTACTACGTATAATGTGCATATACGCTTCAAAATATGACGTTCATTATACACATAAATATTCTGCAAATATAAATGCAGACAGCTAATATTGTGATCTGTTTGCATGCCATGACTGTCAGAATGCAGTGGCAGAGTATTAAAAATGCTATTAGTAAATTATAATGTAAAGTATGATGAAACTTTTAAGTATATGAAAATTACTAAAGTATTTGACCTGTTTAAACATACCAAAGAGGGAGAAGTAGACTTGGATTAGGGATAGGCTATGTGCCTTGTTGAATGTGAGAGAAACTACTGTTTCTAGTTTGTTTTCTAGAGGAGTTAATTTTCTGTTTTATATATAAAGTCCACGTTACATGCAAATAAGCTAATCGGAACTGGAGCTACAGCTTAAAGTGGGATCCGAACCGCTATTTCCTCTTCTACCAGGTAACTAACTCGGTATCCCTTGATTACGCCATTACGGAGGTACGACTGTGTCTAGTGAATTCATATGTGGTTTTTGACAAACACGAAAATAGACTTTACCAAATTTATGTTCATTTTAGGTAATCTCAAAGGATAGGAAGTGAAATTGTTCTACAATATTTTATCACGAAATTACATACAGAATGCAAATTAAACTCTTAAATATGAAATTTGCAATTTATTTTCGACACAACACTTTCTTTCTTATGCCTGAATTTTCCTGGAGGTTACGCAAAATTTTCGGATCATTGACTAATTCTGTGGCAAAATGTGTGATGAATTATGGATTTCATCACAAAGCAGTTTAATTTGTCAAAAAGGTTTCTCTTAAAATCCAGTCATTTCACATAGCTTATTTATGAATACGAGTATCCTTATTTGGATGGAATATTTTACTTTGTGTACAAATTTCGAAATCAAATTTGAGATTTCATTTGGCATATTCACTAAATTTGAACCTAAAATTTAACCTGAACTGTTAGTTTATTTACTACAAATATGTGTATCTAGCTATGCAAAATTCAAAGCTACGCACGCCTGTGTGTAATGCCCGCTTTAGACAGAAGCATTTTCTTTAACGTTTTTGCTAGCATATATGCTTCCAAAAATCTTATAGCAGATAGCACTTTACACGAAAGCATTTCACGGAACATTTCCCTTAACTTTTGCAATCAAGATGCATAATAGGTACAGCAATAAAGGCAAGTCGAGTTACACCATCTATGGTGAGTGCACGGTGTTTACAATTTAAACAGCTAAAATGATATTCCACACATGTACTTTATACGTTATAAAGTGTGTATTTAAGCAGCGCCATTCCTTTGTACCTAACACGATTTAATACGAAACGTTATTCCTCCCGGTTGAATAGTTATCGGTTTTTAAAAATGTGAAGTGAGACATTGTTTACATCTCACGCGGCCGCCATTACAACTGCACTCGTGACCTAGAGGTCGCTTCTGATTGGTTATGTTACGAAAACTGTTACGGAAATAGGACGGGTTCTATCCTTGAGAATTGCCATAAGATTTTTCACTTTACACGGTAGCATTTTGGTCATGCCATAAATGTTAAGAAAAATGCTTTCGTCTAAAACGGGCCTAAGGAATGTAAAATCTCTCGTGTACAGACCCATGTTTTGAAAACCTGACGGCACTGTGCCACACACATTTGCCTCGCCGTCGCTATTTAATTAGTCTCCGTGAAAAATATTCTCCTCGGACACAATGCGCCCCCTTTCTTCTTACCTGCTTTGCATGCAGGAATTTATGATCGTCCATATCTTCGTGTGACGTCCCGCGGCGCTTTTTCTCACGGCGGGCTCTCCGCTGACAACTTCCCCGCCGTATCAGGTGACGGCCGATCCATTTGTCCCTGACAGGAAGACAATATGCACGCTCGGCCGTCCTTCAAGAAAAATGATCCTGTTGCTTTCTTTATGCGGTCTAATGCAAACAAGCTCCGCCGTAATGCCAGTGGCGCTAGCTGCGGAAAACTCGACGCAGAACCAGTTTAAGGTGATTGTCACTCCAGGTAAAGTACGAGAAAGCCGTAACTCGTATACCGGGTGAATAAACACAAGCGTTATGGACAAAATAATTGTGATTATATCAACTACTTGGAAGATTTGTGCCATCTCTGTATTTTAAATTCCGGATGTTCAGATTTTATTTTGAATACAGGAAACGTATGTAATAACTAAAGTCGAATCTCTTCATACAAAAGAGGAACTTTACTTTATGTCTACCTTAATAAATGCACAATCGATGCTCAAGGTAACACTACGAGCTCATTATTATTCACCACGAATAAATGAAACTCAAGTATGTGTGTGTGTGTGTGTGTGTGTGTGTGTGTGTGTGTGTGTGTGTGTGTGTGTGTGTATATATATATATATATATATATATATTTATGTATGTATGTATATATCTTTCAATTTCTATTTCGCACCACACAATGTACTTCTAAAGGACGATGATCAATATACGTAAAAGGTAAATGCAAACATATTTGCATGTGCATGTATTATTTTATATATATTGAATAGAATTGAAATGAATATATTTAAGTGTTGTAAACATACACTCATTGACAAATAAAGTAAAGCACCCAGAAAGGAAAGGTCAAATTTGAACGTCATTTCGAACACGTACATACCTTCAATATGTATGTAATGATTAGAGTTGCAACGATTTGTAACGTCTAGAAGGGCCCCGTGGCAGTGTTTTCAGGCCTGATAGCATTCTCAAGGCATGTGTGGAACATCCGACAGTCAGTCAACGTCGTGAGAGAAGGAAATCAACACAGAGAATGCCTCGTAGACGCATCAGACAGCGTTACCAGCACTTGGCGGAGTTCGAATGGGCCCGCATTGGGAGTCTGCATGAGGCGTGCAATTGCCAGGCATCTCGGGCATTCAGATGTCGCAGTGGCCAAATGTTGGCACCTATACGTGAGGGCACCTACAGACGCAGTGAAGGTTCCGGTCAACCAAGACTGGCCACACCAATGGGGGGATCACAGTATTGTGCGCCAATCATTTTGCAACCCCGTCACATCTGCGTCTGCTATCCGGACACACGTACAGGACTCTCTACAACACCCTGTGTCATCCCGCACCATTGGCCGTAGACTGGCAGCAGCCGGAGTACGAGTTCGACGTTCCATGCGGAGGCTGCCGTTAACACCAGAACGCAAACGGCTGCGTTTGGAGTGTTGCCGTAACTGGGAGGCATGGACTACTGACGACAGTAATGGGATACGGAGGGGCGATCCTCCGCCTCCACTCGCCACTCTCACTTATTGTACCCTCTCACTCAGTTCTTCTGATCATCATCCATTATTCTTATTTTAGCTGAGTGCGGTATTCGTATCACGGGAAGGAAAGGGAATTTCGTAGGTGAGTGGAAGGAGTATAATATTAGGACTCCGCTTCTACTTAAGGATTTTGGATAAACAAGAAGAGAATAAGCGAGTACTGAATGTCTTGGTACCTTAGTGTAAAACCAAGACGTTTTTCACTTAGAGAGATTTATAAGATAAATATTAGTACTCGTAAACAATACATAAAATAAATATGAATATAGATAAGAATAAATATATATAAGTAAATAGAAAGAATAATAGATATAGGTTTTGAATATCATTGGTAATGTAAATAAACATCAGCAATTTATTGATGATGATAAGTGCTTACAAGCATGCAATATAAGATAAAAACACATAAATAAGTTTCATATAGCAAAGGAATAAGTAAGGGAAGAAGACGTTATAGAAATTTTAAGGAGTTCTCTACTCCAGAACAAGATACATCAAGAAGGGACAGCTCCGAAGACTGGGGAGTTCCCATGCTTCCTCTTCATCCAACTGCCTTTATCAAGGTCCTCCAAGGTCCATTTTCCTTCAGTTGATGACAAAATAGAACTTCTCCTATTAAAAGAGGCGACTGCTGACGACAGTGACAACTGACGTTGCATCATGTTCAGCGATGAATCCCAGTTCTGCATTACCACGGATGACCACCGTGTGCGAGTATGGCAGCGCCGAGAGGAGAGGACACATCCTGCCAATGTTGTGGATAGACACACCGGCATTGCCCCTGCCATCAGGGTGTGGGGATCCATTGGGTACGATTTCTGATCACCTCTGGTAGCGGTTCTGGGGATTCTGACGGCACAGCGCTACGTCACGGACATCCTGCGTCATCATGTGTTACCGCCCCCCTTCAGACAGCATCCTGGTACAGTCTTTCAACACGACAACGCTCGTCCGCACACGGTAAATGTGTCTGTGGACTGCTTGTATCATGTTGAGGTACTCCGGTGGCCAGCAAGATCCCCTGATGTCACCGATAGATAGATCAGCTCGGACGTCAAGTCCGACCCAGTGCCGATTTGCACGATATCGAGGGCCAGTTACAACGACTGTGGCCGACTTGCCTCGGGAGAGGATACAACGCCTCTATGACCCCATTCCAAATCGGATCGGCGCATGTATCAAGACCCGAAGGAGTGCCACATCCTACTGACATGTGGTCAGCAGTACGCCCGTAGAGCACACACTATTGTCCGTTTGATCTGATTTTGTAATCATTGCAAGACAGTCAGATAACCTGTCAACAGGTAGAGTTTCATTTCATCTTCACAACTCCTTCTAGGTGCTTCATTTTTTGTCAGTGAGTGTATTTACATCTTTATACAACACCATGTATTTAACATACTACATACATAAAACTCTTTACAGAGTAAGTTATAAGTAGGTATATACACTATAGCCAAGTCACCGGACACCCAGTGCTGTTCATTCCAAAGACACCAGCCAGGCAAATAAGATGTCGGACCTTTCTTCGCTATTATTAGAGCATTTACTCTTCGGAGCAGGCTTTCCACTGAGTTCTGTTATATTGCTGGTGGATTTTTTTTCCATTCGTCCTGTAGCCTCCTGAATAGTTCATGGGTGGATTTCGGTCGAGTGGGTCTGGTAAGCAACTGACGCTACAGATCATCCCAAAGATGTTCAATGGGGTTCCAGTCGGGGGTTTGAGCAGGCCAGCTAAGCACATCTACCTGATTGTCCTCAAACCACAATGCAAAGGAACATGCTTTATGGCCCGAGCCTAAACAAAAAAAAAACAGCCCCAGACCATGACACTACCGTCACATTCTCTTGGGTGTCCAGCGGCTTTTGATTATATAGTGTATATACAGTATATACATATATAATATAACTTCCCGCCTGCATACTGCGCCTCAACACCAGTAAGCAGCAGGTCAGGAGTTGGGAGCTGCCTGAGTTGAGAGGTAAAATGTACTGCGAAGGGAAAAGGTATTTCGTTTCACGGAACTACCACCTGTTTCTTCTGCCATTATGATAATGTCATACTGAACTGTTACCCACGAATCAGATTAGAGGTTTCCCACTGCACAAATCCAACGAAGCCTTCTATATATATCTCATTCCATTTTTCCCTCCCATCACAATGCTACAGTACAGCTGCTCGCTCTCAACTCCACACGTGAATAATGGACCGCTCTTTCACAAATACGGCGTGTTAACTAGGCTTGGAATAAGTGTTGGAGCACATAATTGTAGATGAAATAATAATATAGGAAAGGTGTAATAACTGGGAACAAGGAGAAGCGAAAAAATAAATTACTACAGAAAAAAAAACACTACAAGAATATGGAAAGAAAGAATGAATAGCTCAAGGATTAATCGTAAGAACGAATAAAGAAATAACTACTAAAATAAATGGTCGTGAATGCAATAAGTGAGAAATAAAGTATTGCGATGAAGGATAAACGTGAAAGGAGAAATTATTTTAAGTCCACTTTATGCTCAGTAAATGTGTTTTACTGGGAATCTGATTCCTAACCCCTTGCTTACAAGGCGAAGAAAAATACTGAATGCGAACGGGTTGAGAAACAATTTGCAATAATGATAAAGTGTTATAGAAACAACTGTGAAAAGAAATGAGAAATAGATTCGTGAAACATGATTTGATTGATTTGTTTTATTTCAAATCGATTTTCTTATAATAGGGAAGATGAGGATAAGGTAAAGTAAAAAAAAGTAAAAAGTGCTCCCCTGTGCTTTGCAACACGCCATGAAGACGTACGTATAAGGGGTGTGGAGTTTAGGGCCCACACTTTCCTCAGCACTGCCAAAGGTGGGGGTCATGTGATCAGCACCACGCCCCTGGCCGCCTGTACCTCCCAGAGATTCCTCCAGGTACTTTATACGACGCAGGGTGGGCGCCGGAACCACTTTAACAGGTGAACAAATCTCGGTTCTCCCCCGTCGGGGATCGAACCCGGGTCTCTCGCATGGTAGTCAGACGCCCTAACGACTTTTTGTAAAAAAAGGAAATAGCTCCTCCACCATTCACAATTTTTCTCACTTTACACTTTTCAATTGTTACAGTTTCTTATCTTCTGGACAAACACAAATACCCATGCCTTATCCGGGACTCGAACCGGAACCCCTGGTGTTGTAGCGCGCTCTGCAAACCACTCCGCCACGGAGGCCGGCTACTCGTGAAACAAACAAGACCAAGAGAAGTAAATATAACAATAACAGTCCAAGAGCTGCAAAACTGTTGAAAAGGATAGCGTGAAAGGAATGACTATAAAACAACGCAGACACAAGGGAAATCCCTGCCTCCTCACTGCACAGAGCGTCAACTTCGGTTAAGTAAAGTTCTCGTAACCGAAACCGCAGTCACCGGTTCAAATTTCATTTCCAACATAAAGCGACGCAGCGTGTAGCATGTGGTGAATTTACTTCTCGGCGCTGATTGTCTTCATGCACGAAAGAGAAAAAAAAGACCTTCTAGGTCTTCCGCTCCCTTGCGGAAGAGGCCGCACAGTCATTTGTTTGCCGAGAGAAAGATTCGAAAGGAGGATCTTCCTCCAAGATCCCTCGCTGCAGAGGCAGCATCCGATTGCGTCCCGCGGCATTGATTTTCCAGCCTCGTTTACCGACACAGTGTGTGTGTGTGCAGAGGATGCTGAGGAATTGATCTGAGAAACACGGAGTCCTTTGTGCCAGAGGCAGGATCATCCCCCGTTCTAATAACCTCACACAATGGACCCCCCTCCCTCCTTCCCTCCTCTCGAACAACAATGCAAACTGACGGAAAGGGAATTCCTGTGACCCCCCAACCCAGTCTTAGTTTTCACTCGGGATCTCTTATCGTTGCATCTGTATCGATTCTTACTTCTCCAAGGTTCTCAGATGTTGTTTCACGAGTAAATTGCTTGCTATTCTCCAGGTTATGACCAAAATGAACTCAATGCTAATTAAACATTAAAACTTTGTACCCCCTCTTTGTCCCGGTCGTTCCAACGTTGATTACGATACTAAGAGGTTAATTAATTATAGCTTTTTATTAGTGTGAATTTTGTCACAATTAATGAATGACTGTGGTAACAGCATGTCTTACATAAAATTAACTCTCATAAACTTTAATGGATATGCATACAGAGCCCTTTTCCATAAAGCATATGTCTGATGTCTTTGGAAGTAATTGTTCCGACTTATTTAATATCCTCTGTTGGAAAATTTGTCCTGTTTCATCATTTTTTAAGGCTTGAAGTTTGCTACGGTACTATTAGCACTAACCGAGTTGTTCGAAAAGTTTGTTATATTACCATATCCACTAGTGTGCTGCATCGAGGCTTTTTTGCTCGATCGTTTAATAGTTCGCGCTCGAGCGAATAACGCTCGAACAGCCAAACGATCGATATACGATCGAAGCCCAGTAGTTTACGTACAACAGTAATTTTCTGTACTAAAGGACCTTCATATATGCTTCGTGAAGTGAAAGATGCAGTGAAATTGACGCAGATGAACATAGTCATCAACTCCATGTTAAAATGTAATTTAGTCCATCTTACCAATACATAGTAATATATAAAAATAATAGATGATTATGGGCTGAAACTATCAGCCCTAATTTTACATATATTTGTACGATTATTGTCCTTGATAGTTGATATTCTATATATTCGAGCGAATTCACGCTCGAGCGTGGGAGATTCGATCGTGTTTGAGCGAGCGAAAGTGGTTCAATGCAGTACTCTATCCACTATACGCTCCTGTAAACTAATCGGAACTGGAACAACAATATAATGCAAGAACAGAACCACTGTATTGTAACCAAGTCAGTAATCGAAATCGGGACTCGTTTATTATAACGTGGCATAATATTGGGAGTCCATAATTCTGTTGTTCAATGCTGGATTGTAGCCACGTGACAAACCCTCAAGAAATGCCCTTCTTCTATATTCACTTTAACATCGTATTTAAATCCATACAATAGGTTAGTGCCAACTCTTAGAACACGAGTTATCTGTTCACTACTCAAAAGACATACGTAGATCGTTATGATAAACTTCAACCAGAAAATCGGTCTAAAAATATTTATAATGTATGCTAGTAGAATACTGGAATGGCATTTGTTGATTCACTTATTCGGTTACGTTTCCTTGCACCTTGCTTTTGTTTTTTCAAAAGATCAAAGACAATCTACGTGAAGTCTGTTTTACTAACCACTCTTCACCGTGGAAGGTTGATTTAACCGGTGCTTCCATAGGAAGGATGTCTTAACCACTGCTTCGCTCAGAAAGACCGATTTAACCGCTGCTTTGCCGAGAAAAGTCGTTTTAAACATTGCTTATCCGTAGAAGGCTGTTTTAACCATTACTTATCCGTAGAAGGATGTTTTAAGCATTGCTTAGCCGTGGAAGGTTGTTTTAACAACTACTGTACTTCGCCGTAAAAGGCTGTTTTAACCACTGCATCGACTAGGAAGGATGTTTTAACCAGTACGTCGCCGAGAAATTCCGATATAATCGCTACTTTGCCGAGAAAGGCCTATTTTACCACATCCGAGAAAGTTCGTTTCAATCACTACTTCGCTGTGAAAGGCTCTTTTAACCACTACTTCGCTGTGGAAGGCTGTTTTAACAACTGCTTCGCCGAGGAAGGCTCGCTTAACCACTGTTGGCTAATCGTCTTTCTAATTGGCCGGAATATAAAGATTACTATTTTGCGAAAGCTGAGATGTACGAAAGTAAGGAACGTTGAATGAAGGTATCTAAGATGGTAGAACTATGGCAACATATTGTCAAGGCAATATCGGTGAGATGAGACGTTATATATCCTGCTGGTGTATATCATTTTGGATATGTATATCAAGACCACATACTAAGGCAAAACTCTCTGCTGTGCATTGTACCGTGCCATGAAAGCACATAGTAAGGTGTCGTTAGAATTCCGCATATTCTCGATCTCGCCTATAATGGAGGTGATGTAATCAGCACCACAGGGTTGCAGCCAGATGCCATTGAGGCTGAGTTAGCTCCAGAGCAGTTTTATGCAGTGACATGAGATATAGTAGTATACTGAATAGGCTCAGTCGGTAACGCGTCTGACTACCATGCTCAAGGTCCCAGATTCGATCCCCGGCCGGTTCAAATCCGGGAACTTTTCTAACGGTTGGAAGCGGCCCCGGCGCCCACCCAGCGTCGAATAACATGGGTACCTGGGGGAAACCCTGGGGGGTAAAGGCGGTCAGGGGCGTGATGTTGATCACATCACCCCTACTCACGACCGGATCAAGAAAGTGTGGGGCGTTACCCCCACACCCCCTATACGCCTTCATGGCGTGGTGCTAAGCACAGGGGAACACTTTACTTTACTTTTTACTTTTTTTACTGAATAGAAGACATAATAGAGTGAAATAGGAATAAGATACAGGATTTTACTACCCTAAAAGAGCCTACGACTGACACTGAACAACAAACACATATGCAGTCAACATCTTTAGTTTCAGACTAGTACCCTAAAAATATCTTTGCATGCTATTCATTTATTTTACCCACTTTCATACTCAGCCTTTCTTCTACTTCTTGTTCCACTTGGGCCGTAGAACTAACGAACTTAAGTACATAAAAGAAAGGAAAGAAACATAACACGGGGTCTCAAAGGTAGGAGAAAACCTGCATAAAAGTTAATTAAGGTCGCACGCGGCAGGGAAGAAAACGCATGTAGTATTTATGAGCTTACGCCGCGAGGCTTGGTTTCTTTATCGCCCAGTGTCACCACGTGACGCAGCCCTCGTGTTTTACTTTCCGTCCGCAGCCGGCCTCGTCTCCGCGCCGGAATTTGGAAACTGCGGTATGTGATCCGTTGCCATGGCGACCGCGGAGGAGAGCTGAGAGTGGGTCTCCCATCTCGAACTGGCTGCAGCACTCGAATCGCCAGAGAATGAGGATCGAGGGCGGTTGACCTCCTTCTGGACTTTCTCTCTCTCTCACTCACTTCATTCCTCTTTCTCCCTTTTCCTACTTTATGTTTTTTATTCCTTCCCCCCCACATCTTTCTCTCTCTCTATCGAATTTTCTCCTTTTGTGCCTATTTTATTTCGACTCTCCCCTTTGCACTTTCGTCTTTATCGCTCTCTCTCATGCTCCTTGGCTATCGTCTTCCTTCATTCCCTCTTCCAGTCGCCTCGGTAGCCAAGTGCTGAAGTTACTGCCTAGTCATCAACGGTCTCAGGTTCGAGTCCATGCGTGGGCAAGGTGTTTCATTGTTGATATCTCTTCATCAATTCCATACAATCACCATCCACCTTCATCGCCCCGATTAGCCAGAAGGGATGCAAAAGCGACGCCACACAACAAAAGTACAAATGAAATATCTCAAACTAGCAAGCGTGAAGATCTATTTTTTTCTAGAAATGATATACAGTATCATTTATACATACTTATATACAGTCACCGGCAATAAAAAATGGGACACCTAGATCCTAAAATACTCGCTTCGCTGCACGGCTTTATGTGTGCTGCCTAACTCTCCAACGCTGGCAGAACTTGCCATTGAAATTTTGCTATTGAAACCCGCCTTAGAGTTAGGCAACACCCATAACGCCTTGCAAAGAAGCGAGTATTTCAGATTTTAGGTGTCCCATTTTTACTTCCTGTGACTGTACATACATACACAGATTTATTTGATTTCTCAAGAAACCCAGTAAAGATGGAAAACTTCAAATGCGGTGCAGAAACATCTATTTAATAGTAACTAAATTGAAGCAAACTATCTTGAAAAATCTGTTTATAACACACAATCCAAAGCCAACAATCATATATATCATATAATTTTCTATATCTCGTAAGAAATAAAGCTACACGCATGTCTGCAAAGAATAATACAACCATTTAATATCTGCTGTTTGCTCGATAACTAGTACACATAAAAATATAAAATGTTGTGAAGTGAAAGACATACCAGAGGTTAGCATAATAGAATATTTAATATCACAATCTCTTTGTCTGTCAACTGGAGTAAAAAAAATGAAAGAATTGACATTATAGCAAACTAGCCACAACAAAAAATAAAGGTACAAATGCATTTTGTGGGTCAAGTTCTAATGTAATAATAATAATTTGAAAGAAAATGTTAGTTATCTCGCTTTAGCTGCACGTATTAAATATGTTAAAAATCTATAATGGGACATTCCATTGACACGATTGGGACGCAAATCCTACAGTTTTGACATTAAAGTAACTATTGTACTGACAGTTTATTAACATTTTGCTTACAGTTTCTGTGCAATGAATTATGAAAATAAACAATGTTGATTAAACATAACTACCCCTAGAATACTTTATAGCAATAAGTGAACAATTTTGTGTCACGGGTTGAACGGATATAACACTGCATCTTTACTTAATAGGGGCCTCCCCGCTGGCGCAATGGTATCGTCGTTGCCTTGTAATGAAGGGGTCCCGTGTTCGATACCCGGTGGAGGCACATATTGGTTCGAATCCTACTTTAAACTGTAGGTCCATTCCAGAATAGTGTTACTGTGCATAAAGTGGACATAAAACACCAAATCAATTAATCAATCTTTACTTAAGAAGAAATTTATTTACTTTCTGTGAATTTTCAAATGATGGACAATAAATTATTTAAGACAAAGCGAGAAGGTAATTGACCTTTTAATATTCTAATGGAGTTGAAGGAAAAATGTAGCAGTTATTTTTAGTGTCACGAGTGGGACACAATACAAATCAAAGGTAACTCAAAAAGTTAAAATAAATTAAAATAATAAAGTACCTTCTACTTTCTAACTTAATTATGCATAATAATTTAATTTTTATCCTAATTACAATTTTAGATTGTTGGCTCACAAGATACAATAAAATTACAGAATTCCATTTACTTAAAAAAATTTTGATGTAATCCCTCTAATCAATAAACCGATGGATATGCAAATGTTCTGATTAGTGTCCATAGAACATATGACGGTTTCGTAGTACCGTAGATACAACTCCAGCTTATGTTTCGTGATATTGGAATTGAAAAGGAGTTCGAGTTTTAACTAGTACACTTTTATGGTAGGACTGGATTTAAGGTTTAAATTAGGATCCAAACCACTACGTGCCTCCACATCGAACCCGGGAACCCTTGATTACAACACAACGACGTTACCATTAAGCCATCGGCAAGGCTCTTACTGAAAATATCTCACCTATTGGATAGCCCGAGGGAATCTTTTGATCATTGGTCGCCAGGAAAGCTTAAAGACTTATCTTATTTCATGCTACACTCTGTAGCCGAAAACTGAGTTTTCATTGTACAGGTAATGATTGTAATCTGAGCTGCATTTTACACGATCAAGTTACGGACAGTTGAATCTTCACTTGCTATTGTTCTTGGAGAATATAACTTCTTGTTAAACTGTTCTAGGGATGGAGTTTGTAGAGAAACTTTGAGAGCAGCATCCTCTTATCATAGAAATGAAGTACGTGGGATGAACATGAGGTACCGGAAGCCTAAAACGATTCGAAACATCTAGTTTAATGATTCCCTCTCCTGCGCCTTGAAAGTTGGTGTAATACGCTTCGTTAAGGCTGGACTTGCGAAGATGCTAGAGAGAGAACAGCGAGAGTAAATCTTCCCTTGTCTGACGGTCTGAGCGGTTGTCAGGGGAAGGCGGCGTTTCCATCAAGGGGTCTAATTATCACGTCAACCTAAAGAAGAGTCTCCCGCAAATTGGGGGAGTGAGCACGGTCACAGATTTCCTCGTCTTCCACGACATTCTTTATTGCCGGAGAGAAAAAAGATGCTCGCCTTACGACATGCTCGTCGTTGGCTTCAACAGCTGAGGCCCCGGCTTAAAACATTGTTTGTGAAGCCAGTAATTGCATCTCGGAGGCGGTCTTAATGAAGAATTCACGCAAGATAATTTGTTTTCCCTTGAAATGGGGATCGTCTTCCCAGACGGTTTTCACCGAAATCCTCAGAGACAAGACTCCAGTTTCTTCCATTCGGAGAGAAGAAAGTGATTACATTTCCGTTACTCGTGTCCCACTGTACAAGAATGAAAAACACTGAGCAAATTTACTGTCATATGATGACGCAAGGAATGTCATTTAACAGATAGATACATTTGTGTCAAAATTATCTCTAGGCAAGACACATTTTACTTGTATACGTTTATGCATTTGAAATACATGAGAGTTTGCAGAAGGTACTGACTCTGGAAATATTTTGATCAATATGTTGTAAGTTTCATTGTACAGAGCAAATGTTTGTTATTTATCTACTTTTGTTCATTCATTGACTGAATTACTTTATTTTCGCTTTTATGCCACTTTTGGCTAATCACAAAGATGAGAATGAATGATGACAAGATGAAACGGATGAAAAAACAAACACAAGTCCCATGGAGAGAATGACGAAGAGAATGAAAGATATACACAGAGGAAGGAAGAGAATGAGAGAGATAAACAGAGGAAGCAAGAGAAAATTGAGAAATAGAGGAAGAGCCAAAGAGATAAAAGAAACAGAAATAAAGAGGAAAGAAAAGGAGAGAGAGAAACAGAAGAAGTAAAAGAGAAATAAAGAAACAGGTGTAAAGATAAAGAAATTGAAGAAAAGGGAGAGGAAGAGAACGAAAAAGGGACAAACAGAGGAAGTAAGAAATTACAGAAACTGAGGAAGGATAAGGGCAAAAGGAAAAGGGAAAAAGGAAAAGGGAAAAAGGAAAAGGTAAGAAGAGGAAGGAAGAAAGAAAGAGATAAAGAAACTGAGGAAGAAAAAGGGAAGAAGAGAAAGGAAAATGACACAGCACACCAGGCGGTAGGCATTTGCGTACCCAAAGTGGCAGAGGTGAGCAATTTTTCTTTCGAGCAATGTAAGAAGTGTCAAATAACCACCGAGATCTTCCAATTTAACACCGTTACATTTCTACCTCTGGGAAACTGAAGAACGATATGTACCTCACAAAGCCATGGTCATGGATGACATGAAACATACGATTGACACTTCCTGTGGAAACCATATCTGGTCTTTGTTGATTTGTCAATCCGTTTTATAGCATTGCAGACAAAGTATTTCTGCCAGTGAACATATGTAACTTTAAGGTATGTAACACGCAAAAAAAAGTTCATACTTGCTGTTATTGTGTCCCATTATTAACGTTCAAAGAGTACACTCTGTACATACATATAAGTTAAAAGTCGATTTCAGATATTGATTGAGATTGAGTCCACTTTTATGCACAGATAAGCTAATTTGGACTGGACCCAATACCCAGTGCGATCCGAACCACCACGTGGTTACAAGGCGGATACGTTACCACTACGCCAACGGCGAGAACCTCTAGATATTGAATATAACTCCAAAATACCTGCATCGGTAGATATGTGTGTTCTCTTCTGTTCCTTTAACTGTTCTTAGTACTTGATTAAATATCATCATCTCCTCGTGGCGTTCCTTTCGTTTTGTTCAATGTGCTAAACTACTTTTCCAGCGCATTTCCTCTTTGGAGAAGTAGAGAAACAGAAAAGAGAGAGGAAGGGGAGGCACTTTCTTCCTGAAAAGGGATTCTCGAAGCAAACCTGGAACTCCTGCCGAAATGCGTAATCGAATTCCTGTTCTGTTGACCATTCCCTTTGAAAGCCAAGCGTGTGTGTGGAAGAGGTCAGAAGGGCGCCTGCATTTAAAGGGTGGATGCGATTACAAAATAACCTTTGGCTCTTCTCTGCACGTTTGCTTTAAGTTTGACCTCAGCAAACGGGTCGACCAACAGATGGAAGGAGACGAAAATCACACCAAAGCGAGCGGCCCTTTACGAGGCGCTCTTTAACGACGGCAAAGAGCTACGTGCTTGCGGTTTTTTCCCCTCGTTACACAAAGCTGGAATATAGTATCCACGGAGAAATATTGTTCCAGAATTTTTCGTCCCCCTATCCATTATAATGACTGGATAGTGTAGGCTACAACTTCTGAGGGAGGTGACCAGGGCCTGAGTACCTTTTACCCCTCCAATATCCAGTCTCAGTTCATTTTTATTTCGAGTCAACAGAGAAATGTATATAAAAAACGCGCTCTCTCTCTTTAAGGCACATTAGTTTCGTGTCGTGTCAAAGAAGTTCTGCTTCAAGATTTAAAAGAATTTAATTGCTATGAAATGTCGCTGAACGTAGACGATTTCATCGCCTTGAAACAGTAAACAAAGTGGATAATTCATTCAGAACAAACATATCAAACCCAGGTTCGATACACGGTGGTTCGGATACCACTTTAAACTATAGGTAAAGTCTCGATCAGTCTACCTGAGCATAAAGTGAACTTAAAAACAACAATTCAACATATTAAAGTAAGCATTTTTTTAACTTAATGCTATATAGTTCGCATTTCGCATTTCTGCCACTTTTGGCTAATTGCAAAGATGACGATGAGTGATGATATGATGAAAATGATGAAAGGACACACACAAAGAACACCCATGCCAAGGCAGAGATTCGAACTCGGGACCCCTAGTGTCGTAGCACGCTGTGCTAACCACGGAGGCCGGCTAATACTATATAGATAGGATGTGAATATTTTTAATGCAGAATAGCGTGCACGCGCGCATGTCTGTTCTCATAAAGCGATACATAAAATTATTTTATGTGTCTGTCTTCTTCCACACACACAAATTATACATGTATCTATACCCACACACACTCTCAAAACACTATGAAATCGGTTGCATTTAACTTTTAACTACATCTACACAACCCCACATCCCTGCATAAGTCTGTTTGGCTTACTAACCTTAATCAGCAAGGTCAGGATTAACGAAAGAGATTATCAGGGACTCCACCCAAAGATACAAGTTTGCCTGAGAAGAGAGAGGATGCCAAGGATGATTTTATTCCTCCACCCCACAAAGAACAGTGCTATTCGTAAGAAATATTTGTATTACATATTTCTAAACTTAAGCGTCTTCATAAAAGTATAGTTTCGTACTTTCTAATGTAAACAACGCGAACAACTGACTATTGCAAAATGCACACAAATTACTATCAAAAAATACTCAACAATATTTATGTGTTTCTTATTCTCGGCTAAAGAATAATAATTTAATATAGAAAGTTTGTATGCGTGAACATCTTCCCACTTCGTCATTAAGATTAAGAACATCTTGAATAAAAAGACTGGTTTGGCGAACTGTTTCATGTACAGTAACTGTGGTCCTATACAAAGCGGTAATTCTCTAAAACAATAAAATTCCTAATACAGTAACAATCTGTGGTAAATAAAGAAATATTAATAGACCTTAAACACTTGTGTAATACTATAGGGACATTCAGATGGATGAATGGTTCGTCCTCTCCTGTCTCATCTCTATCCGTTGCTATTTATCCTCTTGATTAACGATATGGTGGAAGAAATAACACAGAGTGACACTGAGCCACGGACGATATCAGACTCAAAAGGTACCGCTTCTGACGATCTAGCACTAATCTCGAACACAACGACTGGTTTTCAGAGGGTCCTGGTGCAAAAAGTGGGCTCTGTGAGTGAATATGAAGAGGATCAAAGTAATGGCATTTAAGGATGGAGATGTATTTGATAAGGATGAAGCATGGAAGTACGTGGGGGACAGGTGTCGATAGGGCGAAACAGTATGACTATTTAGGCATGATGATGGCAATGACGGGCAGGTGGGAAAAGCACGTGCAAAGGAATAAAGGTAAAGCAAGTAGGTTTTAGAGAAAATGGAGGAAAATACAAGATACGAATCAAAACTCCTGGAGGGGATATACGAGATAACAGTTCAGGCAACACTGTTTTATGCCATCGAACTCTGGGTCTAGGAGAGAGTGGAAACCGTAAACTTCGTACAATCTAGATTCCTGGAACAAGTGCTAAGCGCTTAGGGAAATCGAAAAATTCAGAGAGGAAGTAGAAGATAAATGAGGAGCTTCAAATACTAGTAAGAACTGATGACTATGGAAGGGGAAAAATAACGAAACTGTGTGTTCAATCACAAATAAGTGGGGGATAACTAGAGGCAATGAATAGAAAGGTAAATAAGGAATTATATAGCGTAGCTCTTGGGTGGACTTGGGAAGAGGGTGTACAGGGGAGAATTGAAAGGGAAGTACGTGACAGAGTAGAAGATACTTAGAAACAGAGAATTTTGGCGGAATGTGGCGAACAAATATCTTTAACATCAGCAAAAATAGTGAATACGTATAGAGAATGGGGAAGGAGGAACTACGTAGACTTATATGCGGCAAAAAGATAGATTGGAATGAGCCTGGTTCAAACGGAAGGACGTAAACGCAGAATACCCATTATGAGGTCAAAAAGTATGTAAACATGAGGCGATACGAAACTTTATTTAGGAAATAAATTAATCTAATATAGATACGCTAATGAAACCGTTATGAGAAGGGAGAGGCCGAAGGGAAAAAAGACCAAATTCGGAATCTGGAAACTTTCTGACTCGACAAATAGAACAAATAAGATAATAGCCGAGAATTTGTAAGAATTAGTTAACTAAGAAATTAGTGAAAGTGATGCAAGTAAACGATGATAGTAATGATTTCCAATTAAGCGAAGAGGTTAAGAAGACAAAGAGAAGGAGAGGATTGTGAAAACGTACAATTTCTTCTTGTACGGTATACAGCTGTAAAAGCTCATTCTCGGAATAAATTCTGTTCAAATCTATTCGACTTATTAAACCTCTTAAAAATAAATAGACAAGTCTAAATACATCAAAGATTATTTGTACAAATTGTTGTTAAACTACACTAAAAAGTTACCGAAATATCATATTTTATGGTACGTGTAATACAGCGTGTTCCATTCAAACCTCCCACTTTTCAATTCATCATTGCTAAAAGGTTATGAAACATAATGGAATGTAAGTGGTACTACACGAAAGAGAAGCTCAAAGAATTTTGTTGCATGACCTCAAAGTTCACCGTTCTCTCACTATGCAGCGCCACAATCGCATAAAACACAATGGTGACTCCTCAGCAGCGCGCACAATCTGTATTCTGCTATACAGAGACCAAATCAATCATTACAGTGCAAAGAAATTTCCGGAGAGAATATGGAGGGGAAGCACAACCCTGACAGGTGGATGTACAAGTAAAGTACAGATAAGTTTTATTTAGGTCACAATGCCTTGTCCCTCATACAATCAACTAGTGAGAGAGAAAAAACGTATTGGGTGTGTGCATTTCCATGTGTGGACAAAAGGGTGGGTTTCGCATACGGGTACAATCAACATAAATAGTCGACGTAAATATGCATGAAACATTGATTCGCCAACTCCCTATTTTCAAACACTTTCGCCGAATTGATACTGCAAGTCTATGTCTATTTGCGAGCATGCAATAAACGATTGCAGTGCTGCTACGCAGATTTTTTTTTGTGATTTTGAAAGTTGTAACGTAATGCATGGTAAGTTAATCTTATAAAAAAGTTAATCGAACCATAAATGCACAAAATTGCTTTCTTCAGTTAAAAGACGAGCTGGCCACGAAAATGTTAAAGCTTTCTAGTATTACAATGGTCTGTTCACTGTATCTTCCTTTTCTGGATTTATTCAGGCTTTAGCTCTTATCTTGAACTTGTGGAGGCCAACGAGATCCATACGGTACGACCTGCTCTCGTGGATATGCACCGCAAGGCCAGTAAGCAGCTAAGTGGAGGAACCGCTTGCGTTGAGGGTAAAAATATTGCAGGGCAAGGCGCCCTTATTTCGAGATACCACCTCCTGTTGTGAACCTCCATATTTAGAGGAAACAAGAGAGACATGTTAACAAAGAGGGTGAGAGAGAAAAACAGAGAGGGGGAGAGAGAGAGGGGGGGAGAAACAGAGAGAGAGAGGGAGAAACAGAGGGGGAGAGGGAAAGAGGAAGAAGCAGAGAGAGAGGGAGAGAGAGGGAGAGAGAGGTAATAAAATAGATGGAACAAAGTAAACCCATTTTCTGTTTCCTTTCCGTTTTATATTATATATATAAAATATTGATTAAATGGTTAATTTCTGATTTTGATATAATATTAATTACTAGATTTATTATTGTTGCTGGAATAACTTTAATTTAAATTATAAAGAGAGGTTTTTATTATTACATAAGATGAATTATATTAAATTAGATTATAATTAGAAACTTTCTCTTTTTCTCTCGCTATTATTCCTGTCTATCTACCTCTCTCTTTCTTTCTTTTTCCACTCCTTCTCTATCTCTGGGGAATGTGAAGGTAAGGCCTCACATAATGTTTCCTCTTTCTTTCTCTCTCTCTCTCTCTCTCTCTCTCTCTCTCTCTCTCTCTCGCTACACTCTGTCTCGGCTATCTCTGGAGCAAACGAACGGAAGCAAGTCTCTGCGCAAGTAGTGACGCGAGGCGACTCCACCAATGAACACGTGTGAGGGAATGGGATTGCGTGGAGAGGAAAAAAACGACTACAGCAAGCAACGTGCAATGCCTCGCTTTGCCCACTAAACTTCCTCCTCTTCTCTGCCGATGTGCGCGGCCTTGCTCAAGAGATAGGTATAGGTCCAATTCATGATCTAATTTATAAAGTGAATCAAATCGAAGTACGATATTTTTTCATATAAGAACTGATACTCTCATATCACGTAGCTACTTGCATGCATTTTCTCGGAATTTATGAGGCCAGCTTAAAATAGCACAATAAGGATTTATTTTGCGATGCTACTTTTCCCGTCCGCCCATCTATGACGTCACGCCAAAGTAAATGAAATATTCATGAGAAAATGCATCTGTGTAATTTGCGTCACGAAGGCTGGCCATCCGCAAGTCCCGACAACAACCTCCGCTGAATGCATGAATAATTCATCTTCCTGGCCGGTCGTCAGGATTTCACATTTTCACTATGATGACCTTTAATTAGTATAATTGTTTCCGTGTTTTAATCTGCATTCTGCCGCTACAATGATTTTTAATTTTCAACTTAACAAATATTTTATTACAGAAAATCTCGTCATTGCTGGGATGTAAGTACTGCAAATGTCAACCTCCCTTCCACGTAGCACAAACTGGGCTCCAATGATTGAATTGTTGTTTTAAGTCCACTTTATGCATAGACCGGCTCATCGAGACTGGACCTATAGTTTAAAGTGGAATCCGAACCACTGTGCTATGTGCCTCTACCGAGAATCGAACCCGGGAGCCCTTGATTACAAGGCGACGACGTAAACTGGGCTCCATATTCTCAGATAAACAATGCTACGGTGCGGCGAACAGCCAGTATAACCCCATTTGAAACTTGTGATTGACCCTTCATAAATTTAATCTTATCACAGTCGCGATTAGCCATAAAATAGACAGAAAAGTTACTCAAAATCACCAAATCAATTCTGGGAAATACATACCTGTTGCAAAACGTGAAAATAATTTTTGCTTTCATATTGACGTCATCTAAAAAATTCTCTCATAGGTTAACCTGCATGTAAAGGTTCTTTGTAATAACGGAATTGAAAGGGGGTTAATCAAGTGGATTTTCCCTCTGTGTTTCCTATCCCGAATATGTACTTCTTCACTTGTTCCCAACTTCGGAAGGTAAATTGATACCCTCCCCTCTTAAAATGTTTCATTTTCCTTTTTTTTATTCACCATCAGTCATTTTGCCGACATAAAATATCCTTGATGAAGGCATGATAATGCTTTACCTATATATACTCGTATTTATTATGTTGAAAGAGCTGTTAATAACATAAGAACAACATAACTTAATCATTTAAAACCAAAAATATAAAGATGAAGTCTTCCGACTAATATTGTAATTTCATCTGTGCTTTATGCTTATAGAGATGAAACTTACAGTACAGCGTCATTTATGGAGATTGATTGATTGATTTCGTATATTTTACTTCGCCTTTCTGCCACTTTCGGTTAATCGCGAAGATAAGGATGAGTGACGATATGATGAAACTTATGTAGGGACTCTCACAAAAAACACCCATGCCTAGGCCCGGATTCCAACCCGGGACACTTGGCCTCGTGGCACACTATGCTAACCACTCCGCCATGTAAGCCAATTCACTTATGAAGATATCACGAACTACAACGGCTAGAAAAGCGAGAGATTGTAGCTTGGTTCACGCTACAATCGGAGACATGAAATCAGGCGGCTGGAACAATTTACACTGTTGCCAAATCGCTAGTTGTGCAGCTGCTTACACCAACATTTTTCCAAATGTATACGCTTTGTTTTGCAGGCTCCTTTATAATATACACGATACAAGCACGACACCAATATTTGTTTGAAAGAGCAGTGGTTGGAACAGTCTATTTTCCTTTTAAAGGAGATCTGACGTTTAGATTAGGCAACGTTGCGACGTCGTAATCACGAATCAACCAATCATGGTCCGCTCGTTGCCTATCCCAGCAGCGTACTTCTAAGTAGATGCCTTGTTTCGTTGTCTCAGGTGTAGCTTATATCCTCAAAGACCTAAACCATTTGCGTTTCGTGAAGAAAATTGGCGAGAAATTACGCAGCCTTTTAATTCACACGCGCACCTTTCGATTGCAGACGCTGATGACGACTCACGACATTAGCGTGTGTTATTACCCGCATGGAGCTAAACATGTGGACCTTGTGAAAACAAATCCATCTGTTCGATCGCACCATGAAGGAAAACAGTCGACGCTAATCTTGATAAGCTGCAATATTAGCGCTGCATGCAATATGCACATTCGTATCCTGTATTGGAGCGACAAAATTGGATTGTTCTTGATTTACGGACAGAGGCTCTTGACAAATTAAGCCCAGTATTATCGCTTCTTCAGCATGATGAGATCAAGCAGATTAGCTTAAACATAATGAAAATATTGTTCGAAATTGTGCACAGCACAAGTGTGCGGTCATTTTGAAGTACTCATCGGTGGCGCCAGATGTACCAAATTGTCGATAACGACTGGTCGAGGGAAAGGGAGGAATTTTAATGCCTATATGATAAATTTTACCAATGTTTTAACAAATCGTGAGGCATTTTTATCATCTTCTTGCTATGTTTTGAATAATTTTGATTTTGTTTTCACATCTCATGTGCGAGCAGTTTCTGTAAGCCGTCTTGGTGGCTGTTCGTGTCGAGTGTTCGAACCACCATTTCCCCTCGGAGGTTACGAGTTCGGGTCCCGGTAAAGCAATAGATGTTCATTCATTTCATTCAACAACAGTTTATTCTCATCGTTGTGATTAACACAGCCACGTTATAGAAGTGATTTTCGATACCGAAAGCCATACCCCTCGTTCCGACGCTCTGAATCTATGAAACCATGCTGGCCATGTTCCCAGTTGTCACTAATGGATTAAGTTTGTAACTATGACAAACAAATAAAATGGTCTGACTACATATTCAGTGACCCACCCCATTGCTATGTACAAATAAGTTGCACAATATAGCAATTTTAGTTCATGTAAAACTTTCGAACTTGTTTACCAAATTCTAGAACGAGTGGAAAGTCTCCAAGATTGTCTCATTTCGATATTGTATAAATTTTTGAAGAGCTTCCTCAGTTTCCTCCTGGTATCATCGCTACACTTGATCCAAATTAAACGTATAAACTCTACTTCTTTTGAACGGAAAATGAACCACCAACGTTATGACCTTGTGCATCTGCATTGGTGGTAACTCTGGCTAAAATTATGTCTATTCTGGTAACAATATTTAGAAAACTATTGTGAAAGATGTTTGGAAAGTTATCGTAACTGAAAGAGCATTAAAAAATATCGTCCTTCCAATTCTTAAATAAATGTTTATTCTTAGGAGCAATATCTAGAACTTTCAAAACAAAAGGGTTTTACTTTTGATAAGATCTAGAAATTTCAAAGACAAATGTGTGTATTCTTGGCAAGAACAATTTAATTATTTTACTACTTATATATTTATTAATTTATTGAGAAAATTCCATACACAGCACAGGTGGCTATTTTACACTGAAATTGTCAACAATGAAAACGCAATAATAATATTAATAATAATAAGCAAAAAATATTAAAAATAATAATTAAAAGTAACAAAATAACACAAAGAGAATAGCAAATTGACAAAAAAAAATTAAGCAATAGATTGCACTATTTGATATTATTTACAAACATTTCTTCTAATAGAAGACCGAAAGCCAAACTCGGAGGAAAATATATCGGTTCTTGATGGGAGGTCATTGTATTGTGTGGCAAGTCTGTAAAAGGAGGATCTTTTCTGAATTTGTAGTCTAGGTTTCTTTGTATAAAATAATCTTGTTTTGCGAGTTGTGTGCATAGGTACTCTAAAGTGGAATTCCTCAAGGAGTGTGTTGCAGCGGATTTTGCCATTCACAATTTTGTATAAATAACTGAAATCATTCTGCAAACGTCGCTGATAAGCAGTTTTTAGGTTTAGAAAAGACAGGAGATGCGGAGATGAAAAATTGCGTAATGAGGGAACCCTGTATCGAACTATAGGAAAAAGTGAAGAACTGAATCGATTCCAGAAAGTTGAGTAGAACACGCCATGGACCAAACGGGAGAGCAGTTTTCTATTATTGGAGAAATGAATGACTTGAAGTATAAGGTAAGGGCTGAGATGTCCGTAATTTCAGTGAAACGATAAAGCTAACCTAAGAGACGCATGGCCTTTTTTGTTGTGTCTGTTATATGTTCTTCAAATGTTGCAACAAGATCTAGAAATTTCAATGCAAATGGGTCTACTCTTGGCAACAAGAACCAGAAGTTCCAAAACACATTGGTTTTTTCTTGGCAAAAAGATCTAGAAGTTTAAATAAGGTGGTTATTTCTGGCAACCCTGATTCCTGTGAAGTCGTGACAAATGTGTTTTAATTGAAGACGCATTTTCTACAAAAACATCCTCCCTGAGGCAGAGAGAGCACTCTTCGGTATATATTTTCGACAACGGTTACGACTTTGTCCAGGGTGAACCGTCCTGGAAAATTACGAAAATAATAAAAAAAATGTTTTAGGTTTTAGGATCTTTACTCGCAGTGGCTGCTCATTTATCTTTTCTCAGCTGTTCCCCGTTCGGCGTAGGTGGGAGGCAATCACTTTTCCTTGCAGATCGATTCACAAAAGTGCGTGACGTCACCGCGGCTCGATCCAGGAAGCTCCGTCGTCGCAAGACACATAATACGTTGCCGGCGGGACGCTGCTGCAATATCTATTCATCATTCGGGAGATGCCGGAGTGTGGGAAGCGGGAAGCGGAGATCCATTTATCACCTTGCTTCGGTTTTTGAAACGCCGTCAAGACAACGGGGGGATTGCGAAGACATTGGCCAATCTGTTTATCCCTTCTGATATCTGATGGAAGGAAACTGAACTGACAGAAGACTGCTGAGAGTCAAGGCATTATTGATGCTAATTGTACTGCTTTCTCTTCACAATTGCTGCACAGCCATTTTAAAATTTATTTATGGTACCTTCCAGAAATATACAAATACGAGGGACTTTTATTAATTCGCAGGATTTTTTTATCATGGCAACTTCCTCATTATGTATTTTTAGTTCATATCTATGCCGAAGTTACTCTTGCAAGAGTTAAATCCCCTTTTTAAAAAGTTTATGTCTTCTTGTGAAGACTAAATCCTTTTGTCATGAAAATTCCAGATCTTGTTTCCAAGAGTAAACCCGTTTGTTAGGAAACT
This sequence comes from Lepisma saccharinum, assembly GCF_977018435.1. Lineage (NCBI taxonomy): Eukaryota > Metazoa > Arthropoda > Insecta > Zygentoma > Lepismatidae > Lepisma > Lepisma saccharinum. Next base: position 205,525,593 of record NC_139229.1, on the reverse strand, counting down.
TCTAGATCTTGTTTCCAAGAGTAAACCCCCTTGTTAGGAAACTTCTAGATCTTGTTGCCAAGAGTAAACCCCCTTGTTAGGAAACTTCTAGATCTTGTTGCCAAGAGTAAACCACTTGTTAGGAAACTTCTAGATCTTGTTGCCAAGAGTAAACCCCCTTGTTAGGAAACTTCTAGATCTTGTTGCCAAGAGTAAACCCCCTTGTTAGGAAACTTCTAGATCTTGTTGCCAAGAGTAAACCCCCTTGTTAGGAAACTTCTAGATCTTGTTGCCAAGAGTAAACCCCCTTGTTAGGAAACTTCTAGATCTTGTTGCCAAGAGTAAACCCCCTTGTTAGGAAACTTCTAGATCTTGTTGCCAAGAGTAAACCCCCTTGTTAGGAAACTTCTAGATCTTGTTGCCAAGAGTAAACCCCCTTGTTAGGAAACTTCTAGATCTTGTTGCCAAGAGTAAACCCCCTTGTTAGGAAACTTCTAGATCTTGTTGCCAAGAGTAAACCCCCTTGTAAGGAAACTTCTAGATCTTGTTGCCAAGAGTAAACCCAATTGTTAGGAAACTTCTAGATCTTGTTGCCAAGAGTAAACCCAATTGTTAGGAAACTTCTAGATCTTGTTGCCAAGAGTAAACCCCCTTGTTAGGAAACTTCTAGATCTTGTTGCCAAGAGGAAACCCGTTTGTTAGGAAACTTCTAGATCTTGTTGCCAAGAGTAAACCCCCTTGTTAGGAAACTTGTAGATCTTGTTGCCAAGAGTAAACCCTCTTGTTAGGAAACTTCTAGATCTTGTTGCCAAGAGTAAACTTGTTTTAAAAACTTTCATAAATTGTTGTCAAGAGTAAACAAACCCGTTTGTCGTTAAACTGTTATATCTTGTTCCTAAGAGTAAACCAGTTTGTTAGGAAACTTGTATATCTTATGTCAAGAATTAACCCGTTTGTTATGAAACTTCTACATTCTTGTTCCTAAATCATTTTGTATTGAATCTTCTAAATCATGTTGCCAAGAGTAGCTGCAGAAATTAGAGGTAAGGTTATATTCTAACGTGTGAACTGTACGGTGAATATCTTGCATCCAAGACAATACTTATTTTATGGTTTCAAAATACACGGTTTGAGCGAAAAAGGCACAGAGTTTGAGGACGGTCGAATATCGGGTGTATGCTTTCTTTTGTTGCCGTTCGCTGGCTTTGTGAGATGACGCAAACTGCTGCCAAAATAGTCTTAGAAAACGAAATATAATTACGTGATACTGAAAATATTACGAAAAGAACGGAAATTAAGTCTATGTCATGGAGAAATTTGTACTCGTGACCAAAATTCAGTTACTTATTCATGGTAATTACATGTGGGTTCATGTATCCCAACAACGAGGAAAGAACTGGACCAGCTCCTGTGTCTACCTGAATTCGAAAGCTAAACTTCCTTAAAGGCCGCCACACACGTTCCTGAAATCCTGCGAGCAATAACTGTACAGTAATTCTTTTCAGGATTTCCGGAACGTGTGTGGGCAAAAACTGCGCAGTTTTGCCTGTTCTAAGTGGACTGATCAGGCCGCCGAGATCGAAGCGAAAATCGATTCTAAAAACTGCACAGGCCGGCCGGAGCGTGTGTAGGTTGGTCTTCAGTTCTGTTCCTTTTTGCAGATGTAGGATACCTGTCTGTCCAGTGTCTGTGTATGGAATAGCAATGTCGCGTCTGTGTATGGAAGAATTCATAAAAATCTACGAAAGTGAACCGTGTTTCTGACTAGTGAAATGTAAGGATTACAATGATAAGGGCAAGAGAGGGGCTGCCTACGCGTATTTGGTGAAGATACGTATTCAGCCAAATAGAACCAGATGCATGTAAAGAAACAGTTGTAAAAAAATTAACAACATGAAAAGTGCGTACAGAAAAGAACTGAAAAAAGTTAAAATGCAATGAAGTCGAGCGACAACCCCACAATAGCAAGAGCATCATCTGGAGACGTCATGTTGGAACTGACTGTACAGATATTCCACTAAGGATTTCCTGAATGTGTGTGGGCAGGGTTTTTTTCGATTGGATTCAGAAATCCTCAGAGGAATAACTATACAGTTATTCCTCTCAGGATTTCCGGAACGTGTGTGGCGGCCTTAAGTTTCTAAACTATTAAAAAATATATATTGACCAAAGTTCGCCATTTTTCTCCTCACAGCCTCTTGATTGATTGATTTGGTTTATATTACCTCGCTTTTCTGCCACTTTTGGCTAATCGCAAAGTGGGAATGAGTGATGATGTGATGAAATTGATGAAAAAACACTCAAAATGAACGTCCATGCACAGGCCGGGATTCGAACCCGGGATAATTATCATCGTAGAGCGTTGTGCTAACCACTCCGCCACAGACGCTGGCTTTCACGGCCATTTACTAGACAACGTTCTACAGAAACTGATCCTATTCTACTGTTATATCTCAATAGCGATATTTTCCCATTACCTCTCATATGGAAACGTGGCAACTGCAATTCTAAACGTCATTAAATTGTTCGAACTAGATCAGATTCTATGGGGAAATATCTATTTGGATGTACTATTGCAAGCGTTACTTGACATGTTATTACATTACTTAGGAACGTTCTTTGAGCTCTCAAGTTCTACCAAGTGTCTTTCGTTCTATTGGTTATTTTACATTGCTTTTCTATATGCAGGATTAATCGTTAAGATTAACGTAATGGAACAAACACAATGATATACTATTGATGTCTACTCACGGTTCAAGCCAGTAAATACTTACTTCGTAGCGCGTTACTCTAACCACTAAGCCACGGAGGTTGGAGACAATCGATTTTTCATTGGATGACATGTCAGTTAATCGATATCCATCGTCTAGAATGGAATCCGCTGCTATGCCTTTCAAATAGCTCCCTAAAAATCCTGAAGATTCTGCGTCAACACCGAAAACTTGAAAACTCCAAAGATAATCATACCCTAACCATTCGGTCACCCGAGAACTGTATAATTAGATGTCTTCCCGAATAATTTTATTATTTATATAATATGATTTGAAATGCTGAAACTACCTCAATGCCTAAATTCAGCATGCAGAACGGATATAAATCACTGTATTCATTAGAAGTTGAGGATTCAAAATTCACAAAATACAACGACAATGTCTTACATCAATAAAATATTTCACTTACTAAATTGAGATACAGATAATAAATTAAATGATGCATAATTAAAAAATGACAAATCAGAATTCATAATGTTGAGTGCACATTCTGCTCAATTTTAGTACTTATCAGATATGATTCGTAGAACTCGTAAATATTACAAAAACAACTCTATCAGGGGAAATTTCCACCAATTTCTAATAAAATTATGAATCGGGTTTAAGAGCGAGTCTTCCTAGAACTGCTAGAAAGCAGAACAAACAAAGAGCGTATCGTTTGGGATTCTGAAACAGATTGCTTCTCTTCCAGCTTAAATTTTGATTCACGACCAATAACAAGTTCTGCACTAAAAATTTCCAGAGATATTTGAGAAGAAATTGATGATGAAATATGCATCGCCCATCTTTAGAAATATCTTTGAGCGCGCTTTTTAGATTCTCCTACTTTTCTCAGATTCTTTTTTATGTCTTGAACGTGATGGAAGAGACTTCTCCAGCCATTGAAAATGCACTCGGAATTATTTAGAGCGCTGTCTGTTCCTTTCCACTCTTCGAATTACACCTTCCAGTGGGTTGGGGAAACAACAGATTGCAAACCTCCTATCGATCGCCAAGTGAGGAAATTCCTTTTGAAAGCTTTCTTTCCTATTTTATGATAACATTGTCTCATGAAAGATACATGCAGGCTAAACATCATGCGCAGAAAAGAGAACGCCAGGAGAGATAATTTTCAGTTTGGTTCTTTTTCAGTGCGAGTAAGGAGGAAAGCGTATGAGGAGCTTAACGTTAGCTTACCCGTGCCGTACGAGAAACTTACTTACTTACTTGAAGGGGAGTCGCACAGACTAATCAAGACTATTTTGTTAATGAATCACTGCTTCCTTTGTTGATTATATATGTGCAGTTATTTATTAAATTATAATAAATACAAAAATACCATCATTAATGAGAATTAATAACCAATTATTGCATGAGTATCACACACACATTTTACCACTCACTAAAACTAAAAAATATCATATTTTTTTATTAATATTTTTTGTTTATACAGGTGCCGTTGTTTATTAATTATAATAATATTACCATCATTACCAACCAATTGTACACTGTCAGTGGCATGAGTGTCTCGAATTACACGGATGACCCACCTAGTGCATTTTGCCTCCTATTTACATTACATTTATATGTTTATGAACGAAAGTAATACAGAAATATTGTGAACACCATAGGAAACAATGTAATTTATTTGAAATATTTTACAAAAAAAATTCACAGTTCAAAAATCGAAAAGATAGAGGTGATGGGCCTGACAGGTCCCTCCCTCGTGTAAGCTAGGGTTAATGACCTCCGGAATACAGGGTTATGAAAATAGAATGAAATAACTTTGCACGGTTATTACGACGTAACTATTTATGATAGAAAATCAAACAAGGAATTGAAGAAAACCTCTGGAAGTTTTGTCTCAACTTGGCACGCTTATGCTGCTTCTCCACCAGGAGCGGTAGTGTGGAAAATTAGTAAATGACCAGCAGAAGGCGTATATGTGTTGGAGTGAGCCTCAGAGTATAGAAGGGTATAGAGAGAGCATGTGTGACGTCAGATGAAGCCAAAATCGGTTGCGTCGGCTACCATGATCGCTAGCATCCATTTGTTAATGTTCAGCGAGAGAGAATTTCCCTGCTTGTTATGTTTGTGTGAGTTTAAATCACCAGAAAGAATAACACGAAGTTCTTAGCAACTAATTATGACACAAAAACAAACAGATAAAGACCTTTTTATATGTTGGAGGTGTTAATTTACCACATGTAATGAATGGTCTATTATATCTCGTTAGTACGTCAGAAAAAGTTTAATGAAATAACAATGGAATTAAAATAGCAGTTACAATATAACTCTTACACTCGTAAGCGCATCATAAAATATTATAAACGATTTAGGCTACCTCAATAGTCGAGCTCTTAGGATGATTTCAGACCGTTCTGTACTCTAAGGAACTAGCTAAGTGTTATTCGATTGTAATGCGGCAAATACATTTTTGCACGTGTTTCGGTAGTAATACGCCATCTCGGAGGAACATATACAGTCGGTATAAACAATTCCAAGATACTGGGTCTGTGTATAAAAGAAAGAGCTTTTTGTGAACACTTTCCTAATTCTTTGCACAAGCTCATCGGGTACAAGCGGCTTTCATTTACACACAGACCCAGTCTTTTCGAATTCTTTATACCGACGGTACTTGTTCTTCGGAGATAGTGGATTACTACCGAAACGCGTGCAGAAATGTCTTTGCACCATTAAGATCGAATCAGTCCTCGCTAACTCCAACGCACAATTGCACGTCTGGTGGTCACTTGCATTTTGACACACTAGTACTCCTGGTGGAGCAGCAGGGAAGCAGCATGCCACACTAGCACTCCTGGTGGATCACGATCTGCAGGAAAGCAGCATGCTACTCTAGCACTCCTGGTGGATCAGCAGGAAAGCAGCATGCCACACTAGCACTCCTGGTGGAGGAGCAGGAAAGCAGCATATGCGTGCCAAGTCGAAATAAAACTTCCAGAGCTCTCTTTATATTTGTATTGATGTCTCGTTTGATTTTCTATCATAAATTGTTACATGGTAATAACCGCGTAAAGTTGTTTCGTTCTTTTTGGCTTACCCTGTATATAACATTGTTATTCTATCAATTTTCCTTATTATAAATTACAATGACGAACTTTAGAAAATGGATAGATTTTGATGGGAAACTCGAAAACAGATGCATAGAAGATGCGAACCAAGAGAGAACGAGCGAGAGAAAAAGAGAGGGAGAAACAGAGAAAGGGAAAAGAGAGATGAAGATGGGAGGGAAAGAACGAAAGAAAAACTAAGGTTAAAGAAACTAACGTGTCTATGTCAGACCCAAGTGAACCTGAAAGTCTCACATTTCAGTTTCCCTTACACGCACACACACACCACAGAATACTACGCGCATCACATTAAGGTTAACCTCAAGGACACTATACTGAATGCAACTCCAACTGACGGTTGATCTTGACGGATATTTCTGGCCCTTTCTGTCCCCCAATCATTTTCGCGGGTGTGTGGTTCGATGGGTGTCAACAAACCCAGTTGCAAAGAAAAAGCTCAAGGGATAACATCGCTCTCCCGAAGTAACGTTGCCAAGCGTTCTTCTGTTTTTGCCGATTGTCTTTATAAGACTGTGTGCCCGCATGTATTCCGACCTGTGGGTGGTCGTTTCGGAAACTTCATCGTTCCCCCGCTGATTTGTGGTGCTGACAATACCGTTACCCGAGAAAACTATCTCGCCTTACGGTACGTTTGACAACATGTGGTGTACCCAACGCTCATTTGTTTCGTCTTGCGAACAACGTTCGGTGCCTTGTGACTCGAAAATGCCCGATCTCAGTCGAAGAAAATTCAACTGATCGCTGATTCGCTGCTTCCCAGCCGCCAGTTGGAGTTGCGTTCAGTATAATGACCCTAGAACGCCAGGTAATATGCCTCTGGCCAGAGCATGTTCAGGAAACACTACCTAATTAACGAAATGCTCCAGACTAAAACTGGAATGCAATTTGCTAAGATTTCCAATCTACTTATTCTGACTTCCATTATACTATCAGTCCTTCCTTTCTATTTCGTGTCGGTGCCTTTCTGCGCATATTGGATAGGAATGATTTTAGTTCACGTATATTTTTTATCATGATCTTACCACCATCCAGATTAACTAGGAGAAAAACAACCACTGTTATCAAGGAGCCGCGGATTGGATCTCCAATGGTGGCAAATTGTACTGCGTTTCTGGTTTATTTTAAACTGTAGTTCCAAACCCGATTATCCAGTTTGAACATCAAGTGGACCTACACTTTGAATATCCATTGTTGCATATTATTATTATTATTATTAATAATATATACACACACCCGTCTTAGTTATCTCTTGAGCAGCCGAACGAAAACAAGCCTCTGTGCAAGCAGTGACGCAAGACGGCTCGACCAATGAACACTTGCTAGGGAACGGTATTGCGTGGTGTGGGGGAAAGTGACTACAGTTACCAGCCTTGGCAGCCAGCGTGTACTGCTTTGCTCTGCCCACTTGATTTCCTTCCATTTTTTGACGCTATGCGGGGCTTTGCTAGAGAGATATCTGGGACAGGGTATAAAATTGATAAAAAACTAAATTATTCCAATAATTATGAAATAAAGTCTCTGTGGCTCAGCTGGTGAAGTGTTCGACTCACAATTGTGGTTATGAAGATTCTGTATTTGTCTCTCAGCTAACATTAAAATGAACGTGAAAATAGAAGTTTTGCATCGTTAAACCTGTTTGGGTATTGAATTGAGGCTGTAGAGAAAATCTAAAAGCATGCTTACAAATACCAGCAGACTGGCCTGCTTATAAGCCTTGATTTGTGAGCTTTTAACGAGAATAACGGGAACCTATTGCTCCCTCCAACCACGTCCCTCGGCTCTCTCTCTTAGGGTTGAAATCCGCTGACAAGGTTGCCCTTAATTTCCCATCGTCAGTAATTGGGGGAACTGAGCTCTCCACTTGCCTCCTTCCCGGGAAACTTTCCTCCCACAAAACAGACTAATAGAGTCATTGATTTCCTGTTCGTCGCTACCACCGCCCCCTCCCCCCGCCGCTGACCTTTCAGGTGGTTCCTCGATATTTTGTCCTTCTTCTTTAATTCTCCGTCCTCTGATAATGAGGGACTGCCTCCTCTAGTTTTCTTCTTTTGCTCTTCTGATGGAGAGCGCCATTAAGGGCTGACCGAGATGGAGGTTTCTCTCGCGACCTGAAAGAAGCTTGTGTCCAGGTGGCAACCAACTCACTCATTCTTTTCAACGGTTAAGAAATTCGCAACGCAATCACCAGTTGCACATATGCACACTCAAGCAGTACAGTGGAACATGGACAGAATTCCTGCAACTTATGATGTTATACCTTTGGTATGGTATATATCTTGCTCTCTTTCTAGTGTATTATAATATGGTGAACACAAAAACGTCCAGTGTGGATCTGCCATCTTCAGTTTGTTACTAAATAAAATATAGATACCATTGAATATACAAGGTATATTCAATATATTGAATACCATTTCTGCACCACTGAATATACAAGGCGTCAATGAAAGCTGTTTACAACTTCACGCCTCAATTACATGAACTGCAATTTCCATACAAAAGCATGCTGCAACTCAAAAGGTTTTTGTCTCAGATTTGTAATAACCTGTCTTCTCTATTCTAGTTAGCAGGAGCAGTACAGGTTTTAAATGACACCATGCTCGTGACAATTGATAATTCCTAAAAATTTCATAGACTATATACTCTTGATATTACACCCCTTGATTTCTCTGTGGGGCTATGTGAAGGAATTCCTTGTCATTAAATCATTAGAATGAGCCAGAATAATCAGTGCCATTACCACTCTTAACGGGTATATGCTACAGCGACTATTGACAGAGTTTGAATACCATTTGGTTGTTATGCATATCACAGGTGCATATGTCGAAGAGAGATTAATACCAAAACATCTTTTTTTTAATTGGTTGCGTATACTTTCGTAGATTATTTACAATTCTTGTTGATAAAGTGTGATCATAAACAACGTTTATGAACACCCTGTATATATTTCAAGACACAAAATCTTCAAGTGAAGGTAACTTGAAAAGAAAGTTGAAACATTAGCTCTGAAATAATTTTGCATGAAATTCAAGGATATTAAATTATTGTCTGCTTTCAAACTGAATTATATTCGAGCTAAATCATTTAATTATATAGAAAAGGTCAGTGGCTTGTTTAAAGAGGAGTTTCAATGCTTGAAATATTCAAGAATTATTACAACTTGTTGATCTAAAAAGTGTCGCCACTCAAAGTGCCATGCTCAAATTGCAAACGTGATGTTATTTTGTGTTTATTCATCAATTTCATTGAATTATACATTCATATCTTTGCGATTAGCCGAAAGTTTAAGAAAGCGACGGAAAGTAAGAAAATATAAAAATATTCAAAAATCCTAAATTCATGTGCTATTTTGGATGTGCAACTATAAAGGAGTCTTAGCGTTAGAAAACTTAAGCCGCATACAAGTGTGCTATGCTATAGAAATGAAATTGTGAATGTGCCACTGGGAAAAGGGTTCTAGTGTCTTGATCACATAAGAATATGCCTGTCCTGCAAGCGTAAGAAAAATTATCCGCAAAACCAAGACACCTTCGTTAAATAATTTGCTAGACACAGCAGGTATCCGAAAATATATAAATCTATTGTCTTCGCAAGGCGGGAGAGAAGAGTTTTCCGCGAAGAGAACTCCTTCGTCTCTCCTCCTCTGTTATCTCCGTGCAATGACGCAAATGTCAGACGTGGGAGAAAAAAAATGCCTCTCCAAACAGTGAGAGACATCAGTTCCAGAGAAGCGAATATCGCATGTACTAAATTGCATTTCAGAAGCATCATGCTGGAGTGTTTGCTCTCCGCTCTCAAAACTCTTGTCATTCCCTTCCGCCCCCCCTTCCCCGTGTACTTTTTCGTTTCGTTCGGAGTTTTCCTCGGCAACAGTCAACTTTCACGTTCTCCATCGTTTTAATTTTGCAAAATGAAATGCGCTACTTACCAGTGCTAGAAGTAGGGGAACGTGGGAGATGCTATCACCTCCAGTTAAGGAAATTTGCGTAAGGCATCTCTCCAGCTCGTATAATTTTCGTTACCACCGCATTGTCTCCATTTTGATACATACAAGCATCTCTCCACATATCCCCAAACAGCATCCACACCAAGCATCGCACCAGCTAGGAATTTCCGCTTCTAGCACTGCTCCTTATAAGGAAAAGCAGTGCCATTATGCGTTCAATCATTACACAAGACGAGTTTACACCTGAAATACTTGTGTAATCAATGTGACCATTAATATTGTTACGGAGGAATAGAACCAGTGACTACTAATTACCCTTGTTGCCAAGGATGCCTATGTCTATTTGGGGATGGTGGTTAATTCGCGCCATGGGTGTACAGTCACGGACACTTCTGGGTTGTAATGATAACATTGAAAGCCAATGGAGGTGTTGCAACCCAAAAGTACCTGTGACAGTACAGTACAATGTCTATGATCTAGGGATAAGTTTCTACAGTAAACTTCGAGGACTCGATTTACACAATTCTTCACATATAGTAGCTACTACTTAACATGTCTACTTGAACCCGTAACAATTCTCAAGTCTCTCTGAAACAAGTACGCAAAGAACATACGCATTATAATGTTCCTAAAACATTTATAAAACACGGACAATGAATAATTTTCCCAATGCTCTGGAGGGTATATACTGGAAAGGACATCGCAGAAAAGCTCTTGATAAGAAAGCACAAAATACAAAAATATTGTTTGCGCTCCAGCTGTCTCCGTAGCCATTCTTGTCCCTGATTACGAGTGGAAATCGACAAAACAAGAGAGAAGGAAAGAGAGGTTGTGTTGTTCTCCCCCCCCCTCTCTCTCTCTCTCTTCTGAAAACAAGACAATTTTCCCATCAAGGATTTCCCCAGGAGACTCACATGGTCGGTCTCCAGAGGTGAAAATTCGATCTCGAAGAAAAAAAGCAATAATGGTCTCCCCAAGTCACCAGAGAAAACTCACGTATCAAAACATGATTTGGATCAACGTTAGTTAGAAGGTGGGCGACAGATATCTCGTGCGATTTTTTATTTAGAGATTCGTAGCGAACCTACACCGGCCTTGAACTCAGAGTATAGCCTAGTTGTGGGCAAAAATGGGTTTTCAAGTAATATAGAAAACAATAATTAATAAATGCGTTCGTTTCGACTCCCATATAACCAACCTCCATCGCGGAGAGGTTGGCATAGTGTGCTGCGGCGCAATAGGTCCCGGGTTCGAATCTTGGCCTAAGCATTGGTGTTCTTTGCGACTGTCCCTACATCAATTCTATCAAATAATCACTCATCTTCATTCTCGCAATTAGCTAATAAAAGTGGCAGAAATGCGACATTAATAACAAACATCAAATCAAATCCAAAATAAATGTGACATTTGTCAAGTTGAAAAATGTATTAACTATTAATTTCATCCGATAACCATCTTCTCGATCAGTGCGTCGACTTTATCTCTCTTAGCGAACAATAATAACCTTGTCTTTGATAAGTCATACAATTACAGATTAATTTGACAAAATTACTGAAATTCAAAATATTCAGGCTTTCTATTTATGTAATGTAACGGAAAAAAGTGTACTATCTTTGCTATCATTACATTCTATGATGTTTTGTCTTATGATTGGCTTGGGTTCCAAGTTTCTAGGTGTAATGGTAAAGATTATATCACAATAAATAGGATGGCAGATGTAATTTGGTGGTGGCCATTGTGAATCCACCATTTTCAGTTAACAAAGACATTGCATTTTTGGGGGACCTTTAGTACATTATTCAGGAGAGTTCAAAGTACCTTTCACATTTATTTTCTAAGGTTTGGTATTTTTTTGTCTAAAATTACTCGACTACTTTAATAGAACCATATGTCTCTATTTCCAAACAAATTGAATTACTTACGCATACAATCCAAACAATGACTTATGCAACTGCAGAAACATTCGAACAGGGATTGAATAAATGTAATTAACAAATATATTGTCAGAAAAAGCTCTTTAAATATTTTCGGAACAAATTCTTCTGTCTTCAAAAGGAAAATAGATGCATAGCGAAAAATATAATATCCGGTGCTCTGATACGATTGCTAATAGGCTGCCTTGTTGTGGAGCAAATCCCTCGGGCTAAAAAGCAGATTGTTTGCGAATCCGCGAAATGAGATTGCGAAGTATAGAGAAGGGCTTAAATGCAAATTTGAATTTCACGGTAATTAAATCAACCCAACATTAATAACGCATTGTTTGAAAATATAAAAAAATAAAGTCAAATTAAACGAGAGCAAACCTACCATATTAAATTACAAGCAAAAAAAAAAAAAAAAAAAAGAAAAACGCGCCAACTACATAAAGTTCAAAATATGATTTTGGCTGCTGTACTGATACACACAATGTATTCACTCCACATGAGTAAGTTTACCAGAGTAATTTTTCGAGCAAAATTTCTTAAAATGGTTCCAGAGTTCCTGTACCAAACACGAATAAACTTGTATATTGAATAGTGGATCTCCAGATGTTCTAAAATGACTTACACAACATATTTCAAGTAGTTATTCATAACCCCAAAAAATCTATCGTTGTTCTCCTCCCACTTCTTGTGATGTCACAACCCGACCAACAACGCTAATTTGCTAAATTAGCTACGAACAAGTATCCACTTTGAGAACACACTATAAAATATTATAGAATAAAAAAATACGATGAAATTTGAAATGCCGTCCAAATAAATTTCAATATCTCGAGGAGAGAGATAACGCTCAAATTTTGAAACCAAAGGATAAAAAACTGACAAATAGTCATTGTAGTATTTTTTTTTTAGTTCGTACGCTAGACAGATATGCTCTTCTACCGTCCATTATTCAAATAAGTTATTGCTTTTGATTAATCTTAAATGTAATACGTCAGGGAATCGAGGATGGAAAGTTAGATCCTGAAGTTGTAGAGGTGTTTCTAGATGATGCAAAAATTAGTGGCGTTCTCAGATTGAGATGCGAGTGGGCTAAAAGGGATCAAATAATAAGGTACTAAGAATGAAACAAGTGTAACAATAAATCATATATTAATGTTATTATCAACATTAGTCACTAACATTAAAAATGGCAATTTTAGGAACATTAAATTTACTTAAAATGACTGCAGAACATAGAAATATCTATATTCAAAGCTATAAAACTGTTCACGTGAAAAAAAGAATAGGTATTTAGGGCGAAATCGAGGAAGAGGACTACCAGCTACCAGCCATTTGCAGCTGTGCGATCTGCTTTGCAAACTCGATTTATCTCCTTATCATCCGTTATGTGCGGCCTTGCGTCACATATTCAATGGACAGAGTATATATAAAAAGAACATCGAATGCTGGAAAAGATGACGACATATAGTAATGACTAACAAAAGAAGACATAACCACCTCTTATGTCATGTGAAATGTATGGGCACACCTCCGCCAAGAAAAATGAGTACACACTCAAAAATAATATATTTCACAATCTAAAACCAACGACGCCACAATGGAAAATCACATGCCAACTCTTGACGAGAAAATAGACTGGGATTGGATGCTGGATTGTAAGGATAGTGAGTGACTGTGGAAAACTTTAAAAAGTGATGAAGTTACAAGGTAAACGGGTAAAACAAGACAAAGGCATAGATGCGGGGAAAACTGAGATTTTAAGCTGATGGAAAGTAATATGATCAGATGCAGATATAAAGAAATTTAGTCAAATATTATGTCAGCAATGTAAATTCAATATCAAATCCACAAATTGAATAATCAAGGGGAGAAAAGAAACTATTTCTTTAAAAAGTTCTCTTACTTTGCACCCTATCTAATGTTTACTGTTAAACTAAAACTGAAAGAATTTCCTTACCTTGCAAAGTTCGAAGGCCTAGAAAATATTGTTTTTCTTGTTATCCTAAAAATAAAGAAAGAAACGTTTAATGTTTCGTTCAAAAACTAACAAATGTTTTAAATAACGTAACTTTTTATGATCGTCATAAAACAATAAACTAGCTAGGATGCTTTTCATGCGGATAAATGTTTCAGTTTATACATTCAAACAACCGTTTCAATTGTATTCTATTAGTAACGCTCACTGTAAATATACTGGATCCCTACAAAGTCTCTTGCTACAGACAAACTGGAGGAGGTACGTGATGATTCAGGAAAGTTTACCAACAATTATTTTTGTTCAGTACCTAAAAAGACTATACTCGACATACAAGTATCCCAGGTAGCCAATCGAGTGCATACAGCTAGATTCTTCTGTGTTTGGTGCAATGAGCATTGCAAGAGCCTCTTTCGTCTTTCCTGGTCAGCAGTTTCTCCAGGTTTTAATCCTGTCGAAAATCTGACGAACTACGTGGATCCAAATAATACATCGACCCAGTCATTTGGCCAATCTCTCCGATTTTCGGAAACAGCCGAATCTGTTGAGTTTCGAGTTGACGTCACTTACATTTACACACAAACACACACCCACACAGACCCATGTGGAACTCATTGAAACTGAGAACAGCTAACTAAAACTAGTTACATTTTGAAACGAACAACACAACACACAAAATAAACCTAAAGAAGCATCTACTGTCCGAAAAATAGTGTCTGGATTTGTCTTTTCTGTAATGAATAGGAATAAGGCATTGGTTTTAGTTTTATCTCTGAAATAATGATATTCTAATTGTGGATTTAGATTTAACTCTGTATCTTCAGTACATTAATTGTTTACATTATAAGTATGAACGTTTTATTTCTTTTATTTTTATTTTTCATCTGCAACAGTGATTTTCAAGAAATGTAAAGTGTATGGGTTTGTTGTAAGAACGGCTCGCTGCAAGGCCGAAACACGCCCTCTCAACAAAGGCGACATTATTATTATTATTATTATTATTGTAATTTAATGGAAATGAATGCTAATATAAAATTGTCATCAATAGAAACCAACTACCCTCCTATATAGTTCTTGCACACAACACGTTCTACGAACTATATCTTATCTACAATGTTATTTTATAAGCAAAGGGTAAATGTAACCAAGTTACATTTCAAATGAGTACCAACATCTACATAAAGGTTTGGAAAAGGAATTTATATATATATATAAAGAAAAAACCTTTTCAGCCTGGACAATATTTTATATGGAGATTGCTGATAGCATTCTGACTCAATATAAGCCTCAATAAATAGGTTACAAAACAACCCTGCACATTCCGAGTGTCAAATCCTACCACTTCCCATGGACTTCGAAGGTAACTGAATCACTCACTCTTATAGCTGCGTTCGCTAACGTGAGGAAAGGTGGACGAAAAACTTTCCTGTACTCTGTCTCGGTTATCTCTGGAGCAAGCGAACGAAAACAAGTCTCTGCGCAAGTAGTGACGCGAGACGGCTCCAATAATGAACATGTGAGGGAACGGGATTCCGTGGAGTGGGGAAAAGCGACTGCAGCTATCAGACATCCACAGCAGCGTGTACTTCTTTGCTCTGCCCACTCGATTCCACCACCACCACCCCTTCTCTGCTGTTATGCGCGACCTTGCTCCAGAGATAGCCTGGACAGAGTATGGTTTCATATTGACAGCTTTACTTATGATGCTGACGTTCTTGGAAAGCCTCTTCATAATCTGGTTTTGCGTAAAGCACAATTAGCGAAGTAATAATCTCTGTGGTCACATCCATTAAATTAGATTCCCTATTCCTGCAAATTACCGGTTAAGTGATGTAACTAAAGCTGTGCAAAGCGGCCAAGTAATTAAGGAACTAGCTAATTAATGAGAAACTGGAAGTCTCTTGGGATTTCCATTGAAAACGAAAAAATGGAACTCGCTCAAGGATAAACCTTCGGGAAGTTCATCCGTCGTTTGGATGGCGGTGTATCGGGCGGAGAGGTAGTTTGATCTCTGCTGGTGACGTCACATTCTAGAGAAAGGCCAAGGAAACAGGTGAAACGTGAAGGAAGACATTAATTTCTGCATTTGTAGGATTGCCTGGAGGGTATGCATCCCACACTTCAGTTCAGTTATTGTGGCGGCAGGGAAATAGGGGCTTTACATCATACGAAGAAATTCAATTTGGGTAGTGCTGTAAATTCAGGACTGGTAGAGGAAAATATGCTGCTTTAGTAATTTATATATAGCGCTCTCCCCTTTGTTCGAACGTTCCCTGGTTCGACACCCAGTGGAAGCTACAAGATTACCTGATACACGAATTATCTCATCGATTCAATTTTCATAGAAAATTTATCTCTCTGGTCAAACACTACGCCCAAAAGAGACAAGAAAATGTTGTAATACCGGGAACCTCTTCTTCTATCAAGCTGTATCTTTTGGTGTACCCCATGGCAGTATTCTTGGAACTCTTCTAATCATCTTGTGCCTTCACTATCTTCCAGAATATCTTTCTGACTCATTAAGATACTGATTCCCTGATGATTGCAAAATATATGACATGGCACTTCTGGAAAACAATTTAGATTCCCTAATGAAGTGGTGTGAAATGTGGAACTTGAAAAATAACCCTCAAAAATGTTCTACGATGACTTCCTTAAAGAAAAACACACTAAATACAAAATATTTCATAAAATCTGAGCACATTTCCGTAACTCCTAGGAGGTCTCGGATTTCCTGGGTCTTGTCTATTGTTTTGTTGAAATAAACAACCTGTCTGTTCGCAGCACTTTTTTCAAATGTTTTGTTTGACCTAGAATTGAATTCTGTTCTCCGATCTGTCATATGGCATGCCCTTAAAATTTAGATACACTAAATTTTGCTATAAAGTTCTTCTTGGCCATTGTTCATTAGCAAATTCTGTCCACAAAACACTTGAAAAAGATCATCCTTTCGAACTTGTTAAATATCCACACTCGTTACGATAGACACAAACTGGCAAAAAATATATTCCTTCATAAATAGTACCATTAGAAGTGACTTCCTTCTCCAGGAAATTCACTTACAAGTGTCGCCTCGCATCACAAACACCACACAACTTTTCGCTTTCCAGAAACAAAGATTATGCCTCATTCAGTGTTCTCTCTTTCACATACTACCCAGCCAATACAGCAATTTAGCAAACTGATTAGACATTTTTTTAAAACAAGGAACATTTTAGTAAAAATATGTAAGTAATTTTATCACATACACATAATTTTTGTTTAACTAACAAACTCTCTAGCCTTCTAAAACCCGAAGGTTTATAGCTGCAGCAACACAGGCCTTCCATCTGTTCCTATCCTGAGCAAGATCTACTCGTATATATTATTTTTATCCTTTAGGTCCATCTCACATTATCAATCCATCTTCGTCTTGGTATTCCTACTGGTCTCTTACCATCAGGTTTCCCAAGAACAATCCTATAAACTCTTATCTTCTCTCCCATTCGTACCACATGGCCAGCCCACCTAAGTCTTATTGATTTAATCATTCTAATAATATCTAGACATGAATACAAATTATGTAGTTCTAAAATATGTAACCTTCTCCACTCACCTATCTCCTCATCCCTTTTAGGTCCAAATATTTTCCTAACGATCTTATTTTCTTATATAATTTTAGTTTATGTTATTTGTATTGTTACATTCTATTGCTATTTTATTGCTATTCTCTATTGTTATTACATTCTAATTATAAAATGGCTAATGCTGCATTTGGAATCATCTGTTAAATAAATAAATAATTGTCGGTGCCGACCCAGCATCGTGTGAAAAATTGCAAGCAGCAGTGTCGGACCGTGGTCTTGAAAGCTTTAAATACAACGCGAGCATGATTCACCCAATGAAAAACCCTGTTGGTAGTTTTGGCACTCAAAGGGCTAGGCTGTTACGTCACGGAATGTAGAGTAGTTATTTTACCTCGTTGCCCTTCTAGGTAAATTGCGAGAAAGAAAATGAAGTTATCAAGTTTATTTTGTTTTATTGCAAAGTCTCATTAAAGTCAACTGATACATACGTAATCTAGTAAGGATGCACGGAATGGAAAAGAAGAAAAATATTCCCTTCCTAGGCTTAAAGCGGAGTTAATCAAAACATGCCTCCGCCGGGAATCGCCGTTAGGGTTTCAGAAAAGCCTTAGGGCTGCGTTTGGCTGTCGATTGCAGTCAACGCATATGTACATTCCGAACGGATGTAATACGCCACACTTGTCTATATGCATTTCCAATATAAACACATTCTGTCGTTCGTAAATATTGACACGTGCTTTGCCTGATACGAGATACACACGCAGCTAATCAGGAACTATTTGTGCCTCCAATGTATCATGCAACACTATCAGAGCAATCCTAATGGCAAGAGAAGGAATAAGATCGGAACTATATATTTTTCTTGCACCCTTCGCCTTCTTATTATTTCTGAGCCATTCAATTCCTTTTAGCTTCAATCTCTTTCCTTTCACAACTCTTCCACTATGCCTTGAGATCATATTAATAACGTTGGAATTTCAGGAAGGGTGGTCAACAAACGACATTTTTATCTGTCCCTAGGTTCATATAACACTACAAAAATACAAAATATGAATGACTAACTCGAATTGGGCAAGACTTTGCTTAGGGAGATTATTGGTAAGTTGATTCAAAACATTATGTTTCTATGTACTATTTATACCGTGCGTTCATTTCGATCTGCAGCCGAGAGATCGGGAGAAGCGTGGCGGGCGGCGCTGACGGAGATGCCGACATTTGCGGCCTGTAATGCCCGCTTATTTTTATAGACATATGCAGACATTTATATAAATATTGCAAAACGATCACTAACCTGTGTTATAACACGCAAAAGTTTTTCTGTAATTCATCCAAGTTCTGCTCTTATATACACAAAAAAATACGATTTAGATACGATGTTAAGAGCCACAGATAATAAAACATTTTAATCATAGTTTTGACCAGTAACGTCCTGCTTAAGTTTATATCCTTGAAAGAGTTTTGTGCCGATGGGGATCGTTTGGAGGTTTTGAATGTGCAACACTGTATCAAGATTACGCTGTAGAAGAAACCGTTAAAAGTCAATAGTTTTCGTGAGCTTCCTTGCAATCCGAAATATCCGAGCTCGAGTTTTTTGTTCCTTCGCGACTAGATGAAGACAGAGTTGTAAATATAGTGGCGAGCAATGTAAACCAAGAGCGTATTAATTTCGTACTGTGCGCAAGAGAGTTATTCTTGGTTACTTGCAGTTACTTGTTTGTGTTATTGTAGTGTGTATGTGTGACGTGTCAGTGAGACGATTGGAATGACAGCCGCAAGATTCACGTTAGAACGAAGATTTTTTTATGTATGACACGTACCTACGTGAAAACAAACTCGTGTCGAGACGTGTGTAGGTAATTTGTACAGAAATTCCCATGCGTTTCAACTCCACACAGAGATACGGTTAGGACATCTTGTCCTTAAATTACGAGAAACTGTATCGTTAAATTTTAAAATACCTAAGCAAAAACGACGGATTCTAACCGAAGCAAAACTCGATGATATTGGTGCAGCGTTAGAACGTTCTCCAAACAAACCTCTACTCCGTGTTTCACAAGAGGTGGGCGTGTCAAAATCATCGGCACATACAGTCACTAAGCTACTAAAATTAAAACCATACTCTTATAACACAGGTTAGTGCTCGTTTTGCAATATTTATATAAATGTCTGCATATGTCCATAAGAATAAGCGGGAATTTCAGGCCGCAAATGTCGGCATCTCCGTCAGTGCCGCCCGCCACGCTTCTCCCGATCTCTCGGCTGCAGATCGAAATGGACGCACGGTATTTAGGTGCATTACTCAAAATCAATTGGCACTTTCATTAACGCAGAGTTAGCATAACTATCTCTGTGGGTTTACCCTCAGCTTAATGACACTTCTTATCAGCTAGCAGAATTAGTAGAGAGCGTTCTGGTGAGTTTCCTTACGTTCCATCATCTTTCTCTTTAGCCCTGCTAGGCATTATGATGCGTCCTCTGAATACCATATGTATGCAGAGATCTTCTAACGGGAACTTCAAAACTTCAGCTTGTGTAGCCTACACCAAATGCTACTTTTTATTCTCCACATCAATCAGTTTAGTTCGACATTAACGAAGATCGAGAGAACGGCTACCCGATGGGTAGCGGTTGCTCTCGGTTGAAATGGTTTCTTCTCCGTCGAAAAAGCTGGTCAAATCTGTTCTGTCGGTTACACAGATAGGCTAGTGGAAGTTACCCTTCCATTTCTTGAATTTTCCACAGCAACTATTCCTTTGTCAAACTGGGTAGCTTAGCATAGTGAAAGCAAGGAAATCAGAATCAAATGCATACATTCATTAACCCTTATATCTATTTGCTGGCCAGCTATTAACTATTCCAGTAAAAACCAATAGAATATCACTCTTTGCAATATTCTCGTTGCCGGAAGGTGCTAAGTCAACGTCTCCCCACCCTCCTCTTCCCGCGGTTACATGGTGTTACTTATTTGCAAGGACACATAACATTTTGTGGTGTTCTCTTATATACTAGTAAACTTGTAGATTCCTTGGAAAACACGACCAATACTGGACTTCCTGTCAGACCTACCATCTTGGTGCATCTGTGATGTCACGTGTCTAAACCGGCAGACACAATCACGGAGGCGAGACGGAATAGTAAGCGGGAGCGATGACAGATGCCAGCGCGCCAAAGAATGAGAAAGAGAGTTGATTGTGGAAATCGGAAGAGGATAAAAATAGTTATATGAATTACAATAATTAGAATATAAACAAATGAAGCGTACAAGAATGTATGGAAGAAATAAATGGCACATTGTAAATAGCAAATTATCATGAGAAAGGATATATTCATATACGTAAGATTAAGGAAAGTTAATAAGCAAGGAGATGATTACAGAAATGTGTCTTTTCCCGATCTTTTAGATTGATATTATCTTCCTCTGGCGAGGAGAACGTCGTCAGGTTTTGGGTTATTTGTCCCCGGTGGCGCTGTTGTCAAATTAGACGTCCCGAAGCATTTTTATGGTTGCACTCATTAGTCGCACTGGGCCAAAGGTAGCGCTGGATATTAGGGATCCTGGGTTGTTTTCCTGGTTGTTGTTTAGGAAGGAGGCGCAATTGTCAGATTAGACGCCCTTAAAGATTCCGAGATTTTGGTTGTATTCCAAGAAGATAATAAGAATTGGTTGTTATTCAAGAATTGGTTATAATCCAAGAAGATACCGGTTGTATTCCGAAATTGGTTGTAATCCAAGAAGATACCAGTTGTATTTCCGAGATTGGGTTGTAATCCAAGAAGATCAAGAAGAATTGGTTGTAATCTAAGAATTGGTTGTAATCCAAGAAGATACCGGTTGTATTTCCGAGATTGGGTTGTAACCCAAGAAGATAAAAAAGAATCTGTGAAAGAAGAAGAAGTATTTTTCCTACTTTGCCATTGATGAGGCCTTTCATAAGAAGAAGCTTTTCCTATCTTATTATAGAAGAATGACGAAAGAAGAAGCCATTGATGAAAGAAGAAGAAGCCTTTCATATATTTATCATAGAAGAAATTGATATAAGAAGACGAAGTCGTTAAGAAGAGAGAAGAAGAAGCTTAATCATTCATATATAAGAAGAATATAATTTATGTATATTCATATTTGTCTGTATGTTGTTAAGTTTCAGAATATAGACTCGTCTTTAAACATATCCTTTGGCTATAAACGCTTTCTTATTCGCATTCTCGAACCAAGAACCCATTAACCCTGAGATTAAAATGTCTGTAGCCGTGGTATAAGTTTATTTGAGAAGTGCATACACAAGGCACGTAGCAGTGATTGAAGAAACCTTTGGCGTCTGCTGAATGAAAACAGCTTTGAAAGCACGCCGGTCTGAATAGTTCAGTAATTCATCCGCGCGGAGACGGAACAGGCGAGTTTGTAGGAGGTGACTTATTTCCTGTAGGTTGAGATCATTTCCGTCTTCTTACTATCATTAGTTCCAAAGATGGATTCACATTTTCGCTTACGGCATCAAGAGACCACTTGGGACAGCTGCGTGAGTAAGAGGCGATTTTAGATTTAGAAATCCAAATAAAAGCAACAATGGAAACTGAACCGCTGACATTTATTGGAAACTCAACTCGGGGCTTTATGTCAAGAGAGGTGTCCTATCATTACATTTATTTTATTCACTTATTATTGTTAGTTCCTGTCGTCCCGCTTATAATTGTAGAAAGTTAGTCGTTTGACGAAACGAACTAATTACAAAACACACAGGTATTAAACGATTATATACAATACATTCTAAATCTTGAATAACTAGAATTAGAATTGAAAGCTTTCTTAGAAAACATACTAAAATTATTTTCTATATGCCATGTTTCATCAAAACTAGGTCTTCGAGAAAAAATATCTTCTCTGTATTTGATATGTTCCGTTTTGCCATTATAATCGGGTGATGGGAATCAAACCTACTGACGCAGTGCGAAAATCATATCTGTCTCGCACCAGAATCAGCCAGTAGAACAATAAGAGAATGTATAATAAATATATAATATTAAATTATCAAAACACGATGCAAAAAACAAAGGGTTTTCACACGCAGGGCCTTATAATTTGCATTAAGCGTCTGAAAATTCAATCTCGCCAAGGTTCGTCACATATTATAGGTCTTCTACTGTTACGGGGGCCGATGCTCATGCTGGCAAGGGAAGTGAGGAGCGGGGAATCGACCAATCCAGCACAAGAAACGCAGTAGTCTGTAGAACGAGGTTCACGTAATACTTCCTCCCGCCGTGCCGTAACTCTCGGCGTCACCGCTGTTGTCTGGTTGGTCTGCAACGTAATCCCCGCTCCCCACTTCCCTTGAAAGCATGAGGACCGGCCGCCGTAACAGTAGTAAGGACCTGTAGAAAGGAATAGATCCGTTCTCTCTCGAGTCTGAGCTTGGATGTCAAGTATATGGACCACCTGTGCACCTACTTCCGGTACCTGGGGCTTCTAGCTTCGCAGAAAGGTCAGAGTTGACAAGATAGGCTCGAAGTAATTCCTAGAAAGGACGGAGGGCGACGAGGAAAGGGAGGAGAATTTAGCAATGATGCAAACCATCAAATGGAAACAGAAGAGATAAATGCAGAGTGGTGGAGTCTTAAATTGTCTCCTCGTACGATCGCAGCGTGAAAGAAAGCGGTGGGATTAGTCTCGAGGGTGGCTGTCGCACGAGGTTCCTAGGTGGGTGACGCAGGACACCAATTAACGTCGATCCTGACGTGCTGGAGAATAGAATCCTGCAACTCACGGAAGGTACAATTAGATTTCGGAAGCAGACTACTTCCACCATTCAAAACAAACTCGCCGAGATCAAGTCGGATCCTCCCGTCTTCGTTTTTGCCGGATGTTTCGTGAGGCATGTGTGCATTTTCATGTCGCTGGGATCCGTGCTAACTCTTCACCTTCATGCGATAAGATGTCAGTCTTTAATCTGTATCTTCGTGGTGCAAATTGTGTAGTGACTTTATCGGAAAGCACTAAATGATCAACTTCTCTTTCCGTTGGTACACCCTAGAAACAACATACATGCAGATTAAGGCTTGATTGGACCTTTGCCAGCCGAATGGGCGAATTTTTAATAATTTTCCTCTCCATTCGAAAAACCGCTGTGTTATTACAAAATATAAAAACTTACATACGCTTAGAATTGCTTCTAGAGCATTGACGTGAATTTTCATGTCGTTTGCTTTCACTGTTGTCTATATATTATCAAATGTTTCGCGATTACATAAGTCTATTAAACTTTTGATAATATCTAGATAACTTTGAAAGAGAACTACACGAAAATTCACGTCAGTGCTCTAGATAGAAATTCTAAGCGTATGTAATTTCTTCGTATTTTAAAATATCCAAGGGGTTTTTCGAATGGAAAGGAAAATTTTAAAAAAATCGCCCATTCGGCTGCCAAAGGTTCAGCCGAGCCTTAACGGGGCTTCACTGCCCACCCTAACTCCTACCCACTGATTTATTTATGATTTTAAGTGGCTTAGGCGTATTGCGATGAGCGAACTTCAGTAGCAAATCTTCAGTTGGCAACTTCGGTCACTGCCACAGAATTAGGCAACGCACAACATAATGCACGGAAGTATGTACTTTAGGACTTATACAACTTTTCCGGAATGTCTGGAGTAGCGACGCGCAGAGGCGAAAGCTTGTAGGCGGGACCAGACTAGGTGGGGAAGGGTGCGATTGACTAGTAGAGTCGCCCCTCCCGCGCGACCCCTCCCCTCCGCGCGTTCATTAGACGAGGCACACACCCGCAACGTGCGCCCAGGACGGGTTCGCGTTCTCTTATTCCAGACATTCGGGAAAAGTAGTATAGGTGTCTGGTTTTTATTGCAGATGACTGTACATCTTCAGGAGAACTTCATTAAATAAACTGAAAACAAATGCTGGCCAGTTACAATGATAATGCACGTTTGTTGCAGAAAATCTGTTTAAAAAATGCATTACAACAAGAAAGCATATTTTAAATTTTGTTTATATGTCTACATTAATTGAACATCTGAAGCTAAACTCAAACTGGTGAGATATTTCCGTATGCTCGAGTTGACAAGAGGCATTGAATTCACTGTGGAAGTCTCGGGTAACAGATCACCACAAGCATGAGCAATAACACCTATCAAAGACAAAGTATTGGAAATAACGCTGTAGTCATAACGTCGTAGCGCTTGGATGCTGATGGTTCTAAGGAGTTATTCGTAGGAACAAGCACCTTCATACACTCTCTGTATCTCGCATCTCGTGTTGTAAGGCAAAATAATTGCACTGGGTTATATCGTGCGGAACGGTAACAAATCCTCTTTGCATGTTCTAGGTCTTTATATCATTTTACTTTTCAAAATTTGTATTTTCTTCGACCTGGTCGACAAGTTCTAACAAGTAGAAGGTGTTAACTTCCCTCTATGAAGTAAAGAAAAGTGATTATAGAGCTTCTAATGCATCATGGTTGATAAGTTTTTAGCTTCTTTCCGTACATTACAAAATGGGCAACCAGAGTTCGATACTCCGGCATGCCAAGGATTTAACACTTCGATGTTGCTCAGAGTTAAAAACAGCTAACCGTAAAACAGATACTTTTGAAGAGGAATTCTGGGAGATGAGGTGCACTTACCATGCAATAACGTGAAAATTAGGCATTGCAAGCATTTGTAGCAGAGGGATATCATAATAAAGGTGTCGCAGGCGTTCTTCCACACCATCTTCCTTATCGTAGTAATTAATTAAATTTTGATCACTTATTAAGAAAGCCTCATCGGATACTTCTGTCATCTCTCTTTCTCGATGGGGCAGATATATATCCAGTATCCAATTCACTGTTATACATGTACAAACATCATTTGTCACGTTGATTGATTGATTAATATAGTTTATTTTATTTAGCTTTTCTGCCAATTTTGGCTATAAGCGAAAATAAGGATGAATAGTGATAACATGAAAAAGATGAAAGATTAAGAGACAATCACAAACATGCGGACAACACACAACAAAGCCCAATAGAGCAGTGGTCAAACTTTTTCCTCATTGTACACTCGCCTCATCAAGTACTCCTTTACCCTCCCCCACCCGAACCGAGCCTCGGCTGAACGAAAAACCACGGTTAAGGTCTCAAGACAGCCAACACTGATTGGAGCAACAGACACAGGTTCTTGTCGCACTACTGTAAGGTGCACGTCCATGAGGCGCAGAAGACTCCTGGATATCGAGAGCAAATGAAAAAGCTTTTCTTCTTTTTTACATACATTGGATGTCCTGTAATAAGTTGCAAGTCAATACGCAATACGCTTGCTTTACTTTATGACGAAAAATTTGTAAAAAGTTTATCAAGCAACTAATATGCAGGCCTCTACGATGTTTTGTAATATCGTCCCTCGTAAACGAGGAGTTCGGTTTCGATATCTGGAGACACATAGACTTAAACAACATCCAAACAAACGAATTTAGCTGATGTAATTATTAAAATTAATCTGTGGTTAAAATTGCAATTAAGAACATTTTAAAATTTCATATAAACAAATTAACGCTAATAATGGAATATAATGCAACTCAACATAAATAACTAATTTTGATTTAATTTCTTTATTTAGGGTAAAATAAACTAAATCAACAAGTCAATACCTTATTATATTTCTGAAAAAAAAGTCAAATTTCCAACAGTCCTCCGATACCGTGCTGTCTAAGGCGGTATGGGTTCGAGTCCGCCTGGGTTCAGTCTTTGGTACCTCGGCCGGTGTATAGGACCGGTGGCAACCAACCATCGTGAGAAAATTGAGGAGCTACTAGTGAGTAGTGTAACATAAAAATCCTCTTTAACGGCTGAGGGTTCGACGTGCAGACTCCACGTCACCCCCTTACCGGTTGAAGATCTCCACACCTCTAGGTAGGATTGTGGGAGGGAGAAAGGCAGTCAGGAGATAGACCAAGGCCCTTCCAGGGCTGTATAGCCATGGAATATGTTCAAATTTCCAACATTTTTTTAAAATTCATTTTCCGTTTGATTTGTTACCTAGGTATATATTTAAAATTTACAATGACACACAATGCTACTATTTCCCCTGGACCAGAAACCTTCGACGACGAGACCATGAATAGACAACTAAGGTAGAATTATTTTGTTATTGTATAGGTCGCTGTTCTACATCCCATGTTAATCTCGACAAAGAGAAAGGATGAATTGATGAAATGACGATAGCAAAAACATTCATGACTGACCTGAGACTTCTGTCTTCGCAACGCATTACGTTGTCCATTTGCTTTCAGATATCTTGATTTGGCTCTAATTCCCCTACATTAGTTGTAATAAACATATTTTTTTGTAACAAGATCAACAAGTCAAATGCTGCTTTTGAAATGACACAACTCATCTAAGAGATTACGTGTGTGAGCGAACGCACACACACACACAAAAACAACAGAGAGACACATTTGTCACTATCGTATAGAAATCCTAATTGCCACAGATACACGTAGATACATTCCCGTGTTGCATTTGTAAAGCCGCGCTTTTCCTAGTATGGTGACATTACAGTTAAATGATCCTGTAATTAACTGTAGATAAGTCGCGATTAGTAGATTTGCATGAAGTTGTTTTCAGGTAAAAAAAATAGTGTTATACTTGATGTATTGTTGCCGGCACACATGAATAAAATCAGGACACATTCACGGGTGGGCACACGCAAACTGTAATTAATATATGTGAATATGTATATCTGCAAAGGCATCACTAATGTATTTGTGTTTTTGGATATATAGAGTCACTTCTGGCTAACGCGACGATCAGGATGTATAATAATTAAATTAAATTGACGAAGGGAACTTCACAAAAAACATCCATGTGCAGGCCGTGAATCGAACCCGGAAACTTTGGTGGCAAGATCGAAACTCGACTACGTAATGCCTTCGGCTGCCGAAGAGAAGTCCACGCTTCTCAGTGAATATCAGCAAATCTAAACACCCCTTCCTCCTGTAGGTTGTGTCGATCGAGTTCATTCAAGGTCTTGTTTGAATCGTGTTCAAGCGATAAGCAGGTGGACAGTGTGGATGGAAATGAGGCCTCGGACATGTTTTCTTACTAGTCAGGACTCCGTTGATTAGCACGGCATTATCAGATTAGAAGCAGGGATGATTCTTTCTGAGCTGACTGTACCCCTTTCGTCGTAACTAAACGTCCAATGTACCCCTATTGTGGAATTTTTTGGGCTTCCTGATTGGTGGGTCATTTTTGATATGTTAGAGGCGTGTATCTGGCATTCGGGCTGCGTGTGGAAAGATGGTAATTAGAATCCTATGTTTATTGTTTCATTTTTGCTCCTACGTTTACAATCTTTATAATTAGTTAGAAAAAAATGTGAAACATACGTATGCTAAGAAGTATGCTGGTCTGGACATAGGTGTTTTTGTGAGCGTCCATTCATTAACTTCATATATTCATCACTCATTTTCGTCGTCACGATTTGCCAAAAGTGGCACAAAAGCTACTCAAAATAACAAAATTTTAACTATTACAATAGGATTAATGTGATATGGTATTAAACCTCAGTTTGTATTGTAATGTATTTATCCATTTCTTTGTTTACCTGTTAACGTTCATAATCCAAGACGTTGCAGCATAAATACCACTTAAATAGTATTTATTTTTATGTGAGTAACATAAATATATATGCAGAAAGTGTCTACTTAGAAAGAAGAATCATTTTTTTGCAGCATAAATATGCAATGGAAGTACAAGAAAACAAAGGATTGCCCGATTCTATGTGCGCCTGTTTCCAACGTTATGTCGACTGGAAACTGTACAAATATAAGGCAGGTGCATGTCCAGTTTTTCCCCCCTAAACAAAGCCACCATAATCAGAGAGCACACATCGGTCGTTATTTCCAAAAAGAGTGCGAGCGAGCGAGCGAGACAACCAGCGCCCTCTTCTATTTCAATCCGAAGCCCGTCATCACTGCTTCCCTCATTGCCTTTTGGTTCAGATGTGTCTGGGGAGGGAAAAAGTCCACCACCAGGTGAATCAATAGCGTGCTGTGCGAACCTTAATGGACCATCAAGCTCTTCCATAATTGAAAGGGAATAGGAAGACTGTTTTTGGCTTCCAAGTAATAAAGGTGGATGCCTCCAGCGTTGCTGCTTTCGCAGCGCGATCGTTATGAAATCGGATTGTTCCGTTACGGCGTTTGTGCAGCCGAGCTCCAAGTAACGGCGGCCATTGTGATGACGCGACCTCAAAGCCTCCTTGCATGCATACGTGAAGGTTGCTTGATTTTACGATTCCCAGGATTCATTAAGCGCGTAAGGTGGGCTGAACTGGAGCCGTGTGGCTCTTAAAATTCACAAAAAAGTTGATCCAGTCCAATCCTTGAAGCGTTTGGGTTTATTGCAAATCCAGCAGAATAGCCTGGGATTAAGAGAATGGCATCTCATGATATGACCATAATAAAGGCCGAATGAGCTCTGAACCCGGCTTTGGTCGACTATGTCGGAGTGACGCCGATGATCGACATGTTAACACGACGATAATACCTCCATTTTTCAAATTTTGTTGACCTTCCTTGGTTTTCAATATCATTTTTTGTTCATTATGTGAATATATCACATTGTTGTTTCTTCACGTCCAGTGTGTTTTGGCCCATGAACATTTCTTTGAGTTTGATGGCCATTTTCGACGGCTGATACTTCACTGTTGTGTAACTAGCCGGAAATAAAATGCTATATCAACACAAAACCGTCAGCCAGCTCGCGGGTGACGAAAGTCTTTAGATAGCGTGAAAGGTAAGCGGTTGGTCTAAGTGGTGCGGCTCGTGAAGTGTGCCCCGTGCGAAGGTTCACAGTGGCCAAAGTACACACCGTCAACGGACCACAAGGTGTCGCGACGTGACCCAGCCGTCTGACCAGAGCAATTACACTGACGACACTAGAAATTTAAGTGTCAGTGTTTAGTAGTTCTAATCAGGTTCAAGCGTGTTCACCCCTTTACCCGTTCGGCCTGTGCGTAATAAATAGTTGAAGGACTAAGGAGCATTAATTATTTGTACTGTGTGCACTGCCCACCCTTCGCACGGGCACACTTCACGAGTCGCACCACTTAGACCAACCGCTCGCCTTGCCCACTCTCTTAAGTCTCTAGTCACCCGGGAGCTGGCTGGCGGTTTTGTGATGATATATAATTTTTTTTCCGGCTCGTGACATCATGATTACTTATGACAGGCTGCTTCACATCACTATCTTCTGAATAAAGATATCATATTATCTCTCATACATTATATTTTTATTTTTATTATATTTCTTATCTGTATTATCTTTATTTCTTTTTATATTATATCCTTCATCTCTATCATATTTCGTATTCTTATTTCTATTATCTTATATTTTAAGTGTAAAGTACATATATCAATAACTTACTTAAAATAGAAGAACATAGGAGCCAAGGTTCCAAGGATTCGTCTGGAGACCAACGGCTGGAGCTGTGTTCCAAGCAAGTTCCAAGCAACTTCAGGATTGCCAATTACTAAATTATAGGACGTTCGCACCCGTGCAATTATACAAATCAGAGATGAAACAGAACGACGTACTTATGAGAACTTATGTCGGGTAAGAGGGTGATGTACGAGAGGAGAGAGGAGAGAGGAGGATGGAGGATCGCGTCCCCAACATCCCATTATTCTTGAATTCTTCTGAATAAAGAGTATCGTACTGCTTCTCACATACACTTTCATAGTCTCTATCGTCCATTAACAATTGCAATATATGAGTATTGTCCATCATGAAGAAAGTCACTTAAACACAAGATGACCAATAAAATTCACGAAAACAAAAAATATTAGAAAAAAATATAACAGTCCTACGTTGGTCCACACGTGAGTGTTACGCTTCAATTTTGACAATCTGTTGACAGGATCACAGCACAGCTCCTAATAACGGAAGGGAACTTTCCACCCTATTATATTTTCCCAACCGTAACTTAACAATAGACAGACAGACCGCGTCTCAACATTTTACAATAGATATATAAACAGATAAATTTCAATGTTAGCGCAGCACTAACATGCCGACCAACGGCGGGTTAAGAAATCTTATGAAGGGTAACACAAAAGTTTTACCGTCCGAGTACAAGGAATGAAAAGAGAATACTGGAGTGCATGCGTTAATACTGGGCAAAACATGTTGCAAGTGTTTGCCTACAGATATAAATTGATACCCTTACAGAATCCCGCTTGATTGGGAAAGGACATGCAATGACAAGGAATCTTGACAGGGTGGAAGCAGTGTCCGGTGGAATTACTTGGGGTTATCTAAAAATATAAGAATAACTCCCTACACGGGCAAATCTTTGCACACGTGAAGCATCTCCCAGTGCGGCCGTGGCATAATGTTCTCCACACATGTCTGATTCCCCTTTAAGATGCTTGAAGATGCGGCGGACCTCCTTCCACTGAAGAACTCTCCGACATCCTTCTCATCTCAAAGTCATGAGCGGATCGCCTGGTCTCGGAAGCTTTCACAAAGCACTCTCCTTACGCCGCGTGCAACGCACCCGTACTTCTTGCGACCCCGCAGGAGGAAAAAGCTGCCTCCCGCTTCAAAACAGCAGGAAGGACGTCAATACTTCCGCTGCATAATTCATTTAGCTTCGCTTTTTCCGCGAATTGGACTCGTCCTTTCCACGAGGACAAAAAGCGGCGGGAAACAATCACTGGGTGACCCTTTAATGTTGGCTTTCTCTGCGACTGTTCAGTCTATTCAAAGAACCACAGCTGCCCTCTACGTGATTCGGCGCAGAGAGTTTCCGTCAAACGTGTTTATTGAGTTTACGATTTGCTGTCTTATTATTTTCTTACACGCCTGTTTTGTCATTAATCACAGGAGGACAGCTATGCAGCTTTCCACATACGATGACCGATGTCCGCGCAGATAGAGTGACATTACGACAGACAGGCAAATAAATGACGTTGCTTGAATTCCTTACTCGGCTAGAAAGAGCTTCAGTAAAAGGACACGGACTGGCTATAACACAGGATCGTACCCAGGATCTTTAAGGAGGGGCCAGATCCGAAAATGTAGAACAAAGGGAAGATCCGAATTGATAGAATTAGGTTATTTTGCGTCGCTTATCTCCCACCTGTGTCTAATCGTGATGATGAAATCAATGAAGGAACACATAAAAAAAACACTCTATGCCCTGGCCAGAATTTGAACCCGGTACCCCTGGCGTCGTAGCACGTTGTGCTAACCACTATACCACAGTGGTCGGCGAAATACTGTTGGATTCGACACATAAATTTATGGTAATATTACAGCTAAGCCAAGCGTCAGGTTAACCTTGCAGCAGGTTTTATGTATCAATCCGCGCGAGAACTGAGCTCAGAATCTTCCGTGCCAGTCTTTCCTCAACCGCCGAGCTGCTTACATCGGAGACACTGAGAAAATCTACAGTATTGCCAACCGCACAACACATCAAAACCCGCATGCATGTCAAGTGGATTGTATTTTTGCTTCTCTTTGTCTCCTGAAACATAACATTTTAAAAGTACTTTCTGCGCATATATTATTTAATAAATGTGTCATTAATATAAGAGCGAAACAACTTCTAAACATGAGAGCATGTGTGTATATTTCGAGCACGCAAAAATAAAAATAAACAAAGATAAAAGTAAACAACGATAGGCCCCTCTTGAATTTAATGACAAATTATTGTTTTTGGTTTAGAAAGAAATAGATTTATGAAAAACTTGGTTGCTTCGTTCGCAATACATCCGTTACTGTAAGACACACGCACTTCAAGTTGTACCACCAAAAAAGCATGATTTGTTATTGGTGATATATACAATCAGGTGCATTGTCTGTCGCTATTACTCTGGTTTCAATTTATGAATCACTTCACTAAACCAGGATTCAAATCTTGGTCTGTCTATTTGTTGCTGATAATCACCCTTCCCTTTCTTTGCGCGGAACAGTAAATATGCGCCTTCAACAAAGCTTTCATTGCCGCCAGTGGGTGAAACAATAAGCCTCCCCCTTCCCCTCATCGTCGGTTTCTTCAGCCCTGGCGGTGGTTTTGCATGGTGGTATCCTTCCATGGTTTATTCCCCCTTCCCCCACTCACCGAGTTGAAGGACGTCTCGTCCAAATAATAAACATGTTTCTTCTCACTGCGATATATTTTAATACCGCGGAGATTCTTTTGTCGTCAAACAACAAACAATCGTTTCCTCTTGCTAAACTCAAACCGCAAATCATTCAACACCCGTGATACAATTCGTGTGCACAT
Source organism: Lepisma saccharinum (assembly GCF_977018435.1). NCBI lineage: Eukaryota > Metazoa > Arthropoda > Insecta > Zygentoma > Lepismatidae > Lepisma > Lepisma saccharinum. The sequence continues at coordinate 205,493,087 of NC_139229.1, read as the reverse complement.
TGACGGCAAATCACCTCACGCCCTGTTTTACTTTGATCTTGTTGCCGCAAGGAGGATTATGCATTTAAAACAACTTGCTTGACTTTGAAGAACATTTCCTTTCGGATGAAGCCCAAAATAACATTCGGGTAAAACCGCGCGCTGAACAGGAGATTCAGCCATTCTCGCCGCTCTACAATAAACATAGGGTTAAAATAGTGGGATGTGCAACACTGGTATCAGCGATTTCACGCGCTCTGCAACGCATTCAGTCTCGCTCGACTCGCTCTAAAGTTTCAATGTCTCTTCAACGCAATACAGATTCGAGTTGGCGAATCTGCGGTTCTAAGTTCGTCTGCACAGTGATTGCAACCAATTAAGTCCATACCTGCTAATCAATGTATTATTTTGTCTGTATATTACAAATTAAATAACTGTTTTCTTGCAAGTATGCAGTTGTGTCGGAATAGAACCCGTCTCAGTGGAACTATATTCTTGCGCGCACGTTTGGATCTACATATGCTAAAACCTGCTGCAAGGTTGACCTGACGCTTGGCTTAGAGGTAAACGTAGAATTGTAGAGATGTCCAAAGTAACGGAAGAAATTCAACTCGCCGATACCCCGCTCCCAACAATCAGCAACACAGTCGCATACAGACAATGGCTATCACACGACGTAAATATTAGTGCTTATTGTTTACATTCAATTCTAAGAAGTATTCGAATAGTACTGTGTTCCTCAAATTAACAATATTTATTTAATTTAATTTTCTTTGGCCCAACACCATTGAACAGCCACGATAATTCTATGTTTAGAAAATAATATAGGCCTGTTTAGAAATTAAATTATGGATACATGTTGCAATTATTATTATTAAAATATTATGTCTAAATGAGAGTTAACAAAACAAAAATACATTTTCGCATCACAACTGCAGTTAAGAAAAAGTCGCGACAGGGATTAAAAGGAATGGACCGTCCCGACTAAATCAGGACGACTGGTAGCTTGCATCAATGTTTGTAAAGCTAAACTTACCAAACATTGCAGACTACAGACTCCTAGAGCCTCTCTCTCTCTTTACAAACCCATTCATTTGTGCAAGGACAAAATCGAATTTCTGACAAATTTGAAAAATTGTCGATGTTATTTTCAGAGCTTGTTACAGGTCCATATTTAAATATTTCATAGTTCGAGCTGGGGCATGGCTCCCATGGTCCCTCTCCTAGGTAAGGGCTTGCTAGAGCAGTCACGTGACTTTGCACTGTGTACCGCGGATACGGGTTCATAGGCCATCATATATGGCGAGCTGTATAGGTAAGTGCAATATGAATGCTTTCTAAATTGTTTTGGGTAATTGCCTGGACGCTATTCTGTCACTTCGCTCAATTAAAGGAGATTCCACACCGTGTAGCATGCCATTTTAAGATTTCACCAAACGAATGTAGTCTTGTTCAGCGTGTAATGTAGTCAGTTCTACGTGGATTGTCCCTACGAGTGCATTCCCACACCACTTAACTACGTATGAATGTCATGTTTCACTCTCAGACGATACTTGATAATAAAGGTAATTAAATATGTTCTACTATCAAAATAAAAAGGAAAATATGCCGATTTCTACTTTTTGCCATCTTTACTACTTTACTATTATATAGGGACCGGCAATATGCATCTACCATTTTAATTTTATTTCCCATAGTAACACAATAAAGTTAATTGATTTGAATAGTTGTTATAAGTCCACTTTATGTACAGAAAGGCCAATCAGAAGTAGACCTACAGTTTAAAGTGGGATCCGAACCACTATGTGCCTCCTTCGGGTATCGAACCCAGGACCCCTTGATTAGAAGGTGACGACGTTACACTACGCCAGCGGGGAGGCACAATATAGTTAATGTAAAGCAAAATCTTGGTAATTGATAGATAGCATTATGCCATTTGTAACACAATAATATACTACTGTTCAGTTCCTCTTTTATATATATATATACAGAAAAAAGAAATCAGGTAAATAGCCATCATTCTGTGTTGTATTCTCACGGAGTCGACGAACAAAATTATTCATTACAGACACCAGCATTGAGGGTGGAATTGCCTGGATGTCTTCCGTAATTCTTCTCTTCAGGGTCTCTACGTTAGGGATACGTGTTCAAAAACTAGGTTCTTGAGGACCCCTTCCCTAGAAAGAAATCGTAGGCAGTCAGATCGGGTGATATTGCAGGCCACGATATGTCACCGAAAAGTGAAATGATTCTGCATGAGAACACAATACGTTACATTGCTACCGGTATGCGCAGTTGCACAGTTTTAATGAAAATATACTATCGAGCTCCGTATTGTGTGTCGCTCTGATACTCTTCGATGTCTCCTGCTGTTAAACTGCTGTCGAAATTTAGACTGCGAAACTACCATGCAATGATTACTTTTAAAATACGCCTCTACCACAAAAGTACATTGATCAGAAGTCCAAAGCTCCATTCCTACAGAAATGACGTATCTCCTGCTCTTACATATCATATCAGGTTTCATGCCTACTGCGGGGTCGTAGGGAATACCAACCTTTGAAAGTGGTAGATATATATTGCTGGACCCTGTATATTATAAAATTATATTTTTCGGCACACTAATTTATGGAACGTTCTTGACTTGCTGAATTTATGGCAGATGGTCAAAATATAGCAAAAGAGAACAATGAACCGTTTGATATGTTTACTTGCACATTATACCCGATTGTCTTCAGTGTTTTACAGAAAAACAAATTGAAATATTTATAATTACAGCACATATCAAAACTGCATTTTCTTGGCACACCTGAAGCATCAGTTAAAAACAGGTAAACCATTCTTTCTCGCACAGACCTTGAGCGCCACAGACATAAAAAACAGAGCCAAGTCTTTGAATGTCAGCTGTCTCTGTGGCGAACAGCGTGCCTGACCAAATGCTATTTCTGGTTGAAAGAGGAGGCATTAAAAATTTATTCGCTCTAAAACTTTAACACCTTTCCCCCGCAGTCCTCACGACAAAAGGTTACCACTGTTCTTTAATGTACTACAATTAAATTAGCTACATGGGCCGTGGTTATAGTAATGTTCTCATTTGCTAACGTACAATACGAGTAAAAGTTACGCTTCACAGGAAGAACAAAGACCCCTCAGTCTGCCAACTTATCGACAGGAAATACATATTACAATTGTGGCATAACATCAAAGGATATGCACATATTACTAGAGAAAGTACAGTCAACGGCAATAAAATTGGAAACCTAGATCCTGAAACACTACCTTCCCTACAATGTGTTACATGTGTTCTCTAACCCTGAGGCGATAGCAGAACTTCCTATTGAAAAGCTTGTATTGAAGTTGATTCATTGTCGTAAAGTTAGGCATCACACAACACATTGAAGGCAAGGCATTGCTTTCTTTGACGGATATAGTACTTGCGATCCACAAATTATTAGCAGAGGATGGTGGGGGTTATGTGAATCCAGCCCCAGGAAGACAATTTGGGGAATGTGTTAGAACCTGAGTTCTAAAACGTCCAGGATCCCATAAATTCTAATGGGTTCTATTGGGTTCCGTAATAGGACCGGAACCTTTTTCCTAGCATAATTTAAATTCGGTCCAAGTTGCGTGTTGTTTTATTGAAAAAGTTACTGGACTGTATTTAACTTGATCCGGAAAGAAAGCTCCTGGATCGTATTTAAATTGATCCGAAAAGAAAATGTTCGGGGACTGTATTTAAATTGATCCGGAAATAACGTTCCTGGAACGAATTTAAATTCATACGGAAATAACGTTCCTGGACCGTAATTAAATTAATCCGGAAAAAGGACCCTGGACCGAATTCAAATATTTTACACATTGTCACTAGTGGTATAGTCCTCTACAATTATATATACAGGGTGACTGGTAAATAGATGTATTCCCTGAAAGGGGTTAAAGTAGAGACAATTTGCAATAAATTTGACCATATGATACCCCGTCCGAAAATTAGTAGTTTTCGAGATAATCGAATTTCAATTGTTTTTTTTTAAAAAAATGACAATTTTCCAAATAAATAGATGAATTGAGAAAAAACTGCTCATTGTATGGAACTTATTTCAGCATTTTCTGATAGTTAACAAATAAGTGGTTCGTTGAAAAATTTTTTTTTTCCCAAATAACAATCACATGTAAGTACCGGGTGGGTCTAAACTTACAAGTGATGATAAAAAAATTCACTCTTAGTTTACTTGGCAACGTATTAATAACAAAAATGGTATGACACGAAGCGTACAAATTACTTAAATTACTTCCTTGTTACATCTGCTATCCAACAAGTTACAAATGTTGCTAACATTCACATTTGTGTACAAGAAATAATACTTTATTCATCTTCATGTGAATGGAATCAATGAACAATACAATTAAGGAACATTACACGTCTTGCTCAAAGTGGGCACCTCCGTTATGAATGCAGGCACTTAGGTTTTTACGGACATTTGGTCTCTTAACTCGTGATGTGATGGTGTCCTTGATGTGTTGACCAGCTGTTAAGATCCTTTCCCTGAGCTCTTCTTGCGAGTTTACCTGTGTCTTGTCATGTGGCTCCAAATGTAAAAGTCGAAAGGCTTTAAATCGGGCGATCGAGCCGGCCAGGGAATCGAGCCGCCTCTGTCAATCCATTTCTTTGGGTAATTTTCATCCAGCCACAGTCGCACGCCCAAGCAGAAGTAGGGATGGACGTAATCAACAATCATTTGATCGGGCCATTTTTCCTGCCCAAAATCTTAAATGGCATCACTTATGAACATTTCTTGAGGAACGGAATGGCAATGTTGTTGGAGGATGTGCCTCTAGCTACAAGACGTGACATAATTTACAACCATGATGGCTGCCCAGCTCGATCCCCCGATCGATTTGAAGCCTTGGGACTTTTACATTTGGAGCCACATGACAAGACACAGGTAAACTCGCAAGAAGAGCTCAGGGAGAGGATCTTAACAGCTGGTCAACACATCAAGGACACCATCACATCACGAGTTAAGAGACCAAATGTCCGTAAAAACCTAAGTGCCTGTATTCGTAACGGAGGTGCCCACTTTGAGCAAGACGTGTACTGTTCCTTAATTGTATTGTTCATTGATTCCATTCACATGAAGATGAATGAAGTATTATTTCTTGTACACAAATGTGAATGTTAGCAACTTTTGTACCTTGTTGGATAGCAGATGTAACAAGGAAGTAATTTAAGTAATTTGTACGCTTCGTGTCATACCATTTTTGTTATTAATACGTTGCCAAGTAAACTAAGAGTGAATTTTTTTATCATCACTTGTAAGTTTAGACCCACCCGGTACTTACATGTGATTGTTATTTGGGAAAATCTTTTTTTTTTCAACGAACCACTTATTTGTTAGCTATCAGAAAACGCTGAAATATGTACCATACAATGAGTAGTTTTTCTCAATTCATCTATTTATGTGGAAAATTGTCATTTTTTTAAAAAAACAATTGAAATTCGATTATCTCGAAAACTACTAATTTTCGGACGGGGTATCATATGGTCAAATTTATTGCAAATTGTCTCTACTTTAACCCCTTTCAGGGAATACATCTAATTACCAGTCACCCTGTATATTGTGGGCTGACAATTTGACTACCCTTACTTATTAAAATATTTAGCAGAATCTGAGGCCTATGTGGGAAGTAGGAAAAGTAAATAATATATTTAATAGTTTATTTAGGAAACAACGACTAGAAATTTTAGTCATATATAATATTAGTAACTTTAACAATAGAAATTTTCCATCAACAAATTTAAAGTAACATACTATATATATATGTGTGTGTGTGAGTCTGATTGACATTAATCATTCAACTTACAAATATAACCACACTTCATATAAGCCAAAACAAATGTGCCGGAATCAGATTGTGTTTCCAATTACGTCTTAGGGTTGGTCCAATGTTCTGTATTATTCTTAAGTGGAAAATATCTTATTAATCAGCAATTTTGAATAGGGAAGTTATAAATCTAATTGAATACAAATGAATATGATTAGTGGATATCGGTCAACTCTGAAAGGACCATCTGCGTAATGGTAGAATTAAGCATAAGAAAAAAATAGTGTTCAAATGAAACTAATTAACTAAATCAAGTAATATTTATCTTAGATCAAGCTTAAAGATATTAATTATACTACCAGTAGACAGATGATGACTTCCACACACCGATTCCACTAGTTTAAGATAGAACTGCCAAATGTGAACCCAACCATTGCCAGAGTAAGAGAGAGAGAGAGAGAGAGAGAGAGAGAGAGAGAGAGAGAGAGAGAGAGAGAGAGAGAGAGAGAGCTCCGCACGCCACGCGAGAGCCTTCCCTTTCCATAGTCACATGATCTGGTGACGTATTACTTCCCAAAAAAGGAAAGAAACGAATAGCACACAAGATATAAAGGTCCTTTAAGGTCCAGAACCCATTTACGCTTGCTAATTTTCTCTCCTGGAATTGAATTTATTTAAAATTCCTGAATCTTTAACAACCCTGAAGAACCTATTTATATATATATATATATATATATATATATATATATATATATATATGGAGGGCCGGGCATAACAGCATATAGCCCTCTTACAATTCAGTAAAAAATTTAGACCAGGTTGTGAGAAATGGTTACATCCGCGGTGGCCCGGTCGGTAAGGTGTCTGTCTGACTGCCGTGCGGGAGGAACGGGTTCAATTCCCGGGGTGAGTGACTTCATGTCCCTGAATTTTACTTCGCTTTTCTGCCACTTTTGGCTGCTGAAACTGACGAACGGACTCTCACAAAGAACACCCATGCCCAGACAGAGATTCAAACCCGGAACCCTTTGCAGTGGAGACCAGGGAGCTGCAGCCTTCTCCGGACCAACCGTTACCAAAGATGCGAGTCGATGTCATTCGATGCAAAGCTGGCTAGTTTGTTACCTGTACCAAGATTTTAAGTCCTTTATTTGGATATCTATGAAAAAAACGGTTGAACGGCATTCGTGCACTTTCTATTGTATCCATTAGACAAGGGTTCCATTCTGAACTGCATTGCATTAGAAGCCGAGCAAGTACTGTCAGAGGATGGCTTACGGTAAAACACACTAATATTCACAGTAGTCACGCCTTAATCCTGAAAGGCAATTTTTTGGGGGTATTGCCCATTGCTTTTTAGCATTATTTGACTTATCTGCCAAAAATAAATATAAATAATATGAATTTTGGGTCCATTTCAATGATTTCACAATAATGATTCTTTTACCATGACTGTAGTGTCTCGGGTCCTTCCGCGCTGAAACGATCCTACTGAAAGTCGACGGTACATTTTAGTAAGAAAACAAATTATCTTCTTCACTAATATGTTAAATCAATGGTTTGATTGAATTATTGTTTTGAGTTCACTTTATGCACATAAAGGCTAATCGAGACTGGATCTACGGTTTAAAGTCGGATCCGAACCACTATGCGTCATCACCGGGTATCGAACTCGGGACCCCTGAGTTAAATCAATGGTAGTGCTAGTAATGTTATTATTGAGTGCCCGTTTTTCCCGCAATTTTTTACAGAAGTATTTTATTTTCAACATGGGGACCATATGAATCCAGTACAATACTATGGAGTAATCAACTCTAGAATTGAAGCCAACAAGTTTTCCTACCCTGCTAAACAAAATATCTAGTTATGATAATAAATGTAAATTTTTCTCAAATCCCGTATCTTAATATTATCCTTGTAACCTAGATACCTTCTTGAGACTAAGAGAGATCAACGTGAGTTTTTTCTTCCATACCCTTCAATGGGTTGTGAAATTATTAAGAGGAAAAGTCATTAGTATGAAAAGTCGTATGGGGGAGGGGGGGATTGTAACTAAAGAAAACAGCCAGGCACATTTCCAATGTCTGCTTTCGGAAGTTTCCCTCTGCATTCCGAAATAACTCTTTTCAGCAGAACTCATTGATTGAACCCGCGCTATGAGCTACTTCAGAAGTCCATTAAAAGTCCCCGGACTCAATAGATTCACCAATGAAAAGTTAGTACGGTTCTATTTTCAATATATGATTCCAAACCTTCCCTCTACCAGCAGGAGGTTATACAATCAAGTCATTACCTGAATCTCAAGGAGTCAGTCTCAGACTCCTAATGTGCAAGCTAAAAGCCGGCGGCTTTAAATGAAAACGTCAAAGGAAATGAAGTTCAGATGAAAAAGGCATTCTTGAAAAGTTCCATAACCTGAAATATTATGGATTTTCATAGAATATTTATTTTAATAGAGACAGGTATTTTATAACAAAATACACGAATTGAATACGAAAAAAATTATCTCGCCGTGGTTTACAAAAGAATTGCATCTGTAGCTCCAAGGAAAGAGAAACACTGACTAACTAACTAATTAACTAAATCTCTAGTTTTCTTAAACCCGAAGATTTATGGTTGTAGCAAGACAAGCCTTACATCTGTCCCTATACTGGGCAAGATAGAAAAACGCCGACAAGAAAAATAAAAACGAAATTAGTGCTTATTTCCCTCGAATCAATAAAACATATATTTAGTAATAGAGAAAGGCATTTGCATGATAAATAATTATAAGTTACAACTTTACATAAGTTGTTGATTCTTCAATTTTGTGATTATCTCCTTAGAGCCCGATGGTCAAGCCCTTGAAATGACTGTTTTCTGGGTTCGATTCCTGGTAGGATCACATTTCAGTCATTCGGAACCGACTTTAAACTGTATAGCAAGTCTCTTTTAGTCCATCTGTATATAACGTGGTGTTAAAAAACGCTTTACCCAAGCCCGAGAGTAAACACAAAACTTTTGGATTTGCCGTCACATATTCTGCCAACATCATGACGAAAGAATTGTGCAGGTTTGGACTTGCGTTGTTATGCCTTGGATAATCACTACGGTGCATAATTACCAATGATGAAAACGTAACCTAATATGGCTGTCGGGATTGTTAATACTTACGTTTCAAATATTGTTATCCCTCACAGGACGAACAGAAACGCCAGGGGGGATGTGGGTACCGCGGATATTTAAGCAACTGCTATTTGTTGACGTATTTGATGTAACAGAACATATCGCAATTTTGCCAAACGTTGCAGTAGTGTGAATTAAATAAACTAAACTAAGCCTTCAGAACATATACCGTATATTGCATATGTAGCAACAGTAGAAGCATCAGGTAAAAATGCAGAAGTGGAAAATGTAGGTAAAGGAAAGCTAAAAAATGTGTAATATGCAAGGTGTGATCTCATCGAATACTATCGTAAGTTATTATCCGTTTTCCAGAATGATAGAAAATATATTTTCAAGTAAAGCTTAAGTCCTGGTTCGAAAGCTACTTCAAAGAAAGTTCCGAAAGATGAGTTTCAAATTCAAATTCAAATTTTCTTTATTAAAGGCCGAGGTTCAGCCTGTGGCTGTTCCCCCACCTAACCCTGTTTGACATTTACCTGGTGTACATAAACAAAATCATAAAAAATATAAGAAAATACAATAAAAAGAAAAAAGAAAAAAATGGTTACAAGGAAAGAACAAAGACGAGATTTAAAAAGATCAAGACAACACATTAAAAGAAAGAGAGAAAAAACAAACACATTCACGTACACGCACACACACACACATACTAAACATTTCTGAGCAGGACATTCACGCACGAATGTTGAGATTGATGTACATGATTATGCTAGTTTTGTGAGGTACGATAGAACAACGCATACGTTAATATTACAATATAGTTGAAGATTTGTCAAGGATTGGATTGGATCGGCGAGGCTCGTATGTAGTCTAAACTGTATTGTGTAGTGTTACTCGTGGGAGCATGAACAGAGATATTGCTCATCTAACAGAAAATTCTTTAGTTTATTCTTAAATTTGTTAGGACTGGGGAGGGAGGTAATGGAGGGCGGAAGTTCATTCCATGTTTTTGCCGCTGAAAGTGTAAAAACCACATGTCAAGTCCACGTGGAGCCCAGTATATCTTCCCACAAATAGCATCCGTTTTAGGAACTCACAATGCTTGTCAAGTCCACGTGGAGTAAATGGGATGTTGCCAATTCAATTTCTGTGCAGATTTCATAACGTGAGATTGCGGTCATCTTTGTGTTATTGTGTTGTGCTACTTCTTTTTTAACAATATGGATTCCTTGGGAGTCTAACGTCGTCGCCGTTTGCGTTGGATGTCTAAACACTGCAAGTAAAACTGACCACAGCGCATCTCAGAAAAATAGGTGCTGGCTTGAAACCAGACGGTCGGCTTCCTCTCGAGCTATGTCAGAGATACCGAACTGGCGTTCGAATCAGGACTTCAGCTATAGCTCCAATCTCAGTCCAAACCGATGCTCCATGCTCGACAGTTTCAAACAAGTCGAGATTCTTAGCGTTTACGTTCAAGTGGTTTGTTAAAAGCATGTCAATTCTTTGGAGTCAATACCATTAACAATGTATACGTTTCCTTCATAATGCTTTAGGGGTGCAACAATAAAGCGTATCAACTATTCAAAAGTGCTCATGGTGCAGAAAGTATAACTGCGGCTTATCCTCAGTTGAAATGCCGAAATGGTTCCTTCAGTGAAGTCACTTCCATTTTGTCCTATTTATTCCCCCCGCGGTTAAGCGGTTAACCTGGTACAACTAAGCATTTTGCAAAGATTCAATACGAATATCAGAGGCCATTACAGGTGCTGCGTATTAAATATACAGTTTGCAGTGGTTCTACTGCAAAATGCTTCAAAATTTATGCTTGGGGAGGTTTGAGACAGTTTCGTGACCATTTCACAGCGTTTTCTGACAGCGGACACGGATCATAAGAACAGGAAGGCTCAGCCTCCCACGCCATAGGTGAAGTGTCGGAGGATAAAACCTTCTGGTCTGAATTATTCATCACCCATCGCTTCTCGACGAAACCAGTTTAGTCCATTAAAGTGCGTGAATGATTAATGTCGACCGAAGTGCCCGGCAAATAGACGAACCTTGTTGTGACGCGTGCAATTCCCATTTCCCTAATTTCTCTCTCTGTCTCTCTCTTCCTCCTTCATCTGATTGTAATATTTCCTTATTTTTATTCTTTCCTTTCGTGGTTTGAATTGCATAAATCTTGATCCGATTACAAGGAAGACTTATGTAATGTTCGTTTCTAATCGTCTTTATGGATTTTGATTTTCTCTATCTTTTTCGTTCCTAGCTTTTTCCGTCACAGTGCTGAAGAATAGTTCGTGTGGTAGAATTATTGCAGTCCGTATTAAGAAGCCGTCTTATTATCAGAATTACACCTTCTATGTTATATTCTATTACGCTTCATATATAAAAGATGGAATTTAAAAATCTTAGTTCAACGTTTTGGAAACGATTCCACGCATAATGATCATATTCGCATGAGCACGTGAACACTCATGCATATGTTTTAAATTACGTACATATTAAATGCACACGCACATGTAGGTACCAGGTGTTTTATAAATAATTGAGCGGTTACAAAAATTTATTGCAAGTAAACTATTGAACTTTCGTTAATGAAATCAGTCCAGAACGAACGACGAGCTCAAACAGTTTTCTTTAACAACTACAAATGTTCAATGCATGCACCACGGGTGACACGGCACGCATCAACACGATAGGAACGCAATGCGTGCATGTTTCGTTAACCTGAGAGTTCACATCCCTGCCGATAGGCGACACTCAAATCACACACATTACTCACAGTGTTTTGTGCAAAGTTCTGGTCCTCAAGATCACGGGACCTTACATCGTGTCACTTCTCGCCGATAGTGCATGATATCGCAGCCCTAAGGGAGCGTATAATCTCAGATATAGACACTATGGACTGGCCAATGTTGATGCGAATGTTGCAAGAAGTAGACTATCGTGTTGATGCGTGGCTTGTCACCAGTGGTGCACACATTGAATATTTGTAGGTGTTAAAAAACTGAGTTCCTCGTCCGTTCTGGACTCGTTTCATTAACGTAAGTTCAAAACTTTACTTGCAATAAATATTTGTAACCCATCAAGTATTTATGAAACACCCGGTATAAAGGATATAATTATTTGTATAAACCTTAGTTGAAAGTTTTGAAAACTCTTCAACACATGATGATAGAGATAATTTATACCTATGCTTAGGCACAGTCGTGGGTAAAACCGTTGGAGAGGGTAAACATGTGCGAAAAGTAAAGAGTAATAATGGCGACGAAAATAAGTTGGTTTAGGAGCTCGAATGAAAAGTATGTGTAAAATGTAAGTGTCATATTTTTGGTAACTTTATTACGCTCTTTAGGGTAATTTTGACAAAAAGGAAGGGTGATGAACAGACACTCACTTTGAATACCCAGGCCGGGATTCGAACCCGGGAACTTCGGCGGCGAGTTTAAAAGTAGATCCCTTAAAGCACTCGCCTACCGAGCCGAATGCTTCTATTAGGATTAGGGAGATCAAAAATAGAAATAATTGGTCTGTCGTTAGATGAGATATACCAGTAGAATAGGTTGATGGATTTGCTTTATTTTACTTCGGTTTTGTGCCACTTTCGGCTAATTTGCAAAGATGGGGATGAATGATGATATGATGAAATTTATAAATGGACACCCACAAACACCCATGCCCAGGCCAGGATTCGAACCCGGGACCCCTGGCGTCGTAGCACGAAGTGATAAATATACAGAATAGAAAGGACTAGAGAAGAGTGGGAGAAACTGAGAAGGGTGTAAAACGAGAGGAGCAAAATGAAAAAAGACATTTGTTATAGTCATTTATGCAAAACAAAATCGTAAATATCTTCATCCCTTACGCCTTACTAACAAAATAACACGTTCGAAACTTAATTTCCTTCCATTTTCTCTTTTTTTCTATGCAAATGGCAAATGAAGAAAAAAAGATCAAAGGCTACTTGCTCATAAAGTTCCGTCGTGTACAGAAAGAAAGAAACGGAAAGGTCGCCCATCCATAACAGACGCTGCTTTCGGCTAAGCTCTCTTCATGTGGTGGCGTTCTCCAGAAGTAATTACGAAGCACCGAGAAAAACAGAGCGAAATACTCCCCCATGCAGAAGCCCATCTATCCTGCCATTTAGCAGTCGCACTTTTTCCTGTACCGTTGTTTGGGTTTGACTTTGAACCGTAGGTCCAGACTCGATTCGCCTATAGGTAAGTGTGCGCAAAATGAACTTAAGAAAACAAAATAAATCAGTATTTCCTGTCTGTCCTTCAGCACTTACATTCGGAGCAGTGGCTTGCAAGGATACCCGCAGGATTTTTGTCGGGGGGACAGGGTCAAAGAAACTTTAATTGTCATTATTATTATTATTATTATTATTATTATTATTACTGCTATTATTGTTGCTATCATCTTTGTTATTATTATTATTACTACTACTACTTATGTTTTTTAAAATACTTACATTTGTAAGTTCCATATTCTGTATATCCATATACAATTTGCAAAACTGTATACTGACAAGTAGTGCATATTAGGCGTTTCAAAGTAGTACTTTGTAGGTATGGTCTTTTTTTATCAATTGAATATCACTTTTTGACATATTTTGACAATTTTTTGTCGATGTTTTAGCGTTTAGCGATGTTTTAGTACAAATTTTCACTATACTCATTTTTCCCCCACTCGTACTTGGTAGGTATATTATGATCTTACGTGATACAACTTAACCTATCCTTTTTTTTACGATTATTTAATTTTTTTTACGATCCTAAGTGATATAATTTAACCTATCATTTTTTTTATTTATGCACTGTTTGAACGTTATTATTTGAGGATCATATTTTGTAGGTATTTTTTTTTATCAATTGAATATCATTTTTTGACATATTTTGACAATTTTTTGTCGATGTTTTAGCGTTTAGCAATGTTTTTAGTACAATTTTCACTATACTCATTTTTCCCCCACTCGTACTTAGTAGGTATCCTCTTTTTTTACCAATTGAATATCACTTTTTGACATATTTTGACAATTTTTTGTCGATGTTTTAGCGTTTAGCAATGTTTTTAGTACAATTTTCACTATACTCATTTTTCCCCCACTCGTACTTGGTAGGTATATTATGATCTTACGTGATACAACTTAACCTATCTTTTTTTTACGATTATTTAATTTTTTTTACGATCCTAAGTGATATAATTTAACCTATCATTTTTTTTATTTATGCACTGTTTGAACGTTATTATTTGAGGATCATATTTTGTAGGTATTTTTTTTTATCAATCGAATATAAGTTTTTGACATATTTTGACAATTTTTTGTCGATGTTATAGCGTTTAGCGATGTTTTAGTACAAATTTTCGCTGCACTCATTTTTTCTATTTATACTTGGTAGGTATATCACGATCTTACGTGATACAACTTAACCTATTTTTTTTTTTACGATTTTTTAATTTTTTTACGATCCTAAGTGATATAACTTAACCTATCATTTTTTTTATTTACGTACCGAACTAAGCTACAAGGGACTCTGTTTGTTTTAATATTTTAGTATTTTTCACAAATTTTATATAACCTAAAATGTGTTGGATGTTGATTTTTAGTATGTGGCAATTTTTTATGAATTTTAAAACTGCTCTGTGACCCTCTCGTTCTTCACGTCGTGGACGAAGGATTTTTCTGCAATTAGGATGACACTGCATAGGGTATCCTCGGGCAAGGCATCGTGGAACTCGCAGACGACCTTGATGTTGGTTCGATCGTTGACCACCACCTGCTTTCTCTTAGATGTATTGATGACGAACATCGGCCTCCGTGCTTTGAATTCGCTGGGCGCGTAGTACATGTCCACGCTTCCCTCGGTCACGCGTTTGTAAGCTGTGTAAGCTTCGTAAAGTTTGAGGTAATCGTTTTTGGTCACGTCAAGATTGTAATTCTCGCGCGGGAACACTTCGTTGCGTCCATTCTTCAGATAAACGTTCTTGATCTTGCAGTCGTCGAATTTGCTGGAATTTTTTTCCTGGTTGTTATCGCGCCCGGTCTGAAAGAGCACTACGACGAAATCTGGCATGTCGAACTGTATGTTGTTGAACTGCGTCGTCACGTCGAATTCCATGTGACTTCCGGACGCCATCTTCTGGACGCACTGGTAACCGTGAAAGTGAATCACCACCTGCGGACTTTTCAAGATCTCCGCTTTGTACTTGAGGGCGTAGTTCGTTTCGTATTCCACCACCGGCATTCTCAATTCCATGCTCCGGATGACGCATTTCGCTGCTTCGGGTAAAGTGTTGGCTATCGGCGTGGTGCCGTCCGGACCCAAAGTAGCGTATCGCATTAGTGCGTTGTTGTCGTTGGCTGCTCTTCGAAACGTTACTCTCAGTCCTCCCTTCCACATGATCTCCTTGTAGTCCGAGAAGAAACCAGGCAGCAGACGCATGGGAAAGAGCACGGTGTGACTTCTCGTCGATATTTTGGTCCCGGCTTCGAATCCCCCGGCCTGGTAGTATGCTGCGTCCGTTTTGGATAATTTCAAAGTTCCCACTGCCGTCGACGTGATGCCTGGATAGTCTATTCTATCGATGACGGTGTTGTGTTTCCTCACCTCCACCTGCGAGAACAGGTGAGGCACGAAGTTGTCCACGAGTATCAAGTTTGCTGCTGCGGGAAACGCGTCTCCGCTTTCCTTCTTCACCACATCGAATTGAAGGTAGAGGTCCGCTCTGTGAGGATGAATGAACCCGTCGCCTACGTCCACGTCGTATTCGATCTCCCGGTTCGCTTCGTTCAGATTGGCGAACGTGCGACGGTTGGGTGGGAAAGATTGCAATTCGTAACTTTCGATTTGCTCCATTTTACATGTATGGTTATTTATTATACGTTGATCTCCACGATGGCCGTCGTAGTGGCACCTGCGAAATCCACCACGTCTCCTTTCTCGTTCGTCACCACCAACTCTATGTCGTCTATGCGGTTGCGACATACTGGAAAATAGATCGGCGAAGAGGGTGTGTAGATGATCGGTTCCATAAACTCGGAACTTGGTTTGAACGTGGCTATGATTCCCGTCTGCTTGTGACTTCCTAACAATCCGTCCGAAGATTTCGTGATCATGCCTTCCGCCACGTTACAGTGTACGTTCAGAGTCTCTATGGCCAAGAATTTAGGAATGTTGGTTGCCACGTGCTTGATGCCAGCTTCGAGTTTGGTGTCGTTCTCGAAACCTAAAAGTTCTCCCATGGTGCCCAGGTCCACGGTCTCCGTCGCGGATAGGATTTCCACTCTGTGCGTGACCGAATTTTGAGAAAGGTATGTACCTTTGGGTAATTGAGCTTGCAAAGTGGAAAGATTGTATTGACCTGGCGTGACGACGATGTGTTCGCTTCCGACGCTAATTTTGTTGTTGTGCTGTGTAACATTGGGTATGAGGTACATGCTGTAGAATGCACGCAGAGCCACGGATTTAGGATAGACGATGTCGTCGTGCAGCGTGAGTTTCAAGATTGAAGATTCGCTCGTGAGATGGAACACGCCCATCCTAGTGATGCTGTTTGAGGTTCCACAATGCTTTCTGGAAATCCTCGATCGTAGGGTTATTTATTTTAGAGAGAAACGCGAGCACGGAGAGGCAGAGATGACCGCAGTTCACGTCTCCGAAATCTTGAATGCGTTCGTCGTTGTAGTATATGGAGGTTTTGTTTGTTTTCAGATAATGAACTAAATTTGTAGGTGGAACACCACCGAAAGAATCGAAAACGAATGCTTTATCATTGTCGTTTTTGTGGTAACATATCCAATGCGTGCCTGGATTTTCTTGATCGTCCAAGTTGACTACTCCGCATTCTCTTCTTTTCACGCTTGAAGGTAACGAGTCGGACATGAAAACTCCTCTAAAGTGTTTGATTTGTAACGGTTCGATCAGAGATTCAATGTCTCGGTTGGTGAGTGCTTCTGTTTCTTTTTTTTAAACTTTCTCATCACGCCCTTCCCCTTTTTCTTCTCCATGGCCAGGTTGTGACGTTTCTGTTCTTCCAATTCCGCCTTGTTCTTCTTCGAGTCGATGACGGTTTTCGCGATGGCGGCACTTCCGCCGGCCAAACTTCCAACGGCCCCCAATGCTGCCAGGATGGCCGGGATGCTGAATATGAAACCTCCGATCTTTTGCTGTTTCCGTGAACGCTGCAATCTTTTCAATTGAGGTGTGCTGAGCAGCAATTTCATTCCGTGTCCTTTCGACAAGCAAGAACGTTTCTTCTCGCGTTGTTTCTTGGTGAGTAACCCATCGAGGGTACCTAGATTTTTTAGATTGGAGTATGGTATCTGGTACACGACACCCTTGGGCTTCATGTTAACGCTCTATGTGTTATTTTCACGGTATGTTATTTATATATATATTCTGAGATTTTTTTTTGTGTAGTTTTTTACGGTATGTTATTTATATATTTTCAAGGCCTCGCAGTTGTTACACAAATTCTATTATGTGCATTGTTTTCTTGCCAAGAAGTTCCTTTGTCCCCTTGTACACGATTCGAGTTTTGTTCTCGATTAAAATAGATAGCTTCTCGTCGGATAACATGTTAGCGTATCGATCTGGTAAAAATAGACTGTATTGTGCGTTGAGCAACAGACGTACCTTGGGACCATACTGGGTAGAAACGATTGAACCGGAAGTTATCGTGTAAGGTTTGTCGACTTCCAATTCCTGAATTTTTACATACTCAACTGACAAATTTAGCATTTGTTTTAATGCTTGGAGATCGCTCATTTTTTCAGTTGTCAGAGTGTTAGAGAGAAATTTAATTGCTTTTTTTTCACGATGTGTGTTATTTATATATAGCGAAGATTATTTTTTTACGATGTGTGTTATTTATATAACAAGTTTTTTTTTTTTTTTTTTTACGGTATGTTATTTATATACCCCACCCCAATTTTTGTTTCGTGTTCATGGCGATGGTGGTACCCAGTGCGGCGACCCGTTCACCCAGCGATGCGTCTCTGCTCACGAACCTTTCGAAAGCTGCATGTTCCAATTTTTTGTCTGCTTCGTGACGTGCATCCAGATCCGTCTGCGTGGTGTTGTAGGCGATGTCGTGATCTTTGCATGCCGCGTCCAACGGATTCACACCCTTGTCTCCTCTCTCCAATCTTTTCTCGAGTTTGGTACCCGGTCCGCAGTACTGGTAGCCAGGTAGATGCATCTCGAAAGGTAACTTGTTGATGATGTCGTTCACGAGTCCCTTTCCTTCGGCCACGTTCCAAAATTTCGGAGGCAGCGTGTTGATGATTTTGATCAGGTAACCTATGCCCTTGTCGTCGTTCACGATGAAGTTGGAAAGTTTCGTGCTGATCATGTCCACGATGCCAACCTTCTCGTTGTAGAAATTACGGTTGCCTGCATTCTCTTCGCCGGCTATCACCAACAATCGGTCCACGAGTTTCCTAACGTCGTCCACCCAAACGAATTCTTTGGGTAACGTGTTGTAGCGTTTGACGCCGCTGCCTGTTTTGACCTGGTTCCAAATCGGTTTGATGAGATTCCTGTACTTCTCGCCGCTGCTCGATTTCACCCTATTTTGCGAGGCGTCGTTGTTTTGGTACAAGGCATCCGTCATGATCAGAATTTCCTTGTAACTTTGGTAATCTTCGTCGGTGTAATCTTTCGGCTGCTTTTTGGCGACGAGTTCCCA
The DNA here is from genome assembly GCF_977018435.1 of Lepisma saccharinum. NCBI lineage: Eukaryota > Metazoa > Arthropoda > Insecta > Zygentoma > Lepismatidae > Lepisma > Lepisma saccharinum. Next base: position 205,474,487 of record NC_139229.1, on the reverse strand, counting down.
CAGTCCCACCGTACCCGGATACCTGTTCCAACTATCCTTGTCGCCTAAATTAACTTTAATGTCGTTGCCTTCGAAGGTCACCTTCGATTTCCCAATCTTCCACACCACACCACCGCCTTCGCTGGTTTCCATGCTGGGATACAATCCGAACACTTCATCCTTGTCGAATTTCCCCGTGCTCAGGTAGTCTCGTGCCAAAGGTCCCAACTCGATTTTATCCGAAGACGACGACGTGCTGCCTATGGCTCGACGTCGTGCCGGTGCATCCTTCAGTTCGAACGGCGTCGAAGGAATGCTCGAAATAGGTGTGGGTAGGGCGTAATTTTTAGCTGCGAGCGGTACGAGTTCATTAATCAAATTTTTATTTTGTTCCGTGACACTTTTAATTTCTTTACCTAGACTGCTGATGGCATCGATCACGGGTTGATCCTGACGTTTCTTCTCTTCGTAGAATCCGCGATTCTCGGATTTCCAACCTTTGAAGCGTTTCGCGAGGTAATCGCGAAGCTTGAGATTTTCGTCTTCGATTTTTCGTTTCGTCATGACGTTATTTATATACGTCGTTTCTCACAACGTTGCAACGTTTAGAAAATCGTTGATTTTGTTTCTGTATTTTCCGTCGTTGGGTTTTCTCGTCATGTCGATCGTAGCGAATCCGAAATCGTCACCGTTCCAGCAAGTAGAGCAGCCTTCCGAAAATTGATTGTAGTTCATGTCTCCGCCTACGTAGTCATCGTACGCGTGCTTGAGGTTGGTGTGATCTTGACGAAACAAACATATGAAATTGGCGTTGTCGCGCACTAACTGTTTTGGAATTTTGGAAAACGTTTGAGCTAGGTAAAAACAATCCATTCCTTTGTGACGACCTTGCGTGAAAAAGTTGCGAATTTCATTTTGATTTTCCAGGATGGCGTCGTCGAACACAACAACTGAATTTTCACGACAATCGTCGAGTGGTTTTATTTCCGAGGCGAACGTTGCAATGTCCAGACCATCGTACAGTTTCATCAGTTGCTGGTATTTGGATTGCTCCAAACTTTTCGAGAACACGTACAGGTGCCTGTTCTTCCAATTTAACCAATTCGGTGCGAGGAGAAAATTGTCCACGAGCAGTGTCGTTTTCCCACACCCCGAAGGACCTACGATCAGACAGCGGATGCTGTCGGGAAGCAACTCGCCGTTCTTTTTCTTCGTTTGACTTTCCGGATCCGGTAGACGCTTCACCACGTTCCACGTACTCACAAGATCACTTCGTCCGCGTCGATCCAACTCTTTTCCGGAAGTCCCAGCCATTTGACCAAAAGTTTGTCACCTTTCCTACGCAATACTTTCTCGATGAGGTACGTGTCAGGGTGTTTCGTTTTAGAGAGTTCCTCTTCGTAAAATCTTCCTTTCAAAATCTCGCCGCTACTATCTTTTATTATATACGTGTGTCGGTTTCCGGGTAGAACTCGAACCACCGTAAAGAGTTCCGTGCTCCAATTTTTTGTGAATCCCTTCTCGAAGGTGCGTTTGAATTTGCTGATCCTCACCTGGTCTCTAATTTTGTATTTAGCTTTTTTTGTCGTGGGCGCGTACTTTGGACAGTAAACTGTAGAAATTAAACGCTGCTCGTCGGACTTGGTAACGTCGGCTGGCTTCATGCCTATCGTTCTGTGTACCGTATCATTATAGGTGTCGACGAGTTCCGGCAGGATGTCGACCCATTTGTAATTTCCCCGAAGCGTGAATCGTTTCCACATGTGTGTTTTCAAGGTTCGATTGAATCTTTCCACGATGCTGGCTTTGATGTGACTGAAGCTCGAATAATGTCGAATCTTGTGTTTTTGAATAAACTTTTGGAATACGGCGTTGTAAAATTCTTTACCGTTGTCCGTTTGCAGAAACCGTGGTCGTCTGCCACCGCTTTCGCGAAAAATTAATTTGAATGCTTCCGTGACGCATGTTCCCGTTTTCGCCTTCAAAGGTAGAGCCCATGCGAATTTCGAAAACGTGTCTATGACGGTGAGGAGGTACTTGTTGCCCTTGTTCAATTTATGGACGTTTTTCAAATTGCCGCTACTCATCTCCACGAGGTCACTTTGCCAGAGGTCGTCGATGCCCTTGGTTACCACAGCCAAACGTTCGTAGTTGCGGCGTGCAGGTTTATGCAATTCTTCGACGATGGCTTGCCTAGACATTTTTTTAGAGATTACGTTTCAAGAGAAGCACAAGCGTGATGGGATTCAAAGAGGGTGGCACTTCGCTCGTGTTTTGAATGATCAGCTTATCGCCGGCACTCACGTCGAAAACAGTGAGATCTTCGTCTTCGTGTATTTCATATATGTTGCGCGTTTCGTTCCAACGTGCCAGAGGAATATTTCCTGCTTTCTGGACACCACGATTCGATATCAAAATCATGGTGGGAACGCTAGCTTTTCTACCGTGAGACCAGTACGAAAATTCGTTTATCTGAATCGTGCCATCGAGGAGAAACTTGTAGTACGGATGATAAGGATGCAACATGTACAGTTTGTTACCTTCGACGAACGTGGAGATTCTCTGTTGATTGGGTACGCTGTTGATTTCGATGGCTTGCAGAAAATGCAGTTTAGCGAATTTAGTATCGACGCTAACGAGGTTGCTGTGAAGCTGACCCAGCGTGTTTTGTACGGGCAACAAATATTCGACTATGGTATCCGTTACGGCAGAAAACGACGGTTTGATTTTCACTTCCACGTTCAACTGCTTGTAGTTTTCGTTGAGTTCTTGCAACTTGGCACCGAAAGAGGCCAGCGTCGATTCCTGCGTGGATTCCAGCACTCCGACTTGATCTCTGATGTTGACGACGATGTTCTGAAGGTTCTCGACTTGATTCAATTTCGAGCTCTTCTCGGTAAGATCGTTCACGATGCTTCGCATCTCTGTAAACTGCGTGTGAAGGTCGGCGACGCTCTGGGAAGTGGGCAGCGTCGACACCAGCGAACTAATTTCGTCTCGAATCTGTTCCACGTTCGCCGTTTCCGTTTCTAGTCGTTTCAGCATTCGAGATATGTTTCTTTTCAAAGCGTGCAATTCTTTGGAGGTGGGGAGATTGGCCACTTTACTCTCGAGATCGCTCAATGAACTTTTGATGTCGCTCGAATCGGATAGTGCCGTCACCGCCGTTTTCAATTTTTCCAAATCTTCGCTCGAAGGTACGCTCGTCCGTAACGATTCCAAGTCACCCTGTATGTTGTCCAGTACGTGATGAAAATGTGCGAGATTGGATTCGACGTTCAAATTTTCTAAATATTCGATCTTCTGCTGAACCGTGCTCAACGTGTCTTGAATGCTCGTCAACGCTCTTGCTTCAGCGTGAATATTTTTAATTTCTTCGTTGATCAATTCCAAGGACGCCTGAAGCGTAGCGATGGTGGTTTGAATGTGTTCGAAATCTCGATAGGCCTCCAATTGAATTTTTATGTTCGCGACGCTTTTACCGATGACCTGCAGTTCGTCCGACGATGGTAGGTTTGTCATTGTATCTTCCAAAGTCTGCAACTTGGATTTAATTTCTTCCAACGTGCTGGTGAATTCTTCTTGTAATTTGGAAACGACGACATGCAAGCGTTCTACATCAATATCGTTCACAACGGTTTGAAGTTCTGAGAAATTCTTTTCTATTGCGGAAGTTCGTTCTTCGATTTCGAGTTTCAGTTTTTCCAAATTTTTATTTTTCGATTGAAATTGCTGTAATTTGGCCAAATCATTTTGAAGCGAATCCACGCTCAACTGTATATTTTGAACGCTGTCGTAAGAAGGTACGTCGACATAATTTTTTATGAGCGTTTTCAGTTCGGAATCGATTTTCAGAATGGGGTCGAGACATTGCGTTTGGAGCGTAGCGATTTCCGACTCTAAACTTTTGTTTAAGGTTTCCTGCAAAGCGATCAAATCGGTCCTCAACTTCTTAACTCGAATGTCCAACATGAGAATCTCTTCTGCGTGGTCTACACGCTTGGTGTTGCCGAAAATGTCGTTAGGCATTTTGTTAACGGTTATTTATAATAGGATAGACGATTCGTAATTCTACAAAAAGAGGAATGAGTTTGTCGTAATCTCCGAGGAGTTCCATGTAAAGATAATCTCCTGCAGACACATCGTACGTAATGTTAGAAAGCATCTTGTCGTGCTTGATTCGAAAAATGTTCTTGCCGGTAGAAATTTTGATTTCGCCTGCGTTTTCCGGATTCACGGTGATTTGAAGTTTCCCGTCGATCGGAATTTCGTAGAAATGTAAATTGTTATTAAAAACATAAAACATCTTGCCCACATCGTCATTCAGTTTCGTCCAAATGCTGTTGAGGTGAATGATCAACAGACCGTTGAGTTTAGGTAACACGGAAGGTAAGACTTCATGATCTGGTATGGTTTCCATAATGATCTGTTTTTTGAAACCGAACAAATTCATAGGCATGCTGGTTATTTATTCTCACAACGTTGCAACGTTTAGAAAGTCGTTGATTTTGTTTCTGTATTTTCCCTCGTTGGGTTTTCTCGTCACGTCGATCGTCGCGAATCCGAAATCGTCAGCGTTCCGAAAATTGATTGATCAACAGACCGTTGAGTTTAGATAACATGGAAGGTAGAAATTCACGATCTGCCGTGCGGTGTACAGTCTCTATTGTTTGCTTTCGGAAACCAAAGTGATTCATTGTCCTTGCTAGTTATTTATTGTGTATGTGAGATAGTTAATTTTTTTTATTTTAGTTATAGTTATTTAAGTTCATTTTTTTTTTCATTTGCATTGCCTACAATTTTTACTAATTTCTAAACGATAGTGTCCCCAAGGCAACGTGTGGATTCCACAAGACAAAATACATCTTTTATCGTCATGCGGATCTAATGCTACTTTCCTAACTTTGTTTGTTGTAATCACGTGGTCTACACTTTGGATTCTTTGTTCTATGCTTAGTATCGTCGATTGTGAGTAAAGGCAATCGATGTAATCGTGGAAGGTGAGTTTGTTCTCCACCGTATTTTTGCCCACACCTTTTGCTTTCTTCGTGACGCTACTCTCTGTTTTTATGGCATACATCTTCGAACGCAAACCCGCGAACTCGACAATAATATCACCGTTACATTCATCTTTCAGTTTACCTAGGACTTTTTTGTTGAGGGATGGAATTCCAAATCTGTTGGGTTGAGGGTACGCAGAAGTATCGAAATACTCGAGCATGGAAGGATTTTTTATGTCTTCGTATAGGTTAGGTGTTTGTATGCTGTAAATGAAGCTGTCGGTGTCAGTGTACAAAAGTGACATCTTATCATTGAAGAAGGGTTTCATCACGTCGTAATGAAATTCGAACATGTAAAGTTTCGACAAGTCGAGAACCGTTGCGCCAACGTAAATTGGTTTTCTGAATTTCATCAATTTTATATGTAGATTGAAAAGTGCTAAATTCTCGTTGTAAATTTTTCTCGACTTGAATCTAGGATCGGCTATCCACTTCCGACATTTATTCTTATCGGAAATTAATTTCACGTCTACGTGCTTTCTAACATTCTCCATGGTCTTTCCGTACACCGCATTGTTCATTAATTTAAAGAAGTCCTTGTCTAAATCGGAAGTGGCAGCTGTTCTATGTTGTGTGTTAGTTTCTATGTAAGGTCTTAACCACGTGGAATGTTTAAACTTTAGTATTCTTCTAACATTTACTATCTGAACACCCTTCCCAATCAAAAACCGGAGATTCTTGTAGTGGACGACGTATCTCTGTTTAGGGTCCAATGTTAACAAAAGCTTGTCTTGAACCGAGTCGGGTGGACATTTGATTTCGGGAGTCGGAGGCAAATCCGAAAACGTGTCGTGCTGGTGGTCGGAGAATTGGAGATCTACCTCTGCGAGTAAACCACACTCGCTATCGTCGAAATGCATAATATCTATCGAAGTGGGATCTAACCATTCGAATCCCCCGTAAGGAAGTTTCTGAACCATGGCATGTCCGTAGAGATTATTAACGTCGGCGTAGAAGATGTAATTCGATGCTCGATTTGAATCGTAATCTTCTTTCATGTGTACGTTATTAGCTTTCGCATGTCTCTGTACGCATTGCACCATTCCACCTCGTATCCCTCTTTCGATGAATAGCAACATCTCAACGTCCGATATCAGTTCCAGCTTAACCTTTGTCTGGAATAACATTGCCGACCACGCTAATCCCGGTAGACTGTAGAAATACGCTGGATCTAATTTGTAAATATTCGTTGCCGTTTTCCTGAACGCTTGAAAAACATCCGCGAGTATCGTCACGTCCAGTTTTAAGTATGCGTCGTGGTAGTCTCCGAGTGTCCTACATTCTAATTTCTCCCACATGAGTTGCGCGTGTTGGTATTCTTCGTCCGTGATTCCTTTCTCTCTGAGTCTGCTGTAAAATTCTCTTGGAAGTGGAAGAGCGTCGTCGTTAAATTTAGAACCATCACTAACATATTCGTAAGGATAAACTCCTTTACGTCTAACGAGTTCTATGTCTACGTTCGGAAAACTAGCTCTAGTTATTTTAAATTGATCGTCGGTGAGTTTGTTCGCTAAAGCATCCAGACTTGCAGAGAGAAATCTATACGAATCCAGGAAGCGCATCTCGATTGTATTTTTCGTTCCCGGAATCGACACTTGCTTGCTGAGACTAATGTAGCGTTCTTCATTCTCGGCCAAGACACCTATACGTTTCGGATCGTAGCCAAGATGTCTCACCAGGTGGTGAAAATCATATCCGCTTCCATTGTGAAAGAATATGGGGATGAATTTAGGTTTCTGGATTTTAAGATTGCACGTGTTGCAAATTCCACCTATGTAGTTTCCGCTGAAATGATCGTGGTGGAATATTTTTTTGTTCTCATCAGTGAAACTTTGATCACATACCGGACACACCTCAGTGGAATTGTAATTTTGAAGTTCATTTTCAGTTAAAGGTGCCATCGGTTTTGATGTAAGCAGTACGCTACCAATTACCTCAACCTCCTCCACTATTTTTTCCAGGAAGTGTTCGATTACATTTGGCCCGCGGTATATATATGCTTCATTTATTTTATCACGTCGCACAACAACATAGCCGAAACTATTAGGTTGATGAAGCTGGTACGGCGTTGTGGAGGAAATTTCAGGATCCGATTCGCAGTAGGAGAGTGGTTTCAGGAACGCCTCGAAATCTGCGACGATGATTGCGGGATGTTCCAACAATGCCTTGTGCATTTTGAATTCTTCGACTTCGTTCGTTTCAGGCATCAACATTCTAGCCGGTCTGTTGTCGCCGCAATAAATTTTATGTTCGGCAAGTTTCTCGATAGCAATTTGACGTCCGGTGTAATTTCGATAATCGAGTTGTTTTTGATCGTCGAACGTGGTTAGGCATCTCGGGCAAACTTCGATGCAATGTTCATGCTTGGTAGTTTGACTTCTGACCAAACGTGATAGTGAACGAATTAGCGTGTAGTGATGATCATCCTCGTTTGAAATTAGAAGAAGATTAATCACACGAGCATCGTCATCGTCGATATCGCTTATCCTGACGGGATGCACGAGATATTTATCTGACGTGAAGGAATATACATTAATAGCGATGCATTTTCCTACACGATTTTCGAACTTTGTTATATCCGACAATGTCACCGGGTATTCAATGTCAGACATTACACTTTTAAACTCGGTCTCATATTGCTTGTAATTAGAAACCTGTTCTGGATTATTTGACCAATGAATCGGGTGCAGTGCAGCCAACACACACCAGAGGAAACACTTGTTATCGCTGTTCTGTATATTTAGCACAGCCCTCTTGTGTTGAATGTTCGGTGGAAGAGGAACGTAGCTGGAAGCGCGAAGAGGCGAGAATTGGTTCACGTAAACGGTTAACGTGTGAGGACTTCCACACAGAGACCATCCCGACCCTTTAGCCTCGAAATCGTCGTGTTTCTTAACCAGCTCGTTGGAAAGATCAGAATAAAATTCGTCCAAATTATTGACGTCCGCCAAATGAAGAGCCTGGTTTTTTGTTCGATGATAAAAAATACTTGTTGTACCATCGACTTTTTCGTATTCGGAAAATAGATCAACGTATACTTTTATGGAATTATTTTCCAATTTATTTTTTAGAATATTTATCACGGATGTTTTTGTTTCACGCAAGAAACTAAGAATATCCCGGCCTGGTTCCGAAGTAAAAAAGAAATCCTGAATATGACGGTTGAATGCAGATCTAATTGGTTTGCGTTCATTAGATAATTTAATTTGCTTGGAAGTGGAAGCTTCCGTTTCTGAATTATCGATTTTCCTTTTCGATGTTGCTTGTCCGGTCGATGGTTTGCAAATTTTGAGATGTTTACTTAAATTTGTAATGCTGATCATCTTTCCGCATCGAGCACAAGGCTTAGAAGGCAAGGAACGATTAATTCTCGAACCTGTTTCGCTACATCTTGCCCTGTGTACCGATAAATTGTTCCTTGAGATTAGCTTCCCACAAGTAACACATTCAGTTTTATCATTTTTACGATTGAAACTGGTGGTGGATGCCATTGCTTTCTCCAAAATCACAGAAATCAAAAAGTCTAGTATATAGCGACACAATTTTCAGGTATGTTATTTTATATAGAATTTTCTCGGGCGTTCAATATTGTCAACAGTATTATATTTGAGCGCGTCGCTTGTCACCTAAACACTACAGCTCACAGGTCGGGAAAATCTGACATGAAAGCAGATAATACGCTTATGTCTTATTTATATATAATTTTCTCGGGGCGTTCAATATTGTCAACGGTATCATATTTGAGTACGTCGTTTGTTACCTAAACATTATAGTTTATAGGTCGGGAAAATCTGACATGAAAGCAGATAATACGCTTATGCCTTATTTATATATAATTTTCACGGGGCGTACAATATTGTCAACGGTATCATATTAGAGCACGTCGCTTGTCGCCTAAACACTACAGCTCACAGGTCGGGAAAATCTGACATGAAAACAGATAATACGTTTATGTCTTATTTATATATAATTTTCTCGGGGCGTTCAATATTGTCAACGGTATCATATTTGAGCGCGTCGCTTGTCGCCTAAACACTACAGCTCACAGGTCGGGAAAATCTGACATGAAAGTAGATAATACGTTTATGCCTTATTTATATATAATTTTCACGGGGCGTACAATATTGTCAACGGTATCATATTTGAGCGCGTCGCTTGTCATCTAAACACTACAGCTCACAGGTCGGGAAAATCTGACATGAAAGCAGATAATACGCTTATGCCTTATTTATATATAATTTTCACGGGCGTTCAATATTGTCAACGGTATCATATTTGAGCGCGTCGCTTGTCGCCTAAACACTACAGCTCACAGGTCGGGAAAATCTGACATGAAAGCAGATAATACGCTTATGTCTTATTTATATATAATTTTCACGGGGCGTTCAATATTGTCAACGGTATCATATTAGAGCGCGTCGCTTGTCGCCTAAACACTACAGCTCACAGGTCGGGAAAATCTGACATGAAAGCAGATAATACGCTTATACCTTATTTATATATAATTTTCACGGGGCGTACAATATTGTCAACGGTATTATATTTGAGCGCGTCGCTTGTCGCCTAAACACTACAGCTCACAGGTCGGGAAAATCTGACATGAAAGCAGATAATACGCTTATACCTTATTTATATATAATTTTCACGGGGCGTACAATATTGTCAACAGTATTATATTTGAGCGCGTCGCTTGTCGCCTAAACACTACAGCTCACAGGTCGGGAAAATCTGACATGAAAGCAGATAATACGCTTATACCTTATTTATATATAATTTTCACGGGGCGTACAATATTGTCAAGAGCGTTAGTTTCCGTAGAGCTCTCTTTTTCCATCTTTCCTCTAAACAGTGAAGCTGTAGAAGACACAATTAGCTAACCTAGCATACGACATACCTTCCTAATTAATATGGATATTGTCACACATTCATCTTATTTTATACTGTTGTAAATAGAAAAAATTATGTACGGTAAATGTTTTGTATATTATAGGAAAAAAATGCAAAATATCCTCCAATTTTAATTCGAATCGAGTCGAATTTTTACATATTTCCACGCCGCCACATATTGTCCTATTTGCTTCTTTTACTTGCCTTGCTTAATTAACTCTCGCTAATTAGCATTTTTTTGGAAGAAGTCAACTAGAACAACATATGGCGGTATGAGAAATATGTAAATTAAAGAACATTTTAGCAATATATGGGCCCTAGCAATTAGCTTCGTCGACTAGGAGTACTCTTTCAAACATCTTCAGCTAGATCGTATTACTAAACGAACACGTTTAAAATGTTTGGGTGTTGAAAAAGTTTGACCTACTTTTTTATTTCTATTGTTTTGCTAATAGATGGCGCTGATAGTACCCCCTCCCCCTCCCCTCTCCCCTCTTCTCCTCTGCTGTATGACAAATAGGACAAACATAAAAATCAAGATTTTGGAGAGCAAAACATAAAATTTGCATGCATCTGATGTCGAACCAGGAACTTTTATCTTTCGGGGAGTCAATATTATTTTTTTTACTCAGTCGTCATATAACATGAACACACGCAAATATTCACATGTGCTTTTATTATTTTGTGTTCGGTAAGTACAAGTATATTCTTACATAAATTATTGTTTAATTTAATAAATTGTAAACTCAAAGCCTGCTAAACTAACACTCCTTTCTGTCTATTGAAAGCGAATGTTGCGAGCACGCGGAAATAGCACAGAAAAAAAAACCGGATGGAAGCAATTTAAAATCACTGGGGCAAGGTCAGTATTACGAGAGCGTAAAAACACGTGCTTCCATTCAACTTCGAAAAATAAGAATAAATGTGTGCATACGGAACACATATGCTTTCTTTTCACAGTTGTAAAATCATATTAAATTGCGCATGAAGTAAGTTACGGGAAGGCTCTCTTTTTTATGTCTGTGTATATGTTGTACAATTAGGTACAAGTATTGTACAATTAGGTACAAATTGTTGTACAATTATTTTCCCAGTTGTCCAGTTGGAGTTGGGGGGGGGGCATAACGCTGGTATTATTTGTAATCACAGTGCTTACTCATGTATTTTGTTTAATATTTTATTTCAAATTCACTGTCAGAAACTAGTGTTGTTAGTTTCTGCATGTAGGTTTATTTACTCTGTTGGTTGTCACTGTCAAGTTTTTAGTATTCGTACAGCATAAAAAGTTATAACCCCCCTCTCAAAATATATACATTGTATACGCCAAGATGCCCAATAGCCTGGCAACACATCATGAAAAAACATGCCAAGAAGACCCAGTGGGTTTATAAGTCAGTGCTGCCAATTCCTATTTGTAGGTTAGCTTAGCCAGTGAAAGATCATATAGTAGAATTTTTGTAGAGTGGGTGTTTGCGAGTTCCACGATGCCTTGCCCGAGGATACCCTATGCAGTGTCATCCTAATTGCAGAAAAGTCCTTCGTCCACGACGTGAAGAACGAGAGGGTCACAGAGCAGTTTTAAAATTCATAAAAAATTGCCACATACTAAAAATCAACATCCAACACATTTTAGGTTATATAAAATTTGTGAAAAATACTAAAATATTAAAACAAACAGAGTCCCTTGTAGCTTAGTTCGGTACGTAAATAAAAAAAATGATAGGTTAAGTTATATCACTTAGGATCGTAAAAAAATTAAAAAATCGTAAAAAAAAAAATAGGTTAAGTTGTATCACGTAAGATCGTGATATACCTACCAAGTATAAATAGAAAAAATGAGTGCAGCGAAAATTTGTACTAAAACATCGCTAAACGCTATAACATCGACAAAAAATTGTCAAAATATGTCAAAAACTTATATTCGATTGATAAAAAAAAATACCTACAAAATATGATCCTCAAATAATAACGTTCAAACAGTGCATAAATAAAAAAAATAATAGGTTAAATTATATCACTTAGGATCGTAAAAAAAATTAAATAATCGTAAAAAAAAAATAGGTTAAGTTGTATCACGTAAGATCATAATATACCTACCAAGTACGAGTGGGGGAAAAATGAGTATAGTGAAAATTGTACTAAAAACATTGCTAAACGCTAAAACATCGACAAAAAATTGTCAAAATATGTCAAAAAGTGATATTCAATTGGTAAAAAAAGAGGATACCTACTAAGTACGAGTGGGGGAAAAATGAGTATAGTGAAAATTGTACTAAAAACATTGCTAAACGCTAAAACATCGACAAAAAATTGTCAAAATATGTCAAAAAATGATATTCAATTGATAAAAAAAAATACCTACAAAATATGATCCTCAAATAATAACGTTCAAACAGTGCATAAATAAAAAAAATGATAGGTTAAATTATATCACTTAGGATCGTAAAAAAAATTAAATAATCGTAAAAAAAAGGATAGGTTAAGTTGTATCACGTAAGATCATAATATACCTACCAAGTACGAGTGGGGGAAAAATGAGTATAGTGAAAATTTGTACTAAAACATCGCTAAACGCTAAAACATCGACAAAAAATTGTCAAAATATGTCAAAAAGTGATATTCAATTGATAAAAAAAGACCATACCTACAAAGTACTACTTTGAAACGCCTAATATGCACTACTCTGACAAAAAGCTGCTTTTTATTGTTAGACAATCATTGTAAAATAGACTAAGCTTAAATGTAACACTACTTCAAATAATACTAATAATAAACGTTGTTGTAACGTACGGCTTGTAAGTTACAGAAAACAACATTACTTGTTGTAAAATATCGCTACAATATCACCATTCCAATTACATTATTCATTTCCAGAAATCTCAAGGGGAGCAAATGCTACCCATGGCTCTTCCCTGCGAGCGCCCTTTGTGGCTTGTTTTTCTGCATTTGACGTTCCTTTAAAATAAAAAATTCCTGGTCAAAAGAATGGACTATGACCCATACCAACTTGTCTCCCTCCTTTGAGTATGCCACTAACTTCGGAATTGTAACACAAAGCTTTATTATGATTGAGTTGCTGTTTTAAGTACACTTTATGCACTGTAAGGCTAATCGGGACTGGACCTACAGTTTATAGTGGAATCCGAAACAGTGTGTGCCTCCACCGGGTATCGACCCCCGGGAGCCCTTGATTTAAAGGCGACGATGCTACCACTACGCCATCGGGGATGCGCACAGAGTTTATTAGTTATCTTTAATTCCTCGCAGGTGACAGCATTTGAGGGAATTTATACTTCGCAACTGTATTACGCTCGACGAAGAGGATGAAGGGATTAAGAGCCACTCTTTTATTACACTCTTGTATCCGGCATCTGTGGAGCAATCTCGCGCATAACGGTAGAGAAGGGGAGAAAGGGAGTGGACGGAGCAAAGCTTTCCGCGCTGCTGCTAACGGATGGTAGCTGCAGCCTCATTTTCCCCTCCACTCTCACGCGTTCGTTGGTCGAGCCCTCTAGTACTTGCGAAGAGACATGTTCTCGGAAGTTTGCTCTACAGATTCCCGGGACAGTGTGTTGAGGCTGGGTGAATCCCAAAGTTTCTAAATTCAGGAACCTAAATTTCCACCTGAAATTACCATTCGAACCTGGGACTCCAGCAAATTAGACTAGATCAACGCAGCTCTAGTTCAACATATGTGAATTGTTTTTACGCCATATCTCTTGTATAAATAAATTGAAGGAAAAAACAAGATAAAATAGTTGCAAGAACCTACCCTTCCCCCCACCCCCCCACACACGAAATGTAATACATGTATCATTGGAACAGAGAACATTGTAAAGCGGAAGAGACAGTTTTGAGATCGATTTACAAGAAAGATCCTGATAAATGCTAACAGGAGAAAAAAACAGTAACAGATTTATCTTCCTCTGACGAGAGAAAGCTTTGTGCGATGTGTTTCGCGCAGAAACGTCGATGTTCATTCGCCGAGGCGAGGTTCCCGCTGATGAAAAGCAGAGTCAAAGTGAAGGAAAGCATTCGGCTGCAATGAGGCAGTTATAACGACGCCTAATTTGCGAAGGGGATTAGAAAAAAGTTCTAGGAATCGGGGGAAATCCGGCTGCCAAATGTAATTTAGTGCATGGCAGCAAGTTTCTCGGAAATTCGCATGCCGGGGTACTAACGAGCGAGAGGGTTGTACGGGTGAAGTTAATTTACTTTGAAAGTAAATTTAAGATACTTAAATATTACTTGTACAGCCTGTGCCGTAAGATACGAACCTTCTCAAGCAGTTGAATGCAACAGACAAATAGGCTCAAATCTTTACTGTAGTTTTATTACTTGGTACCGGTATTTTTTCTTTAGGTGATCAATTGACTATACTCTGTCCTCGCTATCGCTGAAGCAAGGCCGCGCATGGCGGCTGAGAAGGGGGGATCGAGTGGGCAGAGCAAAGCAGTACACGCTGTTGCGAAGGCTGGTAACTGCAGTCGGTTTCCCCCACTGCACGCAATCCTGTACCCTCTCACGTGTTCATTGGTGGAGCCGTCTCGCGTCACTATTTGCGTATAGACTTGTTTTCGTTTCCTTGCTCCAGAGATAACCGGGACAGGGTATAGGTCTTACAATGAACACAAGAACAAATCAACTTGTAGTATACCGAGATCTTTCTTCCTAGAAAAGTGCACTGGGTACAGGTATGATGACGAGACGAAGTGGTTAATTGTGAAACATACATACGGATCAGCGATATGCAGCTCAAGTAAGCCGGCCCCCGTGGCGGAGTGGTTAGCACATTGCGCTACGACGCCAGGGGTCCGAGTTCGAATCCCGGCCCGGGCATGGGTATTTGTGAGTGTCCATTCAAAAATTTCATCATATCATCACTCATCCCCATCTTCGCAAAGTAGCCAAAAGTGGCACAAAATGCGAAGTACATTTAACTAAATTAATCAATCAAGCAGCTAAAGTAAGATGTATCGAAACATATGAGTACGACATGTACACATCCATAATTTTGCAAAGAGAAAGTACAGATGGATGACATATGTCTATCTCAGAGGAGGCTTTACTGAAATATATTTAGGAAGAAACCAGGAAAAGGAACAGAAAAAGCATCATCATCCTGTACGATTCCTAGGCTGTGAAATTCGTCTTTTTACGCCTCGGACTATACACGGAGATGATTGGCGATTGATGAAATGTAAGATGACAAACAAATTGAGACAACTCATGTCATACCCAGGGTTGAACAAGGACCCTTTGGCTTCGTAGCGCGTTCCAACATTTATAATAAAGAATAAATATACATACCTATGACCAGGGCTCGAAAAATCCCGGTCGCCAGGTCGCCATGGCGACTAAAAATTTCAGCCGGGCGACTGTGATCTTTTGCTGAAATGTTGCCGTTCTTTTAAGTTTGCATGTACGAAATTTTGAAGATTCTAAGTTCAAATTGCAGTATAGCAAGTTAGCAAATATTTTTTTGGAAAAACTCAATATGCTGACCAAGGCAGAAATTTATTTTATTTTGAAACATAAACTAAACGTAACGTTTCAACCTTCTAGCAAGGTCTTCTTCAGACTCTGTACCAAGTAAAGTTAACGGCAAAGATAATGGTAAGCAAATTGTCCACCGCTATTTTATTTACTTTTTTATTCTACATCCTGTGTTGTTTTAAGGAATGAAACTATGTTGGTTCGAAGCACGCGTTGTTCTCTGCTTATTGAAGTTATTATTTCAATTAAGTGTCATCATTTAGTGTAATTCAAACCGAATGAAAATGGTGGTGGACAATTCGCCTTTGTTTCTTTCGCCGTTGGGTGTACAAAAGACATTGCTACAAGGTTGAAACGTTACGTTTAGTTTATGTTTTCTAATAAAATAAATTTCTGCCTTAGTCAGCATATTGAGTTTTTCATATCATAGAAACTAGGCTTAATGGTGTTACGATTTTTATTTTATCAACGTTGTGAACATTTCATAGAATCAGTAACTATTCCTTACTCTTTTGTCCTCCAACCCCAAATTTTCTGCTTTCTAACATGATTTAACAATGTTTTGAATACGGTGATGCTCAACTTCTTATAGTATGCACAATTGCCAGTAGGTGGTTTTCTGGCGCCTAAATTTCAGAGCTGGCGCCTAGTGCAGATGAAGATTTTTCGAGCACTGCCTATGACTAAAATATTTTCTGAAATTGTGTGTAAGGGAGACCCATGCTTCCACATATGCAAATCCTGGTTTGATAATGGTTGAGATTACCGCCCAAGGATGACGTGTATTCCAAATATTTTTGATCTCACTCACAACTCTAAGTTTAGCATCCAAACCTTCTGTGTGTAAAATAAGCTTAAATACAAAGTTTCAATTCAATTCAACTGTTCCATTCCCAACAGAGAAGCGTAGATAATGCCTTGTGGAAACAAGAGAATGAATTGTACAAAGTTCATATTCATTGATCTGACACCGATCGGGCAAAAACAGGATAAGAGAAAAGAAGGGGAGCCACAAAGCCAAAAGGCGATAAAGGCATAGGAATAAAGGACCATTGACAACCAAGGCATAAATAAAGCCTGCTTACCACGGGGTGGTCTTTGTACGCCGCGTAACTTTGCAGGAAAACAGATGTTTCAATAAACTTGGTATATTAAAGGGACACAAGACGAGGCGATATTTAAAATGTAGTCAAGGGTGCGATTGTTGACTTTGATCTTCCTCCAAAACCGTGGCAGGTGTTTGCAGTTCCTCTCTCGACGTGAGAGCTCCATTATCGGAGAGATGTGCGTGCTCGTGCGTCGGCGTGATTTATGTTACGCAATTTATCCCCTCTCGCTGTCTTTGGTCCGGATCAAAAAGAAAAAAATGAAAGCGTTCTGTGTAATCTGCAGGCGATGGTACCTTTCCGCCTCTAAAAATGGAAGAATATACACTGACGGAATTCGTAAATAGAGAATCCATGGTCCTTACCACGAGGGCGGTATTCTTGAACGTGTAAATACCACGTGGAAGACATGCTGCTCTGTTGCCACAGGTTTTCAGCGGTTATAGTTCAGTTGAGTATGGATCAGCACCGCCGTTGTTAATTACTGTGAAGCGCCCCCTCTCCCAACCAGACTAGAAAAATAGTACATAAATGCTGATTTAGTAAAAAAAAAAATATTTTATAAGGAAACGCAGACGACACGACACGGTTGCGAGAGACATGCAGTATGATCGTAACATAATTGCCTATGTGGAAATCGGCCTGAAGTCATTAATTAGTAAATCCTTTAAATAGTGCGTGGCTGCCAATCCTCAGAAATACAAGTTATTTTACACATTCTCGTTAAGTTATAAGTCTGCACACATCTCGTGGACCCATCTTAAGAACTTCACACATCTTATCCAGTCTTCTCCAGATGTACCCTCTCGGTAGGGAACGGAACAATAGATCCAATCCTCGTCCGCACCATCTTCATTGTCTGTGGAACGAACTGAATAGATTCATCGCCAGCCGATTCCCTCATCCGAAGTAACATCCATAACAATGGCTTCTGGCTTCATTTTTTTGAAATTTCCAGTTTCTTTTTGCTTTTCTCTTCTGTAAAATATTCCTCGTGCATTTGAATGCTTTGTTGCCACTTCATACTAGTTCCTTGTGGAAAGGAGGTGATGTAATTCCCGATGGTTTAGTATTATTTAACACTGCCAGCTGGTACGCTAATACTGGGTGAGTCTGTTTAAAGAGGCCCCGTGGAAAATGTGCTCCTTGCATGTAGGCACCCCTGGTACACCGAAGAAAAGAGCGGGGTACAGAACAGTCCAGCATATCGGTGCCAAGCAGTTTAGACAACTTGACAAAAACGTAAATTAATGAAACATCTCTCCTGTAAATACAGTACAGTGTGACAACAACCTACCTAGAGGAGATGATGGAAATGTCCTCCGTTGACCTCGAGGCACATGTGCAGACGGTACCACATGTTCTGAAAGACACTGGCGAGGACATCCTGCGCGATGGCCTAGATAGCTGTGATAATGTTCTGATCCGCATAGCGGTTGACTGGGACACTCGCAACTGTTGTGCCAAACGCCGAGATGATTTTCGTGGACTGCGTATCATTAGCTGCGCTGCGTCGCCCACTTTTGCCTCAGTGTGGACAGTCTTTGGACACAATTTTGGCCTATTCAGCACGGATCCGGTTTCCCGCCATTTTGCAATCAGTTTTTGCATTACTGATTTGGTTGGGGCCTTCGCTGGAACTCCATTCAACGCGAACTCCGTCGTAAACAAAACTGCACACTGTTTCCAAGAACCGAGGCGTGCATACGTCTCGACAACAAAGATACGTTGCTGCACCGTTAACACCATGCTGACCCGCCGAACCACACACACAACTTTCCTCGCTGCTCAACTGTAGTCAACTGACCTGCACGCTGCCTGCATCAAGGTCACTACTGGACACTTTCTTTTCAATCCCCCTCTGTCAAGTTAACTGCTTGGCACCGATATCCTGGACTGTTCTCTACCCCGCTCTTCTCTTTGGTGTACCAGGTTTGCCTACATGCAAGGAGCACATTTTTCACGGGGCCTCTTTTAACAGACTCACCCAGTATTTAGTTATCACGTCTTCTTAGTTCACAAAAACTTTCGTACATCAATCTGAAAACTTCTCTCCTAGCACAGTACCAAGTGTACGTTTGATGTCAATCGTTATAAACCTTTTAACACTTTACATAGTCCAGAAGGGTGCATTTTGGGATTTGAAAGACTTTAGATATCTTTAGAAATCCTATTTATTTTCACTCTTCACTGCTTTAATAGTTTTTTTTCATTGCTTCTGACGACCAGTTTTCTTTTCGGCCAGGCATCTGGATAATAAATATCGCAAGTAGTTAGTATTTAAGAAGGGTGCATAATATCGAATGGTCACAATTAGGCACAAATTTAGAATCCGAAATTAGGCAACGTAGTTGTGTATTCAATATGGGGTTCTGTCAGTTCGCTCCATGAAATAACGTGATTAAAACTAGGTAGTTATAGTTCCCACATCTCTTAAGATTACATCAAGTTCGTAAAGAAGCGAGTAAATACTAACCTTTCCGTTGTAAGCCTTAAGTTTGAAGTGTGAAATATTATCAAAACTCGTGAAAAGTCAAAAACTACAGCTACAAACGCAACGTTCAAGGTCAGGATGCAACTGTTGGACAAATAAACTTGTCATTTCTCATAACCTGCACGTCGACGCTGCTGTTCTGGGGTGACTTATTGAGAAAAACTAAATATGCTGACCAAGGCAGTAATTTATTTTATTAAAAACATAAACTAACGTAACGTTTCAACCTTCTAGCAAGGTCTTCTTCAGACTCTGTATCAAGTACAAAAGTAACCAGATACAACAAAAGGGCAATATATATACACAAACATATATATACATTGTATATATATTGCCCTTTTGTTGTATCTGGTTACTTTTGTACTTGATACAGAGTCTGAAGAAGACCTTGCTAGAAGGTTGAAACGTTACGTTAGTTTATGTTTTTAATAAAATAAATTACTGCCTTGGTCAGCATATTTAGTTTTTCATAATCATGGAAACAAGGCTTAATGGTGTTATGACTTATTGAGGTATCCGAAATTAGGCAAGTATTCGAAATTCGGCCACTTCACTCTATGTCCATAGAATATTAAAATACTCCCAAGGCAGAATTTATTGTATAGAAACAGAGAGGAGGAAGAGGAGGGGATTATATATGAGGTTCAGTGCTAGGAATGTGATAGTGTGTACAGTCTTGGACACTGCTGGGTTTTAACGACCCTATTGAAGAAGCACTGAAGCATGCCCTCTGTGTCTGACCACCAAGCGCCTTGTGAGTAGACAACCCAAACAACATTCCAATTCTGCGGCTTGTATACCAGTCAAGGGTATACATCTTGGGAAATTCAGCAGTGATGCCAAAGAGAAATACGAGATGAAGATTGTCGGAATTAATGTCTCGTGTTCTTGACATCGAATAATACTCGGTCCACGTTACGTTCCATTATTTAATGTTGTTTGGGAACGAACCTGACGGAATGGGTTTATATTTTCACTCCTTGCATTACAATAAGTTCTATATTTTACAATTATATTAATGCTTTGAACGAAAATAATACCTAGAACAACATCAAACACACGTTCACACCACTCTTGTCACACACATGCACGTGAAAACACACAGACAAAGCAAAATTTTAACTTCCAAGTGAATGTCCAAATAACAGTAAACGGAGAAGAATGGCATATTTCACAGAAAGAATGCGTCTATTTTTGACATACGTGGTTTCTATCAGTAGACAATGAAACAGTTATCAGTGAAATTAAGATGGATTTGCTTTTCCAGGTGTTGAGGAAGAAACAGACTGACTGGAGAAAAGAAAACATGGTGTTATTGATAGTCTGTTGGTTAGCGTGCAGAGCTTTCATCAGCGAGGCCTGGGTTCTATCCCCACCATGGGCAACATTTTTATTTTGTCTAGCAGTTAACAAGTATATTATATTGTTTTCTAGGCATTTTAACGAAAGGATAAACATAAAATTTAATATTTTAATCTGTCCTTTCATTCTTCTAATAGGTTCTCTATCACAAGGGATATAGAGATTCTCTATCTTGGCGAAGGATATCTTCTCAATGCTTTCGTAGCTACGATTCTTCATATGTACTCACGAAATACCACGAATCTAACGAAAACACACAGATATATTTTAAACAAGATACACACCTCTCATCGAAGGTTCCAGGCTTGAGTTCCGGATTTTTTTGCGAGGGTGATTTTTTCTGGGTGTCTATCATCCTCGTCTAAAAAATATTCCTCACTATTCCCGTGATTAACTTAGGGAGAGAACTAAGCTACTCAAATAACAAAAGTACAGAAAATGCAAGACACATTTGCCAGGCCATGTTATACTTTGGGAATTAGCAATCTGAAAATAAATTTTCGGTTTAGTCGACTACTTACAAAAACGTTTCGTGTTGTCTCGTTTGGAGTGTTTGCTATCGTGTCGAACTAACATGCTGGCAACCTGAGTTCGAGCCCACCGGAAGATAACATCTTTTTGTCTAATTTCATCCAACATTATTTATAAAACTGAGGTTTCTCCAAAACCTTTTGAATTACATGCCACTTCGTATGTCGGTAATCTGAAAGCAGCAAAGATGAAAATTTATTGTTCCGAAGCGACGATGTATTTGTGTATATGTTGAAAAATCACAGTTATTAGCGAAAAGCATGCAGCCATGTTATCATTGAGATCGCTAGTTGTCAGTGCTAATATGGCAGAAGTTACATTCTGTCAACACACCAACTTTCACGTTCTCCGTAAAATGATTACCTTCCCATGTTTCAAAACCGTCCATGCAATGAAACGCCACTCAAAGAAAAAATCACCAAGAAAAACAGTCAATCAGTAATGAGATATAACGTCATTTCTAGATTTGCACACATGAACATCCGAAATTTATCTATCAAAAATGAAATACGTGTTGCTAAAAACATAAAATATATTTGTTAAAAAACTAGATAAAAAAATTTAAAATGTAATTTCTAAAGAGAAAAATTATCGTTCTCCTGCGGTGGACTCGAACTTTCAGACCCGACTTGCCTTAAGTCCACCTGCTCTAACCAACTGAGCTACCCAGGAGAACTAAGAAAGAAAGCTTAAATGTTATTGTTAAAGTGACACATGGTATTTGCACATGGAAAACATTGTGGGGCCATTTTGGCATTTCAATACCCGTGTTATACAGCAGTTCCCCTTTGGAAATAACATGCGAAAACTTTTATTTTCACTATATCAAAGCATAAATGCAAAGATTCAGTTTCCAGTCGTAAGAAATATTTCTCAAAATTGGTGCAATACCGAGACAACAGCAAGCAAGCATCTTAAACAATGCACCTTAACATTAACAATGATTCAAGCTTCCTCGGATAGATGGCACTACATTAGCTCCTGCAAATAAGACATTAAAATAGGTTGACAACCGAGCAATGGAATTACGTTAAGAAAACTTTAGGATGACAGAATTGAAGTTATATAATGTACATTAAAGATAAGTTTATTACTACTGTACAAAATCAAATGTTTTTACAAACTTTTAGAGAGCTTCAGGAAGTTACGTAGTATTTTTGAGAAGAGACTTTGTACAACTATGACAATACTAAAATTGCAACACTTTAGAGT
This sequence comes from Lepisma saccharinum, assembly GCF_977018435.1. Classification (NCBI taxonomy): domain Eukaryota; kingdom Metazoa; phylum Arthropoda; class Insecta; order Zygentoma; family Lepismatidae; genus Lepisma; species Lepisma saccharinum. The sequence continues at coordinate 205,452,360 of NC_139229.1, read as the reverse complement.
TTAACCAAGGAAAAAAAGAGACGTCACTCTACAAGGAAAAATGACAAGTCGAAAATCAAGTCAGTCAGTAGTTTGCAGTGTGCCGAAATTCTGAGTGCAAATTACTCTCACACTTTAAACGTGTATAATGTTATATAGAGCTACAACCTTGGTGACAATGAAGTTCGACCAGAAAGGAATACGTGATTAAATGCACAGAGGCATAGGCGGTGGAATGGGTGACCCGCAGAAGTGACGCATGTGTGTAAGAGGAGGCGTGTGAGCAGGCAAGAATCGTGATCCCAGCATATTGCACCCAAGGTCACGTAAAGAACAAAAACGGGGAACTATACGCGTGACATTGAACTTCAACTAGGCACCAGACCTATACGGTAAATTCCAGATAGTGGCGCATTCGACGGAAGCATGACGTCACGGACACGATAAGGGAGTCCGCCGTATATAAGCGCGTGCTGTGCACCGAGGAACCGCAGTGCATCATCACCATGGCCAGGGGCAAACCTATTGACAACACCGTGAGGAGAAGAGTGGTGGAGTTGCAACGGGATGAACTCAGTGAACGTGAAATAGGGCGCCAACTGAACTTACCCAAGTCAACCGTCCACTGCATCATCAAACACCACCAAAATACGGGTACTACAGAGCCAGGTAAGGCCCCCGGTCGAAAACGCCTGCTGAGCGTGCGTGACCTACGGATATTTAGGCGCTACATCCAGACCAACAATCATGTTTCTGTGGCCGAATTACGACTGTGGACTCGAGAACGCTTTCACTTTGAAGTGTCAACCAGAACCATTCGCCGTTACCTACAGCGATGCGGTTACCGAGTGTACAAGGCGAAACGTAAACCCTTCCTTTCCATGTTGAACAAAGGCTATCGACTACGGTGTGCACGAATGTACCGGGGATGGACATTTCGGCAGTGGAACAGGGTTTTGTGAACGGACGAATCCATTTTCAATGTTGTGTACGGGAAAATACGGAAAACAGTCATTTGTCGGAAGGAGGAACAGAATGAAGCAAAATGTTATGCACGTCGGGTACAGAAACCTGCGTCAGTGATGGTATGGGGATGCATGACGGCATCTGGGGTTGGCCCACTACACGTCTGTGAGGGCATTGTTAATGCACACGCCCATACACGCATACTGGAGCGGCATCTTCCCACAGTGCGAAGGCACCTGTTCCACAGGCGGCGTCTCATCTTTCAACACGACAATGCCAGGCCTCATACAGCGTGGCTGACAAGAGAATGGTTGACTCGCCATCACGTGCGAACTCTGCCATGGCCACCATCGAGTACCGACCTCTCGCCCATTGAGAATGTGTGGCGTGTTCTTACGCGACGTGTGCAACAGAGGGGACCCACGACAGTGGCTGCTCTTATCGCCTACCTGCAGGAGGAATGGCACCGCATCGACGTGGAATACCTTGAACGACTCGTCCGCAGCATGCCCCGACGCATTGCCACAGTTATTCGCCGACGGGGCGGCTTCACACCATGGTAAACAGGATCCCCTCTAACAGTGGTCGAACTTCAATGTCACGTGTAGATGGACGAAAATGTTTTATTTTGTGTGGACACCATACATTGCTGCGTTGCAGCGGAAATTTATGTTTTCCTTTGTTCCATGTAGCCTGCTGAATAAAATATGTTCAGCATATGCATGTGTTCTCCTTCTTTCACAACGCACTCCTATATTTGTGACTGGTCGAACTTCATTGTCACTAAGGTTGTACTACAACAAGCACAGCCGAACTTTTTTCATTACGCCCCTTTTGAGCAAGCCGAGGTGGTTGTAAAACCGTGACGTCATATTTTTTTGCCATCCTTAGTGTGAAGGCAAGATGTGCTAGGAAAAATGTTCTGAGTAAGTGTGTGTGTAACCTCAAGAACAAAAATCTTGATCAGTCTTATCATTTGTTTGTTCAATACAAAACGAAAAATTGTAAAAGCAAAACAACAGAAAGTACTTTGTGTTTTGTCAATATTGTCGATATTTGACCCGCAGGATCCAAAAAAATTAAAAGGACAAATACCATAAAGCAAAAGCAATGGATCCAGAGCTGCTCTTTTTTCAATTCTTTCCAGCACTAACCATGGGTAAATTTGTGTTTTTGCTTATTTATATTTTTTCTATGCACCATTACATTCCTGTATTCTGTGTAAGTTGTGTTGCGATGCTTTCAATATGTGCTTTTTCTATTAAAAACAAGATCGTTGTATGCTTTACAGTGTTGAAAATAGCAGACACTCGGAGAAGTTTCATCTTCATGACGTCACAGAAAACCTGCAGGAGTTGTAAACATGGGGGCTGGAAAAAAGGCGAGTTATGACCAGACCTTCAAGAGTGGGGGAAACTAGCGGTCTACGGACCTTGTAGTGGAACCACATGGAAAAGAGCCTGTAGTGCTGTTTCCACGTACTCTAGTTGTTTGTCTGTATGAACGCCCCCTGCTTGGAGGGGAGGGACAGAGTGTATCATGCTTCCTTATGGCCCTAGTCGAACGGGTGAAGAGGGAGGTGCGTGGGGACTTTTGGCCTAAGCTTTTTTGTTTGTGGTCGCTCTACAGCACAGCACCCTACGACGTCAGGGATCCGTGGGGTGGTTCAAATCTCGCCATGGGCTTGTACAGGGTCAACGAAGTTAGTAATAAGTTTGTTTTATAGAGCTTACATTGATACATAACATAACCCACAGCTCTACAGCACCTTGGCGGGGCTTGGCTTACCTACCGACTGCTGGTCTCCCTCCCACACTGTTCCTCCGTCACCTGTTATAGCGTGGAGGTCTTAGACCAGTATTGGGGTGACGGGTGATCGGCCCGACGAACCCCCAGCCGTTGTTGTAGGTCTTCTCGACCGGGTTACGCTCACTCACTCGGAGCTTCCCAATTTCCTCACGATGGAGGGTTGCCACCGGCCCTATACGTATCCTTAAAATACGCGTTTCTATTTTTAACATGCCTTCTCTATTATAATGCCTCTTTTATGCCAACCATCGTCATCATTGTCATCAACCATCAATGATTTCATCAATATATTTAATGGGGACATAACACAAAGTTATTGGAAACACGCTCTGCACTTAGGTTTTATGAAACTCAGCGTATAGCTCAACCCTTCCGTCCTGGCCTGGCGGGTTTTGGGTGGCATGTTCTCCATCATCCAGCATACTTCCCGGAGCCTGCTCCGAGCGATTAGCATCTCTTCGCTCCTTTGAAGAAGCATCTCAGAGGACGCCGGCTTCACTCGGATGATGCTGTCAAGAACGAAGCAAGGATTAGGCTCCGACAACAGGACCCAGAGTTCTATGAGACAGGCATCATGAACCTCGTGTAGCGCTGAGATAAATGCTTGAACCGGGAAGGGACTATGTTGACAAGTAGTGTATGAAGTGTCCTTTTACGTGAGTCCGTCTGTATTCGTCTAATAAGTACCTACTGAAATTTGCAGGCTTTGTATTTCATTTCCGATCATCCCTAGTAGATAGAATAAACTAAAAATAACATTTAACTTGCATGAGCGCTGTCCAAATCGATGAATCAATATACAATTTAGTCTCTTGGTACAGGTGTGTCCGCACATGGGTGTGTGTGCTATTTGCAATAATTGTTCAACGGACACCACCGCTCCAGTGAACCTTCGATTGGATTGGTTTCAGCGAGTCGACGAGGGAAGGACTGTCTCTATCGACAATCGAAACACACCGTCATCAATGTTAATCTCGTTCCTAGAATTCTGATGCTCCCAACAGAGGCACAGATGAAATTATTTAAAGCGAGGAGTGGGCCGAGCGCCGTAGGGGTTGGATAGAGTTGAAAATTTTACGTGGCACGTGACATCGGAATTCTCGCAAGCATTCGTCCGCAGGATTTGGGATTCAATTACAATTTCATTAAATACGGAAAACATCCGAGTTATTCAGAGATTCGGTTGAGTCGGACTAAACTTGGAACGAGGAAGGAAACTGGATGATCACTTGTTAATGAAGATATTTGTGGTAAGGTGGTGGCGGGTCTAGAAAAAATAAGATCGCACAACCAGTTGGGACACGGAAGGATCCAACTGTTTTGTCTGTTTAGGATAATAATTTCTGGTGTTGTTTTTCTTTGTCATGTACAGTGGAATCTACTAGTATTGCTGGGCAAATTGTCCATGACTCTCTCATTATTTTCCCCTTACATCCTGTGTATTTTTATGCGATGGATTTTTATGAATGCTGGTGCAGAAGTTGTCAACAGTTTGTTTTGAGATTTCTCTTAATTCTTGAAGCATCTTATTGGGTCAATTAAAGTGCAAGGACATGGTGATGGAGAATTTGCACGAAAATACTCATGCATTCCACTGTACATTGAAGTGTTCTTTTAGCCCCAACGGTAGACATGGATAATCTTAAGCAGAGTACATGAGTACATTTTAATTTATTTTTCTAGTATTGCTATATCAAGTGCAGAAGAGGATGAGCGTGCAGCTAATGACTTTCTTCTTCAGCAGACGCCAGAAACTGCATCTTGAAATTAAGTCCGTTATGTCTGTGACTTTGGATATCCATGTTACTGTCTTATCTTCCTTTCCGCCATTCAAATTACTACAATAATCATCTGCAGTTTACAAGAGGATCGTAACGTTCTACGATTGGTTAACTGATTGATTTTCATATCATGGGCACATCAACGCATAGGCTACTATTAACCCATCACACAGTGTGGGGATAAGTTCCTTAACTACTTTAAAACAAAACTGACAAGAAAAGAAAATGACTCAAAAATTTCCTCACTCAAATTATAAAACTATCACAGTCATAGATTCCTCAGGAAGAACTAAAAATATACTGTATCCGAGTATAACATCTCCGTACCCTATTACAGTCGGGCCGCGATAAGAAGCGGTGTGCAATCAGAACGCAGAGCGGCAGAACCTGACCAAATGCTGTCTCCTCGTTGGCTACCATGTGGCTGGGGGTTTTCTGCGTTGCCACGTTCGCACAAACAGGCGGACAGGCTAATCAGCTGTTGGCAAGCTCGGGAAAAAATAAAACGTCACGAGAAATTAAGCACGTACGTATCAGTATGCTAATATATGTTATTTTCGTCCTAAAGTGATAAATTAACGAATCTAGACGTTTGAGTCTGACGATCCTTGTAGGTTAACGTTAACTTCCCATGTGAATTTTACTTTCTGGCAAGCATGAAACGTTTGCTGCTCTGAAAGAACCTCTGTTGTGTTTTTTTATTATGGAACATTGCAAGCATCACCTACCGGCATCTTTTTACTTGTGTTGTATCGTATCACAATTACCTACAAAAGAAAATGTGTCTTGTGTTATGAAGAACTATTTGCCTTCTTTGTCACACCGCGGCGTTCGTCTGTTTCTCAACTCGATACCGACCGCAGCTATACCCACCCGCTTATTGTTTTTGTACTCGTATATGAAACTCGCCCTTGTTTTGTAATGACATGGAATTTATACTTCTGTGACATTGTTGAAGCTTCAGAACGTACAAATGAAATGCATGTCTTGAAAATTAGGGCGAATTTATAAACAAATTACGTACAAATTGGTTCTGTAACACGTTTTTAAATTATATTTTGTGGAACCTATAACAATTTACCTCTAAAACAGAATTTCACAGAACTGAGTTACTGTATTATGGAGAAGAATGTATCAAGAACAAATGAATTGTGTGTGAATTGATTGATTAATTAATTGGGTTGGTGTTTTAAAGTCCACTTTATGCACACTACGGCTAATCTGGAATGAACCTGCAGTTGGAAGTGGTATCCGAACCACTATGTGCCTCGAAAGGGTACCGTACCCAGGACTACTTGATTACAAGGGGACGACGCTTACCCTACCACTGTACCAACGGGGAGCCACATGTGGGTGTGGGAAGTGAGATCTTTTGGGAAGCTACATGAGAATACAGGCTCTGGCAATACAGAGTTCAATAAATTACAACGAAACGCTTGGCGATTGCTCGATTTTCTTAACATTAATGACACATTTGGTACATGTGTTATTAATGCTTCGAGCTACCTGTATGTAAAAACATAAAAATGAATGAAAGAACAGAAGTAGTATCAAAATCATTTCTCTTCCCTGTGTACAGTGGTGGAAAAAAGTTCTTCCCCATAAGACTTCAATGGCAGTAAATAATGCCGGAAGGGTAGGCAACACACATTGCACAATTAGGTGATCGGGTGATTCTGTCTGTCTCAAGAGCAACTCGTCTTTCATGCAAAAGCCAACAGGCACAGGAAATGTAGGAAAGTCACGTGACTTGTCAGGTGGAATGTTGTTCGTCAGAAAATCGCCTTTTCTCAAGCCAGGTTTCAGAACCGACAAGAGCTACACGTTATATCTCCGAAAATGATTCCCCTAAAAACGTTGAACGAAACGCTAAAACAATTCTTGCCTTAATTACTGTATGTGCCGCAGTAGCACAGTCGTTAGGGCGTTTTATTACCATGCGAGAGATCTGGGTTCGATCCCCGATAGGGGATAATCGGGATTTTGTCCACCTGTTCAAGCTGCTTCGGTGCCCACCCAGCGTCGTATAAAGTGGGTACCTGGAGGAAACTCTGGGGAAGGGGGGGGGTAAGGCGGCCAGGGGCGTGGTGCTGATCACATCATTCCCACCTTCCGCCTGATGAAGAAAGCGTGGGGCCCTAACTCCACTAACTCCACACCCCCTATACGCCTTCATGGCTTGGTGCAAAGCACAAGGTAGGACTTTACATTTTAATTTACTATACATCCCAATTTTGTCGTAACAAAACTTCCCAATCTCTACGTGGGCTTTCTTCCAAGTTCCGTTGGGATGTGAATAGGCTCCAATATTTCTTGACACAATTCATGCATGTTATATTTCTTTATAAGAACAACAGCCGATATACCGTGCGTCCATTTCGATCTGCAGCCGAGAGATCGGGAGAAGCGTGGCGGGCGGCGCTGACGGAGATGCCGACATTTGCGGCCTGTAATGCCCGCTTATTTTTATAGACATATGTAGACATTTATATAAATATTGCAAAACGAGCACTAACCTGTGTTATAACACGCAAAAGTTCTTCTGTAATTCATCCAAGTTCTGCTCTTATATTCACAAATAAATACGCTATAGAAACGATGTTAAGAGCCACAGATAATAAAGCATTTTAATCATAGTTTTGACCAGTAACGTCCTGTTTAAGTTTATATCCTTGAAAGAGTTTTGTGGCCATGGGAATCGTTTGGAGGTTTCGAATGTGCAACACTGTATCAGGATTACACTGCAGACGAAACCGATAAAAGTGAATGGTTTTCGTGAGCTTCCTTGCAATCCGAAATATCCGAGCTCGAGTTTTTTGTTCCTTCGCGACTAGATGAAGACAGAGTTGTAAATATAGTGGCGAGCAATGTAAACCAAGAGCGTGTTAATTTCGTACTGTGCGCAAGAGTGTTATTCTTGGTTACTTGCAGTTACTTGTTTGTGTTATTGTAGTGTGTATGTGTGACGTGTCAGTGAGACGATTGGAATGCCAGCCGCAAGATTCACGTTAGAACAAAGATTTTTTATGTATGACACGTACGTGAAAACAAACTCGTGTCGAGACGTGTGTAGGTAATTTGTACAGAAATTCCCATGCGTTTAAATTACGAGAAACTGTATCGTTAAATTTTAAAACACCTAAGCAAAAACGACGGATTCTAACCGAAGCAAAACTCGATGATATTGGTGCAGCGTTAGAACGTTCTCCAAACATACCTCTACGCCGTGTTTCACAAGAGGTGGGCGTGTCAAAATCATCGGCACATACAGCCACTAAGCTACTAAAATTAAAACCATACTCTTATAACACAGGTTAGTGCTCATTTTGCAATATTTATATAAATGTCTGCATATGTCCATAAAAATAAGCGGGCATTTCAGGCCGCAAATGTCGGCATCTCCGTCAGCGCCGCCCGCCACGCTTCTCCCGATCTCTCGGTTGCAGATCGAAATGGACGCACGGTATTTTGTGTGCGTGCGTGTAGGGGAAGGGGGTATAATCCAAACATGTGAGGTGATCCTTTTCCCACTACCCACTCCATTCTCAGAAATAAATCTCAATTCCACACACTGAAAATGCAGCACTTTCTACGTCTTAGCATGCAATTATTTACATAGCCCTAGTAGCAAAGTAATGTGTGGAAAGAGAAAAAATAACGATGTGTAACGGCACTCTGGTCCTCCTCCGTAGCCGAGCGGGTTAAGGCGTTCACTCGTCTTGAGATCGTTCGCTGCGGGACGGCGTAGGTTCGAATCCGGCTCTGGTCGGAATTTATTCGGCCTACGTATAGGGCCGGTGGCATCCCACCATCGTGAGGAAATTTGGGAGCTCCGAGTGAGTGAGCGTAATCCGGTCGCGAAGTCCTACAACGGCTGGGGGTCGGTCGGGCTGACCACCCCTCCCCCTAGTCTGGCTGCAGATCTCCACGCCCCCTTGGTGTCTCGCGTGGGAGGGCCTTGACCCGATATTGGGCTGTTGCGCTATTGGATTATTTGGAACGGCACTCTGGAAATTTTTTAGTTTATTTTTTTTCAATTTGAACTGACATTCATAACATTCATTAACAATCCCAATATTGACAAAATAATAGCTTAGTCGTTCTGCTACTTTCAATTCTTCATTATCGTAGTCACCGTAACTCTCTCTCTCTCTCTCTCTCTCTCTCTCTCTCTCTCTCATCCTTCCCGATGCCGCTGTAGTAGAGGAGTCGCCTTGTAATCAAGGAGTCCCCGGTTCGATACCTGGTGGAGACACAATGGTTAGGATCCCAATTTAAACTGTAGACGCAGTCTCGATTAGCCTTTGTGTGCATAAAGTGAACTTAAAATAACAAATGAAAATAAAAATAAAAATCACCGTAACTCTCTACAAAGCCAGAGGATCCATTTTTGAAACCTGTTGAGGCTTAGATGTAGCATTGCATTCGTATCATTACCCATCATCTTCATCGTCGCGATTATCGCAAGAGGTACAAATGCGACACAAAATAACCCAAACAGAAGCTTGGAATCAATCTGAATATTGGTTACGTTGGATACGTGGTAGAATTGTTTTAAATATCACTTCCTGTGATGTAATAGGGTTTTTGATGAAGGACCATTTGTATAATGCATATCGTTGATGCGAACAAAAAGTAGTTTCACGTTCAACACACTCTTCGGTTGTTTAGAAATCGTAAGGAAGAAGGATCTCGAAATTTGCGCTTTCACATGTCAATGAAACTTTAAAATAAGTTCAGTGTAGGTCACAAAAGAGATTTACATATTGTTATGATATCTTTTAAACACCACGAAATCTAATTCAATAGAATACGATACTACTCCTTACGTTCCTGTAAATGTTCACCATTAGTCTGGCGAAAAAAAGTAACTAAGATTTCCGTGCTTCCTTGAGGAAAGATAAAGCGCCTGCTTGTAGCAAGCAAGCACTAACTACTTCGATCAGTGACCTTCACTGCCAGAGTGACTCGCTTCAGGCCTGCGCTCGTGTGTGTGTGTGTTGTACATATATATCTATGTATGTATTTATATGTGTGTGTGGGGCGGGGGGAGGGGTGTATATATAAACACACCCATTAATGCAATAAAATTTAAACAAGTGAGATGAAATTACGTTATTCTTTTCCGGCCTGAACTATCATCAAGGCTATCCCCCCCCTAATCAGAGGGTCTGCGCACGCCTATGACGGGGACTGACACTTTACGTAGGTGTAGACACGCTTCGTACAATTTGATGATATCGCGATTACGTAATGGATGTGCAGCCACTTAACTGAACCCCCCAAAATTCACATTTTATTACTAAATTCTAAATTAGTATAATATCACATAGTTTACCTATTCATAATATGCGCCGCTTTGGTGCACTTTGTGGATTGTGCATTAATCAACACAGGTTAATCGCGGCAGGCAAAGTGGAGGGAAAATGACAATGAAGCACAACGAGGGGGCCCTTGGTTCCCGATTAATGAAACTTTGTCTACATGCAACTGAGCCGCTGCGTGAAATCGCTGAAAATGTAATTTATTAATTTCTTAATTTTGCTTATTTTATATTGCTTTTCTAGTTATAACACCATTAAGCCTTGTTTCCATGATTATGAAAAACTAATTATGCTGACCAAGGCAGTAATTTATTTTATTAAAAACAATAAACTAACGTAACGTTTCAACCTTCTAGCAAGGTCTTCTTCAGACTCTGTATCAAGTACAAAAGTAACCAGATACAACAAAAGGGCAATATATATACACAAACATTACTCCCTCCAGACTATTTAGAAAGTTGTTTGGAACTTTCTAGCAGATGACTTTCACTTCCCAACTTTACTTTCACCTAAAAGGCTAAACACAATTACTTCCATAGAATGTGGTTGGACTTTTTAATCTCACGCTCTTTTCCCTTCATTTTTCTTCCTTCTCCTCTCCTCTTTTTCTCTTGTCCTTTCCACTCTTTCCAACATCTTCTTCCATTCTTTGTTTAACTTCAGTCCCCCATTCCAGTTCATTGTGTCTTCTTCACCTTTCTTCTCTATTTCCTTGGCTTCCTTCCCATTTTCTAACTAGCCATTCTCTTCTCCCTTCCTATCTGCTTAGCCTCATCCCACTCTATGTCATGTCCTGTTTCTCTCGTGTGTTTAAATATTGCATTTCTCTCTCTCTTAAGTCGTACATCATCCCTATGTTGTTTCAACCTGTCTTTCAGCCTTTTTTTTTCGTTTCTCCTATGTACACACTCTGACATTCTTTACATTGTACTTCGTAGATAATCCCTTCCTCTTCTTCTTCTCTGTTTTCCTTTTTCTTGTTAGCATTCCTCGCTATTCCTAAGATGCTTCTCCCTCCCTTCCTGTAAGTTTTAATTCCCGCTTTCCTAAGCACTTTGCATATCTTTTCTGTGGTCTTCCCCATACTCCTTATTCCAAACCTATGGAACAGCTGGAAAAGAATGGCTATGAGAAGCAGGATAGACTGGACATAAACAGAAAAAGTAAGAAAACGGGCAGGGGAGAATTGGAAGAGAAAGAAAAAGAGGAGAGAGGTTTGGAATAAGGAGTATGGGGAAGACCACAGAAAAGATATGCAAAGTGCTTAGGAAAGCGGGAATTAAAACTTACAGGAAGGGAGGGAGAAGCATCTTAGGAATAGCGAGGAATGCTAACAAGAAAAAGGAAAACAGAGAAGAAGAAGAGGAAGGGATTATCTACGAAGTAAAATGTAAAGAATGTCAGAGTGTGTACATAGGAGAAACGAAAAAAAAGGCTGAAAGACAGGTTAAACAACATAGGGATGATGTACGACTTAAGAGAGAGAGAAATGCAATATTTAAACACACGAGAGAAACAGGACATGACATAGAGTGGGATGAGGCTAAGCAGATAGGAAGGGAGAAGAGAATGCTAGTTAGAAAATGGAAGGAAGCCAAGGAAATAGAGAAGAAAGGTGAAGAAGACACAATGAACTGGAATGGGGGACTGAAGTTAAACAAAGAATGGAAGAAGATGTTGGAAAGAGTGGAAAGGACAAGAGAAAAAGAGGAGAGGAGAAGGAAGAAAAATGAAGGGAAAAGAGCGTGAGATTAAAAAGTCCAACCACATTCTATGGAAGTAATTGTGTTTAGCCTTTTAGGTGAAAGTAAAGTTGGGAAGTGAAAGTCATCTGCTAGAAAGTTCCAAACAACTTTCTAAATAGTCTGGAGGGAGTAATGTTTGTGTATATATATTGCCCTTTTGTTGTATCTGGTTACTTTTGTACTTGATACAGAGTCTGAAGAAGACCTTGCTAGAAGGTTGAAACGTTACGTTAGTTTATTGTTTTTAATAAAATAAATTACTGCCTTGGTTATGCTTTTCTAGCACTTGGCGTCAACAAAGGCGATGAGGATGATTAATGAAGTTATGAAATGGATGATAGGACATGATGATCCATGTCTTACACAAAATTCTAAGTTGGGACTAATGAATATCGATTCGTCTTATCATTTGGCAAGCAGTTGTTTTTAACTCCAATCTTTTTCAAGGACTTCTGGATTGACAGCATGTGTGTTGCGCGATGATGATTCGACGAAAACCACCATTTCAGTTAACTTTCTTGACAATGACTCTAATATCAGTAAAGAGAACATTTTCTTACGAATAGCTGTTGTTAAGAAACCAATTCCTGAAACTTTTTCTGGTGGTCTCACGGCACCCAGCTGTTGTTTGTTATGGCTGGGCCTGGGGGTCCCGAGGATCCAGGTCCGCCAGGCAAACCCAAGCGACAATTTTGTTATTTGGGTTGCATAGACAGCAGGCTTTAAGATGTTACGATATCGTAGGTCTTGTGCCCAAGAACTATTTTCCATGACTGTACCAATTACTTTCTTTCTTCTTTCCGACATTGCAGTACAATTTCTCCAAACAAATCGTACAAACACACACACGAACGCCCGCTCACGCACAAAAGTATTCAATACAATCGGACTGAATATTAAAAAAAAACTTCACTTGGCCAAAAGTTATCCGCCTATTAACGTTGTTCCTTCAAATATGAACAGAGTCGGAATGAGAACAATTGGAAGTGTCCCGTTGTTGATTGTTTAACCAAATGTTTAATCCTACACGTTTCTGTGGGCTCGCGAAAATCCTGAAGTAGGTCAATCCGGCAACAGCGCGTCGCTACCAGAGCGGCTGGTTCCACGCCGGTTGCTAGCGCGTCCCGACTGTAAGAGCTGAGACTGTAAAGGGATGCTCAGCTCAAATAAGGACAAACACAGGACAACACAACATCGCGAAGGATTATCTTGTCCGTAGGTTGGGGCGCGAAAGCCTCATTGGCCTGCAAAACTGAAGTTACTGGGGTGTACTACGTGGAAGTGAGGTTGATTTTTGGGTATACTACATGGAAGTGAGGTTGACTTTTGGGTATACTACATGGGTGTAAGGTTAACTTTTGGGTGTACTAGATGGAAGTGAGGTTGACTTTTGGGTATACTACATGGGTGTAAGGTTAACTTTTGGGTGTAAGGTTAACTTTTGGGTGTACTAGATGGAAGTGAGGTTGACTTTTGGGTGTACTACATGGAAGTGAGGTTGACTTTTGGGTGTACTAGATGGAAGTGAGGTTGACTTTTGGGTGTACTACATGGAAGTGAGGTTAACTTTTGGGTGTACTAGATGGAAGTGAGGTTACCTTTTGGGTGTCCTACATGGAAGTTAGGTTAACTTTTGGGTGTACTACATGGAAGTGAGGCTGACTTTTGGGTGTACTAGATGTAAGTGAGGTTACCATTTTGGTTTACTAGATGGAATTGAGGTTCACTTTTGGGTGTACTACATGGACGTGAGGTTAACTTTTGGGTGTACTAGATGGAAGTGAGGTTAACATTTGGGTGTACTACATGGAGGTGAGGTTAACTTCTTGGTGTACTACATAGAAGTGAGGTTGACTTGTGGGTGTGCTACATGGAATTGAGGTTCACCTTTGGGTGTACAACATAGAAGTGAGGTTAACTTTTGGGTGTACTAGATGTAAGTGAGGTTACCATTTGGGTGTACTAGATGGAATTGAGGTTCACTTTTGGGTGTACTACATGGAAGTGAGGTTAACTTTTGGGTGTACTACATGAAGTCTCGAGACTGAGTAAACTGTGACTGACTGAGGAAAGTTTAAAAAAAATGTTCTCCTCTGAGAACCGTATAAGTTCGATAGGAGTGACTAATATTATTCGTTTTTATCGTCATTAGTCGTTTATTTACATGCATTATGAAGTGTAGTCTACGCTTCCTCTTCAACAGTCAACAGAGAGGTTGACATTTGGGTGATCCCTTACACCTCGTATAGCCAATGGCAGGGATTAATTGAAGACTCAGGTGTAAAAATTGGTAAGTGACATTTTGGTCATTTTTGAGTTACAAAGTAAAATGTGCCATCCATCAATTTTTGAGTGAAGTTGCCATGTGATACATGGCTTGGACTCAGTGATGCCTTCTGAAATTGGTAAATAAAACAACACGGAAACAATTTATGTACAGTATAGCTTCTAATAACATATTTTTCTTAATGAACTCGCAAATGACTAAAATGTCACCATGTTTTACACCCGAGTCCTTCAAATTGACAAATTGTCCTTCGATATTTTCGTTCTCTTCCATTCTACATCCTGTGTTGTGTTATGAAACTTATTTCTGTTTATGTGAAGCTGATGATGTCGTTTGCTTGAATTGGCGTTTTTATTCCATTTCATTGTGGAAAATAAACTGTATGAAAGTATGAAAATCGTGATAAACAATTCGCCTACTATTATTTGTACCGTTGAGTGTACATGGAAAGTGTAAGAGAGAATAACGACATAATTATATAGGTCAAATTTCGACCGTGCCATCAGCAGAAAGGGATGAAAAACAATGAAATAGCTAATCTGACAAGAAAGGCACTTTGTTCACATCAAGAATCCATATTGCCCTGGCCATTTCCGTCCATGTACTTCCATCGGGATAGTACATTATACGGCTTTGGGAAGACTGGAACCATTCTTCTATACTAATATTTTCTCCTAACGTTCTCCCACGAAAAAACAGAGGGAAGAGAGAGACGCTGCGGAAACGAGAGAAAGAAAGCTGGGGACTATTTTCTGAAGAAAATCCCTCAAAATAGTTCATCCCGCGCTTGAAGCAGGTGCTATTTTCTTCCTTATAAATTCGCTGTGACATTGTAGGAGGGGAAAACGCAGGTTATGCTAGTATTTCCCGGCTTCCAGTTTCTCCGGGACGAGGAGGCTCTCTTGTATATGTCTCTGGAGATAGAAGCGCCACGTTAAAGTAAATGGAAGGTCCAGGACGCTTCAAGAGGCCACTTGATGTAAAAGAGTGCATGTGCTTTTCTCTTCGCGTGGGAAGGGAGGAGGGAGTTTATCTTTATGTGGTAGTTGCAGCCATTCAATAACTCAAGAAACGCAACGAATATGAAGTCTTGAAGAGAAACTCTTGCATTATGCTGCCATAAATTCTTATGAAGGCGGCCAGGCCTGATGATATGAAAGGCGACATTTCTGCTATTCTGAAAGACAATTGGAGAAGGGATTTGTAAAGGGCTGTACAAGTTAAATGCATATGAAAGGGATCTCGGATTGAGAAAGAAATTGTGATTGATGTTATAGTAATCCATTTATTTGAATTACGATCTATAAACCTTCTATACAGTCAAATGTAAAGTATGCCTACAAAGTTAGTTAGAGATCCACATCTATGTAGAATCAAAATAAATTTCACAATGTTATGGAATCATTAAACCACATCATAAAATTCTTACAATTTACGTAACTTATATTTTCTTTGGCAGACATGTCAAAAAAAGGCAAAAACGAAGGGTCAATACACGAAGGAAGGGCGTAAGTCTTGTATTTTAAAAGGTACTCAACAATGGCATTTTACCCCTAGCTCTACACGTAGTACTGCACGTACAGTTTATAGCTGGTTTTGGATTACTGAATGTGACTGTTCCGAGGATTGGATCCCAAAACTACGTATTACGAGATAACTCCATGAATCACTACGCTATTAGGGAGACCAAGTAAGTGAATTAAATTAATAGGACTTATCTATGGTAACGAGAAAAGGAGTGTTATAACGCGTTGCATTGAATCAATTCCCTTTCTGAGCTAGAAGCTTCTAATAAGCAGGCAGGATCGATCATACGCATTAAAGGATATTTTATTTCTTAATTGATGGATCAAAAAAATCCAAAAGTTTTGATTTCATTGTTTGGGCAACAATTATTCTTGCACCTGGGAGTACAAGCAATAATATCACCGGTGGCGGTGAAATTGATTTTATGTAATAAATAAAGAATTGAAAGAACTGAGTGATATATATACATTATACGAACAAAACGAATGTTTGTTTAACAAATATTTCCATTTAGACTGTATCATCAAATTGAAATGTGAACTATAAACAATGGTAAGAACCACAATAATTTTCCACGAATACAGGTATTGCGATAAAATGATACCTACTGAATAAACATGGAAATAATTGGTGAGTAATTGTAACAAGTCATGTTATTAAATACGTGTTCCTTTCTGTTTATTCCAGTTTAATGTTTCAATAGGTCATGTTTTTTATAGGTCTCAAGTATTAGGTCGATGCAAGATTGGGTAATGGTTCTATTGTATTACTCGTGCATTAGTTCATTGTATATGAGCCTTGTAAATAATATACCCATCATTTCAAGGTTTTGTATTCTTCAGAATGATTACTTACATCGTTATTTCATGTCATGTTAATTAATTTATGATTCTCCCATATTTTACACATTTACATGTATTTGAATAAGAGTGTTAGTGTTAAATAAACAATTAGATCGTTAGGCCTCGTATATCTTACATAGCGGCAACGACGTATATCTGCCCTCGTGTTAATTAATTTCATTTATGACGAAACAATGTTGAAAGACCTTCTTCTCTGAACCATTTGCCAAACGAATGATTCATCGAAATTTTCTGCACAGCAAGTTGATAATTGTATAATATACACATTTGTACCAGAGGTTAAAATCAGTCCTTTACCATTTCACCTTTTACGCTGTTTTCTTTCCCTAGTCACTCTTACTGTTCCTACAGAGATTTGAGGAACGATGGTGCAGGGCCGTACAATTTCAATTCCTCGCTCACGCTCTGTTTCAGAGTCAATATTATCTTTTCCCATGTATTTTCTAAATCAACAAAGCGTATCTCTGCGCAAGACTTCACAAAGCTTCGTTGAATTTCGAACAACGATTTATTTTTCTGTTTTCCTTGTCAGATTGATGTTAAACAGGAACGGTTTGGGCGAAGTATTGCATTTGTACGTCCATTCTTTGAAAATTTATGCTGTTTAAGTAGGCTGATCATAATATTTTGATCCCAAAACGGGACATCTCAAAGAGACCAGTTTAAACCCTCTCCTGAAAAATCGGTTAAGCCTAATTATAAAATTATTCTTCTTATTACCATATCGTTATTTATTTATTTAAGTATGGATCATATAAATCGTACATCATAAACAATAAATGATCTGGTCCCTTCTGATCAAACTTTCATGTTTATCCTATGCTTAAGTTGATGAATGCCAGAAGTATTTGTCCTTTGAGTTTGAGTCAAGATGCGGGAACTTAAATTCTTGTAGGGCCTCTCCGATGGCGGAGTGGTAGCGTCGTTGCCTTGGAATCAAGGGGTTCCGGGTTCGATACCCGGTGGAGGTACATAGTGGCTCGGATTCCACTTTGAAATGTAGGTCCAGTCCCGATTAGCCTTACAGTGCATAAAGTGGACTTAAAACAGTAAATCAATCAATCATTTAAATTCTTGTATTGAAACTTCATATACGTTTCTTGGCCATACTTATTAACTGCATTTAAGCATTTACGTAGCATTTATGCTAGCAAAAATGTTAAAGGAAATGCATCCATCTGCAGCGGGCCTAACCCTTTTTCGGTCCTCCTTCGTATATCTGTAGGATTTCTCTGACATTACCAACAGGGGTGGCCCCGGTCGCCATGGGGCCTGAAACTTTTCACCTGAAATTTCAATTAAGTTCTAAAAAATATATATAGGCCTATTTTTCTAAAATTTTGTGGTTGCTTATGGAAACTTCCATTACCTTCATTTTTAAAATAATAAGTACAATATTTGTGTTTTAATGTTTGTGTGTTTTCTTTATCACGTGTATCATTAAATCATAATAACAAACATGTCATTATAAATATTTGCACTGTTGCTAGCCGGCGATATTGTGGAGTCGGCCATTAAGTTTTTCATCCAGTTACCAGTCACCCCCCGCGGCGCAAGAATTATAACTTTTAAACCAATCTTACATTAATTTATGAATTAAATGTGTTAAGATCATATTTAGAAGTATGTACACCCTGTCCCAGACATCTCTGGAGCAAGCGAACAAAAAACAACTCTCTGCGCAAGTAGTGACGCGAAACGGCTCCACCAATGAACAGGTAAGAGGGAATGGAATTGCGTGCAGGAAGAAAACGTATGGAGTTACCAGCATTCGCAGCAGCATGCACTGCCTCGCTCTGCCCACTCGATTTCCTCCCCTTTTCTGACGCTATGCGCGACCTTGCTCCAGAGATACCTGAGACAGGGTATAGCTTTATGTTTGTTGGATCCATGGCTTTATTAGACCGTATTTAAAAACAAAAAAAACAAAGAAGAAACCTGGCTCCTGAGAAAAACCGACTGGCGCCTGAATTATTTCAAGTTTTTCTACGTCTGGTCACCAAGATGCAAATTCCTCCCACTTTTGTTATTTCCAGTTTTGTAAAGCACGTAACGATCTTGTTTTTGGAAATAAAATCAGAATTATTGTTTGTTTGTTTGTTGTGGAATCATTAAAATACCCGAAAAAATTCTTATGTCGGACAGGCCAGATAAATAATACTACTAATACTACTACTAATAATAATAAATACGGGACAATGGTGGAAAGTTGGTTTTCGGAATAAGTTATAAGTAGTAGGAATCTTATAGTGTTGTCTTTAAGTCCCTAGCGACGGCGATTGTGGGTTGAACAACAATTAAACCAGATAATATCAATAATGATAAACCAAAGTGATTGTTAACAATGGAATTCATGGCAATAAAACTACAAAAATATTATAATATCCCAGAGGAACAACATTTTTTTTTAGACAAATGAAGTTTTATCTGCAATTGTTCCGCCAGAAAGATGGCTAACCATCCTCAATTTGGAGAGAGGATTTACGCCCTGTATAAGGGCTTTTATACGAAAGCGGCAAAAAAAAAAACCACTGAAAAATGGCCTGAAAGCCAAAAAAGTCCGAAAAATTCAAAGTTAAAGCAAAAGTAATGTTTTCTGGTCTAACTGAAGGGAAGCGGAATGATATCAGGTTTAGAATAATTCTCAAGGCTCAGAAAAAAATATGATTTGTCATCAACTTACGAGTCCTAGTAATGAGGCTTTCGACGTAATATGAACTGCTTACTAGTTTGCTTTTTCTCTGTCATGCAGTACCATTCCAGATTTCCTGAATTAAAACTTCCGCATTGGCTTAGTTGGTGCACATTGTGGTCAGTAGAGTGCGTTAGCTTGCCAGCCAGCCAACCAGCCTACCAACAGAGTATGGCGTGAGCACGTGTGTTAGCGATAGGTGTTGGGTTGAGATGACGTCAGCAGCTCGGTCGTTGATTGGATGTTTCGGGAGGTATGACTCGCTCCCAAGCTGCTAATGCGCAACAGCCACAGATGTTCCCAAAATAATCCCGCCTTAATTTTCTTTCTGCCTTGAAAATAATATCGTGAAGAGGTTGTATTGAGACAAAAGAAGTCTCGATCTTATCTTAAAATTAGAGAAGGGGCCGAGACTGAGTTTCAAAATCTAGACTATTGATTGATTGGTTAATTTGACATCGCTCTTCTGCAACGTTTGGATGATTGCGAAGATGAGGATGGGTGATGATATGATGAAATTGGCTCACAGAGCACATCCAGGCCGGGATTCGAAACAGGGCGTCGTAGTGCGTTATGCTAATCACTCCGTCACGAAGGTAGGAGAACATCGAGACGAGAACGAAAGCAGACCCTTCGAGGTTAGTTAGACGAGACCGAGAACAAGATGGATGTCTGTGAAAGAAGGGTCAGGACAGACTGAACTTATTCTCGAGTGGCTGTACAGTCACGGACACTTGAATCCCGCTGACTTTCAATGGAATCGTTTATATCCAGGACTGCACATGAATCCGGTTCATTGTTTAGCGTTAACTTGAAGGTAAACTGTTGTTTCGAGACCCAACTCGAGACGAGACGAGATGACCATCCTTATTCACAAGACGAGACGAGACTGCGACAAGGCTCGTCTCAACTTGTAAAGATACCGCCCACAACAGTGTGCCACTGCCTAGTCAGGGCGTAATGGCATGTTTGTTTTGTCTTCTTTCTTTTGAATATCACTATGATGTTCTTCGAAAGAAACAGCTCTTTGTATTAACTAACTAACTCTCTAGCCTTCTTAAACCCGAAGGCTGCAGCAATACAAGTCTTTCATCTGTCCCTATCCTGAGCAAGATCCATGCACTGTTTTCCATCCCTACCTATTTCCTTTAGGTCCATCTCAACCATATCTCTCCATCTCGTGTTGTACTTCCTACTGGTTTCTTACCATCAGGTTTCCCAACAAAAGTCCTGTAAACTCTTTATCCTCTCCCATTTGTGCCATATGGCCTGCCCATCTAAGTTCTCTTGATTTCACCATTCTTATAATATCTGGAGATTAATACAAATTATGTAATATAATTAAGGCTTGTTTCCATATTAAAAACACTAAGTTGCTGACCAAGGCAGTTTATTAAGATAAAAAACACTTAACAGGTAACGTTTCAACCCTGTATCAGGGTCTTCCTCAGACAAAGAACTAAACTAAAATGATGAAATATACTACACTACTATACTATGTAGTTCTCAATTATGTAACCTTCTCCACTCACCTCGCTCATCCCTTTTAGGCTCAAATATTTTTCTAAGGATTTTATTTTCAAATACTCTTAATTTATGTTCCTCTTTCAATGTAATAGACCAAGAATCGAATCCTTATAATACTCCTAGCAAAATTACTGTTTTGTATATTTTAACTTTCAGTTTCGTAGATATTATACGAGAAGATAAAAAATTATGAAGAGAAAAGTAACATGCATTCCCTGAATTACACCTGTTTTTATTTCCTCTTTAATATCATTCTCTTTGTTAGTATTACTCCTAACTTACTTCAATTTCAAAACTTGTTCAAACTATAGGTATTTTCTACTCTTACGGGTTCGTAAGAGTAGAAAACCTTCGGGTTTAAGAGGCTAGAGAGTTAGTTAGTGATACTAAGCAATTACAAGCAATAATAACAATTAATTCACAGAGTGGACAACGAAGTATTCCTTCATATCCATTAATGTACGGGGGAGAGGTGTCTCCGGTTGAGAACAATTAATATAATAAATAGTCTGGCGAACCACCGAAAAATTAGTTTATATTTGTGGTAATTTATATACAAAAGAGACTAGCAAGAGAAGGTCGTGAGGCTGCCCAACATCTGGGCGGCTCTTGGATATATTGTCCAGGAAGAGGAATTATGAGAGAATTTATTGGTCAGTAGTAGATCTCGAAACCACTGAGATACCAGATCCAAAGATTGTCACCTGCCAGAGGGATGACTTATGGGAATATTTCACACAGATCTTATTACACTGTTAGAAGTTACGGTAACAATTACAATATTCTACCGTTAAAAATTTAACGGCTGTTAATTTATAAAAACGGTACATAACCGTTTTTTATTTAAATTTAAATATTTTATCATTCATAAATATAACAAATATGTATAAATTAGGATGGTTACAACATAAATATATTGTTTAAAACTGAATCATTCAAATTACCTTAAATAGGGCAACTGTGTCATGGCTGTTACTACTTTAAAAACAGTCACGCTCATTTTTTTTAACGGTAGTTGGATGGCAGTGAAAATTGAGGTCTTAAACCGTCATTTCTGCAGTCAACGTTTTACAATGTAGGATGTGAACTTCAACTCTCAGACCCTTCAAGTATTACAAGAACCATCTTGAAAGTCACTACAGGGTGAACTCAAATGCAACGGTCTTACTCGTCAAAACTTGTGTATGTGGCCACATGTGAAGAAGTGTGTTAAGGATACCAGGAAAAGTTCACAAAATGCCAAGTTGTACTTTTCAACTGTCGGAAACTCGTTTCAAAGGAATAGAAACTCCTGGTGCTGTCGCAAGCTTCATTGTAAGGTCCCGACATTGTAGATTGGAAAACCTCCCAAGTGAAAAGGGGATTTCGATATTGCTCAACCAAGCGTTTCCGCTAAGGAAAAATCCGCTTGACAGTCGATATTAGAGAATGTCCACGATTTCACACAAGGCTTAGCCGTGCCAGTCCCTGGAGGCAGCGATGGATGAAGCCCTGGAATTAACACAGCTACGAGAGCTGGACCTCGAGATGAGATGCTCAGGCCTGGCGGGAACTTAATGGTCTCTATCGAAAGAACGCGATTTCCAAGAGCTGAGTAAAGTACATCGCAAGTGCAAAATAGTGGTTAAGCGATGTTGAAAATACAACGACAGTTTCAGACAAATTCGGCACTTACCGGACCATGTTCCTGTTACATATGAGTGGAGGACGTTACGTATACTAAACTGGATAATCTACAGAGTGTCCCAAAGTAGTGTTTACAGTCTTTGAGCGTTAATAATTGAAACACTGATAACGGCAAGTATGAACTTTTTTGCGTGTCACATACCTTAAAGTTATAGATGTTCATTGGAAGCAATACTTTGTCTGCTATAGAACAGATCGACATATCAAGAAACAGCAGATATGGTTTCCACAGGTAGTGTCCATCCAGTGACCAGGGCTTTTTGAGGTACACATCGTTCTTCAGTTTCCCACAAGTAGAAATGTAACGGTGTTAAACTGGGAGACCTCGGTAGTTATTTGACACTTTTTGCATTGATTACCTCTGTCACTTTGGGTACACAAATGCCTACCACCTGGTGTGCTGTGATGGAACTCAAAACAACAGAATATCTACACACGCTCACACACATACTCAATGTAAATATTGCAGCTTCAAAAATAAAATCCAGTCAAGTTATCTTTAATAGTTTCTCTGTTATTAAGATTCAAAGAGTGTAAACACTATTTTGGGACACTTCGTATATTAATCTTATGATATTATGACAGTGAATAAAACAAGATATCCTGTGCGAAGATCACGTAGAACGAGAAGAGTATAGAAACGTTTACGGAACATTATTTGGAAACCTGATGATAAGATATCTAGGAAAGTCAAGACGAAAAAAGAAATAATACCACAATGGACCTGAGGGTAACTTCAGGGTGTCCTAAAAGTCACGGAACCGAAACTGAACGTAATTAACTTTTGTACAAAAAGCGATAGAGACATGGACATTTCATTGGGTATTAACTTTGTCTGTGTGAATATTTTTAAACATTAATCAAGAAAATTCCAATGCAAGGTGCATGTCGCTATCGCATTTTATACAATTCGTTCAAAGTCTCGGTTGCGTGACTTTTCGGTCATTATGCTATCATTAATACTACTACTACTATGTAATCAATCAAGGTGTTCCGGGTTTGATACACTGTGACGTTTGTTTGTTTGAGTTTTGTTTTCAAGTCAACTTTATGCACAAATAGGCTAATCGGGACTGGACCTAAAGATTAAACTGGGATCCGAACCACTTGTGCCGGGTACCCACTCCACCGGGTACTGAACTCTCAACCCCTTAATCACAAGGCGACGACGGTAACCCTGTGGACGCACGTAGTGATTCGGATCCCACTTTTTAAATTGCAAGTCCAGTCCCGATTAGCCTACCTGTGCATAAAGTGGACTTGAAAACAAAATTCAATTCACTATCAACATAAATTATATATAATCAATTGTTTCATCAACCACCTGATCCATATCTTTGATCACAATACATAACGTTGGA
Organism: Lepisma saccharinum; assembly: GCF_977018435.1. Taxonomy (NCBI): domain Eukaryota; kingdom Metazoa; phylum Arthropoda; class Insecta; order Zygentoma; family Lepismatidae; genus Lepisma; species Lepisma saccharinum. The sequence continues at coordinate 205,428,813 of NC_139229.1, read as the reverse complement.
ACGAGCCTGTGTGGTCCCCACTTTTAACAATCCTACGTGGACGCCATATTCTTTAAAATATTTTATTAAAAAAGCATGCTAAATGTCCTGCAAGGCATATACATTCAGTTAAAGTTTGAGCGCTTATCTAATCTTATGCACATTTCTATAATTGTTGTTTAATATGTTACTTGCAATGTTGAATCTCTTTGTCTTGTGAATACATTTATTGTAACGTTGATTAGTTTAGCATACAAGTGTAGAGTTTGTGTTGCCACGTGCTTCTAGTAACTTCTACGTTAATCATTTTTACAAGGCAAAAATATGATAATTCAGAGCGCGTGGGTTGATACTTTTAATTTGAAGGGGGTTTGCAACGTTGCAGCCAGCTTAATTCTGATCTTCGCCACCCGCCTCTGTGCTGCCACTAAAACAGTATATAAACAGTGCAGCGAGGCCTTGAGCTCAGTCGAGGACAGATCAAGAGTCACTACCGGCCCTTACATCGGACCACAATCCAGTGCTAGTGACACTATTCGACAAGCCGCGATATCGTGCCCCGTTCAAAAGATATAACTTTCATAAGGCGAACTGGGTCGCCTACAAGAAAGATCTTGAACAAAATTTCACGAACAACGAATCTCGAACAGAATTAAACTCCGAACAAGCAATTAACGACCGCGTCACATTTATTACCAGTAAAATAAAAGGTGCCATGGCCAAGCATATCCCCTTGCACAAGCCGATGCAACGGGATGCAGCATTACCGGACCCTATCAAAGTAAAGATAAGGCTCCGCAACAAAATTCGCAAATTATTCATGCGAACCAGACAACCGTTCTACAGGCAAGAACAAACAGCCGTGTCGAACGAAATCCAAAACGACATAAAGAAGCACAGGAACGAAAAATGGAAAGCCCGTGTAGATAAATTGGCCGTAAAAGACCTCTCGTTATATAAATTTACGAGAAGGCTCACGCGCACCAACATCAACACCCCTATACTCCATGGGAAAAACGGCATGGCGTATGGAAATGAGGAAAAAACGAATGCACTCGCGGACACGCTGGAAGAGGCATTCAAACCGTACGACGACCTCGACATTGATTCTGAAGAGGAAGATGAAACAACCGACACGGTAGAACGGTTCCTCATATCAAACCGAGATTGTGATGAAGATATAATTCATACTAACGTCCCTGAATTACTTCACATAATCAAAAATCTACCCAACTTCAAAGTACCGGGACCATATGGGATAGAAAACGTGCTCTTCAAGCACATCCCAATCAACCTGGTACAAGCCCTTGCCGCGTTGTTTAACTCGTGCGCCAAACTAGAATATTCTCCAGGAAACTGGAAAATAGCCAAGATCATTTGTCTCCCAAAACCGGGTAAAGACAAAAAGCTCCCACAAAATTACAGACCAATCAGTCTACTCAACAATCTCGGGAAAATACTCGAAAGAGTAGTACTGAAGAGATTAGAATTCATAACCCAACAAAAACAATTGCTACCGTCAGAACAATTTGGCTTTATACGAAAACACTTTACGGTGCACAAGCTCACACGCGTTATAGAACACGTCACTGAGCATTACAACAAAAACAAGGATACTGGAATGGTGCTACTGGATGTAGAAAGAGCCTTCGACAGAGTATGGCATGAAGGCCTCATCCACAAACTCATCAAATTTGAAATACCAGACAAGCTAATAGGATTGATACAATCTTATATAAGCGGGAGAATTTTTTTTGTGTCAATTCTACAGGAGAAATCAAACACAAGAAATATAGAAGCAAGAGTGCCACAGGGGTCTAAACTCAGCTCCCTGCTATTCAACCTCTATATCTCAGACATCCCCCGTCACCACGAAGCCCAAATAGCGGTCTACGCCGAAGACGTGGCTATCTACCAATCTTCATGGAGACGCCACAAAATAGTAGGAATTCTAGAAACGTAACTAGAGTTACTTAAAACCTACTATGATCGATGGAAGATAAAGATCAACGCCCACAAAACGGAGGCGACCATCTTCACTAAGAAAAGGCAACCCCTCCCACCGGAAATCACTCTGGAAGGGTTCAACATACCCTGGCAGAAGCAAGTCAAATATCTGGGAGTCACTCTCGACTCCAAGCTTAGCTTCTCCCAGCACACCAGCATAGTTCTCGATAGAGCAAGAGTCCGTTTTCATCAAATCAAGTCACTGATATACTCGGCCAGCCCGCTAGTACTATCACACAAGCTCTTGCTCTACAAACGTATGATAAGGCCAATCCTAATGTACGGATCACCCGCTTGGTTCTGTGGGAATAAAGGCAACATAGTCCTCCTACAGAAATATCAAAACAGGATGCTCAGATACATCCTGAACCTACCCTGGAGCACCAGAATGACTCCAATCCACATTAAGCACAAGCTTCCGAAAATCAAAGAGTTCAACGATAAAATCATGAACAAGCTTTACAAAAAGAAAAATCAAATAGACAACAAACTGATCAGGAATCTAGGCACGTACCCGCGAATGCGATACAAGCACAAGAGACCTCTGAGCGTTCTATGGAATAACCCCGATGACAATAAGTACCACTCCCGTTGAAGCAACCTAGGGGGCACTGCTAAAGTATGACCAAAGAACTCAACAGCTGCACAGGTGACGGAACGCCTTCTTCAAAGGCAGTCTTAGTACTAAGCCGGTTTTGAGCCTTCAGCTGGGGCGGTGGAGGAAAGTGAGTTCCCCACGTGTGCGCTATCGAATTCGTCTACTGCACAGCCTCCGAAAGCCCATCAACAGCATAGTGGTACCAAAACATTCACCAAAGAATCAAACGACCCACAGAGAAAGAAATCTGGGGGCTAGCTTGGCATCTATCCTGCTCTACTGGGGAGAGCCCAGGGAGACAGTGCGCCTCGCGGCCCGGAAATCAATCTCTGAGGGGAGTTTTTGCCACCGACCACCTCAACAGGAAACAGTAGTACTCCGCGCACCGTTAATTCTCCTCCAGGGTTTGAGCGTCAGAAGAGCAATAACCCCCAAAGTACCCCTTACAGATCATTACCTTCACACCCCAATACCTGAGAATCGACGTGTGCATTGAGTAGGTCCTACTAACACAAGACTTGAACGGCTACTTGTAGCCAAAAGCACCCATACCTTCCAATTCCTGATCCTACCTGCCGCATTACGGCTCCATTAAGGATAGAAACCAATAGGATGTGTGTATTTACCCCCTTCAACGTGTTTTTTTTTCCGCACATCAGAATCTAGGCGAAGCTTGCATACTAGACGCAGCCGAGGTTTTACAAGTTTACTTGGTTTTACCCTCGGGAGCTTCCCTTCTCTTTCTCCTCTCCTTAGCTTATAGTTTTTTCACCATCTTTCTATTTTCGCCGCCTGGTAAAAATCTCTTTACAAGATTGAAACCAGGTTTAAACAAATCCCGATGTCATGTACGTAGTTAGCATACTAGTGCATGTCACGCATGAATGGAGGCTTCCCCAAGGGAGAAATCCGGCTTGACTGGATCTATTCCGAGGGGAAGATTGCGCCTAGGTAAAAGACCGAACATGGGACTATGATGCACTCAAGAGTGCATCAACGTCTCACGTGAGGTCTGCGCCTTTTGGTGCAGTCGCCAGGTTACTCAGGTCGGGCGCCACTCACCCCCGCCCTTTGAGGGCGGGGATTTTTCCTTTTTTTTAGCTCAGTCGACTGCCAGATGCCGACTGCGAAAGACCTGGTTACCCCGACCAGAATCCAATAGCTAAGCAACCAGGAGGAAGGAAGAGAAGCAGATAACCTATCTACCTACGTACTAGGTCTGCCCAATACGAGCCTAATGTGTTATCCCTATGTCGCGGCGGCCTAAGCCCAAGTCTGCTTGGTGCTCCCAGACCTATCCTTTCTACCTCGCCGTCTCCTGCTACTGCTTTGACATACCAACGGACCTGTCCGTTCTCTTGCAGTAGCCCTTACTCCGCCCCCCCCCCCGGCTCGTCCCTCACAATTGCTTGGGCGACTCCCCCCAGGCCCCTGCTCGTTCCCCGCAATTGACTTGGACGCTTTCGCATGTTGTCCCCACACGGCGCGGCACGTGACTACTACAAAGGCTGCTATTTGTTACGCACAATAATTGGTGCCCCTAAATTGAATTAGGCCCCAAATATAAATGGATGGTCCTTGCCCTCCCTTATTTGCTAGATCTTCGGAGCAGTGACGTCATCTGGTGTAGATGTGCTAAACTGGTAATTTACACGTGTATAAATATAAATAAAGTTCTACTTGTAGACTTTGAACCTTTCCTCCTAATCCTTTGCCCTGAGATACTTTGAGATGTTTATAAATATAAATAAAGTTCTACTTGTGGACTTTGAACCTTTCCTCCCAATCCCTTGCCCTGAGATACTTTGAGATGTTTATAAATATAAATAAAGTTCTACTTGTATACTTTGAACCTTTCCTCCCAATCCCTTGCCCTGAGATACTTTGAGATGTTTATAAATATAAATAAAGTTCTACTTGTGGACTTTGAACCTTTCCTCTCAATCCCTTGCCCTGAGATACTTTGAGATGTTTATAAATATAAATAAAGTTCTACTTGTGTATTTTGAACCTTTCCTCCCAATCCCTTGCCCTGAGATACTTTTAAATGTTTATAAATATAAATAAAGTTCTACTTGTGGACTTTGAACCTTTCCTCCCAATCCCTTGCCCTGAGATACTTTGAGATGTTTATAAATATAAATAAAGTTCTACTTGTGTACTTTGAACCTTTCCTCCCAATCCCTTGCCCTGAGATACTTTGAGATGTTTATAAATATAAATAAAGTTCTACTTGTGTATTTTGAACCTTTCCTCCCAATCCCTTGCCCTGAGATACTTTGAGATGTTTATAAATATAAATAAAGTTCTACTTGTGGACTTTGAACTTTTCCTCCCAATCCCTTGCCCTGAGAAACTTTGAGATGTTTATAAATATAAATAAAGTTCTACTTGTGTACTTTGAACCTTTCCTCCCAATCCCTTGCCCTGAGATACTTTGAGATGTTTATAAATATAAATAAAGTTCTACTTGTGGACTTTGAACCTTTCCTCCCAATCCCTTGCCCTGAGATACTTTGAGATGTTTATAAATATAAATAAAGTTCTACTTGTATACTTTGAACCTTTCCTCCCAATCCCTTGCCCTGAGATACTTTGAGATGTTTATAAATATAAATAAAGTTCTACTTGTGGACTTTGAACCTTTCCTCTCAATCCCTTGCCCTGAGATACTTTGAGATGTTTATAAATATAAATAAAGTTCTACTTGTGTATTTTGAACCTTTCCTCCCAATCCCTTGCCCTGAGATACTTTTAAATGTTTATAAATATAAATAAAGTTCTACTTGTGGACTTTGAACCTTTCCTCCCAATCCCTTGCCCTGAGATACTTTGAGATGTTTATAAATATAAATAAAGTTCTACTTGTGTACTTTGAACCTTTCCTCCCAATCCCTTGCCCTGAGATACTTTGAGATGTTTATAAATATAAATAAAGTTCTACTTGTGTATTTTGAACCTTTCCTCCCAATCCCTTGCCCTGAGATACTTTGAGATGTTTATAAATATAAATAAAGTTCTACTTGTGGACTTTGAACTTTTCCTCCCAATCCCTTGCCCTGAGAAACTTTGAGATGTTTATAAATATAAATAAAGTTCTACTTGTGTACTTTGAACCTTTCCTCCCAATCCCTTGCCCTGAGATACTTTGAGATGTTTATAAATATAAATAAAGTTCTACTTGTGGACTTTGAACCTTTCCTCCCAATCCCTTGCCCTGAGATACTTTGAGATGTTTATAAATATAAATAAAGTTCTACTTGTGTATTTTGAACCTTTCCTCCCAATCCCTTGCCCTGAGATACTTTGAGATGTTTATAAATATAAATAAAGTTCTACTTGTGGACTTTGAACCTTTCCTCCCAATCCCTTGCCCTGAGATACTTTGAGATGTTCGTGTCTACGGCTGGCTACATGCTAACGTATATGGGTACATTTTTTGCATCACTCCCTGGTGTAGTGTATAGCGCGCGGGAGGAACGTTACAAAGTACTTTCCTCCCTACAAAATTTCTACTCATCCTCAACTTAGGATAAAATATCAAAATATGGGTAAAGATAAAATAATGGTTTTAGTTTCATACAATTAACGTCGCTCATTTGTATCATTAGGTTAAACGGGACACAGGGTTATAGGACGATGGAAAGGATGGTCAAACGGAAGTTGAAGAAAGTGACTCTAGTTAAAGATAAACCCCAACATTTTCTTGGAATGGCTGTAGAAAACCACAGAAAAGTCTCAGTCAAAATGGTCGGCATCTGGATTTTACCATAAGGATTCCCGAATAGGTCAGTGCCTTGTACATAATATGTGGATGAGTGTAGTCTCCTCAGAGAGGCCAAGACGTTTAGAACCTCGGTGGGGTGTGAAGATAATTCGCCAGGAGCTCTCGAAGACTGTGGCTTCTGGCAGCTGTAAGCAGCGATGTTTCTTCCAAGCTCTTGGCGTCCTGCCTAAATGTCGAGTTGCTCACGAGATCCTTTTCAACAGATTTCTAGTCTTTTGAGAGCAGCCTCTGTGAAAGATTCGGAGACAGGTTTTCGATTCCGTAGCGGAGATAATTTTGTAAATAAGTAAACGGTGATAAGAATTCCACAGGGACATTCCAGATTTACATTGTGCGACATTTTACACAAAAATATAAGGTTCTAGATGACATTGCATGAAATTATTCATAATGAATTGATTTAATAGAATTATGAAGTACTTTATGATAACTGCTAACAAATTGAAAGCAAAAATGAGTATTATGGCACAGTCTGAATGCATGGAAAGCATTAAAAAAGTGTGACGTGTGTGACGCTTAAAAATGTAGCAAATTTTGAATTAATTTGTCTGTGAGGCTGCAGATAATACGTAGTAACTTTTATTGAAGAAATGTGCAAATGATATGCATTCACAAGCATCTAAACCTTAACGCATGTACTGTGATAGCCTGATGTACCAAAATGTGCTTCGCTGGGCCGAGCTGGGGCTGCCTAATTTGTACGATGCACGCCAAAGAAAATGATAGTACTTACTGCGTGTCGCTTTATCACAAATCCATGGTTCTTAGTGGAGGACCATATTGAATTCCATAAGGTGATTCGACGCGGATGGTTGCAAAATAACACTCACTGATAATAAACAAAGCTGTATTGATTAATACAAAATATTAAATAAATGTACAAACTTGTTGAAATGCAACGCGGTAGGCGGAATGAAATCACCGCACACACTAGGCCATAGTGTCTCGCGAACTGTCTGAGCGTCACTCCCTTGGGTTTGAGAGTGCGCATAAGAACAAAACTGAAAGCCATTCATTATGATCTGAGACAATGCAATTAAAAACCATAATAATTTATATATTAATTCAGTTTGTTATTTACATGGAGTAGGGCCACTTTTCGTGGAATGCCCCACAGTATTTTATTCTGCAGCTTGTCCCTTCATTCAAAGCGTCAGTAATCTGTACTTTGATGCACAGAAGTACTATACCACCTTGTGCCAACACATCAAAGAGCCTTAGAAACTTTGTAAATTACTAAATCACTATCTACTATTTCACTAGCAAAGAAAATAAGAGCCTATGCCTCTCACTGTAAAGTACAGAGTGTTAATAAAGTACCGGCACCATTACCAAAAAAATAGCTCGAAAACTACATGCAATAGAACAATGCTCTTGATTGCAAAATGAGCTACAACTCTCCACGTTTATATGCCATACACCTCAATGTGTGCCCCTCTAGTTGCTCTCAGAACATCAAGACGGTAATCCCGTCACAGTTAGGATACTCTCAGTTATTCCTCTTCGAAGAGTAGCAACATCTGGAACAGCAGAACGGTAAACACAATCTTTGACATACCCCCAGAAGAAGACATCCAAGGGTATGATATTAGGAGAGGGCGGTGGCCAGGGAATAGATCCCTCATGGCCTATCCACCTGCCAGGGAAATGCCTATCTAGAAGACCTCGAACATCCTTGGACCAATGAGGGGGTGCCCCATCTTGTTGAAACATTATGGTTGACTGGAATTCCTCCAACTGTAGAAGAAGGTACTGTTCAAGCATGTTTCCGAGCTATGTTTTCTTTAATGGTACCGGGACTTTATGAACGCCCTGTATATTGAAACAGAGATAGATTATTAATACTACTAAATCGTATCCTCTTATTGCAGCGTCAGTACGAGTCATAGCCGCTGGTTCTGAGAAACTTGGTAAGGCTCTTTCTGCCCTATCAAGGAGGAGGCAGAGTATGTTATTGTCCCCTCTCAATATTCACTCTCAGTTGATATTTGTTTTTGTTTTGTTGTTTAATGAGTGGAAAGGAATACAAAACATTTTGGAGTGTTTTCATTCCCTTATGTTTCTGTCTGTTTGTTTAGTGGATAATATCAAATAGGTTACACATTCTGATTTATAAGAGATTGGTTCCAGTAGAATAGCACTCAATGGGTAAAGGAAACTTATTTTTAAAGCAACTGCTATTGTTGTTGGTTGGTTGGTTAATTTGGCGTTTTAAGTCCACTTTATGCACAGTAAGGCTAATCGGGACTGGACCTACAGTTTAAAGTGGGATACGACCCACTATGTGCCTCCACCGGGTATCGAACCCGGGACCCCTTGATTACAAGGCGACGATGCTACCACTGCGCCATTGGGGAGGCCTTGCTATTGTTGTACTGTTTCTTGTACTGTTTGCATATGAGCAATTTTTCCAATATTTTCTTTATTTTATTTTTTTGGTGTTTCTTGTGTCACTTTCTGTCTCCTTTGTCTCACTGCAAATATGAGACGATATACATAAATGAAGATACCCTCTTAAAGTGTGTGTGGCTAGGTAAGGTCTGAAACCTGGCTGCAACTTTCAGTCGAGGATCGGCGTCCACACACAGGCGGCATTACACACACTCGCCCATAGACAGTATATGTGTCTGCAGTTTATGACAATATCCTCCGCCTGCCCTCGAAGTGGGAGAAGTGGGAGAAGCTGCTACGAATCCTCAAGGTTTCAACCTCAGGATCGTAGTTTTTATTATGGAGGGACTGTAATATAAGGACTGGACGGAGACATCTAGAACGACAATGTGTGCCATCTCCTTGACCTTTAAATAAATGAGCACACAAATAGCTTGCGAACGAAGTGACACAATTTCTCAAATACATGAAGAAATCTGGTTGGGCAACATATCCACCACCACTAACACACAAGAATATGAATGAACAATTGATTGATTGATTTAGTTTATTTTACTTTTAATTTCTGTCGCTTTTTGGTTAATCGCGACGATGAGGATGAATGTTGATGAGAGATTAATTTGATAAAGGAACAATCACAAACATACAGGGACGACACAACACGAGCCCTAAAGAGGGCTATCCTGGCTGCAGGCCAGGCGCCAGAGCTTCGTTAGTCTGCAAAATGCAGTCTAGGTTGTAATACGTGGAAGTGAGGTTGACATTTGGGTTTCTTGAGAAAGGGTCAGCCCTTATATATATGGATGAATAAGTCTTAGTCTGAGAACAGGAAGAAAACACACACAGACTTACATGATTCTTTCTCGTCATAATATTTTCAAGCCTACACACGCACACTTATGAGAATTGATAATAATGATTACATGAAACTTGCGAAGGGGCAAACACAAAGAAGCGCGCTTGGATTCAAATTCGGAATCTTCGGTGACGAGTGAGTATCTGAACACTCAACGCGCTTAGGCACCGAAGCCGAAAAAAAATATGCATACTATTGCGAAGTACATGTAACATAGTTTACAGGATTCTTGTTGGGAAACCTGATGGTAAGAAACCTGTTGGAAGGCAAAGACGAGGTGGCGGGATAACGATTAGATGGAGCTAAGGGAAATCGGTAAGGATAGAAAAGATTGGATTGATCTCACCCAGGATAGTGAAAGATGGAAGGCTTGTGTTGCTGCAGCCATACACCTTCGGGTTTAAGAATGCTAGAGAGATAGTTAGTTAGTAGAGCATGATGTGAATGATAATAAAGTGATGGAGCGCAATGGAATAAACCAGTAAATGTTAAGGTTCAATTAAATATTCTACTTCCGTTCTCGTAAATGTGTAACAATACTCAGTCGGAAGGTGAAACGTTTTAGAACCTGAGAACCGTCGTTTCGCTCAGCAATGTCTTCCAACTGAAGCCCTGCTCTCGAAAACCTTGGAGATGGCGGTATTATGGGTCATTCATGTGCAAATAAGACGGGCTTATGTGAGTGAGCAGATTTCCTCTGCTTAGCTGGATTTTCAATTTCTCCATTAACCTTATCATCGATGGCCAAGAACAGGGACGTAATTATATTAGAGAAGCACAGAGGTTTCCTCGAAGGGCTTCCAGATATTTAGTTTCAGTCCGTGGATTCAAACTCAAGCTAAACTTGAACGTAATAACTAGTATGCCAATTAGTCGTTACTTAGCAAGCATGGGGAAAGGTTGCCATCGGGATGTTGAAGATGTACAAACACGAACAAAACTATTTACGGTTCGGTTAATAAACATTATGGAAAAACAATTTTGGAATTCCAGTCTGCTCCCAATCCATACAGTACAAGCTTGAATATACACAACCAGCAAGGACCACAATGACGAAAAGTCGACATTTGTAGGTGACACATTAGTATTCACTCTGAAATACAGTTAACATCAGCCAAATGAAAATGCAATACCGGGTGTTCTGCATAGGACTCTAATAAAATAAATTATATTTTCTTTACTTACAATGATTTGTTTCCAAAACTTCTTACATGCATATATAAACTCGTTTCTTTTACATACCTAGTATATTTCAATATACTCATCATTGGTGGCAGAGCAAATGTCTCAACGGTATTCCATCTCAACGCATACGCTATCTAGCATTTGTAGCGTCACATTGTTGATTGCAGCGCGAATCATTTTGCGTAGGTCTTTGATCATAAGATCTCGAACATACACCTGGTCTTTAAAACCCTACAAGATAAAACCGGTTACAGTGCTGGCCACGTCATGAACGGAAATCATCCACTAATCCATTGCATCGAAGAAACATCGGACTTCCTTGACAAAATAGCATAGGCTTCCATCTTGATGGAAGATAGTTCCTTCTGGAAATTGAGACACAGCGTATTCCTGTAATATGGCCAGGTACAGATTTTAGTTCTACTAGTGCCAAATCACAAAACACCTTGTGTTGTGGCGTCAAAAGGGTAACTAACGTCGCCTCGGCAGTTCGAACAACTTGCCACAATTTTCTCAGTTACTCTTTATAGTGATACCAACTTTCCTTCATTCGAAATATTTGTTTCAATGCTACGAATGTTTATTTTATTATAGTCCTAAGCGGACTATATAATGCTACAAAAAAGTATAACATATCCATCAAAAGTATTCCTTCCAGGTATTCCACAAGTCGTTGTCTACAGTATACACCGATCCAATCCAAGGTTTAATTTAGATTACCAAATGGAAGGTTTTGTCTAGAAGATTATAACTCCACGTTCACATATCCTTATTATTTAGACCTGGAATTCTACCCACATCCACTTTCCACAGTCCGTACAGATGGTAAAGCACACACACATACTACAAAACGTCATTTTCTATTCGCAGCATCAAAGCCTTGGGGATTCTCGTTGCGAGCACTTTTAGCACATATGGTTGTCCTTAATTAAATATTCGATGCACCATACAGTCTGTGAATTCAAAACTGCATATTTGCGGGCAGCGTGCTGTACCTGCTTGTCCGTTTCTTTCACTATTAATAATTTTCACAATCCCAAAAATTTCTCCGGAAGTCAAACAAGGGAATGTGGTGCGAGAACCACGCATCAAATAAAGGAAACTATAGAAATCGGAAGACAGCAAATGCAATGAACGCACTCATGGTTGAAACGGGTCTTGATAAATCTTCGAGTTCCATAGGAAGGGAGAGAGGTTACACTCGCCACATCCAAATAAAATTCATACTCAGTTACGTTTCAATAGTAGCCTCCAAATCTTCTGTTAAAGTGTGTGTTTGTTGTAATTTCAAAGTTTCTTCCTTATTTGTAAATGCAAACGATATTCGATATAACTAACCATTAGTCTACGTGCTGTAGTAGGTTGCATTAACCCAAGAAGTAGAAAAATTATGTAAAATAACCCAAAAAAAATTCAATTTCAATTTTAAGTTTTCTCCCCCAGAAAGTGAAGCACGTGAAACGCGAAGAGAAATATTAAAAGCCACCCAAAATCGTACAAAAATCCTGATCCATTGGTGTTTACACAGCCTCATCCAGTGTCAGACATCCCTCAATACCTGTCTATGGTGGTCTAAAGAGTCTACTTGCAAGGAAAGGAAGTGCTTTCTTCCTCCGCCGTTCTGGTTGGGTTGCAGTGTGTCATCCGGCGTAGTCCCCGGAGCGTCTGCCTCAGACTGCCGGCATGTTTATGGCCCCAACAAACATTTGCTTCTAATGGCTTTCCCTACTCAAGAGAGCAACAGACGCGCTTCACTGTGAAAGTTTTACCCTTATGGACCAGCAACTCCATCGCAGGAATGGGAAACAGTTAAGGCAATGAAAAGTATATAGTTGCAAAGAAAAAACACCAGAGGCACTGATTGTTGGGAATAACTTGAACGTCCTGTGTTTTACGATAAATGCAAAAAATTAAAATGTTACATTATGACGTGGACTAACGCAATGTACTACTATGTAGAAATGTGTCACATTAGCTGCTATATTGGAGATATTTGGCTCCGTCGACGCCATCAGTGTTTCAAAGGCACTAAAAGAGACAATTCCACACAGGTGAAACAGGCAAAAACATGGCTGGACCAGTAGATCAGTTGGTAGAGAAAGTGACGGTATGCCAAATATCGAGTTGAAATGACGTGAACGTGGACATAACAGGTTAACCGAAACAGCAACAGATATATAATAAATAAGGAGCAATCAAATGAAAACGGGTCACCACGCATAGAACTGATGGACTGCAAAAGTTGGTAACGCTGCTGTTTACAAACGATACTGGCATCTGTGTGGTAGGAGCGAAGCACAGTGACAACACGCACGTACACTTTCTTTATTGCGGAGGAAGTAAGGTTAGCGATGAATGCGTCCAACACTATAAAAGAGGCGAGTAAAAAGCAGAGAGGTGTGGTCCGTTTCTTGACTCCTGAGGCTGCTGGAGGACGAGATTCTTCATCGTTGCATGTCTGTTGTGTACGTTACATGTCACGTTCACGTGTGCTGGAGTGGCATAAGAGATTCCGAGACGGACGCGTGTCATTATTCTCCACGATGGTGCTCGCCCCCACACTTCCAATATTGTCAGATATTTTGGTTTGGAAACACTTCAACCCCCCGCCCCCTAGAGTCCACATCTTTCGCTTTGTGGTTTTTACATTTTTGCCGACCCGCAGACAGACATTTGTGGACATCGGATTCTCTCGAACGAGTACGTATATGACTGGATATGGTTGTGGATCCGTCAGCAGCCGACAAAATTCTAAAAAATGGAATTGGCCGTCTTGTCTCCCAGTGGGATAAATGACCTAACAGTTATGGATATTACTTTCAAGGTAATACATGTTCAATGAAACTGTTTGGTGGTTGACACGTTTTAATTTCAGTGCCCTTATAACTTAGAATAATATGGATAATGTAAATTGTAGAAAAGATGCAAATACTGTTGTTATTGCACTTCGTTTTGGGTTGCGGGAATAGTTGCGAAAACCACTCGCTGCACACAGAGAGATACGAACCAAGCACAGGCAGCTTGAACGTCCGAATTAATCGCTCAAAATAATTCACAGGCAGCATGAACGTCCGAATTAATCGCTGAAAATAATTTACTGTGAGTAATATTAGGCGCAATTAAGATATATTTATGGTTAGCATGCTGCGGTCGTTTAAACGAAATGAATACCAATTGTCCGCATCATTTCGAGATATCGGTGTCATTTCAGATTATGATTCAAGTAAGAATCTCAATTTACTTAGGATAGGTTTCCTTCTTGCCAGTTACAAAAACTGGTAGTGATTTGGTGGCATCAATTATGGGAAAATACATACCTAAACCACAACAATTATTCAATCTCTGTGTTCCTCCAGTAGGTCCAACTAGCCGTGGTGTGGATGATTCATATCATATGATTCACGGCAAACCATCTTCATATCATTATCGCTGATCGTTTCACCTTTACCGATTACTGTCGTTCGCTGCTCGACTAAAGGGCCTGCGATATTTAACGTATTGGATTCTCGTTCTGTTTAGATTTCTCGGAGTGAAAGGAGTGAGCTTCGAAGGCAAACAAAAGTCGATCTGTTTTCTACACAGTTCACTAGGAAACCGAATGCTTGTAGACAAACTAGGCTCTGGAGCCTATAACCACAGCCAGTTGTTCTGTCTCCTGTCGATCTGTGTACCGAAAGCCATTTCACACCACCAGCCTTTATAAATGGCGCAATGATTTTAGTAGAAGATGTGTTTTAACTTCTTCTTGACAAAGATATCAGATTTTATCGATGACAGCGATTTTTAGCCAATACATGCGTTTTACCTTGTTCTTAATAAAGATATCAACTTTTATCACACATACAGGGTAAGTCAAAAAGAATGAAACAACTTAGCACAGTTATTATGACGTAACAATTTACGATACAAAATCAAACAAGGCATCAATATAAAGAAAAACTATGGAAGTTTTTTTTTTTCAACTTGGCGCTCTTACGCTGCTTTGCCGCTGCTCCGCTAGGATCGCTAGTGTGACAAAATGGCAATTGACCAGCGAAAGGTGTATTGTGGGTTCGAACTAGCGAATATTGATCTGATCACATGCTTATGATTTCAGTTACAATGTACATTCATTTTAGTTTCTCGGTGTCTTTTTTTGAGTTGGTGTTTTAAGTCCACTTTATGCACAGTAAGGCTAATCGGGACTGGACCTACGGTTTAAAGTGGGATCCGAACCACTGTGCCATGTGCCTCCAAGTCCCTGTGTCTTCTAATGTGTTGTTGATAAGACTTCCATACTCCTGACTCACCGGTAAAATATTTTAACAATCAACCACTCTGTCTGTCTGCCTGCCACTATACCCCTTGCCCTCTTCCCTCTCTACCATTATCAACCTCCAATTCTCCATATTTCCAATTCTTCTTCAACTTTAATCAGTATCCAGTACCAAAGTCCATCACTCCCTCATTTTGGCCTTCCTCGTCTTCTACTTAAATATACTAGTTCCTTTAATGTCCATTTCGATATGTAGCCCTTTGCCACACACTCTATATACAGGGTGGTTCAAAAAGTTCCTTAACACCCCCCGGTACAAGGCCACTGCAGCGCGCAACGTGGAAATGTTGACGGCCAATCGTTGCCAGGCCAAGGGGGAAACTCATTGACGCCACCCGCGTGGTCGGAGGCCATCTTCATGTCAGTCATCTTGAATTCAAGTTCAGAATTTTAAATGGGAAGAGGGTGGTATGAAATATCAAATCAGGCTAGAATTTCACGAGAAATGCAATGCTGAAGGTTGTTTCGAAGTATCTTCAACCAGTAAAAAGTTATGACTGAATTCTTGTACAAATTTTCTCCCTTTCGAGGTGTCAGAAATTAACATCAAAATGTCTTTAGCGCGTCAGTAACGCATAGAGATTAAAATGACGTCTATGGAGAGAAGTTCGCATACCATTGCACACGATTTTTATCGGATACATTCTCGAAGAGCTGCGAATTACGAATGCTTGTCTCGAACAATTACAGTGTTGAACAATTACAGCTACTTCCGTTGAATGAAATGTTCATGGTGAAGTTAATAAACAGAATATGCGACACTTGTCATCTGATAACTAACTTTGGACAGAAAATGTCTCATAACGTTCCCATAGTATTCTCTTGTTCCGCCCTACTGAAAAAGAAACTTCTTCCGTAAGCAAGGATGATAAAACCTGTTTATTTAACAAATCCAAGTAGTCGTAAGCATTTAAGATTCCGTCGAAGGAAAATGGACTAACCAATCGTGTTCCACGCAGCATGCCACACCATTAACTTACCAGCACTAACCATTCGGCTGTGGTCTGTCCAAAATGGGTCTTCAGATAAAAAGCGTCGAATATTCTGTTTATGGACTTCCTTATGAACATGAAAATTAGCCTCGTTACTGTGAAGGACTTTTCATTCAATGAAAGCGTCACACTGTAATTGTTCGAGACAACCATTCGTAATGCGCAGCACTTCGTGGATGTATCCGATTAAAATCGTGTGCAAGGTATGCGAACTTCTCTCCCTAGACGTCACTTTGATCTTGAGGCGTTACTGATGCGCTAAAGGCATTTTAATGTTAATTTCAGACACCTGAAAAAGGAGCAAATTTGTACAAGAATTCAGTCATAACTTTTTACTGGTTGAAGATACTTCGAAACAACCTCCACCATTGCATTTTTCGTAAAATTCTAGCCTGATCTGATATTTCATACCACTCCCTTCCTATTTAAAATTCTGAAGTTGAATTCAAGATGGTTGACATCAAGATGGTCGCGACCGAGCGGATGGCGTCAATATGTTTCCCCTTTGTTCTGGCAACGATTGGTCGTCAACATTTCCACGTTGCGTGATGCAGTGGCCTTGTACCGGGGGTGTTAAGGGACTTATTGAGCCACTCTGCATACTCATCGTTGTGATGGTCGCACGTTTATGTATTTAACCTTCTACTCTTGAATAATTTCGTTTAATACCTCTGAACCATAACCCTGGATAACAATTTGATTTTCTTTTTTACATCACGAATTACTTGCATATCAAATTGACTGTAGTATGACCCTATGTTGAAGCTTTGCGACAACGAAAACATCAACAACACATTCATCCAAAGAAACCTGCCAGTCAAATTATGACCCTTCAATAAATTTAATCCTGGGAGCAGTTTTCCTTCGGTTTTGGCGTCCCATTTACTGTTCTCCAACTTTATTACCAACTTTGTTCGTTTCTCTAACTTCTCGTGTGGCTGTCGAGCCGTTTGAGCTCGTTTATGACTTTCGATGTCATTTTTCGGCGAACATTCATCAACGTTTTTTTTTCCATATCGAGATGAAATTTTCAACAACTTTTGCTGATATGAAACCGACACAACGAGATCATTTTCCTCACAGATTATGCCCTATAAAATGCCATATTTACAATTCGTTTTTTCAAAATGAATACCATGGTGAAAAAATTTCAAAAGGTTATGGCTCTGTGGAATTGCTCTTCAAGCTGTGGTTATAAGATGCACAGAATTATCGGTTGTTTCTGGTTAATTGTGTTTGTTATGTTGGTGACAGAAAAGGGTAATTTTTGCTGAAGCTACGACACTTTTTTAACTTTTTAAAGAAAATCTGCAGATTATAAATGTTTTTTTGCGAACTTGGTTTTCAAACTATTCTATCCTGGAGAGCATAGTTTTTTGGTTGAATAATGTTTGTAGTGTACAGAGTAGCTACATATTTTCAAAAACAACGTTCATGAAAATGTACGGTACAATTTGATTTTAAAGGAGGCTTTCAACTATTCCAAAAATAAACGAAAAGAAAACATTGTGTCTGTCTGCGAACAGTTGAAATAGATATTTCGTCTGAAGAGCTTGCAGAGGAGCAAGGTAAAATAAAATCGGAATAAACAATACTTTACATATGTAAATATACATAAAATAAGTCTTCAACGTGAATGTTAGGGGGGGCATAAAGTGTATTGCCCCACAAAAGTTGTAGGCTATGAGATTTTGTAATGTATATACTTCATAACAACTTCGTTAGAGTACATACATTATCTACACGTATGTGCAGGGTGTCGCGTATTGTATCTACCAACTTCAAATGACAACTGAAAGACTGTCAGTGCTTGTGGTAACTTTAAATGAAATGAAAATATACACATAGGCATTTAATACACTGTATAATACGGTCAATACAGACATCAGTGCACCTTGAAAATAACGTCCTCTAAAAGTAATCTTTCTGCTTAGACGCACTGTTTGAGAGGATGAGGAGACGCTTTCATGACGCGCGTCTCAACATGTCCAGTGGAATACGTCGTATTTCACGGCGACTGACGCTTCACAACATTACCCGTGGCTCACCACTGTCTAACACACCTCAGAATACTGTGTGTCTCTGGAACAGGAGCATGGCGATCTTGATTGTTCAGCCGCAGTGCCCGGTGCTTGTTTGGATGAAGGCTTCCACCGCAGCAATCCGTGTCTGCAGGGGCCAACGCTTCACGGTAGACTCCCAACTCTCCACGGAATGCCACACATGCGCAAGTGCCTTCTGGCAGGATTGCCAACTCAAATTGGTACATATAATATGCGCGACCCTGTACATATACAAAGTGTGTACTTTGATTAATTTATTGCAGCATGAATACTTGCCTCGAGTGTCACGTGGTGCTACACGCAGTTTACAAATCGATGTCTCTATCGATTAACCCACGCCTCGTATAACTGTTGCTTCAAGTTAGAGAGATTGGTTCAAGTGAAAGTTGTAGGTGCGTTGGCACTTAGGCTATTTGCCCCCATCACATTATACAGGGTCAAGCACCTTACCATATCTAAAATCAACACGTTTCCTTGAGGACTAAAAATCTTCATACTTTCAACAAAGAGTGATGCTGCAAAGGGGCACGCAGAATATATAAGGACAAAACAAACGACCACACACATCCTACAGCGGTTTTACTGGCTGTAGGTCCAGAGCCTCGTTGGCCTGCAGAAATACAGTGTACAGTGGGATTCATGAGTAATACAGTGTAACGACCCTGCGTGGTCGCCACATTTAACGACCCTGCGTGGTCGCCATATTATATTTTGTTAAGAAGAATGCATGCTATATGTCCCTCCGAGGCGTACGCTTTTAGTTTAAATGTGTTAACGGATCCACCTCTACGTATTATTTGACCCTGCGTGGTCGCTGTTTTCTGTAAACGCTAACGGATCCACCTCTACGTTTATTAGCTTCGCTTATTATTAGACCCTGCGTGGTTGCTGTATTCAGAAAATGTTATCATTTATTGTCATTTATACTGTTCAAATTCGTTGAAGAGTCCTGCGAGGCTCAATATCAATTGTATTGTCTGAATGCACACAGTTTTAGTTTATATTGACACGTGCAACTAGTGATTTTCCCACTAGTGTTTTCTTAATGTCACTGCTTGGATGTTTCTCAGTAAGAAGGTTGCAATATGTAAAAAAATGAGTTAGCTACGCGTACTTGTAGTTAAAATTTTCACCACCAATGCGCCGCCCCCGCGAGTATAAAGCCAGTGCAGCGAGGCCCGGAGCTTAGTTGGCTCCCTGATGTCAACAGGCAAACATCCAGGGTTAACTGGCCTCCCAGCCTGAGAACTAGAAGCCATCCCAGAAGGAAGGACGGAGAAAGAAGAAAGAAGAAGAAGAGCCTAGCAGCAACCTACCTACCTGGTCCGCTCGCTTAGGCTGATAGGTGCCCAGGTTCTACCTGCCCGGCTTGTCTGGGAGCACCCGGACCTTCCTTTTCTAACCTGCCGTCCCTTCATAGGAGACACCGGTTGGCTTGCCAACTCCCAGCTAACGCCGGGGTGTCGCGGCATCCTTTAATCCTTTACCCTGCGCCCGTTATTCGGGAGTACAGATTGGTTTCGGCCAATTCCCGGCTGTGGTTGGGGTACTACGCACAACCTACTCTCTTTTACAGGGGAACCCGTGACGTCAGCGGCGACCAAGGCCCTAAATAAAATTAGGTCCCCATACTCCCCCTGGCGCCTCACAGCGAGGAATAAATTGGATGTTCCCTGCCCCCTTTATCTCTTCGAGACCAAAGGTGGTACATGTAAAAGAACGTGCGTGGTACAGGTAAAAGCACGTGTGTGGTACAAGTAAATGCACGCGCGTGGTAAGGGTTTCAGGTAAAGACACGTGTGTAAGTGTGCAAACGGACACCCTTGTGTTGAGACTATAATAAACATATATATTAAGCTGGTATAGTCTTTCCTTACACCCAGCAAGCCCTGAGATATTTCTGAGTCCATGTTCTACGGCTGACAAAAAGTTAGCGCATATGGGTAGACTTTTGCCGTCCTCCTAAGTGAAGTGTTTAGAGTGTGGTAATTGTGTGTAGGTGGGACGTTGCAAAAGTTTTTGGCGCCATAACGCGGGGCCCGACAGAACTGTGCAATTAAGCGAAGTAAACCGAACTGTGCATTAAAAGGACTGTCCAGTGAAAGTGAAAGTGTGGACTGTATTAAACATGGATCAAGAATTTACTGGTATGAACCTGAGAAGTAGAGGGAGGAAGACCATGGATTCAGAGTCTGGATATGGTTGCTGTGAAGAACTGGGAGAAGAGGCAGCACATTTCCAGTGTTGCCAGTGCCAGCGCCAAATTCACTGGAGCTGTGATGGAAAAGATGTGGCTACCTTCCCCGCTGTAGGAGTTAAATGCCAGACGTGTGAATCTGGTCCGCAGACTCAAGTAGCGGAGACCGCAATACAAGAACCAAGTCCGCTGACCAATCCTCCATCAGACCATTGGTTATTGGAATGGCTGACGAAAGATAGGGAAGACAGAAAGAAGGAGAGGCTTGAAGAAGAAGAGCGCAGAAAGAAAGAGAAACAGGAGGAAGAGAAAGTGCGCAAAAGAGAGGCAGTTCAGGCTGAAAAGCTGAGAAAAAAGGAACTGATGGAACTTAGATCCCTAATAGAGTTTCATGAAGAGAAAAGGGAGCTAGAGAAACGAGAGATTGAAGAGAAAAGAAAGGTAGAGAAACGAGAGATTGAACAGAAAAGAGAGCTAGAGAAACGAGAGATTGAAGAGAAAAGAGAGCTTGAGAAAAGAGAAATTGAATAGAAAAGGGAAAAGGACTTTGAAACTCTCCGAGCTTTAATTGAGAGCCTAGAGGAAATAAGAAAGAAAGAAAAAGAGGAAGAAGAAGCCAAAAGAGGGAGAGAGAAAGAGGAAGAAGAAGAGAAGCGTAGGAATGAACTGCAAGCCCTCTTTGCCCAGCAGAGGACTGACATAGAAGGTCTTAAGGCCGGAGTAGAAAGTATCCAACTTACTTCTCAGCAAGAGATAGCAAAGGTTGAGGAGAGAGTAAAAGAGGTACTTCAGGAAAGACTGGAACCATTATCTCAGTGGCGCAGACAAGTAGAGATTACAGTGGAGTCCATTGAGAAAGCTGTCCAAAACTTGGGTGACAAGACCGAATCCATCGAGAAAGTCGTGCAGGAACAGAAGGAAGTGATGGAATCAATGACCTCAACTCTGCGGAAGGACGTAGAGCAGGCAGCTGAAGAGAAGGTGAATTCTCTTAGGGTAGAGACAAGGAAGCTCGAAGTATCTCTGCGAAGAGAAATGCAAGATCAGACAGGAACATTTGTCCAGAGGGTAAGTGAACTTCAGATTCAGTTCCAAAGATTGAATGTTCAGCCAGAACCCACTCCAGATGTTCATTCCAGCCCTTTTACTCCGGATAGAGATCTGAATCCGGATGCTACTCCTTATGAGCCGCCCAGGTTAGCTGAGGAACCTCTATTCGCTGCCAACAGAATGAAGGCTGACGGAAGAAAGAGGCCTCGATACGATGATACTTCAGATGGATCGCCACCTAGAAGAAGGCCAGATTTTAAGATGCCTAGAATGGCGGATATCGCCCACATTCCTAAATTTAAAGGCGACATTGAGGCTCAGTCAGCTGAAAAATATCTTCGGGAGCTCAACGTCAGCTTTGAACTTATGCAGGTACCCGAACGTTATAGGCTAGAGTTGCTTCCTAGAGTCTTCACTGATAAAGCTGAACACTGGCTTGCAGGAAATATTGATAGTTTCGTGAATTATGCTGACTTTTGCGCCAGGTTCAAAGAAGAATTCGCTTCTGAGAAGGCTAGACAACGGCAGCTAACAGCTGTGAGAAACAGGAGATATTCCAGACTTGTCCACGAAAGTATGGAGAGCTTTGCCTGGAGCGTTTATGCGGCCTATAGAAACCTGAGTGATAACTTTAATGAGGGAGAAGTACTTAATTTGATCATCGGACAACTTCCTTATAGAATGCGAAACCTTTGTTTAGCACATGCGCCCAGAACGGTAGATGACCTAACCCATTTCCTGAAGGATTTTGAAATCTATGATGAGCCAGATGCATGGAGGAACAAAGATGAACCGAAGGGAAAAGAACAGAATCCCTCAAGGAACTATAAAGTCCGGAACATAGAAACGAGGTCAGAAGGTAATTACCAGCGCCCTCAACGTTTCACTAATGAAAGAGGAGGCAGGCGTGAATTTAGAAGAAACTCTTTCCGACCTTACCAAAACCAAAGACGTAGATCTCCTGGCCCAAGAAGGATCCGTGAGGGTAGAAGTAGCCCTAGTCCTCCGAGACGACGATTTACGGGTGAGCAGAATGAGATTCGCGGACCTCCATCTCCTAGACAAAACATTACATCGGAGCAGGAGGAGGCCGTAGAAACAGCGCGGGAGTTTCATCAAAATCAAAGGTCCCAGTCTAGCCAGACAAACTAGGACCTTGTCTAAATGCTTCGTTCCTGTTTAGGCAAGGGACTTCGATGGAGCGGCCCAAATTAATAGATAAAGATGTCCAAGAGTTACTAGTAAATTTCCAGCTAACAGAAACTGAAGATACCATTTTACAAAAGGAATTGAAGTCTACAAGGGAATCCAAAATTACATACAGATCACCAGTGGTGCAAGCTAAATTAATGGACTTTACACTAACCTATTTGATTGGTACTGGAAGTGAATGCTCGATCCTTAATTATTCAATCTGGACTAAGTTAGTTGATAAGATACCTGGCATACAGATCCAGAAAGTTCCAGAGGTGCGATTGGTAGATTTCTCTGGAAGTCATAAGAAGCGTGTCATCGGAAGTAGACGTGTGGGACTGGAGATCGGAATTGCGAAATATATTGTTACAGATCTTCTTTTAGTCATGAAATTCATCGAGAAGCACGATGTAGAGATGCGATTCAGAAGAAGCTCAGTGAAGTTATTTTTCGGGAGAACTCCTGATCATAAGGAAGGGAATCCTCTGAATATTGAAGCAGTGCGGTACATCCACATGGCCCAGGAAGAGGATGTTGAGATGTATAAATCCGCGGACCTACGACGGAAAGTAGAGTCACTAGATATTTTGACTGGTTCCCAAACACAGGAGTCGAGAAGTGTGCTGGACTGTACTCTGAAGAGAATCCCTGAGAAGCTCGTGCCAGTGAAGGAAGATAAGTGTGAGATGTTGCAGTGTACCGAAACTGTTCTTTACTCGCCGTATTCTGTGCCACTTTTCCTGATGGAAGTTCTGGAGAATGAACTATATCTGCGGAAGACTTGGAACATTATCCGACCATCACGGTATCTATTTGTGAGTGGATTGGTTATCAGCTGGCTAGTTCCTTTGTTCTACATTCTGTGTCAGATATTACAATGTATTATTATTGGGTCATTAATCCGTGTATTCATGCCTAACGAAGTCCTTGATCATTTCAACTGGCCTATCAACGAAGTAGACCCGCAAATCTCCAACTGGAATCAAAAGCTGTTTCTAGCCAAGTC
The DNA here is from genome assembly GCF_977018435.1 of Lepisma saccharinum. Classification (NCBI taxonomy): domain Eukaryota; kingdom Metazoa; phylum Arthropoda; class Insecta; order Zygentoma; family Lepismatidae; genus Lepisma; species Lepisma saccharinum. The sequence goes on along the minus strand of NC_139229.1, from coordinate 205,405,193 downwards.
CAAAGAGCGCTCTAGAAATATCAAACAAAAATTTAAGACTAAAGGCCATGCGCTCGAGCTGCACGAAGACGACTTGGTTCTTGTTCGAAATCATAAGCTTAGTTCGAGGAAGAATAAAACAATAGCTAAGCTCTTCGAAGTGTATATTGGACCTTATTTAGCCACTGATCTTCGGAACAACACAGCAATGTTAGTTCATCCCAGGACCAGGCAACCCGTCGACCGAGTGAACTTCGACAACCTTCGCCTCTACAGGTGTTCATCGGAGCGAAGAAGAGAAGTGGTAGGGGAAGAAGATGACCTAGTGACTAATGTGTAGGAGAAACAGACTCTTATTACTGTCATTTTTTTTCTATTGAATTTGAAATCAATGTTTCATGAAAAATTTTCATAAATTGTAAGATTTAAATTTCTTCAAAATTTTTGCCCGAGGGAGGGGCGTATGTAACGACCCTGCGTGGTCGCCACATTTAACGACCCTGCGTGGTCGCCATATTATATTTTGTTAAGAAGAATGCATGCTATATGTCCCTCCGAGGCGTACGCTTTTAGTTTAAATGTGTTAACGGATCCACCTCTACGTATTATTTGACCCTGCGTGGTCGCTGTTTTCTGTAAACGCTAACGGATCCACCTCTACGTTTATTAGCTTCGCTTATTATTAGACCCTGCGTGGTTGCTGTATTCAGAAAATGTTATCATTTATTGTCATTTATACTGTTCAAATTCGTTGAAGAGTCCTGCGAGGCTCAATATCAATTGTATTGTCTGAATGCACACAGTTTTAGTTTATATTGACACGTGCAACTAGTGATTTTCCCACTAGTGTTTTCTTAATGTCACTGCTTGGATGTTTCTCAGTAAGAAGGTTGCAATATGTAAAAAAATGAGTTAGCTACGCGTACTTGTAGTTAAAATTTTCACCACCAATGCGCCGCCCCCGCGAGTATAAAGCCAGTGCAGCGAGGCCCGGAGCTTAGTTGGCTCCCTGATGTCAACAGGCAAACATCCAGGGTTAACTGGCCTCCCAGCCTGAGAACTAGAAGCCATCCCAGAAGGAAGGACGGAGAAAGAAGAAAGAAGAAGAAGAGCCTAGCAGCAACCTACCTACCTGGTCCGCTCGCTTAGGCTGATAGGTGCCCAGGTTCTACCTGCCCGGCTTGTCTGGGAGCACCCGGACCTTCCTTTTCTAACCTGCCGTCCCTTCATAGGAGACACCGGTTGGCTTGCCAACTCCCAGCTAACGCCGGGGTGTCGCGGCATCCTTTAATCCTTTACCCTGCGCCCGTTATTCGGGAGTACAGATTGGTTTCGGCCAATTCCCGGCTGTGGTTGGGGTACTACGCACAACCTACTCTCTTTTACAGGGGAACCCGTGACGTCAGCGGCGACCAAGGCCCTAAATAAAATTAGGTCCCCATACTCCCCCTGGCGCCTCACAGCGAGGAATAAATTGGATGTTCCCTGCCCCCTTTATCTCTTCGAGACCAAAGGTGGTACATGTAAAAGAACGTGCGTGGTACAGGTAAAAGCACGTGTGTGGTACAAGTAAATGCACGCGCGTGGTAAGGGTTTCAGGTAAAGACACGTGTGTAAGTGTGCAAACGGACACCCTTGTGTTGAGACTATAATAAACATATATATTAAGCTGGTATAGTCTTTCCTTACACCCAGCAAGCCCTGAGATATTTCTGAGTCCATGTTCTACGGCTGACAAAAAGTTAGCGCATATGGGTAGACTTTTGCCGTCCTCCTAAGTGAAGTGTTTAGAGTGTGGTAATTGTGTGTAGGTGGGACGTTGCAACAGTGCAAATTGTCCATCACCATGTTCGTGCACTTTATTTGACCCAATAAGAGCTTCAAGAATTAAAAGAAAACTCAAAACAAGCTGTTGACAATTTCTGCAGCAGAATACATAAAAATCCAAAGCTTAAAAACATACAGGATGTATGAGAAAAATTAATGAAAATAGTCATGGACAATTTGTACGGTAACACTCATGGATCCCACTGTACCAGAATGTACTACGTACGTGACGTTGACATTTGAGTGCTCAAGGAAAAGTCACCCCTTACACATATTATACACACACATGCATATTGCAAATTATGTTTCCAAAACTATTCTTTTGCAGTATCGCAAGACGATTTCTTGAAAACATTTTTTTTAACATTAAAACATTTCTTTGCTCCACAAATATTTTTTTTAGAAATAAATTATCCACTTTTTTTCCCGGACTGTATTTTTAAAAATCTGTTACACACTTGTTCTTCAAGCAGAGGTTCGTTATCAAAGCAAACAATTTCTTTCCCCACCCCACAAACAAATTGTTTCACTTTTTGTAACTATTGTTGGGTTTTCGAAATCAAAATTATGTTCGAGGAAGAGAAAATTGTTTCAGCCATCGGAAACTAATCAGGGTGTTCGAAGTAACTGAACAGGGGAAACAAATAGTTTCAGTTATTATTTCGTATAAGCAACTATATGTGTTGTAATGTGTATAAACATTTATCTTCCGAATCAGCAAAGTTGTGTGTCCCTGAAAATAAACGTGAGGTTTCAATGTCAAAGACGGTAAGCCACTGAGATTTTTTTACTACGACAGAGACGGAGCAGGATCTGGGTGGGGGAGCTCGAGCGTCAGGGAGGCTGCTGCAAACAGGCTCTTCCCGAGGGAAAACAACGGACGAAAGGTTTAAGTAATTTAAGGCTACTCCGTAGTGGAAACATCGCTGACATGTGTTGCAAGATAAATCGTTATTGGAAAATGTATCATTATCGGAAATTGATAAAAACAACAACTTGTATTCACAATAAGGATGGCCATAAAAACCGGATAACGGATATCCGTATTTCAAATTATCTTAAATCGGTTTCGGATACAACAGATAATTCGGATATCCGGAGAATTGGGATAGCCGGATAATCCGAATAGATAAGATAAGCTTTTTGGTTTTTCAACGACGATAAGTGTGTGTATTACTGTAAATCAAAATGCTTGTGTGTGTGTCTATTAATGCCTCCGTCGTCCATGGCTTTTATAGCAAATCGGTAGAGCTCGTGGAATCCAATAAACTATAGGTGTAACTCAAAGCTGCGATTTTTGAGCCCATTTTGGTATTCCAACGACAAACTGTTTACCCAAAACTAACGCTGTTCCACCACCCCCTCAAAAAAAAACTCGGATAAACGACTTTTTAAGTGTGGTAGAACATGTTTCTCATTTATAACCGAACAAACAGCATGTACATTTATATGTGTGTGTGTTAGCGTGTATGTATATATAGGCTACAGTAACGAAACAGTAATTGCAACGTTATATATCTAAAACCTTTGTGCGGTGGCGGTAGTTGTCATGGGAGGATGAACATAACATTTCGTAAATGTATCTTTTTCAGTTTTTCCGAGAAGTACCCGAAAACTGTACTTCATTTTTATGTATTATTATGATAGATAATTGTGTAATATGATTGCGGAGAGTTTGCCTGGTAACTAATGTTTAAGAATATCGTATTTAATCACAGGTATAGGTACGGAAACTTCTAGGTTAGAACGACCCTATTGAAAGTGAATGGAATAATTGCAACTCAAAAGTGTCCGTGATTGTACATATTCAAATTCCCATACACTTTCCATTTCCGATATTCCTCTCTGCATAAAGTGGTCTTGCAGCATCTTTCACAGACTGAATTCGGGTCACAGTCTGGAGAAGGTTTTAAAGCTGCTGATCCAGAGACGTCACCTTTAAAAGCTTCCGACAGCCCCCGCCATGGCGCACAGTAACTTTCATTTGAATATATCCGAATAGCATGTCACGTGATTGCATTGCCTTATCGTCTTTCACAGGTTTGCTTGTTCACCTAACACCCTGCTTGTCAAGAGAGAGAAAAAAAAAGAAGGTAACTGAGGGGTAGTCGCAATGATTCAAATCGCAAGGTACCCTCATCAATCCCCAGAGAAGGAGAGAGAGATTCTAGTTGAAATTTTCCAGCACAATACTGCATAAATTGAATAAGAAAAGTTACTATAACTGATCTGACAGGTGATTCTCAAATTCCAATATTTCCAAAACGTGCATGTCACAACTAGAACTCATCAGAATGCAAACGTCTGTGCAAAATAAATGTCGACAGTACACTACACCAATTTGAAATGGAATAGTCGGAACTACTTTGCACATTGCTCGAACCCAACCTACGCCTAGAGGAAAAAATACTCTGCATAATTTCTTATTTGATTAAGAATCCCAAAAAATAGTTCTACAAAAAAGTACAACCGTATCGTAACAGTTGTGATTTAGCACCCTATGATTTTCTTCAATTAATAAATTTCATTTCACAAAACTGAATGCATCAAATGTATCTGATGCACCAGAAATGCATCGCTTCAGATGCTAAAATATATATTTTTCTTTTGCCATTGCCAAAAATCGGACTTACTGTTCATTTTCAGGGTGGCCACTTTAGGATCATGATAAATTCAAGTATAATTCCCTGTATTGAAGGCGATTTTTCCAAAAATTGAAGGGTTCAAGCAGAGGTTTTCTCTATTTCAATTTTGCCCCCCCCCCACACACACACATACACACACAAATATATTAACAATATAAAGGTTCTGTGTGATTCCAATACTTCCATAAATTCTAATTCAATTAAACGGTTTAACATAAGGTGCGAACTTTACACTTGCCATTTCACATACTCAGATTCGAAACATATCTAGGAAAACAAGTCACAAATGTTAAGGGATATACTAATATACGAAAAAATGTTAATTGTATGAAGAATTTCAAATTCAAATTTAACTCATCAACTTCAAGATATCTTATCTTGCAATAATCATCCATCTGTCAGATAGATTGTTTTGAAAAAGACACTAATAAAGTAAACGGATTGAGAGAATTCTGTTCTATTTTCAACGCAGCTTTATTTTCCTTCTTCGGTAAAAATAAAAGTTAAACTGTGAAAAACTTGCCTCGGAGGCCTTTAGAAATGTATAAATTTAATGGAATTTGGATAAAAAAAGTTGCGATTTTTTACGTCTAAAGAGAGAAATTCACGCAGAACACACGCATAATTCCCGGAATTCAAGGAATTCCCGGTGAGTAGCCGCCCTGATTTTTGTGTATTGTTTGTAAAGGTAACGCCAAAGGGCATCATATGATGCAAGTTAGCATTTCTTCCATGTCGAGATGTCCATCAGTGCATCAGTTGATGCGTTCTTGATGCACTTTCCTGCATCTTTCTCGATAATGCACCTAAATAAGCATTTATGCATTCTTTCGTTTCAACTAATACATTTACTTTTCTATATGCAATATATGCATTGGAATGGCTTCTTAAATTCTTAAAAGCGTAGAGGTTTTAACAATTGTTTTCATGTGAGCTAATATTGTTGTATATCACTTAATTATTTGGTGGAACTGCATGTCTAAGTTAGCACCTATTAAACTGGGGTCGGCTGAACTTTCCCATATCTTCTGAAGGACAAGACTAAGACGCAACATCAGATAGTTCGACGAGCCCGGCGAGGCAAAAGTGAAGAATGTGAAGAATTAGGGCACTCTAATATGGTCACAGAGGAAACCAAAGCCAATATTCTAATTCTAATCGAATCCACCCGCCCCGCTTCGCCTTGTAATCAAGGGGTCTCGGGTTCGATACAAGGTGGAGGCACATAATGGTTCGGATCCCACTTTAAACTGTATGTCCAGTCACAATTAGCCTTACTGTGCATAAAGTGACCCTGAAACACCAACTAAATCAATTCATAGAATCTACCCGTAATAGAAGCATATCTATTGCCTCTGATGATTGAATTCAGGACTACCTGACTGAACAGCCAGACAAAATCTTCACAATATATCAACATGAATCTGCTGGGATGTCACGTTTCACATTATCAATGTTTTCCTATTAATAGTTTATAACTTCCTATTGTCAAATCTGACCTCCCGATGGCGTAGTAATAAACTCTTTCGGCTTGTGATCAAAGGGTCATGAGTTAGTTGGATCCTCGGTGCAGGTACTTTCCACAGTGATTCGGATTCCACTTGAAGCTTGAGGTCCAGTCTCAATTAACCTATGTGATCTTAGTGGACTTCAAAACAAGTTTGTCCTTTTTTCGAATTGCGTGGTAGAAAGTGCCTCCCTATCATATCAAATAGACAATAAGATTGAAAATATTAGTAAACATTGTAACTAAAATGCCCTCCTGGTATCCTTAAAATTTCGGTAGACTTAAGAATTTTCTAATTGAACAGCTGTCATTTAGAAGAAAACGGTGTAAATGTCTTTGTGTCTAAGTATTTCAACATCATAGAGCTTAGGTTAGTTAATGGAGAGTTAATATTTTTATAATATTTTGTGTCTCTCTGCCCTTAAATGTACTTTTCTTTATATAAATTTTTTCACAAGCAGCTTCTAGTTTTGCTAATTTCTTCAATGTCTGTTTTCTATTCCCATCCACATTTCCATAAAATATTCTATTCGTTAATCTCTGATTCTAGCACATATTCAATAAATGTCTCTAATATCCAAGGAACTCACAAAATTCATTGGAGTGTTAGAAAATGAACCTGAATAAAACACAGCAAATTAGTGTTGTAAACCCAGTTGATTTGTTTGAAAATTAAAGAGAAGTGTTACGTCAACATAAAAAAATCGTGCTGCAACGTAGATAAAATAAGTACAATGATTTATGAATACATAATCAACCACGACGCAAAGTCGTCCTGGTATTTACGTGTTGCTGTAAATTATTTTTCATGCAATTTGAAGTAATTTAATTTTTTATTAAATTAAAAAACGTTAAAATTTCCTCACATATTTACATCGTATATCTGGGCCATGGATAATACTGCCGTGCGCAATTTTCCGATATCTTAAGAAATACCACCTTCATCATTTTTACATAATATTTTTTATCAAGATTCATACCAAAGACACCTAGATTCGACACTTGAAACTATACATCGGTCTACTAAGATTTCATCTAGAGGCATGTTGTACATAATTACATTAGCTGTAGGGTCAATACCAATTTAAACATCACAAAATCACTTTGTTTCCAAATTAGTACATCCCGTAATTTCCTTTTTCATGCACAGGGGATTCTGGTACATCTGACGTCACGAAATATCCGAACGCTTGATCAGTTGGTGGCGCAATGTGTTTATTCCCCTCATAGAAGATGCGGTGAAAACCCACCGACTAACTAGATTACATGTGTTTTTATGACATGAATCGCATGGCAAGTGGTGCAAAATAGGTTATAAATCGATGTCATAAATAAGCCATGTATAGATTGCCTCTCTAATTATGATTCACCAGACTGTTGACCACGAAAATTTCCCTTGCTAGAAATTTATTAACGGCCGCTTGATTGCAACATGCAGCAGCTTGTGGGACAAATGTGACTAACAGTGTTGTATATGAAGCAACAACTTAGTGTCATATAAATCCACTGAAAAACTTTCAATAACATGAAATGAAACCAGCTTACCTTGTAGCTCCGTTCAATATCTGAGGATACTGACGTTTCAAATCTGAAACAAGATAAATATTGCTGTTAAATTACTAGCAAGCATAATACTTTAGTAAATTAGTGATCAATTAAAAAATAAAATATGTTTAATAAATCGTACGATTTGCAGGAATACGCATGCATATGTTCATCATGAGAACTGCTAACTCAAATCTGTAACAAATATTAATTGCTACTATAATCTACTCTACAGATTCATGTCAGTGGTAAATAAATACATATCAGCCAATTCTACAGTTGAATTGCTGTCTTCCTGTACAGGAGAGATTAGTAGAAAAAATAAGTAATAAAATATAATGTCGATAAGCTCTTCAACTGTTAATTTAGTACAACATTTCCATTACGAACCTTTATTATTTCATAGCAGATCCAATCAGGGCTGGATTAAGACGAAATTGGGACTGATGCTGTATAGTAACTGCATAATAAGTAATGCTGTGTCTAGGCGTCCGAAATTGGGGCTCCAAATTTCATTCTAAGATTTATTTTCAGGTTAATATAGCAAAAGAAAACTGTTCAGCTTTCGGAAAATTCTCGTCTGTTTTCATTTGGGTCTATTTCAGGAATGGGCCTAATGCTGCAGCATCAACAGCACCCACCTTAATTCGTCACTGGATGCAATGTTTGATAAATAGGCCAACGATAGAAGTTTGTTTACAATATGAGAACCATGCAAATAATATCACTATTGGACATAGACTTTCACAACGAAGCCTTTAGATTTTGTAATATCTAATTGGAATATTGTTTTAGAATATCAGAATTAAGTTCTTACAGCTAATAGGTTATTTTGTAAATGCAGTGAAAAATGTAAAACAAAATTGACATTCACTTCTTCATTAAAGCAGAATTATTGTTCCGCATAAGATCATTTTTTGCAATATATATTACCATCATATCAAACTTCATTCCAGTCAAATAACAAAGGTCAGTAAGTGCCTGATAATTTAACGATCACCGCAATATTGGAAGTGAAATTAAAACCTGGTGATAAGATAGGAAAAATGAAGTGCGTTAATTTCATCGGTGACGTTGCCAGCGATAAATTGTGTTAACTGCTCTAGAGGGGTACTGTATCTGAAATATGAGCCTATCCCCCATTCCTTTCCTGTTTGCAATTTAGTCGATTAACGTGTGAAATTCTATCCAGGAAATCAATTATTACCACAGGCGATGTTTTTTGTAATTTTGTTCATTACAGAAGAGCATGCTTTAAAAAATTGCGACAAAAATAAGCGGTAAACTTCTAGCACAGAATGATACCGGCAATGCTTATTACTATATTTACGTTTCAGATTTATATGTTTTTGTAACAACTTTATATATGAGTGTACAGTGGAAAAAGGAATGTGTATAAATTCATCTTTGCTCATGATGATTTAAAAGTGTAGTTTTAGAATTTGTGCTCAGATTGATTTAAAAATGTAAACATTTTAAGAGGTATTATTTATTCATCTTTAGACGAGTTAAATACAGAAACGTTAAATACGAGATAAGCAGCTTATACAGTTTTGAACAAAGTGCACTCTGCAATGACTCATCAATTATAAAGCTCGAGATTTGCACGTTTCCAAGTCCAGTAGTGATTTATGCATTGACAATACATATTGACTATTTGACCCATTAACTTTTATATTTTCGCTCTCTCTCTCTCTCTCTTTTTTTAAGCGTGTGTGTGGATGTGTGTGGTGTGGTGTTCATGCTGTGCATTTGCAGGGCGACGCAAAGTCTATTAATTCAAATGCAGCCACGCGGGATGTGTTAGCGAAAGTCTGCAATTAACCTAAATTGCGAATGGTAAATACAAATTAATTCGACAGGCCAGTGACTCTTCTTTTCGCTGATAACATAAGCCGCTGGGTAACAAAGATCGAAGCTTTAGTAGCGGGAAGTTCATAAAAATATTCACCCAAATACTCTGACTTCGCGGGGTTACGCGTGTAGAAAAAACACCGAGGGAACAACACGACGCCGGAAGATTTTGAGGTGTAAGTAGGTAGATGTTACACTTTTACAACCTATGTTTATTTTGCTCTTTCCAATCTGATCTTCCTATCTCTTTCTGCCATTGTTTACCTGTTTATGTGCAGCACTTCCTCTATCTGACGTTCTCAATCCATGCTCTTCCACTTTTCTTCTTGTTTTTCGTGTACCCATTATTCATTGCATTGTCAATCTCTCTTTTTCCTCCATCGTTCCATGCTCTACTCTCCTCCTATTATCTCGCGTCTATGTTCCTCTCATATTTTCTTCTCCATACTCCAGTGTGTCTGTTCTTCAATGGTACGAACTCAGTTTGCATGGTACTGTTCTACCAAGAAGAGAAAACCCCTCTGACGCTGGCGCAGAATTTCCAATCTTAAGCGACTGGAGGAGTGCAATCTGTTGTTTGCTTTGTCATCCTGTCCCTGAGTTGCCAAAATGTTGGGCGTTCAATATATCGTCGTCAATTTTATTCGGTTTCAGGTGTTTGTATCAATATGAAGGGTAAACCCTCACACAGAGAAGCAGAGGCGGAATATTTAACATTGAAGTAGTTTTGAGGCGAAGCATGGGAAGCAAGAATTGAATATGGGAACACGGTGACACTCGGGCGGAAGCGAAGTAGACATTTTTATCTGTGGTGGTGTTAGAGGAATAATAAAATGGCTATACACTTTACTTTGCAAGTTGGCCGCGGTATTTCTCTTCTTGGTACGATTGTATCTTGTGTTTTTCCTAACTTTACTCAATGGATTAAAGCAACATCAACACGACTCGATGGCCGAATGCGTTAAATGATCGACTTTCGATCTCGCGACCGAAGTTCCCGATTCGATTCCTGGCCTTAGTGCCCCTTCATCAATTTCATCCAATCATCCTTATCGTCGCAAGAAGCCAAACTGACAGAAATACATTCAATACATTCAGAACAATGGCAAGAAACAATATCGGAACCGTTTCAAGAATTTCTTGAAATTGGGGAATTCATCGAGGAAGGTTGCAGCCAGGGAACTCACCCATAATCACAGTCGCAATCGTCGTCGCCTTGTAATCAAAGGGTCCCGGGTTCGATACCCGGTAGAGGCACATGGTGGTTCGGATCCCACTTTAAACTGTAGGCTCAGTCCCGATTAGCCTTACTGTGCACAAGGTGGACTTAAAACACCAAATCAACCAATCATGGAGAGTGGTTCGCCCAATTTCAGGAAATTCTTGAAATAGTTCCGATATTGTGAAGCAGCTGCGCTAGAGAAATTTCGTTATTCAATACTTCAACAAGGTCATTCGTCACAACAGACGATCTTCCTTGTCCATCTTCATCAGTTCGTCCCTGGTGGTTGAAATTTCCGGCACCATTCCCTCACACAACCTTCACTTTTGACCTTCTTTCCATACACGGCATTCCTCCTGCTATGGCATTCCACCTGCAAAGAAGCGAATTACACCACGCACCTTACATTTGGCGAGAGTTTCTATTGCACCAGCCATCGTTCTCCGCTCCCTACACACCAAGCACTGAGCACGTGACACGCTGCAGTAAGCCATGTGCTCGTACCAGCCAACTGGAGGTTGAATTCCGAATAGCCTACGTATTTCTTTGGTAGCTTAAACTATTCTAAACACGAAGTTCCATTCCTCCAACAACAAGTCTTCAACTGTCTCGATGTAGGAAAATATCAACCAACTTGACCATTCTTACCACTTTCCTTGAGGTCAGTCTTAATATTGACATTCCATGTCAGTCTTGGCCTTCCTACAGATCCCTGACCATCAGGTTTCCCCAACAAGGATCCTGCAAAACTTTATATCTTGGTGTGCTTCATGGGTTGACAACCAAAGTCCTCATGATTTAATTTTTCTAATAAAAATAGCTTCATCATACTTGCAAGAGCTATCATTAATTTGAACGCACAGCCACATACTTTCTAGGCCTTTATGGGTACTGACGATGCACAATGTTGTATTCGGAGTTAGCAGTTAATTATGATCTGAGAGATCTTTGATAGCACCTTCTATGCCAATGGCCTCATCTTTGCCGTGTGCTTAACTACCGCCTTTTTAACACCGAGAAGTGCACATGTTCAAGTGGACCGAACACTAAAACCTTTTGCGTTTGTACAACACATAAGTAAGCAGCTCTCGCGTGTTGATTACAATTCTTCTTATTAAAGTGTGAAATTGTAAACAACTTTTTGTACATCCTGTATGAGCGGAGATCATGTAGCTCAGATATTTTGTTTACTTTAGTGTTAAATGAGGTGGAAGAAAGGACTGACGTTTTAGAATTTAAACTCAAGAGATCATCTCTATTTCTGCATAGCAGCATAAACAGATCTAACAATTTATACTATGAGAATCGTATACTTTTTGAAACGCATAAATCGAATACTGAACCACATGGCCTTCAAGTTAAAATGAAGGGAATTGATCGGTGAAAGAATGATGTTCAGTCGATGTACGCTGATAAAAAAAAAAAGTTTTCAAAATGGAAGAAAAAGAAGATAATGACCTCGCCAATGGTCATCCATCAACGTGTCGACGTCGGCCACTATCCATGCAATGAATCGGCTCAGATAAATCATAGAAGCCATCAGAAGGACGGTGGGGAAAATTAAATGGAGTCGATCCACACGCTGTGGACGCTCAAAAATAGAAGACATACGGTGCGATATGTTGCGAGAATAATACACTGAGTCACATCTCGTCTGACACAATGGTGCTGCTTGAGAACAATGCTGTAAGCGGCAATTAAGGTATGCAATATAGCTGAAAGTCTTCTGAGAAACTGGTCATCGCATACCCACCACTGCAGAATTCATCTACAAGATCTATCCTGAAATGTTTCGAAACTTCGACAACGTCTTCGTGAAAGACAAAAGACAGTATTTCAATACCGAGCTTCAACTTGAAAACGGAGTTTCCTCCTGTACGTGAGGAATACTTCCAACTAGTCTTGACACAATGTCACTTTCCTATTCCACTATCTACATTGTATACAATCGTCACTGAATCTAATCTTGGATTGAGAGGTGCAAACTGTCTGCTCGTTTTCATTTTAGCTCTACCAGGAAATGATAAGAAAATATGACTTCTTTCATGGTCTACAACATATCCAAAATTTTGTTTTCAGGACACCTAAAGTAATACGAAAATGTATTTATACTTTAAATATTCTCACTGATGATTATGATTACCGTAAAACCTCGTTAATCTGGACCCCGATAAGCCGGACTTCGCTTAATCCGGACAAGCAAAGGAAAAAAAGGAAAAAAAAGAAAAAAGCAGAATGCAAGGTTTTAAATGTGGCTATATACTCTGGTCGCGTATGTACGTACTGCATTGTCGTATTGCTTTACATTTTACTGTACTGTATAGTGTATTTACGCCTATGTCTTTTAAATACACCATAATAAACGTGTTTTGTTGCTATAAATGGAGTTTTAATGCACTTTCTACTGTTCTTTTAGGTTATTTCAGTTAATCCGGACTTTCGTTAAACCGGTCAACTTATCCCCCCATTAGTCCGGATTGATTGATTGATTGATTGAATTGTTGTTTTAAGTCCACTTTATGCACAGAGAGGCTAATCGGGACCGGACCTACAGTTTAAAATTTTATCCGAACCACTATGTGCCTCCACCGGGTATCTAACCCGGGACCTCTTGATTACAAGGCGACGAGGCTACCACTGCGCCATCGGGGAGGCCACCATTAGTCCGGATTAACGAGGTTTTACTGTATAATAATATAATATATGTAATAATTATTGTACCAGAGTCTCTTCTATAGAGAACACACTGCTAACCGCATCTTTCCACGCTAACCACAACCAAGGTACTCATCCGTTATATATATCATATAACCGCACCAATGTTAAATCCACCAATGTTCAAATTTTGGATTTTTCACTTAGTGCAGTTCCTGACTATTTTTATTGATAGATTCCTGTGTTAATTTATATAAGCTAATAAACAGTCATAAGAAGATGCACATTTCACCCATGACAACATTTATCCAAATGTAAAACCTGTTTTTTCCCAGGAAATGGAACATTAAAATGCTTTTATCTCAAAGTAAGATTTACATTCCTGAGTTTGACATTGGTGCAACGTTGTGTGTTTTGATCATGAAGAGAGTGAATGACTTTACGTCCTCAGCTTTTGTTACGGGTAAGAAACCTTTGAGTTCTCATATATAAACATGGTTTAGAGACTTCAGCAGTAGAGTAGCTGGTTAGCACACATGATTTGTAATAAAATCACAAATCCGTCATAAGTTAGATTTCCACCACCGGCAAAAAATAAATGTGTTCACCTGTAGGCGAGAGAAGAGGTGCTCGATCGAACTGCAGTGGTAGAAAATATAGTAAAAACATAGGCAATGAATTAGCCTTGTCCAGTTATAAGACCGCTTGCTAATAGTAAATATGATATTCGTTAAATTCGTATCATTCTATAGAATGATGGGATCAGAACCAGTCACTTCGCAATTAATTGCTGGGTGATGTAAGCTATTCATCATTCATCCTCGGATGAGAGCACTCGTCATTGGCATGACGAGTTAACGCTTGGCAATGTGAAAGGTAAGTACAAGTAAGATTTAGGAATTAATCAACTAGAAAAGACAATGGTCACTCGTTGGGTTTTCGGAACCTTTGAACCTGAATCATGGCTGGGTCTTAGGATAGTTACCTGTCTATCTGACGAATGAAGATAATTACGATGAATAAAATATACGAAGTCCTCTGTTGGATTCTCTATCGGTTGACCAGAGCCTCGTCTCACTTCTGTTCCACTGCTCTCCTAACCTCTACTCCCTTCTTAATTCCAATCCAAAGTCAGTCACCTCTCAGCTTGTCTCACCTCTATATCCCTAGGCCATGGAGCTCTTCCTCCATGTCGAATCGTGTTTTTAATTGCCACTATGCAAACCGCTGACTCCATAGGCAGAAGAAACTACCTGTTTCCTGAATAGCTCAGGAGGTTTGCATAGCACAATACTGTGCATTGTTTACATGCCTCAGATGCTGAGACAACTGAGAAAAACAAGTGAATGCCCTGGTCAACGTGAAGCATTCAGAGAGGCTTTTATAAAATAAACATATAATCTTAGGGATTGATACGAATTTACTATTTCTTCTATTCGCTTTATCTGCTAATGGAGCATAACTCGAATGGTTTATCATCATACAGTGTGTTTCACTCGATCTCGGCCCATGTTTCTCGATCATAACTTTCAAACTAATGGACGTAATTCCGTGAAATTTGATGTGGGCATGCCTTGCTGTACGAGAAGCATGCTGACCTTCTAGCGAAGTGTTGAAAGTGGTTGCCGTCAGCGTGTAGGCATCCCTGGACAATCCTCTCCATAGGAATTGTAGCTTTCCTGGCGACGTGATTCGAACAAGTGTTCTCGGATTACTAACCAGGTTAAATTGGAGTTAGCTTGCAACGTTTCGATGGCATACATTGCTCTCATCTTCAGGGAATGTAGAAATGGAAACCAGTGTAGGTTAATATACATGACTATAATGGGGCAGAGTTTGGTCATGTATAAACCTACACTGGTTTCCATTTCTACATTCCCTGAAGATGAGAGCAATGTATGCCATCGAAACGTTGCAAGCTAACTCCAATTTAACCTGTCTGGCAACCCGAGAACATTTGTTTGAATTCCTCTCCATGTTGAGGAAGGTACTCGTTACTGGCTTTCAATTCGCAGGCGCAGGCATCACACGAGTTGCCCCACTTATATCCTTCCGTAACTATGCTTCTTAAGAACAACCTATGTCGGTGCCAAATTTCACCGACTTGGTCAATTGTGTCAATGTTATAATGGAGAGTCTGAGACCGAGAGCGAGTGAACACCCTGTAGAATTAAAAAAAAATAACATCAATCAGCCAATAAATCTTCTGTGGACGTGCATCCGTAACGGATCAAATTGTTAGCAACCTTCTCAGTAACAAAATTAAGTGCCGCAAAATTAATTACACACTTTTGGCATTTTCCCGCAGTCACCATCGCCTTTCGCGCGACCAAAAAAGGATGGTAGGGCACCCTTGTAATGACTTTAGGGCCTCTACTAATTAACGAATCCGCATATCAGTCCCTGTCACTTTCAGAGCTGCATCATTCATCAGTCCTGCTGCGAACCTTTTTAACAGTTACGCCACCACCGCAACACAAGTAGGGCTTAAAAGCCGTTCTCTTGTCGTCATTAATTCGTCAATCCTTCGGCGTTTGATGCTTCGACCCGTGTATGTATCCGCAACAAGGGAGTCTCTCTCGTCTCTCAGAAAACAGCTGGGTGTCATCCTGTGTCAACAGTGTTCGCATCTGAAATGCACGATCGATGAGAATCGTGGATTGGCTCTTTCACCTCTGGCACACCGAACACACACACGCACTTGTCCTCTCTATCTCTCTCGCTCTCTACGTGCAGTGTCTGTTTGTGTGTGTGTGTGTGCAGACTAAGCAGCTTAAGTGTTTCTCTCGTTTCCAAGCCTGTGAACGTGGATTCTGTAAACCGCTGCAGTGTCGGTTACGGCAGTTCAAACTTCGCTGCTTCTACAGTGTACGTTGTAGATATTGCACTCGGATAACGGTGCTCGTTCAACAGAAACTCCACGAATGGCCTCATCAAAGACCAGAGCAATTGAGGCAACGCCTCGAGAGAAATATGACCAAATCAGTTGCAATTCAACAATTTATCTGTTAATCTTAGCGTTGAAAATCAAGGGACATAACAATCGTATCATTCCAGGACAACTGAAGACATGAATGTTTCTCAACTATATGCACGGAGTACAGGATGGATATACAGGGTGTCGTCTGAACTGGCGGCTGGTAAGCAACGAATCAGAGATCGGTTCAAGTATGTTCGGCTGTCATCGTTAACTTTCGTGTCCCAAAGTGTCGAACGCCACGCGCGGCATCAAACAAAACAATTCCATTTTCTCACTAGCATTCTCTTCTCCTTTTCTATCTGCTTAGCCTCATCCTACTCTATGTCATGTCCTGTTTCTCTCGTGTGTTTAAATATCGCACTTCCCTCTCTCTTAAGTCGTACATCATCCCTATGTTGTTTCAACCTGTCTTTCAGCCTCTTTTTCGTTTCTCCTATGTACATACTCTGACATTCTTTACATTTCACTTCGTAAATAATCTCTTCCTCTTTTCTGTTTTCCTTTTTCTTGTTTGCATTCTTTGCTATTCCTAATATGCTTCTCCCTCCCTTCCTGTAAGTTTTAATAGTCTGGAGGGAGTAATGTTTGTGTGTATATATAATGCCCTGTTTTTGTATCTTGTTACATTTGTACTTGATACAGAGTCTGAAGAAGACCTTGCAAGAAGGTTGAAACGTTACGTTTAGTTTATGTTTTTAATAAAATAAATTACTGCCTTGGTCAGCATATATAGTTTTTCATATCATGGAAACAAGGCTTAATGGTGTTATAATTGGAGATTACCAAAACTACTCTTGGTGCATAGGTCCCTCCTATAATTGCAAGTAAGGGAAAATAGCTGTCGAAGTACCTCGGATAATTGTACACCCTTCTTTAATGCACAACACGGCAAAGTGCTTGGTAACGTTGTCTGATGTGTTT
This sequence comes from Lepisma saccharinum, assembly GCF_977018435.1. NCBI lineage: Eukaryota > Metazoa > Arthropoda > Insecta > Zygentoma > Lepismatidae > Lepisma > Lepisma saccharinum. The sequence goes on along the minus strand of NC_139229.1, from coordinate 205,388,058 downwards.
TTTTTTGTAGAAGAGTGAGATTCTAGTGAGATTGCCACTCAGTCCGGCGCAGACCCATCCGAGACGATTGGCAAACAGAAATAGCTTCCAATGTGAATCGCAAGCGGATGTGGCATTTACAGTCTGTCATGGAAATCTCTGCACCAAGGCAGCGTATAACGGTATGAGAAGGGAAGATAGCGAATGGGTGAAGCGAAGCCGTGCGCGATGCTCCAAACGGCAAACGTCTGGAAGCTGCAGGCGTATGCACTCATTACCCCTCTCACGCGTTTATTGGCCGAACCCTCTTGAGTCACTATCTGCTTAAAGACGTGTTTTCGTTCCTTGCTCCAGAGATTCCCGCGGCAAAGTATAGTAGAAATCCTTCGAGCATCTGAGAGGTGTTAATGCGTTGTGTATTCCTAGATATCCCAACTATAATGATAATCCGGATGATGAGTACATTTTTTTTGCTTCAACAGCTGCGTATTATTTATGCAGCTATCGTTTTAAAATATATCTGCTACTTCGCTTTCGACTTTCCTGTTTAATTACGGATTTACTCTTCCACCTTTCAGATCTCCAGATATGCATTCCAGTCCCTATTAACCTAAATTTTGTACGAAACAGATTTGCCTTTAAAGCCATTGTTAGAATCAAGTTTTGTGTACAAAGTCTCATTACACCAATTACTACGGTATACATAATCTTATTTCATTCAAATAATTTCGACGTTTTTAACAATTATCTATTGAATTTATAGCGTAATAGTAGATGTAATCTTCATTTACAGTTGTTGTATCGTGGGTTCTTTTGCTCTCTCCAGTCTCTCTTTCAAGCGAATACAATCCAAGTACAAAACGACGTTGAAAACAACTCAAGCATAAGTTCGCAGGTTCGAATCCATGGTAAGGAATATTGGTTCTTGCATATATTTCTTTACGTCACCAATCATCTCCATCGTCACAATTAAGCTACTACATAGGTAGAAAAGTGAAGTAAAATAACAAAAACGAAACAATGGATAAACGTTTTTGATACCTATTTATCTCGATATGTTATTGTTAGTCGTGTAAGTGTTATTATCTGGATACCATCGTATGAAACAGACTGGAAGAAAACAGAAAAGACAGTAGGAGGAAGCCAGAAAGTTTTACAAGTTCGTTTCAAGTAATGTTGTTGGTCAGAAAAGCTAATTGGGAATGGGCCTGTACTTTAAAGTGGATCCGAAACACAGCCAAATGTTCCTCCACCGTGGATCGAACCCGGGGCATTTTGATTACATAGCAACAGACATCGGGAGAGCCCATTAGGAGAGCGCACTGCTGGACACCGTTCAAGAGATTCTCTAAGCATTTGCCTGGAGTGAAGGGGAAAACTACTGAAAAACCTTATCCATCCGCGTAATGTAATGCGTGTGTTACTTGGCGGAGAACCACATTTATCTATGTGCATTTCTCCAAACGCGAAACCTCATCTCTCAGTTCCGTGGTTGCTAGCCAGTCGCAACTCAAACAGAAAATTTCTTAAACTGCCCGCTCCTCTTGAGGGCACTTCACATCATCAACTTGATTCATCCACTCGTCCCTCCTCCGCCCCGACTTCCCCCCTCACAAAGACCTTTCTTTTGATCTCGGCGCTGGATGCTGTTCCTCGCATCAAGTAGCCCTTTCAAGGGACTACTCTCCTCAAGGACTAAGACCGGCGCAAGACAATCGACTCCTCGACCAACGCTGTTTGCAAGGGACCAGCTTTCCTGAGATTGGTGCTCGATTCATCCGAGCGAAAACTTGGACTGGAGGGAATTAGAATGCTGCATTAACAATCCTTGGCTTCCTTCCTCTCCGCTAAAGTCTCTCCTATTTCATAATAGGAATGGGAATTCTCATATTGTTCGTAGAGAAGGTCATGATTTCACTTGACTGAACAGGAAGTGCATTTTTCTATTGACGTGTCTTTGTAACATATTACAGAAAATCTAAGTGAAGAGAACCAACCGCCCAAATCCTCAGAAGTAGCCTCATTTTGCATTCAACAGCCATATTTTACATTTTCACTGTCTTAAAGTAAAAAAAAAAAGGTTAAAGTTCCACTAACTGCCTTTAAAACATTTGTGAAATGTATAAAATATTGTACTATTTTCCTATGTTTGCATCAGTAATCCCCATAAGCACTGCTAAATTAAATGTATTAATTGACTAATACAGGGTGTCCCAAACAAAAGTATACCCAAAACAAAAGTGATGGTAACCTTTGGGTATAATTTTATTTGAGACACGCTGTATAAACATGTTGTAGCTGCGTTTAGTGTGTAACCGTGTTATGTCCCATGACTACTCAATAGAATATGACTATAAAACTTAATTATGCCATTAACAACTCAAATATACTTGCACGTGGTTGAATTATCTGTTTGAAGCCTTAATTTTACATGAATAAAAGTTATAGAATTATAATTCTTACTAAATTTCTGAGGACATCCAACTTACGTCATACCCAACTCCCCTCGCCAAACCAACTAGCAATGTGCATATGAGTTCACGTTAACGATGTATTTTCATTTTAACAATGTAGGTCAAATTTACGATTAACAAACAATACAAAAACTTCTTTAAAGACGTAAGAAGCTGAGAAATACGTTATTTAAAACATTATTAATGAAGAAACAATCTTTTAAAATACCTGGTAAAAAAATTGTAAGTTAGCTTGATCAAATCAGAAAGTAGTTTATCCAACTTAAAATAGAATGTAGCATATGGTAATACCTTAGCTTTTGAATCATATTTAGTTATACAATTTTCTAAATATCCAAATAAAGATATTTAATGTCATGAAATTGCTTCTATATGGGCAATCACCCAATAAAATATCATATTTTAATGTTTATTTGTTAGCGATATGTCACTAAAATATCGATTGTTGCCATCAATTGTTTGTCTTGTCATGGGCGGCAGAGAGTTATTAAATATTGTATTATTGAGAAACTCTTCATTTTTTTGGGTACTCAAGAGGTATCAAATGGTTTGATTGTCGATTTTTAGCAGACCAATGAAAGCCGATTCTAGTACAGCAAATTACATTTTTGTATCTTTGGTTTATTCTGAGATATTAAAAATTCAAGATATATCGATTGTTTACTTTCAATTGTAGGCTCCAACAAACGTGATTATTTATATTGCAGTAGTATAATACTAGTAGACATGAACTACATTTTTATTGTTGTATCTCTGTGGTATTTAAGTTATTAATAGATGTCCTTTGGGTAAGACTGATCACCAGAAAAATAAATGGACGAATCGCTAGAAAAAGTAAAGCGTCACGTTAATAATTCACTGTTCTTTTACCTTGCCAAACTTCATATTTGCAGTTTTAATAGTGTCAAAGATATCGCAACCTAAAAATTCTATTGTGGGAGCGGATAGAATTTCTAAAATTGTATATTAATTTTAGAGCACCACAGGTTTGCGATTCAAATCCCGGAAGGGAACTAGTGTTAATTTGTGTCTCCCTTCTATAATTTCAACTCATAATCGTTCATTCATATGGATGAAGTAAAATCGACGTAAAATAGACACAACTTTGCCCTCGCCGACCTCATTACGGAGTAATTAAAAATAAGATGCTAAGGAGCCAGAGATCCCAGGTTCGAACTTTGTGTTCGTTCCATCACCTACGTCATCGGTTCATCATTCATCCTCATCGCCGTGGCTATTCAAGAGTTATAAAAGCGACGGAAAATTGTCAAAATGGATTCACTGTCTTGACGTAATTTACGCTGCGAAGAAAAACTACTAAGTCTCAAGAGCTATTCGGAATTTGACATATGAGATTTGTGTGTTTCCAATATTGGATTAGGTGTTTTTCAAGAGCCTGTTATTCAGGTGCATACATGCGTACAATCATGCATTCTTGCATGATTGTACTCTTTAGCGGAGATCATGCACGATTGCTCCAATTTCATTATTCCTGTTATCTTCCCCGCCGCGTCAACTTAAGTGTAACAATAGTCGACGTTAATTAAATCAACCCAGCGATCGGTAGTACTTGCACACGTATCGACAGAACATTGGAAGTGACAACGTGAAGGACCACATCGTATATCATTATGAAATGCGCTTTTGAGGCACTGACTACGCCGGCCTTCATCCAACGAGTCCCTGAGGCCCTTTCAGCAGCAACCCCTTACTACAAGTACCAGCCGTCCACATTAATGCTAATGTAAATACATTAGGTTGATGGCATGGCGTAATTGCTGATACAGCAAAAGGATGGAGGAGGAGGGAGGGGATAGGGCCGCGGTCATTAAATATACAATTCGTTGGATTCGGAATTGGAGCCTCTTGTTTTTAGACTCTCCAATGTGGTCTGATTGTGCGGACAGCCCAAGTGGAGGGTAATGTGATGAAACGGTGGCGCGGTGGAAATTTCGCTGATTTATCTATCTTCGTGCAGGATGATGAGCGTACCCGTTCGATCGTCAAAGCTCAATTATAAGGCCCATCATTGGGACGAGGGACGTTCTGCTAGGTACCCTTCAGATTCGTAACGGGCTGTGGAGTTGATCTGGTGGAGTATGTGGAAATACTATTTACCCAAGAATTTGGTAAGAAGGGGAGGTCAATAATAGCCTATCACGATACTACTAGCAGAACAGCAGACTGCAGTCTGCTCCAGGAGCCTGTGAAACAACACCGCGCATAACAGTAGAGAAGGGGAGAAAGCGAGTTGACGGAGCAGTGCCCTCTGCTGCAAACGGCGGGTACCTGTAGTCGCGTTTCACCCTCCATGGAATCTCTTTCCCTCTCACGCGATTATTGGTCTAGCCCTGTGGAGTCACTTCTTGCGTAGAGGTCTTGCTTACGTTCGCTTACTCTACAGACGTGTGGGACAGAGTGTATAATACTTGCACTGTTCTACCCTATACCGGGCATGAAAACAGAAAGGGTGTGGAGGCACGGCCCAACACATTCTCGGTTTTGACGATATGGAGGTGGTGTGATCAGCACCATATTTCGGCCACCTCTATGCCACAGTTACCCATGGATTAGATGTTGGATGAACCCCATAGAGGTTTTTATGCAGGGATACTGTCGAGAAAATTCCCACCTGAGATTACCTAATCCGGGAGTCGTACCCAGGACTCCAGCTTGGTATAGGCCAGATGCCCTACAAACTAGAGTATACCGTATTTCACCGCATAATCGTTGCAGATTTTATACAATTTTGTTTTACAAAAAATGAGTGCGACCGTTACGTGAAGATTTTCTTTTAATGTGCCGGTACATGAAAATCAGTTATTACTACGTAAACTGTCTTTGATGCAAGTTTAGAAGGCATGGAATACTCGTGAATATACATTAAAATTTAACTCATGTTGAGTTATTGCTTTTAAGTCCACACATTGGCTAATCGGGACTGGACCTACAGTTGAAAAGTGGGATGGGATCCGAACCACTGTCTAATGTGCCTCCATCAGGTATCGAACTCGGAAACCCTTGATTACAAGGTGACGACGTTACCACTACGCCATCGGGGAGGCCCTTTTAAAATTGAATGGAGTCCAAATCACAGTTTGGCAAACATTTTTCCGTTCTGAACAAATAAAGTTATCACATTAGTTGTTATTCATTTGTGCATTAAAGTAGATATATCGCACTCGAGAAAATTTACTTCTGTGTTACTAAGAACAGAATTTCAAAATTAATATTTTGTCTCCGAAGATTATGTGGCTCTATCATTGGTTATATTTTCTGACGGCCGATGAGATAATTAGGCGAGGAACGATTATACGCCAATTTTAAGACTGAAAAAAGCATGATGCGACGATTATTCGGTGAAATACAGCATGTCTCGAAAGACATAGTACACAGCGTGTTAATGCACAAACTGTTGCAGCATTGTTAAGGTTATCCTTTTTGCGAATTCGTTTCGATGTTGCGAACCCTCGAAAAACTTAAGTTTATCCTGAATATATGTAATCACAGAAAAAATACTACATTTTCCGAGTTCATAGAGGTATGGAAATCATTGACAGAAAGGAAAATATGAACAATGAACTGATAATGTTAAAAATTCAAGATCAAAAGCATGACGCTGCTGGCTTTATCATCATGACTTCAATAGCTCAAAAGAGGAACAAAGCTCTCTATCGTATCATTTTCCACTTGAGCAGAGAGCCATTCAATATCTTTGTCTGCAAGGACGTATCTCTAACTGCCTCCCCTTTCCTCCACCCACTGGGAACAACCCGACGTCTCTTTTCGTCGATTTAGTCCGATCACTTCTTCCTTCATTGCCGCAGAGTCGTGAGAACAGACCTGATGACGTCAGCATTGCTTTTTCCTTGGAAGCACTGCTCTCTCTCTCTCTGCAAAAATCTCTTTTTGTATTCTTGCCGAACAGATGTCTTGATGAAAGCGTTTTCTCGATTCCTGGGGAAACGACAGGTGGTCCGTCGTCGAAAAGATCGGGAAATGCGATCAGGTTCCTCCATACGCAACACTTTCCCATTGTGAGTGTTATCCATAATTTGTGCGACAAGAAGAATTCAGGTTTTCAAACTTAACTTTCCTCATGTGTATGTTTCACAATGTCGCTCTTATTGGTTAGTACGTGAATGATACTAAAGGGAGTCCCATCAATTTTGCCGGATTTAATTACGTGAAAAACTTTATTCTTTTATTTTCCAGGAAATGGCCTATATTTCTACATCAGTAAAGTATGAGAAACAATATCTGTCATATGTGCTCCACGACTACCTCGATGACTTACACAGACTTGCTCCTCGATTTGGCCGATGACACGTCGAATTTCCTCCATGATTTCTGGTAGCGTTCGGGGATTGTTATCATAAACCTGCGATTTCACATACTCTTCAAAGGAAGAAGTCGCAGGGTGTCAGGTCACATGACCTCGCTGGCCAGTTGTGGTCGCCGTTGCACGAAAGGACTCGACCCGGAAATGTGTCACGCAGCAAGGCAATTGTCTCGTGGGAGGTGTGGTAGGTGCGCCATCCTGCTGGAACCACAAGTGTTCAATATCCACACCATTCAAATAAAGTCACAACCATTTAGTAACCATATTGCTGTAACGTTCTCCATTCACTATCGTGGCATTTCCATCCTCAAACAACAAGGCAATAAATAACGCAATTCAAATCCAGCGTTCTTGTTGGGACACCCTTCTTTACATTGACAACTTCTCATATTTGAAAAACTATATGCTGTTACAGAAGCTTTGAAGACCTTAACCTGAGTAGTAATGATTATTTTTGGTACCACGAGTATATCCTACACAATTTCTACTATTTTTTTTCAGATATATATTTTTTCACGCATTCTGTTGAGGTAAATGTACTTATTCGATTAAGTTGGATATCCCCATTACAATTTTCAGTTCTTGCTAAATAACCAGTTTTACATTTATATGACAAATCTTCCCTTACAAATATTTACTGGATATTAATATCCAATACAACGGGTGTAGATGGACAACTAATTTCGTGTTTTGTCCACTTTATGTACAGTAAGGCTAATCGGAACTGGACCTACAGTTTAAAGTGGTGTCCGAACCACTATGTGCCTCCACCGGGTATCGAACCGGGACCGCTTGATTACAAGGCGACGACGCTACCACTGCGCCATCGTGGAGGCCTGTAGATGGACGAAGAAGACCGATTTATCCTTGCAGCTTTTTGAGAGCGCTTCTGAAAAATTTCGTTGTTGACTAAACATCGAGGACAATAGACAACTGCTTGATGCGTATTGATAGTAATGGATCCTACTAGTCAGGAAAGCTAGGAACAGCAACGATGTGTTGACCACGCGTTAACAGATGAGATACTGCTTGGCAGACATTGGTCTTCAAAGAGCTGCCATATCACGAGAGGTGTTTTTCTATCTTTCTCTCCTTTTAAGATACATCATACTTACAATTCAAAACAAATTATTAAAAAACGTTACTTTCTCCTCGTACTCAGAGATAAACATGGAACTGTCGACGATAGCATGGAAGTTCGGAAGAAAACAAGAATTTCCAATATTTGGCGCAAGGAAACCAGATGATAAAATCTATGGAATGAATAGGGAATGGAAAAATAATGTGAAACGAGATTTGGAAGAAACTGTAACTGCTAACATTTCATATTCGATTACAAAAGCGACTTTCAATTTCTAACTCTGCTTCACATTGTAGATTCCTTTGTCTGTGTATGACGTAGACATACAACGAACGAATTTTGCCGAATTTGCAAACAATAGAATTCATGTTTGCGTGACTATAAATTTCCAGATTTGAGAATACTTCTTAAGCGTGTTGGAAGTTGGAGATAAACTACACTGAACCATGAGAATAATTTCATTAAGACCTCTCGAAGAAGATATTTGTCATTAAGGAACTGTTAAAGTTTGAGGGACGTGCCATTGATCAAGTGAGAGAGAGCAGTATTCATTCCCGGGAGGAACCAAACTTTGGGGAATATGTTAACAGAGACGAGACGTTTTCGAATTTCAATAAATCGATTACGTAGACTGAGAATTTGCATTCGGCTCCTTGTATCCGCCGGGTGATGAACTGGAAGGGGCAGCCTTTTGTCACAAGTGACACCCGCAAGATATGCATAGAACTATGGATTTATCCTTAACTTTCTTAGTTCATGCATTTTTTATACGAGTTCAGACTCTTCAAATAATTTTATCAATGATAATTTGTGAATTGGATTTTAAAGTGCAGCACTTCTCCAAAAATATATATGGCTGTTTTCATACCGATCATTTGAGATATGTATTTTAGGGCATGAAATCAAGTAAAATTAATACACTTTGATGCACATTTAGCCACTTTTTACCCCATCTTTCATGTTTCAGCAACTTTTTCCTTCCTTTTATTTCATATTTTGTTAAAAATTGGACAGAAAAATAAACGACCTTCACTCCTCTTGAGCAGCTATAAAAAATCCTGTAGTCTCATTTTGTAGAGCAAAACAAGAGCTATAAAATGCTATAATATAATCATTGTAGCCCCAATAGTTCCCAAGGTAATGTAGTTTCTCCACATATAAGGATCTCCTGAGTCCAAAGCGTCAGCGACTTACATTCCAAAACATAGACATTTTGAGCGTAATCCAGTACAAGAAGTTGTTTGAAACCCAGTAAATGCTACTGGTTACTTTATGAATCAATACTATTTATGTCTTGAGGTTACAGTATTCAATAAAGATTGTAAATGTAACTGAATAAAGGCATTTGATCCGCACCTTTTTTGGCACCTTTTAGAAACCTTCTTTCCCTGCTCCGACCATAACTTTGGGCCTTAAAATCCTTTCTCCTAATGATAATAAAGTGTTCAATAACAGTATCTCGAAGAGCAAGAATTTTCGTTGAGAAATGTGGAAGAGGTATTTGTTGATTCGACAGATAAATCTTGACGATGTGCAAGAAGACGAAAGAAGCTTCTAGTTCCCAAATATTTTTGCCTATTTAATTAAATAAGAAAATAAGGTACGTAAATGAAATGTATGGAAACCATAATAAACATATTCCACTGAAATACATATCTTTAAGGTGTGGGTAGTCAGGAACTCTTTTGCGTTTCTTGTTGCTATACAAATTACAACCTTACATGATAAAATACTATTTTATGTTTACCATAACTTTTGCTATGATTCGTAGTTCTTTCATGGTGTGTTTCGAGGATTCCACAACACCGCAACAAAAAGCGAAGTACAAGAAAGCAAATGAAACAAAAGACAAAGCAACGCTAAATTGATCCTAGCAATAATGTACAATACTTGTGAGCAGTCAAAATTACGAACTTTGAAAGATAGGTGTTCACGATTATTCACTAAATTTCACTTATAGTTATGTCGTGTGGGAAATATTATTTAACATATTTATGTACAGTCACCTGCAATAAAAATGGGACACCTAGATCCTGAAATACTGGCAATGCGTTGTGTGTGTTGCCTAACTCTAAGGCGATGAGCAAACTTCAATAGCAACTTTTCAATAGGAAGCTGTGCTATAGCTAGAGAGTTAGGCAACACACATAAAACATTGCAGAGAAGTCAGTATTTCAAAACATTGGGGTGCCATTTTCATTGCCGGTGACTGTACCTGGAACCTGAGTGTTGATATAATTGTATTATGATGTTTGACATCTAATTTATTCACTGCAAAGGTGGAGATTGAAAATGAACAATGAAAAACGTATACACGTCTAATGCAAGGGAATGAATCATTTCAGAATATAGAAATGATTAGCACTTAGGCTATTTTGCACCCGTCACATTATACAGGGCCCAGGCCCTTATCGTAACTAAAATCAACGCATGTCGCTGAGGATTAAAATCCACTTACTTAATTAAAGGCTGAGGTTGTAAAAGGGCACTCAGCACATATAAGGTCACAACACAGGACACATATAAAGGGGGGAGCTCCCGATGTAAGCCCGCCTCCTCCCGCATACATTCGAGGGTATTCGCTTATTGTCCTGGTTCCTTCAAATATAGCAGGACTTCAGTTGCGTGAAATTTTACGCTTTCCCCGCCTTTACATTTCCTATTTATTGGTTCAATTTTACAATATATAATACATAGTCAACAATATATAAAGACTCACGAACTTTCGACGTGGCCTTTGGCCACGTCTTGTACGCTCGCATGCGTGACCTTCGGCCATGTTGTGGGCGTAATCATATTATAGATGGGGTTTTTCATAGATCTTAATGACTTTGAAAAAGTCTGCATGTTGTATTGGATGAAGGGGAACAAGTGTATAAGTTCGCTTATTGGGAAAGCTTAGAAAGTAACTTTATTTGTGTACGTGCTCTCATATTGTACAAATATCAACATATTATTGTCTGTTTTCATAATAATAAGCTGGGTAAATATTGTCCGTTTCAAAATAGTTAGATATTTCATATAAACGAATTGATTAGCTACTCTATATTGGAAAAGCAGTATTTACGTCAGTTGTCATTTTCACATTTAATTTTTTCGTCATTTAACTCGAGTCGCGTTGCGACAAGACAACGGAGGTATGGGGAATTCGGTCTCGCAAGGAGCAGCTGCGACAAAACGATCTGCGCATGCGTGAATCCATTCAAATCAGCCACGGACCTTATACAGGCCGGAAATGGAAGCAACTTGAGGCCAGCATAAATGTAGTCATTGAATCTTACATAAAATATTTAATATCGTGTTTTCTAAACAATTATTCGCTAGAAATATATGATATGTAATTCACAATATATAAACTGATACATAAATTTATTTTAGACACACATTGATACATTGATTCCGCTGTAAACTGTTATACTTATAACGCATTGTTAGCCGCTTCCCAAATTATAAAAGACAGACCTACTGCGTACATGAAATCTGCAATCAGTTTTTAGACAACAAAACCAAATTACTCGTCGTGTGGTGTCGCTTTCTGACTCGTCGTGTTGCGTTGCAACCTGTTCCGTCGTGTCGTGTCGGATCCGGTGTTCGGCTGGCCGTTTGTCGTATGTCTGCAATTGAACTATCGATGTCTCCGGTCGATTGATAAATACGAATTCGACTCCAGCTAACTCGTTCTCCAGAACTATGTCAAGCGCATGTGGGAACAGATGGTAGGCGTTCTTTTGTAATTTTCTAATCTCCCATTCCATTTGCATTACCGAGTCATTCGCGTACGTATTCATCCTGCACTCCTGGCGCAGCCGCAACCACCTCGTACCCACAGGCACGCAACGCTTCCCCATTAAAATTCCTGAAATGGACGCGACCAGCACTGACATGTTATTTCAGAAATTTCAGCCGGAGAAACGACAGCCAGTAAAAAAATGCAACCACATGCAATTCTGTGAGCCCATAGTCCCTTGAGACATTTCTAGTAATTCAATTTGATGACGAGGGTAAAGTATTGATGAGTGTGTGTTTTGTGTTATCCATTGCATCGTACCATGAAGGCACACAGGCGGTATGGAGACTGGGTTGACACATTCTCGATCTCGTCCTATTTTGAAAATGGTGTGATTAGCACCACGCTCTTGCAGCCTTTATCTCCAGGGTAACCATTGATCACAGGCCGCTTTGTGCAGTGAAATTTTCAGGAAAAAAAATACATTCACGAACAGCCACCCCTGGAATCGAAAAGAGTCTTTCGTATTGTTCTTTCTCAGTTCTCACACACTATTTGCTGTAAGGAATTGATCATCCTAACCTCTGACGTAGAAAGGTAGTCTTCACATACTAAACTCTATATGTCATACATATACAGTAGTGATTTTCCAAGGCGATAGTGTTAACCAATAATCCTATCGGGAAGAACCCCTATAATATAATTTTTTGGTGATTAGTATTAACCTATTCAGGAATACATGTTTTATTTTCTTCTAGTTTTACGTCGTTTCTCTGACCCTCTAGCCTAATCGCAATGATGATTATGAACGACGATTAGATGAAATTGATGAAGGGATCTTCACAAGGAAGCTCCCATGCGCAGGAGCACTCGATGCTCTTCACAATCGACGCGACCCAAACAGTGATGAAAGTATGTATCGAAAAACAAACAATTTGTTGCTGCTAAAACAAATCATACCTTTAATATAGTAAGTAGTGGAAGTCTATTGTCAGTACTTGATTTGTAACGCAAATTAATTAACAGTGAGTTTGGTTTTCAAGTCTCCTTTATGCAGAGAATGGCTAATCGAGACTGGGCCTACCGTTTAATGTGGGATCCGAATCACTATATGTATCCACCGAGTATCGAAACCGAGTCCCCTCGATTACAAGGCGGCGACGTTACCACTACGCCGTCGAGAGGCCCTGCAGCTTAAATTAAGATAAAGAATTGCTCCACATACGTACAAAGGTTGGTTGACGTCAGTCCGCGACCGTGCATTCCTCTCCAACAAGAGAGTGCAATTGTTTCGAAAACTTTAGAATGAAGTTTGAAACATGGTAATCAGAAGTTGTACGAGTGAATCAGGAAACAGCTGTAGAGGTAAGGTTATCAAGGTCTTGCAAGGGAAGTGACGCACTTAAGAGGCATGAAGACGGATGTGGCATTGCTTTTCTAGAGATAAGAACAAGATGTATCGTTATGAACAAGAAGGTAAAGTACAACTTCATAAGAACCGTGTAGGAATTGCTCACATACATTCATCCATATTCACATATTTTACAAAGATTGAAACCAAGATGCTTTGGAATGAACTTACCGAGTCACTCACTTCTCTGTTAACGCCGATATCCTACAGGTTCGAATCTAAGTATCTTGTGTGTACATTTCATCATAATTCATATTTATCGTTAAGGTTAATCTAATGAGGTAGGCAGCAACGCAAGATACACGACAGAGAAGGTAGTTTAATGCGTAACACAAAAAATTCCATCTCCATGCTCCTACGAAAAATTATGCTTCACTCACCACATGCTGCAATATCTTAGTGTATTAAAATATTAAAGTCAAGGTTAATTCGGTAGTCCAGCGCATTGAGTGGTTGACTTCATCTCATCATCATAAGTTTCGAGTTGGTATTTCGGTCGGTTATGTTACATTTTACGATTCCCATCAAGGACTTCCTCATTGTCATAATTAGCCAACATTTATGGAGAAATAACTCAAATTACGAAAACAAATTAATTCTATTTTCTACGTTTTTTATTTGTATGGTTTTCTCTTTTCCGTAATGATGTATTCGCTGTTGAAAATTTAGTAATTTCACGCATAAACTGAATCAACCGTTTTTTGTTTTGTATATTTTAATTTAAATTGTTATTTTTAAAACATGACTCACCACTGTGTTTTATGTATGGAAATATTTTGGCAGTTTCAGTTCATAGTTAACGGTGAAATTTCTTCATGCTTACAGTGATAATATACAAGTGGTAGATATGATATACTGTTGGCTTGATCATATAAGTAAAGACATCAATAAATAAATAAATACAGAACATCTACATGGGAGGAATTATTTAAATTGTTTCAAATGAAAGGCCAGTGGCATGTTCTGTATTGATTATGCTAACATTTGCTTCTGTGTGTGTATTTAGAATTACTTTACACGTAATCTTTTTATAGTTTTTTTTAAAATTTCTTCATATCCTCGGAGTTTTAACTCTCACATGACTTTAGTAGCTTCAGGACTTAGTAAGGCATCTTTATTGTTGCTAATGTTGTTGAGTTAGTGTTTTAAGTCCACTTTAAGCACACTAAGGCTAATCGGGACTGGACCTACAGTTTAAATTGGGATCCGAACCACTATGTGCCTCCGCTGGGTATCGAACACGTGACCCTTTTAAGGCAGCTTTATTCTGCGGCATATATGTATGTCAAATACAAGGAGATAAATAGCTCAAATTCAAACCGATGCGAATTATTTTAAAAATAAAATCTTAGGGCTTTAAGCTTCTCTGACGGCAATTTTCGCCATTGCCATACCACTACTTAATAATCAACACTCGTATTTTAAAGACTGAATCGGTGCACGTTCTAGAAAACGTGACCTGCGGTTAGAACCGATTTAAGCGAATCTCGCAGCGTCCTGCGGGGCTTCTACAACTCTTCAGTCCCCCCCTCCATCCCTGTTTTTCTGAGCCTGAAAGTTGAAATAATAATAATAACAATACCCGTAGTGGTTGCTGTTAGCCGAAGTTCTTCTCTGTAGGGATTCTCTCACCTTTCCTTACCCTCCCTCCCCTCTTTTCCGTCGCCTTGTGAGAAGTGACGTCATCCAAATTTCCGTTCAGTTGTTTCCGCCTTGTTTAGCTGCACCGTTAATTACTCCAACACAGAAGCATCGCCGAGGAGCTAATCTTTCGCTTGATTTTCTCTCCCCTGGGGCTTCAATTTGTGGGAAGAAAAGGGCTGAACAAAAATACATCAGATATGCGTTATCGAATGAAATCATGACTCATAACAAAGGAAAACTTTTATTGGAGAATTTAAGGTATTTTACAATTATGATCCTTATTTAAATACTTAAAATTATCATTGTTCATGGTGGTGTGTTACGAAGTATGTATAGTAAATTCGACAGGTTGAATTGTCTTAAATTAAGCAATAGAGAAACAATATACAATATTCTAGAGCATAGCATCGTTTATTTTCGTCTCGTAACGTCTCGCTTATTTACGCACATATCATTAGCATGTAGAATAGACAATTATATTTATATTGCGTAAAGAGTACTAACCTGTCTTATAAGAGTTGTTCAAAGTTGTTCAGGCGCTATCTCGACCCACAGCCAAAACGAACGCACTATATTACTATATTTTCTATTATTATTGCTGTTATTGTATTTTGTATTTGTATTCTTGGTTATTTAACGTACTATTCCTTTATGTCGATACCCCTAGGCCAGTGTCAAAAGTATTGCCTACTTCCATTATTTTCTTTGATTGAGTGATTTGGTTTATTTTACTTCGCTTTTCTGTCACTTTTGGCTAATCGCAAAGATGAAGATATGACACTTACAAAGAACACCCATCCCCATACCGGGATTCGAACGCGTGACCCCTGGCATTGTAGCGCGCTGTGCTAACAACTCCACCACGGTGACCGGCACATTATTTTGTATGGGGGTTTTGGGATATGTTGCATTAGTAAGAAAAACGCATGCTTCCTGTATCTACAATTTTGTCCATGCATAAAAATATGTAACAATTTCCAAAACTGTTAATATAGTAAAACCTCGTTAATCCGGACTAATAGGGGGATAGGTTGACCGGTTTAACGAAAGTCCGGATTAACTGAAATTACCTAAAAGAACAGTAGAAAGTGCATTAAAACTCCGTTTATAGCAACAAAACACGTTTATTATGGTGTATTAAAGAGCATAGGCTTAAATACACTATGCAGTACAGTACAAAGTCTGCGGGACTCAGAATTTCATCAGTGGTTGACTGCATTTTCTTTGGGAAGTTCTCTTGTTGACTTCTAGACACATTTAAGACATTGCATTCTGCTTCTCTTTTTCCTTTTGCCTGCCAGAATGAAGCAAAGTCCGGCTTATTGGAAGCCGGATTAACGAGGTTTTACTGTAATAGAGTATTTTCTCTGTTTATTAATTTGATTTAATTGTACCTTCTTCTCTAAATTATGTTTTACAAATACATTAATTAATACACTCCTGGCCCTGGACTATAGGGCGTTCTGTTGCCACGTTCAATTCATACACGTAGTCATGGAAACATATAACTTTTAATTTTTACCAGTGAAACAAAAAGGCTGTAAAGTAATTAAAATATGTTTTATATCTGCTAAACCATATTTCAATATTCCCTTGTCATAAAATACTGAGCACTGGCTATATTTCTCACGCTGGCAGCGGATGTGATATTGGTTAGTGAAACCATCCATGCGTTTAATATATTTAATTAAGAATTTGTAACGTTCCTTCCTCGTTCGAAAGCAAAATTACGTAACCTTTCAAAGGTGGGTTCCTGTTCTGATTAGCCTTATTTAGCATATACTAGACTCAAGGCCAAGGTTGACTGAATTAAATCAGGTTGATTTAAATCGCAATTCAAATGAATATTTCAATCAGGTATTTTTTAAAAAAAGAATCGCTGATTTAAATAACTATAAAAAATAATTTAAAACTAATGTACAGACACCGGCAAAAAAATGGGACACCTAAATCCTGAAATGCTCGCTAGCCTGCCTGGCGTTATGTGTGTTGCCTAACTTTACGGCGGTGTGAAAAGGTCGTTACGAAGCATTATTTTTACACTCAAGTGAGAAACCTAATATGCAGTGTTTCAAACGTCACGCAATTCTAACTTGGATTGCTTCAAATTCGAAAGCCGTAAAACATACTTACATCTGGATTTTTATGTTTCTACGTATTTGTAATACTTGTAATTGCCAATTTGTGCTATTTGTTAATGTTTTAAGTTACAATTACAGAGTACATCCAGAATGACTTATTTTCACTGGAAGAAAAGGAACCGAAATTATTATAGTTTCATTAACAAACTCAACAAACAATTCCATGAAAGGTTCATGTATACCAGAAACAGAAAATTGTATATTTATTTCTATTTTTTTTATTTGCTTTAATCAAACTGTTCAAATATTTTACAGGACCGTTTTCTATAAAAATTAAAGTATTTCTATAAATAACATATATCCATATGTATGGTGCCAAAAACAATACAATAAATTTTCATGGTGTTTTTTTAAATAAAAATACGATTTAAATAAAAAATTTCATCAAACTTTTTTATATATAAAAATCATGATTTTAGATCCACCCTGTTCAAGACACACTTTCAAAGGAACTTCTGATTAGTATCAATCAGAACTGAATTAACTGTATTAACTATTTCATCCTTACTTGGAAATTCCAGGTAACCATCCGAGCTTGTCACTTACAGTGCATATATTAATGTTTATATTTTTTTTCATTTATGCCTCTTGATATTTTATGCAGATTTAGTTTGAAAGTACTCAGCCGTATCTTCATCTTCCCTTGGGTCTTATCATTGTCCTATCTATGCAAGTTTCCCCAGTTAATAATAGCATATCGCTTTCCTGCCTCTTGCGTTAATCGCTAGGATGAACTGGTGAAATGGTGATGGGACAAACACAATGATACAACCATGCCTTCACCAGGGTTCGAACCTGGAACATCTGATTTAAGTGCTTCACGCTGACCACTACACCACGGAGGCTGGCTTAAATCTTCTGTGGAAGTATAACTTTCAAATTGCTGGATTTCAATATCTTATAGAAGCATTAAGTTATTAGTATTTTTGACTTCCTTTTCCGTTTGAAATTAACCTCCGAGTCGAAGTCGATGGAATGTCCTCTGGTCCGGCTTCCTCCCCCCATTTATACCGCTCGGTTGCTATTCTTCATTTATATATTACGGTTTCCAGGTGTTGCATTAAGCTAGATCAGCGGTACGGGCATACAGCGAAATTTACCTGTACTTTTTGATTCACCCTCGTACATGTATAAAAATATTCAAGTAGCAGCGTTCAAATATTATTATTAAACAATTTTGCCCTCTTTTGTTTCCTGAAATCTGAATCGGCGTCTTTCATAATCTTTCCCACCCCACACCTCTCTCGTGGATTTGTTTCCGCTCTGAACCATCTCGCGATGCACATTAATTTATAACCACCATATTTCTAGCGTTTTGCATGGTGGCCCCTGGAGAGCCCTCTTTTTATTATTCATGGAGTCATTTTTCTCTCACGGATACTGGCGAAAAACAGAGGAAAAGGAGAAAGAGGCATTGCGAAACAAAGAGTAAATACGGGAGAGAGCTACAAACAGCTTCTGACTTGCAAATGCCCTCTCCTTTGTAACACGAGAAAGGACAAAATCCCTTTACTGCTCGTGGGCGGATTGGTCAAAGGGGTTAACTCCATTCCGGAAAAATAAAGCGTTTCTCTTAATTAATTCTGCATGTTTAAAAATCTTTTGTATGCTGGTACTCGGTTGTTGTTATGAGCAAAACAACTTTACGAGAGCTGTTCAAAATATTGAGTTAATATTAACTGCTGCTGGATGTACAGTGATGATCAAAATTAGATTGAGGTCCTTTATAGTATAGAAACGCATGGAATTATTTGTTTTAGGGGCGATGGCGACAAGATTGCCTTTGTCTCTCGTATATTTCTTGTGGATACAGGGAAGAGTATGGGTCAGAACGGTACACAACATCGCTACAGCCATCATGTCAAATGTAAAGTTCTCTAATGCAAAAATTGCTTTTGTTGGAAAGTAGCTCACTACAGTATCTCGATAACCATTATCTCTGCTACAATGAGAAAGAGTTATCACAATATATCGGGTCATCCGTTTGAAATGTCAGAAAAGTAAACCGTTGTGTACAATATGTTAATGAACGTATCTCTGAGCAGTTTGTTGTAATATATGCAGAAAGGATGTAAGTTTTGTGTGAGTACAGATTTACAGACTTCAGCCGCGTGGCGCAAGCGTTCATGGTAGTTAAAGATAGTGGTCACTCCACAACAGCGCACAATGTATCGTATGGGGTGTGAAATTTTCGAGTGTTATATGCACATTAGTACAGCCACATGGCTGAAGTCTGTAAACCTGCACTCACTCAAGACTTACATCCTTTCTGCATATATTACAACAAACTGCTATTGTACACAACGGTTTACTCTTCTGACATTTCATACGGATCACCCGGTATTTATCTTAAAATGAAAGCTCTGAACACGAAAGCGTAGTAAACTTGGTATGATATATTATTATTAGCGGTGTTGATAGTCATTTTCAATTTCAAATCCTTTAGTAAAATCTTTCAATGCTTCAGTGACTTGGAACAGTTCTTTTCCACCACTGTTCATATCTATATTTCATTTCTAATTATTTTCTAATATCATTCAAGAATTCTATAATTTCTTCATATTCCTACGTTTTCCAGCATTTCTCTGATTTCGCAGCAACTTCTTGCCAGTATTGCTGTAAGATTCCCCCTCGCAAACCCTAAATCGCCACACATGGCCCATGACGGATTCGCCCCGAGTCTAGCCTCGCATCACAGCCATCTTTACTTCTGAAATCCCTATGTCTTTACACTAAACGTTCTTGCGAATATCTTAAATCTGGCAACTATCGGCTAACCTAGCTCTCTCTTCTATTCATCTTTCCACTAATGGCCCAGAGGCAGCCACTGCTATTGTCAACTGTGTGTCTCTCTCCAGCCATTCTGGCGACACAAGTCATAAAACTCATTGTCTCACAATAACCCCTTTTATACGTCCCGATCATCTGGTCTGCATCCTCCTGTACTGGTTGCAAACTCCAAAGATGTGTCACTAGAATTATAGTAATATAATAATATGGTTGGATACTTTGCTTTGGTGTAGCGGGGATATATTGCCTGAAGGCATAGGAGGTTTGACATCACTGCAAACTGTCCTTTGCTGCTTGTATCTTTTCCCTCCAAATTTCCACCAATAGAATTCAAAACGTCAACTCAATTTCGGCATAACCATAACATTCTAAATTTTGTGGGAACAGTTTTGGCTCGAGTAAGGTGAAGTACGGAGGTGTCGAGATCCGTCGGTGACCACTAAGCAGTACCGAGTGTAAGAGATATTATGGTGGACAGTGTTAAGATACCTAAGTGTGTGAGGTGACAAAAACAAGTTGACGTCCAAGTTGTTGTGCTTATTTTCAGTACAAGTTTATTGTGCGGACAGTGTTATAAAATACATAAGTGTGAGCAAGGAACTAAATGCACCAATGGATCGGTTTGACCAATGCAGAACCGGTGTTTTGATAAAACACCACAGGACGCAACAATAGGAGCTTCACCACGGCAGTGTCGTCCAGGAACCCATGGAAGGGGTAAGAAATTAGACAACAGTGCGCCAGCCCAAGTGATTCAGTAATCATCCCCCCCCCCCCTCGGAAATGGCAATCAGAAAGAACTAGAACTTGTGTATCTAAAAACTTTCTTATTTACTTATCTTCTTATCAGCATTAAACTCAAG
This sequence comes from Lepisma saccharinum, assembly GCF_977018435.1. Taxonomy (NCBI): domain Eukaryota; kingdom Metazoa; phylum Arthropoda; class Insecta; order Zygentoma; family Lepismatidae; genus Lepisma; species Lepisma saccharinum. Next base: position 205,367,606 of record NC_139229.1, on the reverse strand, counting down.
TAAAATTGTTTCCAATCTTTGTTTTTGATTTAAGTAATTATCTTTATTTGCAATGAAAACCTTCAGTGGTGTCCCACCCCTACCGACTAGCTAGCTGGAGGCGGACTGTGGTGATTGTTTCATTGGTATTTGGTTGTATCTACCGAAGGATTAGTTCTTAATCCTGAAGGTAGCGGCACCCTAATATCCGTGCCTCTTTGGCAGTGATCACTGTCCGCCGATGCAATGGAAGAGACCATTGCATCCAAGGATGTTGAATTGTACCATCGCATCTTTCATGACGCTCTCAACGTGGGGCTACCATCTCTTTCATTGCATCTCCAGTAACATTTTCACGGCGCCCAGGCAATTTAATCACGTTTCAGCAGGGGGTTATCTGGCCATATTAGCACTGTGTTATGATATCATTTAATTGTAGCATGTTTGTTTGTTTAGTTTTGTGCATGTCTTTGGTATGTTGTTGCAACCATGTTCTAAAGGGGCAGTTTAATTTATCTTATACTTGTGTTTGCATAATCTTCATTAACAAATTGTCAAATCGTCAGTTGACAACACTGAACTTCCGTCCGATTTTGAGTGAACAGTAGGGAACTTTTCCTTTCGTATCCCGTTATCTATTGACCGTTTTGTTTGGGAAAGCGATTACCATGCCTTTGACGCGGCTACAGAAAAATCTCGTACAAGAAGCCGGTTTGCATGCCACAAGCTCAGCAGGGAACCTCGAAATGGAAGGCGCTGAAAATGAAAACGCCGTGCAGCAAATTTCTGTGCTTACAGATGTTGGGTCTCCGTCGGAAAATGTCAGTCTCTCACAGGTCATAAATCTTGAACAGCCGCCGACCACTATTGAGGATATGTTTATACGTTTAACCCAGATAATTCAGATTCAAAATGAGCAAATAAATGCCAATATTAGCAATTTGCGTAAAGAGCATGCTATTAGTATACAAGCGCTCAGGGAAGAAATGGCAACGAACAGGTCAAATTTAGAGGCTAGGATTGATAATGTAAGGGAGGAAAATAATCAAAATGTAGAAGGCTTACGTAACGAAACCGCTCAGAATATTTCAGCTTTGAGAACCGACATTGAAGACGCTAGAGAAGAAACGGCGCGAGATATTTCGTCAATAACAGAGAGGATTACGCGAGTAGAAACACAAGTCAACGTTCGCGTCACTGATTTTGAGAAAAACATTGCGCAAGATGTATCCACGCGGTATGAACGTTATGAAAATCAGTTCAGTGATCACTCACGATCAGTACAAAAGGACTTATTAGAAATTTCAGGGCAAAATGAAACGCTGCAATCCGAAATTAGGATAAATAATGAATCTATTAATGAAATTAGGCAACAAATGAACAGTTTAGACAATGACTTGCGAGAAATTCAGAATTCGCCTCAGCAATTATCAATTCAAGTTCGTAAGGAATTACAGGAATTAAGTACAAATTTAAACAAGAAAATTCAACAAGAAGTGAGGAATGTAGAAAACAAGGTTAACCGCGACGTGAGAAGTTTGGAGCAGCAGGTTACGGAGTTACGCAGTCAAAATTCGAATGGCACTAATAGTGAACAAACGTTTGATGGCAATTTCGGAAATGTAGCTCAGAACGCATTTGATGTCCCAACTACTTCGGAAAGTAATGACCAGATAAGTTGCGCTGTTGCCAAACAACTTTTAGATAGCAAATTGATACAATTACCATATTTTGATGGAGAAAATGCCGAGATTAATGTGCATGCGTATCTAAGAAACTTGGAGGAATACTTGTCAATTATGAACATTCCAAGGAGGCTATATACCAAGGTGTTACGTCAGACGTTAGGTGGGCAGGCGTTAACGTTCTTTGAAGTATTTGAAGGCACTATTCAGTCTTTTGACGATTTTAAGGCATTATTTCTGAATGAATATCTCTCAGACCACCAATTAACTAACATCAAGCTTACATTGTATACATCCAAGTACGATTCGAAGAAATCTGAGTCTTACGTCCAGTATGTAGTGAGAATGGCAAAATTAAACACTGTCTTAAATCCACCGTTGCCAGAAGATGAACTTATCAGAACATTAGCCAGACATTTTCATCCTGGTCTGCAAAGAAATATCACTGCTGCGAAGCCGAAGACGTTATCTGAGCTTATATCGATATTGAAGGAATTCAGTATGATTGATGAGGAAAGAAATGTAATAATGAACAGGAACAACAGAAACCAACCTCAGAACAATACTTATGGTAGGCGTGGCCAGATGCATGCCGTAAACGCAGCTCAGGTGATGACTGAACGTCCACGGGAGGATAGAATAAACGTAGGACGTCGCCAAGCACGGAATGAATATATTCCAAGGTATAACCGCCAATACAACGACAACAGGAATGAATATCAGCACTTTTCGAACAACAATGAAGCAAGCGCCAACCAAGAAGGCAGAAACGAGCAACGTCAAGCTAATGTAACACGTGCCAATCAGGGAAACGCCACAGGCTCTCTTCCTCGCAATTAGATGGGGGAGAGAAGGAAATGGACAATAGATTATTAAATGGCAACAATGCGAACATATGGATGGAACAATCAATTTCACAAAAGGAACTTCGTTCACATGTTAATAATAACAATAATGGAATAAAAATGAACGAACCAAGAAGATATGGTGGATCTGGCAACAATGAGCATGGTGAAGTAGCCGACGATGATAACAACGTGTCCATGGCCCTCTCAGGAGTTATTGATGTAACAATGAATAGAATGACGACGAATGCCGACAGTGGAGCAACGTCACAAGAAACTTTAGATAGAGCGATAGGAGCTCTCGAAGACGAATTCTGGGAAGATGGAGGAAAAATGTACCCATCTTTAATTACGAAGATTCGTGCTTTGCCTGAGGCCAATTGTACGGTTAATAATACCGAAAGCATTTGTTTATTAGACACAGGATCTACGTCATCAGCTATATCACACCTTATGTTACAAAGGATACAAGAAAATGAACCTCAAACATCGGTTATCGGCGTATCTAATCTTATTATTAGGACAGCCACGAAAGAAAAGCCAGTGCGAATTAAACAACAAATTCTTGGTGAAGTTAGACTTGGCAACACTGTTATTATTCATCCATTCTTAGTTGTTCCGCACTTGAGATTTGAAGTTATAATCGGAGCTGATTTCTTTCATGAATATCAAGCCAATATTGATTTCGAAAAGGGACTTTTGAATTTCACGAATCAAGATGAGAAATGTGCAGTTCCATTTCGCAAGAGCGATGTTTCCATTCAGCCACGTATTGTTACATGCATGATTCAAGAACCTCTTTTGCCAATAAATGATGCGGATCATATTAATCATTCATTAGAACCATATTGTGATGACGTCAACATAAACGCTTGCCAAACAATAAATAAGGAAGCTCTAAAGTTGCCTACGCGCACGGAATATTATTCCGAGGAAGAAATTAAAAACATTGTTTGTAAACAAGAAGATTTAGATAAAACAAAACAAGGTAAACTACTGAAATTGCTGTTGAATTATCAGGACGTGATGTCAGATTTTCCAGGAGACGTGAAGAATTATGAATATAAAATTAAAGTGAAGAATATAAAAGAATTTCAGGCGAAAACAAATTACATTCCTTTGGCTTATAAGGAAATAATAGATAGAGAAATAATTACTATGCTGGAGCAAGGTGTCATTAAACGAGGATATTCTGCCCACACTTCACCCTTATTGATTGTAAAGAAGAATGATAATACACCTAGAGTATGTCTCGACCTCCGCTTAGCGAACCGATTCATTGAACGAGATGCAGAGAGGTGTGAATCAATTGAAGATATATTATATCGACACCAAGGTGCAACTTATTTTGCCACGCTTGATTTGTCACAATGTTTTCTATCTATTCCACTGCACGAGGAGAGTAAGAAATACATGGCTTTCGTTTATAGAGGGAAAACTTTCGTCTTTAACAAGATTCCGTACGGAATGTTAAATTCCTCGAGTGCTTGCGCACGCTGCGTAGAACAGGTTTTGGGGAGCGAAGTTCTCTCATACACATCTGTTTACGTCGATGATTTACTGTGTAATACTGACACTGGAGTGACGGAATGTCACACTGAGACCATTGACACTGAAGAAGTGATCGCAGCAATTGATTATGACATTGATACGAGGGTTGTCCCTGAATTGAAGAATATGACCGAATTGCAGGAAGATGACGAGAAGTTGAGAAATATTATTCACGTTCTAAAGCAAGATGATAACAGAAAACTTAGTCTTAAAGAGAGAAAAATCAAGAATCTTCATAAGATTGAAAATAACATTGTATTTAGAAGAACGAATAATGGTGCAAATGATTGGAGAGTGTGTGTACCCCAATCGATCATGACGAAATTGATTTGGTATATTCATACCATTCGTGGTCATTTCGGAAGTGCGAAAGTGTTCGCAGAGATGAGAAAATCCTTTTATTGGAAAAATATGGCTCGGCACATAAGAAAAGTTTTAGCCTCGTGTGACACGTGTCAACGTGTGAAGGCACCAAACAAGAATTTCCAAGGATTACCGATTGCCATTATTCCCAGCCGCGAGGACAACCCCCCGCAAGTAAAATATAAAGGGACCCAGTCAAGGTCAAGGAACCATAGAACCCAAACAAACACACCCACGGACCTGTCCTAAACTTTCCCTTTTGTCAACCATTTCCCATAGAAAGGAAAGGATTATATTTCTTAAATTATACTCAATATATTATTGCATATTTTATTATATTTTCTATTATATCCCATTTACTCTTATTTACATTTAGTCTTCAATTTTATATTGTGTTAATCAAGTTATGTTTATATGTATTTGGTGTAGCTTATCAATTATTAATTATATTTTCATTATTCGCATATATACTCAAAAACGTGAACTCAGAATCGGACAGATTTTTCCTTCTCTAAGTTCAAAAGGGGCTTTGGAACAGTTCTTTTCCACCACTGTTCATATCTATATTTCATTTCTAATTATTTTCTAATATCATTCAAGAATTCTATAATTTCTTCATATTCCTACGTTTTCCAGCATTTCTCTGATTTCGCAGCAACTTCTTGCCAGTATTGCTGTAAGATTCCCCCTCGCAAACCCTAAATCGCCACACATGGCCCATGACGGATTCGCCCCGAGTCTAGCCTCGCATCACAGCCATCTTTACTTCTGAAATCCCTATGTCTTTACACTAAACGTTCTTGCGAATATCTTAAATCTGGCAACTATCGGCTAACCTAGCTCTCTCTTCTATTCATCTTTCCACTAATGGCCCAGAGGCAGCCACTGCTATTGTCAACTGTGTGTCTCTCTCCAGCCATTCTGGCGACACAAGTCATAAAACTCATTGTCTCACAATAACCCCTTTTATACGTCCCGATCATCTGGTCTGCATCCTCCTGTACTGGTTGCAAACTCCAAAGATGTGTCACTAGAATTATAGTAATATAATAATATGGTTGGATACTTTGCTTTGGTGTAGCGGGGATATATTGCCTGAAGGCATAGGAGGTTTGACATCACTGCAAACTGTCCTTTGCTGCTTGTATCTTTTCCCTCCAAATTTCCACCAATAGAATTCAAAACGTCAACTCAATTTCGGCATAACCATAACATTCTAAATTTTGTGGGAACAGTTTTGGCTCGAGTAAGGTGAAGTACGGAGGTGTCGAGATCCGTCGGTGACCACTAAGCAGTACCGAGTGTAAGAGATATTATGGTGGACAGTGTTAAGATACCTAAGTGTGTGAGGTGACAAAAACAAGTTGACGTCCAAGTTGTTGTGCTTATTTTCAGTACAAGTTTATTGTGCGGACAGTGTTATAAAATACATAAGTGTGAGCAAGGAACTAAATGCACCAATGGATCGGTTTGACCAATGCAGAACCGGTGTTTTGATAAAACACCACAGGACGCAACAATAGGAGCTTCACCACGGCAGTGTCGTCCAGGAACCCATGGAAGGGGTAAGAAATTAGACAACAGTGCGCCAGCCCAAGTGATTCAGTAATCATCCCCCCCCCCCCTCGGAAATGGCAATCAGAAAGAACTAGAACTTGTGTATCTAAAAACTTTCTTATTTACTTATCTTCTTATCAGCATTAAACTCAAGTAAAATTGTTTCCAATCTTTGTTTTTGATTTAAGTAATTATCTTTATTTGCAATGAAAACCTTCAGTGGTGTCCCACCCCTACCGACTAGCTAGCTGGAGGCGGACTGTGGTGATTGTTTCATTGGTATTTGGTTGTATCTACCGAAGGATTAGTTCTTAATCCTGAAGGTAGCGGCACCCTAATATCCGTGCCTCTTTGGCAGTGATCACTGTCCGCCGATGCAATGGAAGAGACCATTGCATCCAAGGATGTTGAATTGTACCATCGCAGACTAAAAGTAGATGTAACTAATTTCTCGCTACAGGCCACATACATTTTGTAGGGAAGCTATAGATACAGCTACAAATTACAACAGTTGCACCGCTGTATCTCCGTGAACATGAAAATATTCAAATCATGTTTGCAAAGCGCAAAAGTAATAGAATAATATTAAGCAGCTTAAGGAATATAGAACTTGTAAACTCGTTGGCTGTACAACGGTTTCTTTTATTCCCGTTTGAATCAAGTGGACCTCCAATATAAGCAAAAGGAAAGTCATACAATTAAAGCATATAATTTTTCTGTATTTATTGATTTCGTGATTGAATAGTACACATCACATGATTTTAAACGTTAACGTTGATGCTTGATTAATGATCTTGAAGTTGTGAGTCATAAATTGGGCTATTTGCACCAGTCACATCACATTGGATGACTCCTAATCAATACCAAGATTGTGTCTCCATCTGTGCTGGTGGCCGGCCATATCCCCTTACTACTGTACTATGAAGAGAGATGGAATGTAAAGTTTGACCGTCGGAGCCAACAGGTGGAGAAGATTGTTAATCTGGATCCGTTGAGATCACAAAAATCTAAGACTATATAGTACAACCACACACAAGGGCAATAACCAATCCAATACACGGCCCAAGAGAGGATTATACCAGCTGAGAGTTCAGATACTAGAGACTTGTTACTCTGCTTGAATGCAGTTTCCAAGGTTCACAACGCAGAAGAGACACAAATTTCACTTAATTTACACCTTGAACGTCAATGAATTTTCCTAAACGGTGGTGTGGAGCTGTTGTCTTGTCTGTACCTTGTTCTAACTTTTCAAGCCCCAACTTCCTTTGGCTTTTGCTGGAGAAGAAAGGCTGGGGCAGTAGATGCGAGGATACCACCCCAATCCTACCGCGAGTACGCCGTTACGAAGTTTGCCTTTGCTGAGCCTTACTTACATTGCGGAAAGAATGAAGCTCGGAGGTCCTCGGAAGACCACTTCCGCTGATGCACATCCATCAACTTTAAAACTCCAGGAGTTCCTCCTCTTTAATGGAGTCAGAGGCTCCAGCCAACCGCTGAGTTAGTCTTTGCTCCACTGTTTCCACATATTTATAAAACCTAGAAATCCCCTTTGAAAAACATTGACGTAAAACAGAACGCGTTGTTCCTCGTCGATGCTTTCGTTTTTACGTCCCAGCGTTTTTTAAGTTTTAAGGCTTTTTTGTGACCGACTTTTTCTTCTGCATATACGACCTGCCATCAACATCCCTCCGTCCCGTATGTTTGATACCAACATTTACTGGTCGGATGTCAACGAAATTTCATGTTTCAATGTTTGGCCCTTTGCTTTTATTATCCCTGCTCGGTGCCTCTGCACAGGGTTCGTGGTTTTTGGTTTTGACGAACAAAGCCTCGTGAAGAACGGTTGATGTGCAGATGCTTAGGTCACTTTATCCATATATCTCCGTTTTTCAGCTCAAGAGTACAGAGAACCGAGGACTACAGAAAACATAATATCAGAGACATATGGCGCCATAACCACTTCATGGCGGGAAACGATTGCATATAAATTGTATGGATGGTATCGTTGAAATAGTTTTGACCAGTCAAGTGTGAGAAGGTCTGTCTCGAGTTGTGAATGCCTTTCTCATACTCATTCTATAAAGACGCATTTGGATGTCCAAGAGTAAATCTCAGTCTCGTCTTTAGTCTCGAAATGCTACGATGCACCTTGTGGTACGGCGAAAACTTTCATTCTACAGACTATAGAGGTCAATAAGACAAACCACTTATTGACGATTAACTGTTTGAGGCTGTTTCGACACTACGAATACTTGACAAAAATACTTTTATCCTGAATGTATGCAACGACGGTGCACACATAACACACAGTAACTATCGATAAACATAATTGTATCTATAAATAAACAAGTACTCCCTCTGTCCCATAATTATAGTCCGGTATGCCAAAATGGTAGTATAGAAATGACAGACGAAGAGGCAGATGGAAAGCACAATTTGTACTGATCCTTGATTAGTAAAGTTGTATGACTCATTCCCTTGTTTCATGTTCTTCTTCTGTATACACCAATGTCACAGTTTGAATATCGGGCAATTATTATGAGACAACAAACAAAGGTGGGACAGAGGGAGTAGTAGTTATCCACTTAGTGTGTAGTTGGTGTATATGAAAAAATCACATAATAAAGCATATAATTTCGGGTTATGTAGAATTTTCAAATATCAAGTATTCTACTAAACCAAAGAGATCTTAGTAGCTAAATAATCGTAATCTTAAAGAAAATATTTTCCATCTTTGCGTTTCTGTGTAATTTTCTTATTTTGCATTTCTTTTACGTTATTTAGCTGGACTTTTAGATAATCGCGACGATTAGGATGAGTGACGATATGATGAAATGGCTGAAGGTACACACACACATACACACATGCTCAGGCCGGGTTTGGAACCCGAGGTCCCTGGCGCTAACCACTTCGCCACGAAGTTCGGCGTTTAGGCTAATTGAGACGATGAGGATGAATGGTGATGATGGGGTACACTCACAAAGGAACATCTGGCTAGGAATCGAAATCTTAAACAGGGAGTCGCGTGTCAATAACTCAAAACGGTCGGTCACTAAGGAAGCGGATTCTTCACTATGGACAGATATGAATACGCAGTTTGTTAAAATGATATGCATCGAGACTGAAAACACAGAGTTTATGCAATTAATAATGTATAGTTTATTCTATGAATACATCATTTTAAGTGCAATTCTCAATCTTTTTAGTAGAAATTCCTTGTATCACGTACTATACAAATGTGAACAGTTTCATACCCGATGGAGGCACATTGCACAGTGGTTCGGATACCACTTTGAACTGTAGATCCAATCCCGAGTATCCTATATGTGCATTTAGTGGACACGATTGATTGAGTTGGTGTTTTTAGTCCACCTTATGCACAGAAAGGCTAATTGGGACTGGACCTACAGTTTGGGATACGAACCACTATGTTCCTTCACTGGGTATCGAACCCGGGAACTCTTGGTTACAAGGCGATGACGCTACCACTGCGCCATCGGGAAGGCCCTTTATAAAGTGGACTTAAAATAACAATTCAACAAACGTGAACTGTGTCGAAATCTGAAGCTTAACCTCACCCAACCTTCAGAAATCTTGCGCTTGTCTTTTTCTTGATGTGCTTTCCACCTCAAATCGGCGCCTTCCTTACTTGTTATATTGCAGTTTGATTAGAATCTCGTGAGTTTGAAGGAGCATTTCGTAGGACGAGGAACGAGATGACACTCAGAATTTAACTTCACGCAGGAAGTAACATGCTCAAGTGGTCCCCCGAGGGATTTACATGACAAGGTACTGCCACTGCTGCTGTCACTTCTGTCTTCGCCAGCCGTTACCCTACTTAACCCCCAACGACGTATCCCTTCCTTCCATGGCTGCGATCCATCTAGTGCCACGTATTCCGAAATCGCTTGTCCGGTTTCCTCGCGAACTTATAATTATCCACCCCTGTAAATGCCATCCACCCGATACTCATAGTTCACAAAATAATAATTTTTCATGGGAAATTCTACTTCAGCGACCTTAAGGTATAATTATACAATTGCGTTGATGGAATCTGTAAAAGAGTCTCTGTTCGTCTCTTAGAGTTATAAATATAGGACAGGGATTAGGTTAGTTGCAACTTCCGATTTATTCTCTTCAGATTAATCGATTCATAGGCACCTTATTAGAGGGGCACAGCAACGTCTACCCCCACGCAATTCCTCCAGATGAGAAGAAGATTCTATATACAGGATGACTGAGAAGTGACTAGGTATTGCACATTTGCTGTAGTTTTTGTAATAATTAAGCTATCTCAATTAAATTGTCGGTACATATACAAGTAGTATAATTGATGCTATAATAAACCCCACTTATAAGTGTAGAAAAGAAGAGCTCATATGATTAAACAGCCCGATTTGCCTACACTTAAAATTATGCCAAGATGCTCTTATTCCCCAATTCTTCAAGTGTGATATCCTCTTAATCTCCAAGAATTTTGAATCCTAGTGTAGAAAAGAAGAGTTCATATGCCCCGATTTGCCCACACTTAAAATTATGTCAAGACGGGGCATATAGCCCAATCGACCATGTGTGTATATATTTAAATCTAAAGAATTTTGAATTCTAGTGTAGAAAAGAAGAATCCCCCTCAGACAGATTTGCCCATGTGTGTAAAAGCTACATCTCTCAGTTTGTTGTCCATAAACTTGTCAAAAATATGCCCCCCTTGATATTTTTTTTGGCTACACTTAAAACTAAGGCAAAATGCCACACACACACACACACACATTTATATTTACTTCCGGTCCGGTAATATGCAAAAATCTTCTAGAATTGCTCTGTGATTCTCTCATTTCTTACATCATAAACATATGATTTTTCCCCTATAAGAATAACACTACATATAGTGTCATCAGGGAGTGTATCGTGGAATTCACAGATAATTTTAATGTTTGTCCTGTCATTAACCACAACTTGTTTTCTTTTTGAGGTGTTGATGACAAACATGGGTCTCTGTGCTTTGAATTCATCTGGTGTGTAATACATGTCAGTATTGCCAGTAGTGACCCTTTTGTATGCTGTAAATGCTTCATATAATTTAAGAAAATCATCCTTGGACATGTCTAAATTATAATTTTCTCTAGGGAATACCTCATTTCTGCCATTTTTAAGATATATGTTCTTGATGTTGCAGTTATCAAATCTACTTGAATTTTTTTCCTGATTATTGTGTCTTCCAGTCTGAAACAGTACCACCACAAAATCCGGCATGTCATATTGTATACTGGAGAATGAATTTGTAGCATCAAACTCATAATAAGTACCAGCGGCAGGCTTCTGTACACATTGATATGTATAAAATTGTAAAGGAATCTGTGGATTTTTTATTATATCTGCTTTGTATTTAAGAGCATAACTGGCCTCATATTCAACAACTGGGATTCTTAGCTCCATAGTCTGAATAATGCATTTGCCTTCATCAGGTAAGGTATTGGGCAGAGCTTCCCCTGTAGAGTTTAATGTGCTGTACCTCATCAAAGCATTATTATCATTGGCAGCTCTTCTAAATGTGATTCTTAAACCACCCTTCCACATAATATCTTTGTAATCTGAGAAGAATCCTGGCAACAGGCGCATAGGGAACAGCACTGTGTGGCTCTTGGATATAATTTTATCACCAGCCTCAAATCCACCTATTTTGTAGTAAGAAGCCTCGGTTTTGGATAATTTTAGTGTGGCCAAAGCTGTGGAGGTAATGCCGGGATAATCCACTCTGTTTATAACAACACCATGCTTTCTGATCTCAATTTCAGAGAACAGATGCGGCACAAAATTGTCCACCAATCTTATGTTTGAATTTGCCGGATAATCTGTTCCATCGAGCTTTACAACATCAAATTTGATGTATAGATCTGCTCTGTGGGGGTGTATAAAGCCATCCCCTACATCAAGTTCAACCTTAATTTCTGTGTTGGGTTGATTTAAATTTGCAAATGTCCTCCTGTTTGGGGGGAATGATTGTAGCTCATAACTCTCAATATTTTCCATTTTTTTTGTATGTATTTTTATTTAAATATTAATCTCTATGATTGCAGTTGTTGTGGCTCCAGCAAAATCAACTAATTCTTCTTTTTCATTAGTGACCATCAACTCAATGTTATCTATTCTATTATGGCACACAGGAAAATATAATGTTGGGGATGGAGTGTAGATGATGGGCTCCATAAATTCAGAATTAGGTTTGAATGTTGCAATGATCCCAGTTTGTTTGTGAGTGCCTATGCCATTTTATTTGGTGATCATACCCTCGGCCACATTACAGTGAATATTCAGAGTCTCTATGGCTAAGAATTTAGGTATATTAATAGCAGTGTGTTTGATGGCTGGTTCAAGTTTTGTGTTGTTCTCAAAGCCTAACAGCTCTCCTATAGTACCCAGATCCACTGTTTCTGTAGCAGATACAATCTCTACTCTGTGAGTGACAGAATTTTGAGTTAATACTATACCTCTGGGTAATTGAGCATTTAGAGTGGACAGATTATATTGCCCTGAAGTGATGACAATTTTTTGATCCCCTACTGCAATTTTGTTGTTGTGGTGTGTAATATTAGGGATCAAGTACATGCCATAAAATGCTCTGAGAGCTATTGTTTTGGGATACACTATATCATCATGTAATTTGAGTTTCAATATTGAATTTTGGCTGGTGAGATGGAATACCCCCATGATGTTTCAGATACCACAAGGCTTTTTGAAAATTTTCAATTGATGGTTTATTTATTTGAGACATATATCTGAGAACAGATAAACACAAATGTCCACAATTAACATCTTTGAAATTTTGAACAGGGGCATTATTGTAATAAAGATTAGCTGATTTTAGATATTTTATTAAATTTTCAGGTGGAACACCTCCAAATGAATCAAACACAAATGCCTCATCTTTTAAAATATTTAAGATAACAAATCCAGTGAGTGCCCTGATTTTTGTACTTATCCAAATTAACAATGCCACACTCTTTGTTGAGTGGTTGTTCTGGTAAAGAATCAGACATGTACACACCTCTAAAATTTTTTATGCCCAGTGGCTTGATTAAAGCTTCAATATCTTGGTTTGTAAGCGGCTCTTGTTTTTTTTAAACTTATTCATGGCTCTCTTAACACCTTTGCCTTGTTTCTCCATGGCCAGGTTATGGCGCTTTAATTCATCTAATTCTGCCCTATTCTTCTTGGCATCTATTACTGTTTTTGCTATGGCAGCTGATCCCCCAGCCAAGCTCCCAACAGCCCCCAAAGCTGCTAAGATGGCCGGGATAGTAAATATGAAACCCCCCACATGTGATTTTTTTCTAGATTGTTGTAATTTTTTTTAATTGGGGGGTACTAAGCAACAATTTCATACCATGGCCCTTTGCAAGACAAGAATTTTTTTTCTTGCGCTGCTTTTTGGTTAAAAGACTATCAATAGTTTTAAGAGATTTAAGACCTGCATAAGGTATTTGATACATAACACCCTTGGCCTTCATTGTAGGTTTATTATATACATATTCACAGCCCCCACCCCAGTTTTTGTTTGGTGTTCATAGCTATGGTGGTCCCCAATGCTGCTATTCTCTCACTCAAAGAAGCATCTTTGCTTACAAATCTACCAAATGCAGCCTCTTCTTTCTTTCATGTTTCTTGTCTGCAACATGTCTCTTGTGAAGATCAGAATGTGTGTTGTATGCTATGTCATGGTCTCTACAAGCAGCATCTAGGGGATTAACACCAGGATCACCTCTGTTTAATCTATGGTCCAATTTTGTGCCTGGACCACAATACTGATAGCCTGGAATGTGTAGTTCAAATGGCAGCTTGTTTATAATATCATTAACCAACCCCCGGCCCTCAGAAATATTCCAAAATTTAGGTGGTAGAATATTAATAATTTTTATAAGATATCCAATCCCCTTAGTGTCATTTACTATAAAATTAGACAATTTTGTGCTTATCATGTCCATAATTCCAACCTTTTCATTGTAAAAATTGTGGTTGCCAGCATTTTCCTCCCCAGCTATCACCAATAGCCTATCTACAAGTTTCCTGACATCATCAACCCACACAAATTCTTTAGGCAGGGTGTTGTATTGTTTGATTCCACTACCAGTCTTGATCTGTGTTCATATGGGCTTCATTAAATTGTTGTATTTTGCTCCACTGCTAGACTTGACTCTTTTTTGTGTGGGATCATTGTTCTGGTATAGAGCATCTGATTTTATTAATATTTCTTTGTAGTGCTCATAATCTTGATCTGTATAGCTGACAGGCCTTTTCCTAGTCATCAGTTCCCACAATCCAGGTGTGCCGGGATATTTAACAAAACCACCTCTTTGTCCAAGATGAGATTCTGAATATACAATGAGATCATCTCCCATAAATGTTACTCTGAAATTGCCAATTCTATGTATGATGCTACCATCACGCTCTGTGTCAGCATATAAACCAAACACCTCATCTTTGTTGTCTTTAGGTGTGCTTAAATATTTTTGAGCAAGAAGACCCAATTCAATAGGATCCTGAGTAGCTTCAATTCTTCGAGGAGCAACAGGACTAGGTGTATGAATACTGGAAAGTGGGGTGATTGGATAATCTAATATGTTCCTAGCAGCTACTGGTACAAGCTCTGTGATCAAATTTTGATTTTGCTCTGTAACAGTTTTGATATTTTTACCTAATTCACTAATAGCATCAATAATAGGCTGTTCTGTTTGTTTGTGTTGTTCATAAATTCCTCGGTTCTGTGATTTCCATCCCTTAAATCTTTTTACAAGATAATCTCTTAATTTAAGATCATCAATGATTGGCCTTTTCATGGTTATTTATATATGTTTCAATGTCTAGAAAATTGTTAATTTTATTTCTGTATTTGCCACTATTGGGTTTTCTTGTCATATCAATTGTGACAAACCCATAACTGTCCTGGTTCCAGCACCTACTGCAAAACTTGGAAAAATCATTGTAGCTCAAGTCCCCACCTACATATTCATCATGTATGTGTTTGAGGTTGGTATGATCTTGATGAAACACACATATAAAATTGCTGTTGTCTCGGATCAGCTGCTTCGGAATTTTAGAAAAAGTCTGTGCCAGGTAGAAGCAATCAATGTTTTTGTGTCGGCCCTGTGTAAAGAAATTTCTAACTTTGTTTTGATTATCCAGTATAATGTCATCAAACACAACAACAGAATTATCGAGACATTCATGGAGTGGCTTAACATCTGGTTCAAAAGTGGCAATATCCAATCCATCATATAGCTTCATCAGCTGCTGATATTTTAATTGTTCCAAGCTCTTAGAGAAGACATACAACTGCCTGTTTTTCCAGTCTAACCAGTTGGGTGCCAATAAAAAATGATCAATCATTAGTGTAGTTTTACCACAAGCTGATGGCCCAACAATAAGACATCTAATATTTTCAGGCAGCAATTTGCCATTTCTCTTAATCTGCTGTTCAGGTTCTGGCAGCCTTTTTATAACATCCCAGGTGCTCATATTATCACTTTGTCTGCATCGATCCAGCTGTGTTCTGGAAGTCCTAGCCATTTGACAAATAACTTGTTGCCTTTTCTACGGATGATTTTTTCTATGAGATATGTGTCAGGCTGTTTAGTTTTGGTGAGTTCTTCTTCATAGAATCTGCCTTTGAGAATTTCTCCTCGGTGATCTTTTATTATATATGTGTTAAGGGTCCCAGGTTTAATTTGAACCACTGTAAATAATTCAGTGCTCCAGTTTCTTGTAAAGCCTCTTTTGAATAAGTGCTTATATTTGCTGATTCTTACTTGATCACCCACCTTGTATTTAGCCTTTCTTTCACTCGAAATCATGATATCAGAGAATAAAATAACACTGGTTCCTGTAAAATCGATAACAATTAAGAAAAAGTTGAAAACGTATGTGAGTAAAAGGTTTGAGTGATTTATTAATTGAAGTAGGTTATTTTTACGTTACTTTTCTTCAACTTTTTGCTACGATGGGGATGATACGATGAGATAGATGAAGAGACAATCACAAATACATATGGACAATAGAACACAATTTCTGCCGGCCGGCCTCCGTGGCGTAGTGGTTAGCACATCGCGCTACGACGCCAGGGGTTCCGGGTTCGAATTCCGGGCTGGGCATCGGTGTTTGTGAGTGTCCATTCACCAATATCATCATATCATCACTCATCCCCATCTTCGCAAATCAGCCAGAAGTGGCACAAAAAGCGAAGTAAAATAAACTAAATCAAACAATCAATCAATCAATATCTGGCTGCAGGCCCAGATCACAGAACTTCGTTAGTCTGCAAAACGCAGCCCAGGATGTACTAGTGAAGAATAGACAATCATTGTATCCAATTTGAATGTGACCCAGAAGAAAAAAGTACAGGAGAAAAACATGACAACAGAAATGTTCAAGTGAATGATTAGAGGAGGAGCATAAAATACATTAATGTAAACAACCCCTCTCTAGCAAAGTAGATTGGAAAATGATAAAGAGTAACAGCAAGATCAGTTTACATAATAAATCATGAAACACACTCATGAAAATTTGCTAACAGCTCACTGGAGTGCTGGAAGTAAATGCGAATATTTCAAAATCCAATCTTGACGTGACCTTTTAGCCTTTTGCGCCATGATGTAAAACACTCACGTTTTTCACATCAATATTTACGCGGACACCGCTGTTATGCCCAATTTTTTTTATTCTTGTTCTCGTTAGCAAATAAAAAGAAAAAGAAACTGCCACCGAATACTCGTGCCTCTTATTGTGTGAACTCTGTTATGTGATTTCTGTCAATTGAAACCGCACCATCGGACAGAGAGAAGTATGATATTGGATGCTTGGTAGTTCATATCGAGCCAGTCCTCATCTGATACGACCTGTCAGTTATTTTTTTTAAAAAAATACCAAAACAATAACGGCGATCCCTCGTTTGGGGTTCGTTTTGCTTTTTCAGCATTATGAAACATGATTGGTATTCGTGCATATTTCTCTCCTGCTTTTTTTATTAATTTAGATTCCCCGTCGGATGATAGTTGACAAGCCCAGCTTGAAAATGGTTCATCCACCAAAGCGCATTGGTGCTATGACATTTATTGCCCTGGGAGGATTGGAAGGTTGGTCGTGATGGATTCTAGCGCAGGAACTGGAGTCGCTGTAAATAATTGAAGAATGCCACAGTGCACAGATCAATCGGAAACCAGCCAACAAGCTTGTGTCGAACCCTTTAGAGCTTTGATATGTGGAGATTAAACCATGATGGACAGAGGCTGAGGAGAGGCTACAATGTTCTTTAAAGCGAACATTTTAAATGCTGACTGTCCTATGAGAAAAGTGCTCACACATACCCACACACAAACTTTGATGAAACCTATACTCTGTCCCAGTTAACTGTAAAGCAGGGCCGCGGATATCGGCAGAGGAGGAGGAGGAAAATCGAGTGGTGAAAGCGCAGCGTTGCCAACCGTACGGTCCAGACCTTATTCCGTAAGCTAAATGCACGGCTTGTCAGAATTTGCTCTTGCAGTTTTATCCCTAATATTTACCTAAGAAATTCTTAAACCAATCGTACGGACCTGGAGACAAAAATACGGTCCGTTTGCCATGTGCGTTCGGTATTATCCCTTTTCAAAAGTTTGCAACGCTTACAGATTTCCTCGTGGAAATCGGGTAACCCCCGTCGCTCATTACACAATCCCGTTTCTCTCACTGTTCATTGGTGGAGCTTCTTGCAGGCCAAGAAGGTTCTGGCGTCTCGAACTACGGCCAGAATATTCATCTGTAGGGATGTGTTGCTCCGTGTTTTGTCCTTATTCGCAACTTCACAGCCTCAGCGTTTGAATAGGTAACGATATTTTAGTCCTGAGAGAGAGATGTATACCGCGTTTGTTAGAACCTGTCCCGTTTCCCGCGCTAGGGATTGCTCGACAGTTTCGGTGCCAATGAGAAACGAGGAAAAAATCGTCTGCTGGACAGCGAGGAGCGAATGGAAGCCACAAGAGAGGCGCTTACGTAGACGCTATTGCCACGTTGCGCATTTTAATTGGCTGCCTGGCTTTGACTTTCCCCAGCACCGAGAAAAGCCAGCGACCAGCTAGCGCGGGAATCGGGACAGGTTGTAACAAACGCGGTATAGATTTTAGTTACCGTAAGGAGCTGGAACCCGTCACGGTGCACGGGTGCAAATAACCCAAGTGTTGACGTACCCAAAAAAATAATTCAAATTAAAATTACCTCCTCGTTGGCGTCCGCTGGAATGTTTCAAGTTACGAAAGAGAGAGAGTAGTGTGCGAGAAGTAACCTGAATATTACCTTGAAAAACTGCAATTGCCAGGACGAGTCCAAGAAGAAAAGAAAACAGACATTATCTACATCCCAGTCTCCCATCTACATTCGGATGCCTGTGAGGGTCGTGTCTGAGAAGAGCCAGTTATGGAACAGGTCAACAGGGTAAGATTGGAATGTCAAGACGCTCTAGCAAACGGAGAGATTGGAAAATTTGAGAGTGGAAATTGGAAGAAATAAAGTGAGGTTGGAACACAGTGCTGAACTAAGTG
Source organism: Lepisma saccharinum (assembly GCF_977018435.1). Classification (NCBI taxonomy): domain Eukaryota; kingdom Metazoa; phylum Arthropoda; class Insecta; order Zygentoma; family Lepismatidae; genus Lepisma; species Lepisma saccharinum. Next base: position 205,349,060 of record NC_139229.1, on the reverse strand, counting down.
TAGAATAAAAAAAGGTAAAAAAAGGTAAAGTGTTACCCTGTGCATAGCACCACGCCATGAAGGCGTATATGGGGTGTGGGGGTAACGCCCCACACTTTCTTGATCCGGTCGTGAGTGGGGGTGATGTGATCAGCATCACGCCCCTGACCGCCTTTACCCCCCAGGGTTTCCCCCAGGTACCCATGTTATTCGACGCTGGGTGGGCGCCGGGGCCGCTTCCACCGGATTTGAACCGGCCGGGGATTGAACTCAAAATGTTTTATTCTGGAGAATAATACAGAGAAAGTAATGGTGCTGGTGTGTTATTTGGATCACATGTGAAAGATACGGAGCATTGAGTTATGTGAAATGTGAATTACAGAACTATAGTGGTGAGTTTGCAAGGAAAGAGAAAGGCTTTGTGATCGCACGAGTATACATGACACGTAATAAGTGAACTGAAGTAATAGTGGTGGGGAACTGCAGTAGGATTGTCGAGATAATGAAAAATAAAAGATCACTGTCATGTGCTGACTGTAGTAAGAGAAGTCCTGCATAGTAATACAATAGAAGGATATGGAGAGAGAGAGAGAGAGAATTGAAAGACGTGAACTCTTGATCAGTAACTGCTTACAACACACTACCCCAACAACATATAGACGATGCACGTGAACATGCCCAAAGGACAAAAAGCGATACAAGATAGACTGCATCTTAGCACACGAGAGATTCCGAATTTGTATGAAAGAAGCAAGGACATGTACTGAAGCTGAAATAACTTGCTAGTTCGTATCACTACCAGACTTTTCTTGAATCTATTCTGGGATATTCTCAAAACCCAAGTAATGTATAAATATCATCAGGAATGTTAACTTGAGGTCGACCGTTATCTCCCTAAAATTAGCAAGTGCATTTAGCACACGAAGAGTAACGTATTAGGAAATAAGGAAAAGGCAAAAAGAAAAAAAATGAACACAAAACAAAAGGAATTCTCTCTTTAGAATTCAACGATCGGCAACTTTTCCTTTATGAATAGAATCGGCGCTAATCTGTTCCACGAGGCACGTTAATTCCGAGTGCAAATTTGCATATCCCGATCAATATTTAGTTAGTGACACTAGGGGTACTTGGAGGGGAGAGTCTCCAGTCGGCGACAGTTCGTCCCAGTAATTAATGCACGTGGCGTGAACGTGCAGTCTTTTGTGAAGCCTTTGGCACATTCGCGATTACGATCAAAGGCCGGTTTCTCTGTTTGCATTTCGCCAGTGGCGTGCCGAACGGAGCATTTCCGGTACTCCGTCCTTACGCACGTTTCTGAAGGTCAACATCAAATTTCCACTTGAAAATATTTTTACGAGTGTACATAAATACATTAATATTGAATTTCTTTTGTTCGGAGTTGGGAAATATTTTGATTGTATATTGGGAAATACAATTAGCTTATAGTTTTGATAAACTATAAACCACGTCCCAGGAGTCTGTGGAGCAAGGGTACGCATAAAGGTGGAGAAGGAGAGAAAGCGAGTGGGAGCGAAGCAGTACGAGCAGCTGCAAATGGCTGGTAGCTGCAGTTGCATTGCCCTTTCTAAGCAATCCCTTTCCTTCTCGCGCGTTCATTTGTCGAGCCCTCTCGATTCACTACTTGCGCAGAGGATATGTTTTCATTCTCTTGTTCCACAGAGCCCTTGGATAGAGTTTAGTTGTGTTAGGCAGCTCGCAATTCTAGTGATGGGTCGTTCGTGAACGAGTCGTTCAAAAGTAACGACTCTCTCTTGTGAGCGGTGAACGACTCGTTCACCAGAATTGAACGACACGTTCAAAGAGTCGTATGTGTGCCACGACTCCTCCGCCCGCCAAGCAACTATTATTCCATTATTCCCCTCTCCTTTCCACGAATTTTGCGAGGAAGGCGCATGCGCAAGTGTATACTCGCCTGGCGGCCGGAATTTTTGAACAAATGGGGACTCGAGAGGAGAGGGAGGGGGGTCCTCTCTGTTCCTTTTCCCTACCCCTAGTTGAGTAAAGCTGGCTGAAACGTGCCGTGTACGATGAGAGGGGAAGGAGCATGCTCGCGAGTCGACTCTTTCCTTCGTTCAAAGAGTCGTGGCACACTTTAGCGACTCTTTGAACGAAGGAAAGAGTCGACTCGCGAGCTAGCGACTCGCGAGCTCGCGACTCGCGAGTGTTGTTTGCAGAGAGAGAGCGCACAACCTCAGCCCATGACGGGCAGCGAAGAACAGCCAACAAATTTGTCCTGTAGTTTCAAGTTCGGCCAAACCATTAGCGCTAAAATTACAAGAAATTAAATGTTAGTAAAAATATTAGGGGAGTCTTGTAAAAATTTTGGGAAGGTGTTAGGCACAGACCTCTTGATTACAATATTCCGATTAGCCTATTTTGAGTTGTTATTGTTTAAGTCCACTTTATGTGCAGATAGGATAGTCGGGACTGGACCTACAGTTTAAAGTGGGATCCGAACCTCCACTTTGTATTGAACACGGTACATCTTGATTACCGGCGACGTTATCACTACGCCATCGGGGAGACCCGATTAGCCTATTGGAGCATAAAAGTGGACTTATAACAATTTTTGCCAAGCAGACCATTTTAATACATGACAGCGTTAACCACTATGCTATTAGGGTGAATCAGAAAAGGGGGCAGTAATTTATAATTTGCAACACAAAATACTTAGTGTGGAAAGCGATTGTTACTTTTAATTATTTTCTAAAGCGCCGGCCTCCATGGTGGAGTGGTTAGTACACCTCATTACTCATCCTGATCTTCGCGATTACCCAAAAAAGTGACAGAAAAGCGAAGTAAAATAAACCAAATCAATCAACCAATCATTATTTTCTAAAGCAAGATCAAAGACAATAAACACCTTTTGTTTTCTGTTACTCCAAATCCAAAAATGACGTAATACAAGCAGCAAGCACAAGTTCAAATGATAAACCTTTAGTGAAAATAACAAACATGTACTAAAACAAAAATTATAACTTACAATTTTTTATATTCAGTTAAGAATTACCTAATAGAACAAAACACATGATAATGAATTAATTATAAGTGGACTCGTGAAATGAAGGTCTTTTTATATTTGAATACTACATTATGTTCTGTTTTTCTGATTTTTTTAATAAAGAACCTGAGAGACAAACACACGCTCACACACGCAGTTATACACAATTTCTTATAATCCGATCTATAATGGATATTCAATTTGTTATAACATTAATTTAATATATTTTGTGTAATACAAGGAACAAATTTGAAATTATGCGGGGAACGGTGGGGATTTCCCCTCTAACGATCATATCATGCAATTTCCCAATACAATCGCTCTCTCTTTCTCTCTGTATGCATGTGTACATACATATACTTACATATTATACACGTGAGATTAAATCACATTGGAATGATAACGTTATTAGAGACGAATCACAAATTTACACCAATAGAAACACAGCATTATATACAAAATAAAAGTAAAACACAAATTAAAAGCAAAGATAAATATGAAAATTCAGTGCGCAAAATCATTGCAAAACAAAAATGCAATCAATAAAATTAATATTGACAAAACTAACTCAAGTATTCTATAATGTATGCCGGCGTGGTTAGCACATCAAGGGTCTCGAGAAATATAGTTTAAGGGATGTAAGGGATGATCCTTCCACGTAGTACACCCAATTGTCAACCTCACTTCCACATAGTACACCCTGGACTGCATTTTGCAGACTAACGAGGCTCTGGCGTCTATACCTACGGCCAGTATAATTTTCGTAGGAATGTGTGTGTGTGTTGTCCTGTGTTTTGTCCTTATGTGTGCTGAGTGCCTTTACAGCCTCAGCTTTTAACCGGTCAGATTATTTTAATATTTTAGTTACTACAGGACATTACAGTTATGTTATTTTAGTTCTGGTAAGGGGCTGGATCCCGTATAAAGTGAAGGGTGCAAAATAGCCTAAGTGACGCACACAAAATTTTAAATTCATATTCAATCATAGCCTTTAGTATAAAACAGAGGGGATGGCCGGCCCCCGTGGCGGAGTGGTTAGCACATCGCGCCACGAGGGCAGGGAGTCCTGAGGCCGATATTCGGTGGAAACACATAGCGGCTCGGGATACCACTTTTGCCCAGGCTTTGCTCTTCTGCCACTTTGGCTAATCGCGAACATGAAAATCAGTGATGATATAATGAAATTGATGAAGTGACACTCAATTCCGAGATTCCTCTTAGCGCACTGTTCTAACCACTCCTCCACAGAGGCGACTGAAATTCTTGGAAGTGAATCAGTTTCACAAGTAGCATGACATTACAAAATCGCAATGAAAACAGGGCCAACCCTTCCAAAGTTGGTGAGATGATGAGAGACACTCTGTGTAAAATGTACTGTCCGAGAATCTCGTCTCATTGGAGTAACGATACCGATTTATGCTTTGAAATCGATAAGCGAACAAGACCAGACAGGTGTTTTTAACTTGAAATCAAATCACGAACAAGATATGCATTCTCATTCACGAGTTGAAACGATGTGCCAAGTCATCTTGTCTCACCACGATACTCGATCGAGTTGCTCTTCCGCTTTGTGCACATGTAAACCTTTTAATTTACACGTTCAATTTTATTTATCCAAGAAAACAAATCTGTTAACATGAGAATGAACAGAAGAAATAAGCTACTAGTTATTTTCCCATTAAGGAACAAACAAATTTTAAAATGCTATAATTTCTTATAAATTAGCATGCAGTAATTATATTTTATAATTTATTAATTCAATTTTAATATTTTAACTGCCTAACACGCTTTGTTGTATTTTATGCATCTTTTATACCTAATTACTTAGTATTGACAGCGAGGATGAATGAATTTTACGTACAGATAAGCTAATCGGGACTGGATCTACAGTTTAAAGTGGGATCCACCAGGTATCGTGACAAGGCAACGACGGAGGATGGATGGTGATTAGAGTAATTGACAAGAGGTTAAATACAGATTACCACTCATCTCTGGGCTGGGGTTCGAACCCGGAACTTTCGGTGTCAATAGGCTTACTTTGAGGAGGGCGACACCACTTATCTGTCACTCCAAGATTATTTCAAGCTGGCCAACATAGAAACCAAGAAACAAAGAACATGCACCATGGAGTATGTTTTATTTATGTTATTCAGCCATCCTTTCATTCCTTGTTAAATCCTGGTAAGGAAATCGCTTCCTGTCTCGGATTAGATCCTCGGTGGAGGCACCTTGCCCAGTGATTTAGACCCCCAGTTTAAAATGTAGCTTCAATCCCGATTAGACTATCTGAGCATAAAGTGAACTTTAAACATTGTCTGACAAAATCGTTTTCATATGACGTGAAATATTTCATTAACATTAACGTGTAAATATTTTACTAATGAAAACAGCATTAAAGAATAAATATAGAAGTTTGATCATAAATCTCATCGTACATGATACTGCAAAAAAGCTTTTATTGAATGACTGCAGAATTAGGAATAACTACGTAAGATGGACATGGGTCATGTTCACGAGTGATATAAACAGCTGTTGGTAGTGTTGGCCACGGGACGAGACGGGACAGGCTTTTAAAAATTCGAGACGAGACGAGATTGACCATGTGCCATAAGACAAACGAATATTTTCGAGACGAGACAGCATTTCCACGAGACGAGACAGGCCAAAATCTCGTCTCGTGGGCAACACTAGCTGTTGGCCATCTGCGGTGAGCCTACGTGTTAAGCTGTTTTACTAGTAGAAAGCAACATTAAAAAAAATACATACGTATAATTTGGCCCGCTTTATAGAAATTCGATCATACATTATGATATTGGCAGAAACTTATATTGAATGACTGTAGAACAACAAAAAGCTATGGACATGGATATGGGATGGACATGGATAATGTTCAAGAGCGATATATATTTCTTAAACACAGCTGTTAGCCATCCGCGGAGAGCGAGCGGGTGGGTGGATCCTACTTTAAACTGTAGATCCAGTCTGCTGGCGAGACTGCCGCACCCGCGCCTTGTGTAAGAGAGCTCGCGACTCGCGAGCGAACGATGAGTGAGGAGAAGAGTCGCTAAGGCGAGCGAGTCGTTAAGGTGCTTAATGACTCTTCGTGCCGACTCGCGAGTCGTGAACGATGAGGGAGGAGAAGAGTCGCTAAGGCGAGCGAGTCGTTAAGGTGCTTAATGACTCTTCGTGCCGACTCGCGAGTCGTGAACGAATGATGGGGAAAGAGTCGTGGGACTGTGCTGTGACTCTTCGTGCTGTTTCAAGAGTCGTGAACGAGCGATGCTCGTGGAAATGCAAGCATGTGTCGCAGCGCAGATCTGGAGTGCATTTTGTTGCGATATTAAAACCAGTGATCGAATGCAAAAAAGGAAGAATATGTAATGCACGTTATTACTAATAAAAGGTTGATATAATTATATAGCATTTCTGTGTATGCTATCGTACTGCATAATTTGCATTATCCGCAGTATGAAATGTAAACTGAAACAAGATACAAATATAGAAAATCTCACTCATGAGACAGAGTAATGAAAACAAGTATGTGCAATAAATTTTGTTTGTGTGTGTGTGTTTACTGTTTACACATATATGTATATCCACACACATACAGAATCGTATTTGTATTTTTCTTATTTTATGCCGCTTTTCTTCAAATTTTAAGTAATCGCGACGATGAGGATGATGCGTGATGATATAGATGAAGGGACACTCGTAAAGAATATCCTTGCCCAGACCGGGACTAGAACCCGGGAACTTCTGTGGCAAGATCAAATGTCGATTACTTCAGAATCTTGGCCATCTAGTCGGCTACACGCACACACACATGCACAAAAATGCAATACAATTTATTAATCTTGAAGGACGTACGTTGTGTTCGTTTACTTAAATACAGTCATCTGCTTCAACACCTCCTACCCCCTTCCCCCTCTTCAGGCATGTGTTTCGAGAAAAAGAAGCTTGGCGACTCTTTTGAACGACTCATTTGAACGACTCTTCTCAGTGAGCGAGCGCTCATGAGTCGACTCGCACAAATGAACGGCTTGAACCCATCACTAAGCAATTCCAACTGGCAGATGGAAACAACGAATCAGCGATGATTGAATTCTCTTCGACTGACATCGGGCATTTTCGGGTCACAAGGTACCGAAGGTCCTGACGGAACGAAACAAATAAGCGTCGGATACACAGCATGTTGCCAAATGTACTGTAAAACGGGGGAGAAAGTTGGTAAGTGCCGTTACTGGATAAAAGTTGTACTATAGTACACAAAGCACGGAAAATTAGTATACAAAACACCCAAACAATGTACAAACAAGCCAATAAAAACAGCTGACAATTACAGACCTGCGCTTGGCAACCTTGTAACGGAAGAGCTATGTTATCCCTACAGTTTTACTTTGGAACTGAGGCTGTTGACACTCATCGACGTACATCCCCCCCCCCCCCAATGCGATTGGTGGACAGATAGAGCTATGTAGTAAAAAGCAGGTGAGTTGCAAGTTGGGCTTTCGGCAATATGTCACCAAAAAATATATTTTACATTTACATTTGGAAAATATATAGCATGCAGATGAAAATTGATTTGCCATTGATTACCGGATATTTTACACTACAAGTATTACGCCTTGAAAAAATATCGACATGGAAATTGTAATGATTTATTTGCTCTTCAGGGGGAGAGTAACCTGTCTTGGTTCGACCTGTTACTTGATTTCTTTACTTCCCCAGACAAATAAGACGCATTGCACTTTCAATAACCAACAAAAAACAAACTTTAATATTGAACATACATAAAAACTAATAATAATATATGATCATGTAGTGATTCTATCATTACAAAATATAAGTAGAAAAAATATAGATAGATTCAACAAAGCGACATTTCCAAGCAAGTTAGGTAGAAAAAATAAAACATAACATTAAACAGTAGATCCGTAGTTTCTTGTTGACATACAGGGCACAAGGTTGTACCCTTGTCTCATTCTGAATTTTTTTGGACCTGCAATAGTATGCACAAGAATAATGATTCATAAGAGAAAAGTTTGGGGAAGAAGAGGATATACTGATATATGACATTAAAGTAAATAGTTCTTGTACTGTTCCAGAGAGAAACTAGTCCATTTTGGGTAGAAAAAACTAATGAGGTCACTACTCTTTTTGAACAGTTGTCTTTGTGCACTTTCTTCTCCATTACTTTCACGTGCTGAACTCATTTCCAACGTATTTTTTGCACGTTCCATTTTACCATGTAACACCGATACACAACAGCACACTGTTGAAGGTAACTTCACAGATCGTATATCTGCAAGATTGACGACGAACTACACAGCATTTACTTTCATGTTATGTTCTGAGAGAGTTTATAGAAAGTGTTCTTCAATCATTAAGCCACTACACGCAGAACCCACATTGTGTCAGTTGACACGAATATGTACATTCCAATAACACATTAAATGTATGAACAGCCAATGCTGTAATTTTTGTGCATTGAAGTACGCACAGAAATGCATCATATGGTACTTTTATCATCTGCTGTTCCGTATTATGCTTTGAGAATACATAAATTGAGAAGATCAAAGAAACTCAATTAATGTGCCAAAAGTGCATCAACCTTGCTTTTAAGCATTACGAGTTCTGTGTACACTGATGGAAAGAGACAGCCTGCTGTAGAAACAAATGCACAGTAAGGTGAACAGGAGGAACAGAATCAGGCTGTAGCAATTTCTCCCACATTATTCGAATCAAGTGTGTGCATGTGCTGTGCATGCATTCAAGTTAAGTTCATGTACTTCTTGAACTGTTCTATTCAATTGAGGAATTCAGGACAACAATGGCCAAACTCACCACACCATACATTTTGAGTTTTCGGTATCTTTCGCGAGCATAGAACTAAATACTTGCTACAGTGCGCAAGAAGACATAACAAGCAGAGCATTAAGAATTAATGAACTTGTCAAATTGATACATCATTGATTTATTGACTTGGTTTACTTTACTTCGCTTTTCTGCCACTTTTGGCTAATCGCGAAAATGAGGATGAGTGATGATAGATGAAATTGATGAAGGGACACTCACAAAGAACACACATGCCAGGCCGGGTTTTGCACACAGGGTCCCTGGCAACGTAGCCCACTGTGCTAAAAAATACGTTACCCAGGTCAACAAACTGATACATTTGTATGTTAAAGTGTGTACATAACAACAAAAAATCACTTCTATTATGAGCAAAAGGAAAACCACGTACTGTTGATTTTGTCTTAGATTTTCAAGTTGTTTTTTTTTAAAGGATGGCTTAGACCACTCTTGCTCTGAAGCACTCAATTTGAGTTGCTTCAGGGTGAAACGGGGAAAGCAACAAGCATGATCGGAAAAGCAATAAGTCCCTGGATCCCAAAGTTCCGAAGTGTTCGGCTGACAATAGAGACCTCAGCTTGAATTTTCCAATTGGTTCCAATCTGTGACGTCAGAGGCGCTGTGTGGTTTGCAGGTATCAGGTCATCGATTCGCCGACAGAGAGAGATGCAATTATTCATACGATTTCTCGTGTCGAGAATTGATCGTTGCGCGATAATTCCTATCATTCTATCTGAACGAGTATCACCCAGGGGGGCTGGTGCATGTTGAGATTCCTGCAACAGACGTTCGGTTGTTGCATCCCCGCAACAGGTATTCCTGATCGGTGACAATAAATCCACACGAAGCCATGGACGTCTCGCATCCTGCTCTGGTGACTTCGACTGTATAGGAACTGTTCACGTTAACGACAGTGCAAAACATACCGTACGGCAGAAAACATAATACAAATATCCAATCCGTGGACTATCTATGATTTCACGAAAAATAACTAATTTTTAATTCCTCCTACACGAGTTATCCGGTTAACTATTTCACAAAACGAAACTCTTTTCTTTACATCAAGAAATTCATTGTTCACAATATCATACAGACATTATGAGAAATATCCTTGGATTTTAACTCGCGACCTCTCGCGCTATTAGATAAAATGTAACAATTGTTGTATATTCATTGTTGTTGAGGATTTCGAGGTGATGTGCTATCAGGACCTTCTACCATATCTCAACTTCTTATAACCGTAACCGAAACAAGCATTCTTAGTGGAATAAAACTTGTTAGCATTATTCGACTTGGTGTTAGTTGCTACATACTAACTAAAGGTACATGTTCTTCCATTACACATACTCGTATATCCATCCTTTTGTGTAGATCTGACGCATCCGGCTTCCGTGAAGTTGCAGTCGCTCAACAGGGTGGAACACAGAGTGATAACATGTAGGGATCGTAAAGAAATGTTCATTGTGTCAATGGTTCTAACATTTTTGATGGCCCAAATACTAACGTGCAAATACGTGATGTAAATCCGCTGCTTATTTACGCAAGTACGTTACGCCAGATTGCCGAGACATGCACCGCGACGTATATTTTCATCCATACACCCTTCCTTCACAGCCCAGTTCTTCCAAGCTCAAGCTGTCCCGTACTACCTGCTATCTACAAAGCTGGTCCCCAGAGACTGAACTTTCAGCGGTGGTACCTCGTACCTCACGGATTATCGTTGTTCACAATAGTTGGGTCTTGGGCGAGGGAAGAGCAGGACAATTTTATAGGGGTTTATTAAAGAGAGGGTTTATGCACAACCAATGCCAACTTCCATCCAGAAACTTCGTGATCGGATAATGCATGCAGTGTAGGACTTTACAGTAGACATGAACGAGTTTGATTATCGCGTTGGTGTGTCGTGTGACCAGGGAAGCCCATATTGAAGGATTGTAATTTTAACTCATATATCAAAAACTGGGACAGTTTCCGCCTTTAACAGTGTTTGCTTCAACCACGTGAGTTGAAAAATAAAATGTTTATTGACATTAATAACCGCACCATTCATTTGGGTATACCCTGTATTCATAGATATATAAACTAATAAATTCAAAAGTAAAGTGTTTGAAAATAGATCTGCGAAATCGAATGTCGCATTACATCATTCGCAAGTTTTGTATCTTTTTCAATCAGCAAAGTAAGACTAAATTTCCTAAAAGTAACATAACAATAAATTTAAAGCCCGTCTTATTTTTAAGTACCTCGAATTCGAATTAAATTATGTGTGTTTGTGAGGGAATACGCATGCAACGATGATGCTTCTCAGCAAGCTAAGATAAAGGAAGTTAACTACACCAAGCAATAATTTTGTTGAATAACAAGAACACTGAAAACATCTTTACACCATGTTAGTGCTCATTGCACTTAGTGGGTGATGCAGCTTTCGCATTAGGAAACCACCCCCATTCGCATAAGCCAACGACAGGCTAAACAGCTGAAGGTCTGTTTTGTCACTGGCTTCTGAATTTACATAGCAAAAACGCTGATGCACGTGTCTCTATGTTAAACGATTCGTGTAAGTGTTAACAGCAGCCAAAGGACTGTTTGCATACGCGCGGAGTAAACATTTTCTGCGAGAGCCAAGGAAGCCTTAGTAGCGTGCTTATCGAGTCAGCTTTTATTAAGGTTAAAACCACAAACATTTCTCACAGGATGCATCGTTAGTATTTAGCATATTCTTTTCCTTCTTCTTATTGTGGATTTGTTTGTTGATTTGCCATGTCTGTTGTGTACATGGGGGAAAGAGAGTCAACGTTGTGTCGTACGCGTGGATGCAGAAACGTGAAACAGGCAACTCAACCTTGATATTATGCAATAAATCGTATAGTCCACGCGTTTACCTCGTTAACGTCGAAGAACTGAAGAAAGTCGCGGCCACGAACATGGGTGGGGATAAACAGCGGGCGAGCTGTTTTCGTCCAATCACACTCAACCTTCAGCCAATGGGCGCAGCCGTCTTTCTGCTCGTCTACTCCACGTGGAGTCTCAGTCACATGACTGCTGATACGCAGTTGCCATACTTTGTATCTTCAATTTGGAGACTGTGGGAAGGTGATGCTGTGCGGATGGACAAGGTGGCTTCGAGTCGATGTGTGGCAACACTGTGTGTTGAATATGATTCTTGCAGTTGGTGGGCGCGCTCCGTGGACTACAAAGCCAGCCGGTCATTAACGAAGATAGAGCGTCGAATATATACGTACTTCTGTACTAATCAGCAAAGCTGAAAAAAAAAACTCGCCATACCCGTCCGTTTGTAAGTGTCACCTATCGATATCTCACAATCTCCTGGAACTACAGCCACGTCTAGTTCGCTGACACTAGGTGTAGTGCAGGTGTATCCCGGTGTCAGGCTGGTGCAAAGAAATGACGTTCAACCAACAATACAAATAGCGTGTTAAAGTTCACAAGATTCAGCAAATGCCTGTCTACTGCTTAAAACGTTCATTTGATTAGTTACCACGCACCACGTGACCATACATTACACCGCTCCAGAACGTAGTGCGAACGGTGCAGCCACCAAATGCACTACTTGACACCAAAGAGTCGAAATAGACGAGTCGGTGTTGCACCGTGTAACCAACTAGAAGTACGAGTGCAGAGAGAGTCAAAACGTGAAGTGAACTAGACGCAGGCGAAAGTTGGACTGACAGCCCTATCAAATAATAGCTAAATGCATGACGGACTTTACAAGTAGGGCTGTTGATCTGTTTGGCAACAATCGATTCTAAGAAATGTTTCGCTAGTGGAGGCTAATTAGTCTGTAGCCGTACCAAGTACCTCTAAATCCGAGCCTGCCAAACAACTACCTCATGATGAATAAATTATCTCGGGCTATCGACCAGGTCAATTCTGGAACAGTTTCCGAGCTTTCGAGAGCTAAAGTCAGTCTCATCTTCAGGGTAGAAGTAACAGTGGCGTTAGCTCTTCTACCCTGACGATGAGAGTGACGTTAGCTCTCGAAAGCTCGGAAACTTTTCCAGAATTGACCTGGTCGATAGCCCAAGAGAAATTATTCAACATTCGTCGCCAGGAAAGCTTCAAGATTTACTTGAACAACGTCATGATTAGTGAAGAATCGAGAAAGCGACCTAGAAGTTCAATTGTCGTTAAGTATGAATACAAATTGACTACTACGAAAATATATCTGTTGCATATTTGCAGAACAAAAATAGCCATCCCTTTTACTTTAAATCTGCTATATATTTTGCTTGTAGAGTTAAAAGTTATAATGGGCGTGATCCACAACTGCACGGTATATAACGATTCTAATCACACTCATACAGTACTATCTTAACTGTTCCAACATTCCATAATGTTGTCGCTAATTTTCGGAATATTGTTAAAAAATATATATACAGCGTGTTCCAAAATGATCATTATGGTTTCATAGTCGCTTAGCTACCCTTATATGTGGAGTACAAGGACAAAGCTTACATGGGAGTAAACAACAACTCAACACGTTTAAATGGTGTACCTTAAAAATGCTCAATGGGAGCACCTTTCGTGACACGGCAAATATCCATTCGGTAGTCCAATCCTTTCGTTCGACAGACTTGGATCGTCAGGAACTCTTCCCTTTGTAGACACACCCAGTTTGAAACTTACTAAACCATCGACGAATGTTGTTATCGGCTGAAGGATCACTTCTAAATCGCCGTCGAAAAGCTCGCTGAACTGAAACAGCAGAACCACATCTTGCAAATTCAATGACACGAAAGGACTTCTGCACGGGAGACGCCATCTTGTAATACACTTACGCCGCTGTGACTGCTGGGAAACAAATGATAAGCGTACAGGGTAGGGAACGTTCACGGAATTTTGATGGTGAAGCAAATAGTATTTTTGCTGGCAATTTGTAGAAACAATGCTACATCAAAGCAGTATTTCAACTCCGCACGGAAAGCAGAGAAAGATTAGGCTTCTGCATTAAAGCGCTGAAATCATTTTTATTTTTTTTGTATTCGCATATAAATACGCTAAGTCAACAATATACATCGTAAAATGTAGGAACATATCAGATATTACCACAGCTGAAGAAGCACTTTTCTTTGTTTACTTTCAATCCAGTCTTTCCACCAGTCCCCGAGCTTAGTCTCTTTCTTTCCTACCTAGATGCTACACCTTAGAGAAAAGTGCATACAAATTCCTGTGGATGAGCAGCAGAATTGAAAATTCTATTCTATTATCACAGATGATCTCCATTTTTTGCCTCCATTCGCCGCTAAGCTGAAAGTCATTACGAGTAAGTTCCCGCGAATAGCTTTGAGGTTCACGACACTAGGATGAATAATGAAGCGAAGAATCCTTTTCTCTTCCCGAAGACGCATGGAAATCGCTTTCAAATTACCTCTACGTAATCTCCGGAGACGAATATCTCTCCCTCTCTGCCTCTCGCTCGCTCTGGCCTGCTTTTGAATCTATTTTCCAGCTTCTCTGGGGGCCTTCGTCGCATTATTTCAAACGTTTGCTTCACCGCAGACCGACTTATCGTCTTTTGAAACATTGCTTCTAAAGAAACTGCGGTGAAAAAATTTATCACATTTCTCCCTGCTAGTATCAGGTCTTAAAGAAAAGGGGGTACATGCTCAGAGCTCTTCAATATTTAATATTAAAACCTATTGTACTGAGCACCTAGTACTTAGTAGACGAAAAACCTAATGATAAGTAGACAAGATAAGGCTAAGGATAAAAAATATGTCTCATACTTTTACATAGAGACTAGTGATTTTCTATAAATAATTTGAGTCAGTCTAGCGACATAAAATTCTATGGACCCTCCCCTTTCAGCATTATACTTAATATAGGAGAATTGTCAGTATTTCAAAAAAATTATGCAAACAGTGAAATACTTTTAACAACTGAAAGAATATCACTGAAGTAATCCTGCTGCAGAGTTCAGGAATTCTAGTGATACAATACTATACTAATCGCTGACATACTTTTTGCTACATAGCTCTAACTGTCCACCAATCGTCTTAGGGCGTGTGTGCCCCGATGAGTGTCAAAAACCTCAGTTGCGAAGTAAAAGCTCTTAGGGAAACATCATATACGTCTGTTTTTGTCAGTTGTTTCATTAGCTTTTTGTACACTGTTTGGGTGTATGTGTACTATTTTTCCGTGCTTTGTGTACTATTGTACAACTTTTATCCATTAACGGGACTAATCAACTCTCTCCCCTGTTTTACAGTACATTTGGCAACATGCTGTGTATCCGACGCTCATTTGTTTCGTCCCGCCAGGACCTTTCGGTGCCTTGTGACCCGAAAATTCCATATGTTAGTCGAAGAGAATTGATCTGATTCGTTGTTTTCCAGCCGCTAGTTGGAAATGAGATCAGTATAATAGTGATGCTGTGCTTCATTACTTTCAACGTACGTATTAACGTTAATGGGCTTATGTCTCTTCATGTAGGGACGCCTGCTGAATGGCCACTAATTTTCATTGACACTTTGCAACAAAGTTAGTATTAATACTTAATGAATGCTCCTCGTATATGTTATTGCTCAATAACGGATATAAAATTACAACGCTGGTCTCCAGAAGCTCCGAATGAAATTTTTTTTGCAGGTATTCTTTAGGAGTATCTTCTCTGCTCGAATCTTCTAAGGATTTTCCCTGTTAGGCAACGGAGAGGAAAAGTACTGGCAGTTTTAGATTTTCTACGGAACGGGACTTGTATTCGGTGAAACGGGTCGCTGCGCATTTCGATTAAGTTCTGCTCCTTCGGGATCAGGAGGTTCATTGATCCGCGAAAATGCCGGATGTTCCTCCCGGTTCTCCTTCGTATCTCAGTTTAAGATTCCTCACGGTAAATAAAACGAATTCATAAAAATTCCCTGCCCGCTTTTAGACTGAGAAAGGAAGTGTCTTTTTTTCTTTTATCGTACATATTTTTGCTCCATCGATATTTTGTGTTGTGAATAGGGAACATTAGAGGCTGATTCTCGAAGAGACCTGATCACAAGGATCTGTAGTGTTAGTGTTTGAGAGGAGGGAACACAGTTATGGAAACACAATATTTTCCTGCTCAAATACTGCTTATTTAACCACTTGAATGTAACATCTTAATTGAATTTGTGTGAAAATGACGAGTAGGTTTAATTCATGAACAGAATCAGACAACAAAAATATGAACTGTACGTCAAGATGCAAGAGCTATTGTCAGAATGAAAGGGATAGGTGCATCTTACCTACCACGTCCTTCTGTTTACCGGCATCGTTCTTAGAGTGGTGGAAAAACATTGGTTAAAACGTCAAGAAGTACAGCGTGATCAAAAAATATTTCCCTGATAAAGAAATTTATAGCGTGCAACCTATAAGAGCTCAAAACACGCGCTATGCGATAATACGTAACGTAATGATGCAAGTTTGTATTCCTGCACAGTGCTGCCACGTGTGAATCGTCTTTGTGGCGCTGCAGTCAGTAGCGTCCACAATGGCGTCTGTGCACGTGTCTTCCCACAACAACCATGATCCCTGTTTTAATGTGATACCACTGATCGGAGTCTGGTACACTTTTTCCTTAACGTAACCGCACATGACAAAATCCAATAGGATTATAACATGTGACATGTGTGGGTATGGTATCGGACCACCCACCCCAATCCTTGAGCTTGGAAATTTGGTATTCAGATCAGGGTGCGAAATCCTGGGAGGAACGGGAGGATTTCCCTCCCACCAACAATCTTGGCCTCAAAAATTCCCCCACCAAAAATTTCCGGGGGGATAGTTTTTGTTATAACAAACAAAAGATAAGCAAGTACTTTTAATTTCAAATATACTTTACTAAGAATAATATCCAAAAGACACACAAATTAGTGTAGTTGTGAGTGTCCAATGCTTTTTCTCTCTCAAGAGATCATTAACAAATCTACATCAATACGCACAATAAACGTAAAACAAGAATGCAAGAAAATAACAACTATGAAATCTAATTGATTTATCATAAAGCAGAAACTAAACAAAAACTTACACATAATAAAACCACTTGAACAATTTCATAATATATTAACATCTTTAACCAGTTACTAAAGGAATTAATTAGCTGCTTTGCAATATCTGATATGTATAAAAGTAACAAATTAATTTCGTTTTTGTAATTAATAATAATATTTTTTTAATTGACTAATTTATTTTTACTTTTAATAACATTACAAATATGTATCGTATAATTTACACATATGTTTGTGGGGGAGGTGGTTTGTAGATGAAGAACTTTCTCCCCCCCCCGTCACTTTTCAATGATTTCGCACTCTGATTCAGATATCAGAGAACAACTTTAGCCACAACTTTGTACACCAACCTTTTATGCTCTCCACATCAGGTGTCTTTCGTGCATACTCTGAAGGAGATTTCAGACCAAAGCGACACGTGACAATCGACAGTGCGGGTTCGCACAGACACGGGTCATTTCAGTCGATAAGAATGTCTTCACAGTGCATGTATGTGCGAACAACAGACCTAGGCAACACGATGAACGCCGTTGAGAAAACGGCAAAGTCCGAGAGACACGCGCGGCTTGTAGTGTCGCCTCGGTTAGAAATGTTACATTGATTAATAGAGTCGCTTCTGAAGGAAGACTTGTCGCCTGTTCCGTGTCGCTTCGGTCTGAAAGTTTGCTGAAACAAACTCTGCACTGTAACTGGCGTCTGAGTTTCGTGAAACAACAGCCCTCAAGTGCACTTTCTCTTGCGCGGACGCCATTTTTCACTACTTACTGCAGCACAACAAACCACAACAGATGGTTACATGATACATAAATAAAAACTAGTACCATTAGTACGTTACGTTGATTGATGGAATTATATTATTTTACGGTGGATTTCTGCCACTTTTGGCTAATTACAACGATAAGAATGAGTGGACAAGTGGATAAGTTGATGTTTGGACAATCTCAAGGAACACCGATACCAAAGCCGAGATTGGAAACCAGACCCCTGGCATCGTAGCGTAATTCCAATTCTCGGCCTTTTGGCTTCACAAGATAAGGATTTTTCACACTGCCTTCTTTAGTGATTTCGCCAGTACGCCAGGCTGACGAGGCTCTGGCACGGCAACTGGATCCACAGCCAGGATGATCGATCCTCTGTGAAGCTTGTATTGTGTCGTTCATGTGTGTACGTGATTGTTCTTTCATCTGGTCATCATTCGTTCCCATCGTCGCGATTAGCGAAAAGTGACAGAAAAGCGAGGTTAAATAAACTAAATTATACCAAACCAAACGTGTGACGTGAAAATAGTTTTCACGCAAGACAAATGAGAGAGAAAGAGAGGGGAGGAGAAATCCGAAAGTAAGATTCCCTAATTAATATCTAATGTTCTATTACAGTCGGGCTGCTTCTTGGCTGAGATGAAACTTAGATTTTTATTGGAGATGGCAGCGGTTTCCAATGTCAGTTACACTTGAATCTTGAAAAATTCATAAGCGTTTTCAGTTTTTCAAATTGTTTTTGTTTTCCACCCTATTCTCTTGAGGAATCATATTATATAACTGAATCAAATTAGAAAATTTTGTTCAGAATTTTGTTCTACTACCATGTTTACCTAGTTACAGGTCCTGCCCCATCTAATAATAATTGCCTATGGACTCCCTCTTGCTTTACAATCTCATGGTTCTTATAGGTTAAAAATACGAAAAAAAAGGGATATGAGGCTATAAAGAACGTTATAAAACAATCTATATGCCTTTATTTACGGCCTGAAGCTCGAATTTACGGCTTCGTCGTTGTCGCCTAAATGGGAAAGGGGGGGGGGGATTGTAAAAAACCTGATTTTACGACACGAGTACAGATTAGTGAGAGAAGAACCACGATTTCATCTCTTTCTCTCTAGGGCGAATGGGATAGCTACGCACGCACTTATGCATGTGCTATATAGGGTGAACCAGAAATGAAGACAATAAATTTTATGCCGATCCTCTTGCGGGCAAAGGGACAAGGGCAATGTTTAATATCGACCTTTTATTAAATTGCATTTTGGCATAAGGCACAAACGCACATAAAGAATGAGAAGAAGATTTATAGGGATATTGGAAAGACATTACTAAAAGAGTTGTAGATAATAGCTACGGTCTGCTATTTTTTTCGTAAAGTGTTTGACTGCTACTGCATGAGAGATTGTTTCTTCACTACAAGTGAGAACTAATGCACATTCCTACATTTTTCTTTACTCTTCATTAATTCTTGTCTGGCGTAACAATAAGTCAGCATTATTTTCGATTGTTATGAACAACTGTTCACGAACTGAATACAAAGTAATTGAAAGTTCATATAAAGAAGATCCGACAAATGTTAAATAAAAAGTTCCATATTATCGGTTAGCTCCTCCCTTTATTGTAGAAGTATTGCTAAATGAAATAAAAATGAGTGGAAATGTAAAATCCCGAGTAGCTGTCAGTGAAACTGAGACTTCTGTGGGAAAGTGCCATATAATAAAATGAAGATTCGGTGAAACGCGAAGCCCACGTCTCCCTGAAAATAAAAAATATATATAGCAAACGGCAAATTTCATGTAATTGATTTTAGTTTCAACAACATTAATTCTTATGTAATTTCTTAAATCCCACACTTCAAATAGTTTTCTTGATGCTATTGCTTATATGGTAAAGTAATTTTCATCAGATTCAATACTTTCCAAGTTCTTCCATTAGCAACTCTTGAAGAGATAAACGTGGAAGAAAACAAATGACAGTAGCTTTTTCACTTGATAGTGTGTTTTTATTCATAATACGTTTAAACAGGGAGATGCATTGCTATTTTATTTTGCCTTAGAATATACTGTTAGGAAGGTAAAAGAAACTAACGAAGGACTAAAATTGAACGTTAGAACTCTGTTTTTAGCATATGGAGATGATGTAGACTTACTAGGGGATGATGTAAATACAATTAACAATAATGCTAAATAATTTTTCAAAGCAGCCAAAGAAATAGGTTTGGACTTAGCAAAAGGAAAGCTAAATATATGCTTACAGGCCGAAACCAAGTGTTAGGTAATAATCAAAATTTAATCATTGATAATAACTCGTTTGAACCAGTTTGCAAATTCAAGTACTACCAACAAATGAAAATAATATTAAAGAGGAAATAAAAAGTAGGCTTAATTCAGAAAATGCCTGTTATTTTTCTCTTCATAAACTTTTATCTTCTCGTATAATACAGGGTCTGTATTTTAAGTAATGAGAATATTTTTTTTCTGCCGCGACTAGATGTCAGAGCGTACTGGGAGCGGTTGGAGTCGGTAGTGGGAGGTGTGACCTTGAAAGCGCTCCAAGCGGCAGTTGCCTGCTGGCGTCCGTCGAGGCATGATCACGCGTGGCGTGGACGTCTGCAAAGTAGTGTGTGCAAGAGCAAAATGCAGCAAAGCATGGAACAGCGGTATGCGATCAAATTTTGTGTGCGCCTTGGAAAATCTGGTGCCACAACGCTGGAAATGATTCGGCAAGCATACGGCAGTGACAGTTTATCACAAGCGCAAGTGTTTTGGTGACACAAAATGTTCAAAGAAGGCCGGGAGAGCGTGGAGGACGAACCCCGCGCAGGGCGCCCGTCAACCTCAAGAACCAGAGGCAACGAACAACGTGTGCAAGATTTGCTGAATGCGGACAGGCGTGCTGAAAGGCAGAGCACCGCATGGCACACTCCGCATTCGCCTCGACCAAAAAAGACGCGCATGTCCAAGTCCAGAATCAAAGCATTGCTGATTGTGTTTTTGACAAGAAAGGTGTGGTCCACGCAAAATTTGTGCCTGCAGGACAGACGGTCAATGGCTCCTTCTACGTGGGGTGTTAAAAAGGTTGAAGAGACGGGTCAACCGAGTGCGACTAGAAATTGCTGCCGATTGGAAGCTCCATCATGACAATGCGCCATGTCACACGTGCTTCGTGGTTAGAGAGTTCCTGACGAAATCCGGCATCACAACGATTCCTCAGCCTCCCTACAGCCCCGACCTTGCCCCTGCAGATTTTTTCCTCTTTCCCAGAGTGAAAACAGTCCTCAAAGGACACCACCACGGAACCCTGGATGCGATCAAAGCGGCTTGCACGCGTGCTCTGAAGTCTGTTCCAGTTGCTGACTTTCAGGGAGCGTACGACGAGTGGAAAATTCGCCTGCAGAAGTGTGTTGACGCTCAAGGGGCATACTTTGAAGACTACTAAAGGTTTGTAGCGATATCTGTAATAAATTTTGTTTTCTGGATTTATTCTCATTACTTAAAATACAGACCCTGTATCTAAGAAACTGAAAGTTAAAATATACAAGACAGTAATTTTGCCTGTAATATTGTATGGATGCGAAACTTGGCCCCTTACATTGAAAGAGGAACATAATTTAAGTGTATTTGAAAATAAAATCCTTAGAAAAATATTTGGACCTAAAAGGAATAAGGAGATAGGTGAGTGGAGAAGATTACATAATTTAGAACTACATAATTTGTATTTATGTCCAGATATTATTAGAATGATTAAATGAAGAAGACTTAGGTGGGCAGGCCATGTGGCATGAATGGAAGAAGAAAGAGAACTTTACAGAATTATTTTGGGAAGCCTGATGGCAAGAGACCAGTAAGAGGGCCAAAACGAAGAAAGGAGAGACGGACCTAAAGGAAATCGGTAAGGATGGAAAAGATTGGATTGATCTTGGTCAGGATAGGAACAGGATTGTGTTGCTGCAGTCATAAACCTTCGGGTTTAAGAAGGCTAGGGAGTGAATTAGTTCGTTAGTGTGTTTTAATTTTTTGCCATGTGAGTAAAAGTACGTACTAGTCCTCAAGTACAGACTCCATTTTCCATATGCGACTTCTGACCATTCGTGTTTTGTTTGCGCATTGTTGCCAGACGCATGCAAGTTTATCTGCCGATCCCACGAGACACGTTCTTCTCGCGCAAATTTGTTTCACGGCTGCAGGTTCACTGTATGATGTAAAAGAAAATCATTCTCACTCTTTTCTGACTAGCCCTCGTTATCTCATTTTTGTAGGGAACTAACACTGCATAAACGTAAAATAATAAAAACAAAGAAAAACAAATGCTTATTCAGAACAATGAATACAAGAGAGGATTTTTTTCGTAGATATTCGTATTATATTCAAAATTCTTTTGTTGCAGAATTGTATCACAAATTATAAAACAAGTAAGTTTAAAATGGCATTCTGGCAATGAATATTTGTGTTCCAGTTACAAGAATAAGTCGACTAATCCTAGTCCGTTATGAAAATGAAAATTATCCCACTAATTTTGGTGGAGCATTCCAACACTTTTCTAACGTTATTAGAAGAATGAGATAAGTATTTTTCGAAACCTTTAATATTAGTCGAACAATCGGTCAAGCGCTTTTCGACTAATTATGATGATGCCTGTCGAATACCTTTCAACTAAGTAGTTAAAGAATTAGTCACACATTTTGTGACTCCTTTTTCTGAAGATAAGTTGAACATATTTAAACTAATATCAATCAAAGATTCAATAGGATTAACGAAGCATTAATATTTATCAAAGAAGTAGTTGACCAATAATCTAACTAATAGTAATTGAGAAGCATTGAAATATTTTTGCGGAAAATTTGTTAATGTATCTTCTCAATTGATCGATTTGGTTTATTTTACTTCAATTTCTGCCACTTTTGGCTAATTTCGAAGATGAAGATGATATGATGAAATTGATGTAGACACATCCATAAAGAACACCCATGCTCTAGACGGAATTGGAATCCGGGAACTCTGTTGTCGTAGGCGCCTTGTGCTAACCACTCTGCCACGGAGGCTGGCGGTATCTTCCCGAATAATGACTAATTGATCGTTATTATAAATTAGTCGATGGTGCTGTCACTATTGGTTTCAGGAATATTTTTAACTTTAGAGGGAAATTCCAAGCATCACTAAATAATTTCACTCATGAATACACTCTCTCTCCTTTCAGCTCTGAATGCAAAACCGTCCATCTTAAAGAATCACAGCTGGGATAACCTTCAGGGATTGTTGTCAGTGACTTCCTCATTAGAGGAGCTGACGTCCTCGCTCCGTTTTCTGTGACGTTATTCGGCAGTTAGCACAGTGGAGCTCCCCACGAGGCACAAGAGGACTTCTCATTGTCTTGCTCTCAAGAGCACGACTGACGATGGCCATTCAGCGACATCCAACCGAGACGACTCAAGCTCTGGAACGAACTGTTTTCATTCAATTTCCAAACCTGGGATTCGATGCTGACGAGAAACTCGTCGAAAACATTTGACACGCTGCACACATGCATCATATGCAATTTTCATTCAACCTCCCACACTCCAACGACAACCTTACAAGTGCATGTAGGACATATAGTTTCGAGAAAACTTTCAGTATGGAATACCACATGTACAGATATGAGCCCACCCAAATCCCATATTTCAAACCAGTTTACATTTATTATTTTATTTTAGGAGGCGCACTTTCGCTAAGAACGCACTTCACGATTTCACAGTTTGGCAGAGAACAACTTAAAATAACAATGTAAACGCAGTCTATTACTAAATAAACTAAACTAAAGTTCGTGACACACCAGTCCCTTCAGGGCAAGGGCCGCAACGCAGTTCTAAATGCATGACGCTATACTACGTCCTGGTTATCGCTGCACAAGTAGTGACGCGAGACGGCTCCACCAATGAACACGTGAGAGGGAATGTGATTAAGTGGAGGGAGAAAGCGACTACTGTTACCAGCCTTCGCAGCAGCGTGTATTGATTCGCTCTGCCCACTCGATTTCCCCCCTTCTCTGCTGCTATGCGCGGCCTTGCTCCAGAGATAACCGGGACAGAGTATGGGTTAGCATATAGAGTCCCATCGCCGCTGTCAAAATTATTTAAGTCTTGTTTAATATTAACAAGTATAAACTACCAGTATGTTTTTCATTCTTGAAACAGAACTCGTATATTACTAAATCCCAGTTAGGAGCTAAGGATTTCGATTTAAATTTTTTAATTAATGCACTGAACATCATTCGCGTATCGTGTGGACAAGAAATCCGGTGCTCCTCTAAACAGGAACCTGAGGTTGCTTGTTTTAAAGTATCTCCTCACGACACTGAAGTTTTTGAAGCTTCAACAGCGAATCGAAAGCAGAATTTCTTGCATCAAAGACAGGAGGGAGCTTCTGAGATTTATAAAAAAAATTAAAAAATAAAAATATTATTAACGTTTTATTGAAATTATATTCTATTCGCAGCAAAATGTGTATGTAATGATGAAAAAATCTGGACTTTAATTATTA
Organism: Lepisma saccharinum; assembly: GCF_977018435.1. Taxonomy (NCBI): domain Eukaryota; kingdom Metazoa; phylum Arthropoda; class Insecta; order Zygentoma; family Lepismatidae; genus Lepisma; species Lepisma saccharinum. The sequence continues at coordinate 205,324,933 of NC_139229.1, read as the reverse complement.
CCACATACACACTACTAAAACATTTTCTGGTTGATTAGAAGTGTCCAGGGAAAGGGGTAGCAAGTAAAATTTCATGTTCCTGAGATAAATTATTTTTCTCGTTCAAAGCCAACCTTTTCTCTGTGCATGCGGAGTTGTCAAACCTCTATACAGCCTTTAAACTAAGCTTAGTAAACGGAAAAGATCACATTGAAAATCACGTACAGATGTGCCAATATCAAGAAGAAAACAATGACATTTTTCACACAGCCTTGATTTAGTAGACCCTAAAAACTATGAAAAATATTAAGACATACACCGCAAAAACCTGACTGGAGAAATGACGGTCTAAGACCGTCAATTACCGCAGCCATGCAACTACCGTAAAAATAACCATGATCGTTTTAAAAGTACCAACGATCATTACCTAGTTGTCTTAAATAATATAATTTTAACTATACAGTTTGTAAAAAATATAATCATGGTTCACGCAACTGTATTATTAATTTTACACTAACTTCGAACAGAAATTCGAAATGTCTGTCGACATCTATGCTTTCCAGGTTTGACAATTTTGCTCGCCTTCAAAGATAAAGGAAAGGAACAAGAAAGACTAACGCGCTACCGCACGTGATGTGACGTGATTAGCTGGCGAAATTCTCCCATTAACGCTTCCAGATTCGCAACAAGACTTTGCGACTTCTGTGCCCCAGACCGATTCGGAAAGGGACGACCCCCATCGCACGCGAAGGCTCCTTCCGCAAAAGGCAATCAGCCAAGAGACATGAACGAAATCTCCAATCACGAATCGCTAACAACAGAAACCGCAGTCCCGGAAGATGCTTTGTTCCGCAGAACTCCTTCCCAATCTTCTCTCGTGGGCTCTAATCTCTAAATCAAAACTTACGTTCATTTGGTAAAACCTCAGAATTGAATCAACAATATCAAAAATAGTGATGGACCGATATTCATATTTTGGTCTAAACTGATAAATCTGCAGATAAGAAAATTACCGATAAGAAATAAAATTCGAAATATTCATGAAGAAAGTAAAGGATATCAACGTATTGGAACATACGTATATAATAATACTAGATCTCGGCACCTTTGGCTAGAAATCGCTAAGAAATAGGCGGTGTGAGCCAACAACAAATGACGACGATGTCCTTGAAGAACGTGAATGGTTCACTCACCTCAATAATTACTGCACGTGCCTCTCAAGAAGAACGGTGTTATTTGGATATTTACTTTTTAAAAAAGCATTAAATATGAGCTGTGTATTAGTATTCAAATAATATTTACAAAATGTTGGAACTTTTAACTAAATTACAAGCTATTTATAGATATAGCGGATCGGTGAAATTATCTCTAATTTTACCCATGAACAGATTGATTGATTTATTTTATTTTACTTGGTTTACTTCCACTTTTGGCTAATGGCAAAAATGAGGATGGATGATGATATGATCAAGGGATACACACAACGGGCGCTCAGGCTAGCATTCGAACCCGAGACTCTTCACGTCGTACCGCGCTTTGCTAACCACTCCGCCACTGTGGTCGTCTTACCCGTAAACCGATAAGCCTGCCTGATCGATACCGATAGAGTGTCGATTAATTTGTCCCATCATTAAAAAAATCTAAAAATATTTAACGCCATTTTTCTGATTTACAGGTTAAAATAGCATTATTTTGCAAACTCCTAGAAAACTTCTTAGCAAATTATAAAGACGTTCAGATGACTTACCTTAAAATTCACTATGATTAGTTCTCCAGGAATGTTCCAATTAAATCTGAAAATTTAGAAAATATATATTAATTACATTTTTCATGAGCAAGAACCATAAACTTTCATTTTCCTTTATATTCGTACTAAGCTTCCTATTCATTCAGGAGGTTAAAATATTAAGCAGCACAAATCTGATTTGGTGGAATTAACAACAAAAAAAAAGTTTGGTTAAATTTCGTGATAGCTAAACATAAAACGGACGCTAGCTTTTACTTGATTTCATAGGTTAAATTATTTAATAATTCTAAACACACAACCACGGTTTGTTCATCAGCACTTATTTTTGTTTATTATTCGAATCAAACATTAATTCTGTGTTAGATTCCAAGAGACTTTTTTTTCAGATTGATACAAAGTGCACAAACTAATCAAAATACGGGATGCAGCATCAATTTTAAGTTAGCTCCCATTGACACAGTAAGGCGAAACCATGATAACTTGGGCCGCTGTGTAATTGGTCTGTTTTTGTAACGAATATTCCCCCGACAATAGACGTTACGGAGAAGTAACTAGTATTTCAAATTGTCAAAATTTCGGTGTCTAGAAGTGCCCCTGGAATTTGAGGACAATACTCGTGTAAATCATGCGCTGTGGGCTACGTATTTCTAATCGAAAATAGGCTATTACGTCATGAACTAACCTACACTAATCAGGTAACCAAAGAATCCGTTGAATGAAGTATGTTGTGTTGTGTTGCAAAAAGCAGGCTCTTGGCTGCGTCATAATTTAGACACCCGTCAGTCCATTTCATGAACAATAGTAGAAGACATATTGTTTTTCCACAACACAAAATTTAAGAAATATATAATGACATATTAACATCTCTAAGACGTTGGAAACATAGGGACAATCAATCCCAACAGCAAGCGAAATTGGTCAACCTTGTTGGTTCTCCTGAATTTCTCTACGGACGCCCTCAATTCCCCAGTCGTATACTATTATGGCTAAAACGTGATGGAAATTGGTTTTTGATTGAACAAATCCGCTGATCGCCCGTGTATCTGCAGATGCGAGTGGTCACTGTCGCGTATTCCATTAATTCGTGGATTACACTAATCAACATTCATGCATACCCATCGGAAATTGCCCACGGATGATCGGTGCTGTAACGGCACACGGTGGGATTGGTAGGAAATGGGCTTTCGCATAATCATGTTTCAAATTGTCAAAGAACACGTTTTAGCATTATGAGTGCGTAGGCATAATTAGGTTACCCACAATGAATGCTCATTCATGCTCCATGGATAACCATCGGATACAGGTTGGATGTATAATCATGTTTAAGCTGAGGATATAGCGTAAGGTCTGCATCTGTTCTTTTGATTTCTCTTCATTCTCTCCAGCAGCAATCTCCGGCTGTTTATAATAAAGTATTGTAATGAGCTTTGCAATGAGCTTGAAGGAACGTAAGAATTCTCCCCTTAAAGCTAATGTTAATTACAATAGCGGCTTCTTACGGTAGCTTGAATATTATTGGTATGCTAAGTTGGATACCTTGAAGAAGTGTGACGTTTTGTACATATGGAAGATATTAAAGAATCAATTTTCTACCTGTGTGTTATCCCAATTAAACATATATCCCTTGAACATATGGTAGGAAAGACATATTAGCACAGATCAGTGATTCAAGTGGAGGATACGTTGAGTGAGGAGTGCCATCCCCACCTAGTATATCCCTTTATCTATTTCACGGACCGCCATTTCCAATCATGCAAGCAGCTCCTATTCAGTTTTGTCCCGGCTAAAATGAACACCCTCTATCCCCACACGCAAATTCACGAGCAACAACTTTTCCTCAGATTAATAACTAGACCTCGCATTTTTAGGTTCTAAAAAGTGTGCTAATAGGTTCCTAAAATAGGCTCTAAAAATCCTAAAATAGGTTCTAAAAATTCTAAAATAGGTCCTAAATATCTTAAGTAAGGCTCGAAAAATCAATAGTTCAAAATTCTTGAAAAAATGATGATTAAGTATAATTGTCACCGGCATTAAAAATGGGACACCTACATCCTGAAATACGACTATCTTGCATAACGTTGTGTGTGTTGCTAACCCTATGGCGATGGCAGAACTTACTATTGAAAATTTGCTATTAAAATCCACTCTTCGCCGTATAGTTAGGCAAAAATCTTTCTTCATGTTATCCACAGTCAAACTCCGCAATGTTGTCTGTGAGAACCATCTTATGTGTTGAAAAAAATCTTTCAACAAAACCAAAATTTTTTCATGACCAAACAAAGAAAATGCCTCTGTGTGACATAAAAATCCTGTAAAACCTTTAAAAATATATAAAAACCTTTAAAAAGACTTGATTTAGGGGCATAAACCTTATATAGGTTCTAAGAAGCAAAATACGTTCTTTCAGTCACTATAAAACTTCATTAGTTGTAGCGTTTTTTAACGAAACGCTGACATAACTTATTATTTTTTTATTGTAGCTGTAAAGGAAAAAATAAATTAAAAACCTAAAATCTGATGTATATTAATAACACAGATGCACCCAAAGAAAAATCCCATCTTACATATTCCAAACATACAAGAAACATACACAGAGCATTTGGGCACCTTACACAGTGTATTGGTAATTTTGTATTAAAAATTTCCGGCTTCCAGTCAATACATATTGGTAGTGTACAGACGATTTCATTTTCGGAGGAGCTGAAAATCTGATGCTCAATATACAAAAAAGGAAGATTATTAAGATTTCCAAGTACAAAGAAAAATAGTTACAAACACCTAAGTACCAGTGAAAATTGTTTCTTTGGAAATAATGCGTGTGCAAACTATTTCAGCATATCATTGGAATCATTTCGTAGGATATTTTGATTGCAAACATGCATATTTTAGTCTCTCGCCCTACAGTCTAGAATATTGAATAAATACCAAGTACACATATTTTTTACAGTGACATAGGTCTGTCAAACACTTGTTTTCGAAAATTATATTTCTTCATTCCTATATTTGGGAGAGCGTAATCAACTCCACCTTTCGGTACGCTCTTGGGTCGGATCCAGTTTTAAACTGTTAAATGAAACTCCAACTGGTCTCGCCGACCTACGTGGCAGAGTGGTTAGCGTAAAGGGGTACGACGTCAGGGTTTCCGGGTTTCAATTCCTGTCTGGGCATGAGCGCTCTTTGTTTCATCGATGTCATCACTCATCCTCATCTTCCCGATTAGCCGAAGTGGCAGAAAAGCTAAGTAAAATAAACCAAATCAAATAACCTACAAACTCGTCTCCGTGCACGAGGTGGACTTAGAACGATACTTTCCAACATTGTATAAGGAAAACAATTCTCCCACATCGAATTGAAAGCCACACAATCATCGTAATCTTTAGATGGCGCCTCCCCGATGGTGTAGTGGTAACGTCGTCGCCTTGTAATCAAGGAGTCCCAGGCTCGAGACACAAGTGGTTCGTATCTCACTTTAGACTCTAGGTCTAGTCCCGATTAGCCTTCATATACATAAAACAGACTAAAAACCGAAACTCAACCTTTAGATATGAAACAGTCAAATAGACCACCTAACGAAATGTTCTATACTACAAGACAGTGTGACTATCCAAGTTTCATCTTTCTAGTTGCTCGAGTTCTTGGTTGAAGAGAGACGTACACAAATTGGACATCTGCATAAAAACACTCCTTATACCAGAATATTTTGAAATTTAAAAATTGAGACCAACGCAATGGAAGAAGGGGTTTAAGCAGGCTCCAGCTGAGAGATTAACGTAGGTACCTGATCGATATCCCGAGGTCCCCAGCTGCAAAGGAACACGTGGAGACCTCGAAGGAGAAGGCGGGCATCATAACCTAACGCAGAGCTTAACATCCATTAAGCTTATTGCTCTATATACGAAATCTGTCACAGCAAGACATCAGCCGGGTCCCCTGGCGGTTGGTTTCACTCTCTTAAGCATCAAGAGTGACAGAGATGTATTGCCGTAACCTCAAATTGCCAGGCTTCGAAATATCAGGACGCTTTTAAGACGTTTTATCTTGCAACCTTGTGCCATGAACAAAATAAAGATTTTCTTGCAATCAGCCTATTTACCACAACGATGCCAATGAATAGATGCTGATACTGTGTACTTGTTTTCCTTACACTATATCAAAGCTAAGAACGGTATACACTCTTGGATCATTCAAGAAGTAAATTTAAATTTAGAAGGATTTGAAGGAAGATTCCACAATAAAGCTTATTTAAGGGGGTTCTAAAGCCACGCTAAAGCATAGACCCAAATTTCTAAGGATAACCATACAACTAATATAGATTCGGTAATGAAGACATTTTCCGATATAAAAGATTGTTTTATTCGCTAGAACATGTGAACCTTATAAATTTGATATGATTGAAGGGATTGAAGCAAATAACAGAAAATATAAGGTCTCCGTCATGTTCAAACTGCTGCGTACAGATGGCGCTGAAGTGGTAGTTTTGTTAATACCGGTGCATTTTCTTTCTTTTATGACTAGTATGGAAGATTTCATGGCGAAACAAAGATCACATGCTAACATACTGTTTCTCGAAGCTTTTTTTTTTTTTTTACCACGGATACATGGAATTATATTAAATCAAAATATAAAATATGCATTATTCTGTTTGTTATGTGTGTGTAAACCTTCATCATAGTACAGTTTCGAAATTCATTTTTCAAGTATAAAAATCTTGAGGAAGAATATGAACGTCCATTTATTTATTTGATTAATTTTACTTCGCTTTTCTGTCATTTTTGGCTAATCACGAAGATGAAGAGAAATGATTATAAGATGAAACTAATGAAGAAAAAGGTCACAGACACATATGAACAAGTCACAAGCCCCGCAGAGGATCATACTGCCTGTGGGTACATCAGAACATCTTTAGTCTGCAAAATGCAGTTAAATGTGTACTACATTGATTGATTTAGTTTATTTTCCTTCGCTTTTCTGCAAGTTTTATCTAAGCGCGGAGATGAGGAAGACTGATGATATAATGAAATTAATGAAGGAACACTCACAAAGAACACCTATGCCCAGGCCGGAATTCAAACCCGGGACCCCTGGCGTCGTACCGCGAAGAGAGCTTGACATTTAGGTGATTTCCTAAAAAGTCACCTCACACCATACACCTTCACATTTATTTTTGTAAATATAAAAATATTACCAGAAGATCCAATTCTATAAAGCAAGGATTAAATGTGATTTGGTGGTCCTCTATTGGCCACCACAATTATGACGACACAGCTAAGATCACCAAACCTGACCTACCTTGCTATCCTACTTCCGTAAACATTATCAGCCAGAAGCAATTGTACAGTCACGGACACTTCTTGGTTATAACAATGTCATTTGCTTTCAATGGTGACGTTACAGCCCAGAAGTGTCCGTGACTGTACAATAAATGGAAGAAATGTGTCCTCTGTTGAATATGGATGCGAGAGAGTTGGAACCCGAAGTCCTCCCTACGTCGTTATATTCAAATCAGACGAGTGAGACAGACTTAGGCAGCCAAATGCTGACTTAGTTCACTGGACCCGTCGAGCTCCGTGGCGGAAGCACAGCGCGGCACGACGCCGGCGGTACCGGGTTCGAATCCTTCTTCAATTTCATCATATCACTCATCCTCATCGTCGCGATTAGCCAAAAATGGCAGAGAGGCGACGATAAATAAGACAAATACACTGGACATACATTTTAAAGTGGAATTCTAAGCACTGTACGGTATATCCAATAAGACGATAGCATTAGTCATTACGGTATATCCCAACAACTATGTCTTTCGATCACAACGTAAAAGTCTACCGAAGATTCCACCGCCAGAAAGTTATTGTTCTAAGAATAGGATATTTCGTTACCATGACACGTAAAATGGGATAAATTAGAATTTAACAACTTCAAATTTAACAGATTTCTAACTACTTTCTCAAAATGCAATAAGGGAGAGTCAATGTCCGACAAAAATTACAGGACAGACTGTAAACATCTCAAATTTACATGAAGTATCCACTGTTATTTAATGCTGCAACACTGATCAAGTGTTTTGTCATTCTAAATATGGAACCTCCTGCACACACATGCACCAGCTAAGAGCAATGGTTTCTTACCCTCTGGAAGCCTAAAACTTATAGACATTCTACGGCAGAGGAAACTTCAATGTGTCTATGCATGCTTATCACGCCAGCAAGTTTATAAATAGAGGATTGATTGTTGTTGTTTTAAGTCCACTTTATGCACAGTAAGGCTAATCGGGACTGGATCTACAGTTTAAAGTGAGATTCGATCCACTATATGCTCCACCTTGATTAGAAGGCGACGACGCTACCATGAAGCCATCGGGGAGGCCCTACAAATAGAGGAGGAAGTTCGACAATGGCCTCAGTCTGCACGCAGATGGGTGGAAAGACCTTCGCGGTGGCTCATAAGTAGACCTAGGATTTTTAGGTTCTAAAAAGTGTGCTTTTAAGTTCCTAAAATAGACTCTAAAAATCCTAAAATAGGTTCGAAAACCCTTAAAATAGGTTCTAAAATCCTAAAATAGGTCCTACAAATATTAAGTTGCGCCCGAAAAACCCTGAAGTAGGTTAAAAAAAACTTAAAATAGTTCAAAATTGCTGAAAAATGCTGATTAGGTATAGTCAACTATATCCTGAAATACGCACTATCTTGCATAACGTTATGTGTGTTGCCTAACCCTACGGTAATGGCAAAACTTACCATTGGAAATTTGCTATTAAAATCCACTCTTCGCCGTATATTAGGCAACAACCTTTTTTTTCATGTTATCCACAGTCAAACTCCGCAATTTTGTCTGTGAGGATCATCTTATATGCTGAAAATAATCTTTCAACAAAAACATAGCCAGTGGTGCAAACTTCAATGCTCAAATGTTAGTTTGCCACAAAGCACCGAAGTGACGCGAAAGTGAGCCAAATAAATGAAAAGATCAGCATCAATCCACCACGTAGCGTTCCAACATGAACGCGGCGATCTTAAATAGGGATGTAACTTGCCCCTCCCAATTATTACTATTGATGGTAGAGACAGCCCTGAACGGGACAGGTACAAATATCTAACTTAACATTAATATAGACTCATGATTAGGTTTTATACTGAATTGAGCAATGCGAATGGCAGATAAAGGGTGTAGGATAGCTTACCCTGATCGGTTTAGAAAACAGACCAATAGCTCCTGCTTCTCCGATGATTCCAAGTAAAAAGACCTCGTGTCGCTCTCATGCGCACCTATTTAAACCCTCGCTTGGCCTCTCGTCACCTCTACCCCAAAGGCAAGTGTTCTTACCATGTCCTGTAAAAAGCTTATCCTACACATTTCTGAGCAGGAGCTTGGCAAGGTCTGCCAGGGTCAATATTTCCTAACCGAGCGGATATGCTACGATACAGCATCAGACCCGATGGATTGTGCATCTTGCTTTGTTCAGAGCTTTGAAAAATCAGCAAGGACTTGGAGGAAGGAAAATGGACAGTTGTGACCAAAGAAAGCAAATGCCTCTGTGTGACATACAATTCTGTAAAACCTTTGAAAATATATAAAAAACCTAAAAAAAGGCTTGATTTAGCCGCATAAACCTAAAATAGGTTCTAACAAGCAAAATAGGTTTTTTTAGGCAGTATAAAACTTCATCAGTTGTTGCGTTTTTTAACGAAACGCTGACATAACTTACCATCTTCTTACATACCTGTAAAGGAAAAAAATAGGTTGAAAACCTAAAATGCGAGGTATACTCATAAGTGACTGCACATAGACCCCAAACATCCTTCTTCTTGAGGTACACAGGAACAAACTCAGACTTGAAAATTTATGTGGATCAGCAATGGGTCTATTATAAATTGTAGCAAACTTGTGCAACCCTACATGCAGAAACCTACTAGTTAAAAAAACAAAAACCAATTAAGGTTTACATTTGACTCGTGTAATATTTTAATATGTTTTCACACACCCCTCGCAGACTTCGAAACTAGTTATATCTGCATCGCGTGTGCTGAATACATTGATGTTTCTCGTTGCTATTACATCACACTCTGAGCTCAGCGGTCAGCGAACATGGATTCGAACCAAAGCAGGATATTGTCCGGAGCCAACTGCGTAACAAATGGCTTTATCCACCCCGCTTGGCAGCCTCAATGGGGCAAACTCCCGCTTTCCAATTCGAGAATCAAGTATTGGCAGTCGCTTTGAATTCTCCCATTGTCTGTATGACGTATGCAGCCACAACAGCCTTTATAGGACGCCAAAGAAGCTTGTTGTCTCGTGTGTGAGTGAACGGAGAGTTTAAACAGCACAGTCTGGGGTTGTAGCTGCTGTCTGTCCTTCAAAATGGAAGATTCGCAGCGTAAAAACAAACCGAAGTAGAGGGTGTTTTAAAATTATCCGCATACCTTAAGTCCAACTACAAGGTTCGCCCATAAAAAACCGAAATCTTTCTTTAGGTAAGAAAACAAGTAATTACCTTCAAATGATTATCACCTTCAAAATAATCACAAGAGAAGGCAATACACTTTGACCAGCTTTGTACAGGTCTTGGAAACACCATTGATAGTCACTGGCAGTAAGTGTTCGCAAAATACGCGTAACATTTAATTTAATGTCCGCGACGTCGTCAAATCTTCGCCCTTTCATAGACATCTTAAGCTTGGAAAAATGGAAAAAAAATCAGCATGCGATAAGTCCGGAGAATATGGAGGGTGATTGATCACTGTCACTGAATGCTTAGCAAGGTATTGTTGTACAGACAACGCGGTATGAGACCGAGCTTTATCGTGTAACAGAAACCACTGACCAGAATCACACAGGCAACACACCTAACCCGCAACATCTTGTTTCTGAGTCGACCAAGCACTTCCTTGTAATACCACTGATTGATTTATTAGCCGAAATGAAGCATGTCTGACAGTTGCGGCATGGTTCAACGCCTATCACCTCTCACCAGTGCACGAACGTTCTCCACATTGTCGTCATTCCTTGGCGTTGAAGGGCGTCCTGATCTTGGTTCATCCTTGACACTTTCACGTCTACCTTTGAAACGATTGTACCACTCATACACCTGGGTTCTTGATAATGCTCCATCCCCATCACACTGCCCATATCATCTGTAACGTTTCGGCCAACGATTTACCCAATTTGTAACAACACTTTATGCTGTAACGTTGTTCCATCTTGGTGCGCGTATTTTGTACGCCGCCTGCACACGACCTGCATTTGACGCAAGCTTGCCCCGATACAGACTGCCTGTAACAGGTTGAAACATGCACTGACGGGAAGTTTAGATATAGCTCTTTGCAGTGTTGCCAGAATACGGTACCTTTTTATTTGGTTTGGTTATTTTTTTTTACAGTTCGGTTTCTTTATGGGCGGACCTTGTATATACAAAATCTAATTGTTCGATATTTGCAAGAAGAAAAAGAAAAAGTATCGAGATCTCTAGAGATGGGAAACTTATATTCAAGAAGCACTTACAGACAAACTAAAAGTTAATCTGTTAGATAGTTTTTCGTGGAAGTCTATTGGACTAGTTGCCAGTGTCCTTCAAAAATTAACACAGAAGTTCTGAGAACCTTGTGACGTTCCTATTTGGAGCCAAGGATTACCACGTCACGGTAACCTGCCCAATCTCCGTCCGCGATAAAGTTACGAGATTTTCCTTAAAATTAAAGCTGCACTGAGTATTCTCAGGACGTGACGTCATAAAAAATAAATAACGTAATATCTTATTTTTGAACAAGGTTTATTAAAGCCATATCATTTTGAACAATCAATGTAATATAATGCCACTATTGTCGCTTATACAATCACAATACAACCAGTGTGGTCCAAAGGGAGAACGATGGAGTCGATCGCTCGAAACAAAATCCTGTTTCCCTGCTGGCCGTTTCGGGGAGGAGGGATTCTAAGGCTTAATCAGCTGTTTGACTGCAAGTTTCTTTGTAGGTAAACGCGGCAACAGCAGGTCCCGGCCCAGGAGTTAGCTTGGCTGGAATCTAATAGATTAACAGATGAATATAATCGTAACGTGTTGCTTATTTTGGTATTTAATGCCCCAAACCAATCCGCGAATTAAGCTTTTTTCTTTTGGGGGATGCACACTCAGTGCCGTATTCGTGATTTTATTTCCGGGGGGGGGGGGGTAGGTTTGTTTGGGTATGCAAATTTGTATATGTTACCAGTTACTAACCTCTAATATTGCTATCCAGTTCTAAGTGTCTAGGACATTAAATGTTATGATAACATGCACACGTAATTTAGAAACAATATATTTACATTTTAAGAAAACCCATACACAAAAAGAGCTATTGAATTCGTAACACTGAGAAAACTTGACCAAATATCTATTGCCTGTTCAACTCAATGATCACGTGCGGAGAGAAATGTGATCTACTTATCTCCAACGAATATAGCAGACGAAGTAAGTTCTTCTTGGATGGCGGTAGGCTTTCGTAGTTTATTGGACAATGGACAGAGCAACGGCGTTAGCCTGGGAGATTTTCGTAACACCTCTGCGCCCAGCGCCATTAAGCAAATAAGCAATGAGGTATTTAATAATAGAACTACATACGATGCAATTGTTGCAATTTTAAATATTGTTTTCCCGAATGATTTTTCAATGGTGTTTGTTTCTTAGTTAACATTCTTGCAATTCTTTTTCCTTTGCGAGGATAAAAACTTCCCTGGCAGGGATTTTAATAAAATCTTATGTCGGGGATAAAAAAATGTTGTGGGGTGGGGGGCATATCCCGTTAATTCGCACACTGTCCTAAAAGAGTAGGGTAAGGTCTCGTGCCATTGGAGGCATTTTCATCTGTGAAAACAGAGGGACTTTTGAACCATCCTGTAGAAGAGGACTTGCTTCAAAACGCTTCTGTTCTGTGTCAAGGTCTTCAAAGGCGATAATTGTTTCAGCAGATCTTACCAAGCAGTTCGGGTCCCTCCCCACCCACACTCTTTCCCTTCCTCTTTTTATTACCCATCGTGCCCCTCGGCACGGCACACTCGGTGGTTCTGTTAGAGCCTTACGTCATTAGCGCCTCATTCCACTGTGCGTGCGTGTGTGGTCGGTTGACAGATAAAATGGAGAACGAGATCAATATGAGGAACACGCTATGCCAGAGAACTAACGTACGTTCCTTTCACACACACACACACATACACAGAGAGAAAGAGAGACAGCTCCCGTTTATGTCAACGACAGCACATCCACAGAAGACTGATTATTATCGGCAAAGGGAGGCACTCATTGCACATATCCAAAGTTACATGCAGGCAGACATAGCCTCGCTGAAATAGCACACACTTGTAGAACGCGGTCTCATATTCGGTCAAGGAGTGCAGTCATGTCATAGTTGAAGTAACGCAGAGGCAGTATGTACAGATACAACTCAAAAGTCGCTCATAAACAGAATGTGCAGTCGCCTCATAAGTCAAGCAATACACTAATATGATGCAGATGCACGTTTGCTGGAGTAGCGTCACCAGTGAATTCATTCGGATAAACAGAAGGGCATATGAAATACAGGGTGGCAACAATTAAAGTTGCCCTACTCACGGCCCTTTGGAGCCCTATACAACGGATTGCATAGAGACTATGGAGAACATGGGGAAGCGAATACCGACGAAATAACTAGTTCAAAATTTCACCACCAGGTGCAAATGTGGCGCTTAGAATTAAATATCCGCTAATCAGAGCCCTGTGGGGCCTGTTTGAGGATTGCTGTGAAACTTAGTGTAGAGACAAGAGATGTCCAGCCTAAGGAGGCTGGATCTCTTGGGACCTGAGAAAAGAAGAAATAATGAGTAAATTTTATGATTTCTGTAATGTAGCAAACTAGTCCTGGACGCTATTCTAATAGAATGGAAAACTTCTCGATTCTGCCTTTTCCCATAAAAGTTAAGCCCTCTATTCGATTCCCCCGCCTCCCGATGTTTGGTCCCAAGTTACGCCCTTGTGTGAAATGATGGCTCGTCACAGTATCCATTCTTCGACATATACCCTTCTTTTCGAAAAATTCAAAAACATACTCTGTCCTGGAAACATTTTCAGACTTTCGGGGCTGAGGCCGAGATGGAGTTCGCAGGCTGAAGCCGTGTGAGGCCGGTGGCCGACTTTGAGTTCAGGAGGCTGAGGCCGTTGGAGGCCGGAGTCGCACATGGAGTTCGGAGGCTGAGGCCGCGTGAAGCCGGAGACCATCTCGTGTAGAGACTATCAAGGCCATGGGAAGCGAGTGCTGATAAAAAAGTTCAAATTTTCACCACCAGGTGCAAATGTGGCGCTGAAGTGACAAAAAGTAATTGAGTTTATGTCGGTACAGCAGTTTCCAGTATGCGCCCTGTACAAGATAGTGTGATCAGTGGACGCACGAATCGTTTCCAGGAATATTGTTCACTGCGCACCAAATTTCAGCGCCATATTTCCACCTAGTGGTTAAAATCGGAACGATATTTTTTGCTATTAGCGTTCGCTTCTTCTTTGTTTACATTCCCTCTCTACCAATTTTCAGCGGAATCCGTTGCTTCGAACGGTCTCCAGGGGACTCCGGGATGAGCAACTTTAATTCTGGCCACCTGGTACCAAGGGGGATTGCTTTGCTGGCCCTAAAGGTCGCCCTCACACGGTCATTAATCTAAGAGGAGGTGCTTTGGTGCGGAGGGCTTCATCTGGAAATTCGCCTCCACCAGAGAATTGGAAAGGGGCAAATGAAAAATAATAAGTTTTTAAAATGTGGTAAAAGTATGGAACATATAACTGACTAAAACTCTGATATAACTTGGCCTAAAATTTAGAACTGAAATTAATATGGAGGGGGTGATAGTGGTGTTGGCATGGACCTCCATGTTTATAAATCCGGACGTGACTGTAAGGGGCAAAAAAAAAAAAAAAAAATAGATGGAAGAAATATACGAAAGTGCCTCCTTGTTAATGTGTTTGAATTGGTAATTTTCTTATGTCATATTTTGCTTTTTTAGCTAATCGTCACGATGATGATGAACGATGTCCGGATGAAATTAATGAAGAGGCGCAAAAGAAACATCATGTCGACACCAAGACTCGAACCGGGAACCGAAGTGATAACTCATTTGCCATTAATGTTTGCAACTAACAAACTGAATGTCCGATAGCTCACAAACAATGAGAGCAGACACATGGAATTCGCTACCGCATGAACCTTGGAAACGCAAGAATAAAATTTGCAGCCATATCGTGACTTTGGCGCAGAGAAAGAATATGCGAGAGTATGACAGGACAATCATGAACAATACAGTGTGCAAATACAGCTCTTGTAACACATTAAGAGAATTAAGACATGATCGTACTAGCTGAAACAGAAAATGTACACACACATTATTTTGTGATTTGGATTTTTGTTATTTAGCGTTGGGATTCTGCCACTATTTGCTAATCGCGACGATGAGGAGTGATGATATGATAAAATTGATGAAGATGTTCGTGGTAACGCCACAGATATATTAGAGAACTAAACTTATGGGTTGAGGTGTAATACCATACAGACATTTGCTGTGCCACCAGTCATGCGCAAGTTGAAGTGTACTAGGCATATAATAAAACTTTGTGAGTTTATGTATGTATGTATGTTTTGGAAATAAATCATTGTAAGTAAAGAAAATATAATAATTTATATTATTGTAGTCTTAAGCGGAACGCATGATATAAAGAACACATTGTCAGAAGTCTTTCGACTTGTAGTTTATTTTCTCTGTTTGACTCAAATAATCTCAAGAATGCTACACCAGTTGGGTACACTAAAATTCCAGACACATGCAAAGATAGAAGACACTTTGTATTTCATAACGATGGTCTTCCAGAATGAACTACCCCGCTGCCTTTTAATGTCTGAAATTTCACTTCTCTACTGCGCGGTTTCCCCGACGGCGTAGTGGTAATGTCGTCCTTTTAATCAAGAGATCTTATGTTTTATACCCGACAGAGACACATTGCATAGTGGTTTGAACTGAACATTAAACTTTAGGTCCAGTCCAGACTAGCCTATCTGTGAATAAGGTGGACTTAAAACTGAAGCTCTTCCCTACTTGCAGACAATGCTGAAAGCGTGTGTGCGAGGGAACCAAGAATGAAAACCTTTGTTGTAAGGGAAACCAATTTGTAAGCCATTCACCTCTTTGTTGTGGGGAGGCCTCTTGCATATTCGCTGTGGGTTAAACTCTCCTCAGACGCAGAAATGGAATTAATCACAGCCTCAATGCACAACTCCTCCGTGTTATGTTGCAGAGGGGATGTGCATTGTCGTGAAAGAAATTGACATCTGTTTTTGAGGCCTGTGGGTTTTCTTATTGAGCAAGTGGCGTGATGCAGGGTGAAAACCCCAACAGATGCCTTTCGCTTATTTAAGGTCTACTCGTGTTTAGTGATTATATAACGGAATAACCCTACACAAATATCGGCGTTGCCTGCATATGTGTTACTTTCGAAGCGATTTAAGTATGTGTGTGCTCTTTCCGTACGTTAGAAAGTGAGTTGGAAAAGATGTGTCAGCGAACAGTTTTTGGACAACTCACATAAAATTAAGGAAAACCTCGACACATCCATGCTTCTTCTTCTATCTCAAAGTTTAGAAGTAATTTTAAAAAACACTTCCAACTTAGAAATTGTTAACGTGAGACCTTTCCCAAATTCAATTAGTTGCCAAATTTGATTTTAAGATCACCGTTGCACCAGAATCTACCAGAACTGAAGTAACTCATAAATACGAATGACAAGCACGATTCTGGTCTTAAAACGACTCAAGCGATGGACACTGAAGTCACGTGAGTTCTGTAAGATTGTCAAAGAACTCATTCATGTAGAAGGAGAGATTAGTACAGATTTCAAAAATAAGTTTCATGTGTAATCATCAGCATGAACAATTTACTAAAATTAATGAATGTTTGTAGTGTCACAACAGAAATTGAATGGAAAACTATACAATTAGCAATCCAGAACATAACGGTTGTAGTGCCTGCGTTTTGCAGTGTTCTTTATTCTTTACAAAAAAAAAGGTGAGGACGCCTTGGCATCCGGCGCTGGAACAGTCTTTATGGCAACGATCCTCTGTTGCCGCGTTTACTACGAATAAACTTTCAGTCAAACAGCCAATTAGGCTTACCGCTTCTGCAAGAAACGGCAACCTTAAACCCCCTCCCCGAAGGAACCAGCAGGCAAACAGGATGTTGTCAAAATAACCGTCCTGTGCTGTGAATGGATACCGGTTGATGCAGCGACTTGACTGTAATTCCGGTATCACATGTTACCCGAGACAAATTCCTACACTCTGTCTCATATATCTCTGGAGCAGGCGAACGAAAACAAGTTTCTGCGCAAGTAGTGACGCTAGAAGGGCTCCACCAATGAACACGTAACGGGATTGCGTGGAGGGAGGAAAGCGACTGCAGTTACCAGCCTTCGCAGCAGCGTGTACTGCTTCGCTGTGCCAACTCGATCTCCCCCTCTTCTCTGTCGCTGTGCGCAGCCTTCCTCCAGATATAGTTGAGACAGGGTATAGGAAGCAAGGTGAATTATACTGCTATTGGAACTTGCGGGAGAAGAATGGTGTCCAGTTAAAATTGTGAATACTTCCATTGGTTTCTGGAGGCACGTAAGATTCTTCTTCAATGTAAAACGCTAAATGGATTTAAAACAAACACTGCTAAAACTGACTATAATTTGTGAACTGCTGCATGTCAAGGAATTAGATTGAAATTTAGGTATTTAGAGCTTGAAGCGTAATGCTGGGATTGCAAGCATGGAATTGCATATGTGAATTCATGTGTGGCAGGGAGAGCTGGGTGTGTATAATGTATCATTGTCCTTACACAACACCAGGCCATGGGAGTGTCAACGGTGAGTTGACAAGTCGTGCCTCGAAATAACTGTAGCAGACATGTTTTTGATGACTTTTTGGAGCGTCAATGTCACATTTCATATTCTGTCGTTCACATATTTTGTACCAACGTTTCGATTTTTTCTCTCATTTACATTCTGTATTCACATAAGTAAAATTCGTGTGGGTATTAATGTATCTGACAAATTTACAATTCATGATGGGTTAAAACAAGGAGATGATTTATCTCCATTGCTCTTTAATTTTGCCTTAGAATATGCTGTTAGGAAGGTAAAAGAAACTAACGAAGGACTAGAATTAAATGGTGTGACTCAGTTGTTAGCATATGCAGATGATGTAGACTTATTAGGGGATGATATAAATACAATTAAGAATAATGCTAAAATATCTTTCAAAACTGCTAAACAGATAGGTTTGGAAGTTAAAAATGAGAAAACTAAATATATGCTTACAGGCCGAAACCAAGTGTTAGGTAATAATCAAAATCTGATTATTGATAACAACTCGTTTGAACCAGTTTCCAAATTCAAATACTTAGGAGTGAAAATGATATTAAAGAGGAAATAAAAAGCAGGCTTAATTCAGGAAATGCATGTTACTTCTCTCTTCATAAACTTTTGTCTTCTCGTTTAATATCTAAGAAACTAAAAGTTAAAATATACAAAACAGTAATTTTGCCTGTAATATTATATGGGTGTGAAACTTGGTCCCTTACATTGAAAGAGGAACATAAATTGAGAGTATTTGAAAATAAGATCCTTAGGAAAATATTTGGACCTAAAAGGGATGAGGAGACAGGTGAGTGGAGAAGGTTACATAATTTAGAACTACATAATTTGTATTCATGTCCAGATATTATTAGAATAATTAAATCAACAAGACTTAGGTGGGCAGGCCATGTGGCACGAATGGGAGAGGAAAGAGGAGTTTACAGGATTCTTGTTGGGAAACCTGATGGTAAGAGACCTGTAGGAAGGCCAAGACGAAGATGGAGGGACAACGTTGAGATGGACCTAAAGGAAATCAGTAGGGATGGAAAAGAGTATATAGATCTTGCTCAAGATAGGGACAGATGGAAGGCCTGTGTTGCTGCAGCCATGAACCTTCGGGTTTAAGAAGGCTAGAGAGTTAGTTAGTTTTAGTTACATTCTGTATTTGTAAACTCGTCTTTCCCCTCCCATTTGTGCCACTTGACCTCCCCACCTAAGTCTTCTTGATTTGGACACGATACACATTGTGCCGTTCTAAATTATGTAACCTTCTCCACTTACTTGTCTCCTCATCCCTTTTAGGTCCAAATATTTTTCTAAGGATTTTATTTTCAAATACTCTCAATTTATGTTCCGCTTTTGATGTAAGGGACCAACTTTCACATCCATATAACACGACGGGCAAAATTAGTGTCTTGTATATTTTAACGTTCAGTTTCTTAGATATTATACGAAATGATAAAACTTCATGAAGAGGAATGAATATGCATTTTCATTTGTTAGTATTACTCCACAAACGGCTGGTAGCTGTAGTCACTTCCCCACTCTGGTCGAGCCCTATGGAGTCATAACTTGCGTTGAGACTTGTTTACGTTCGTTCGCTCCAGAGATTCCAGGGACAGATTATAGTCCTGGCTGTTCATTTGTGAGTGCACGCTCATCACTTTCATCTAATCATCGTTCATCCTCATTGCCGTGATTAGTTAATTGACTGATTCCTGCCAACTTTGTTTAATCACGAAGATGAAGATATGATGAAATTGATTAAGGGAACTCGCAAAGAACATCCATTCCCAGGCCGGGATTTCTAACCCTCGACCCCTGGCGTCGTATGTCGCTGTGCTAACCACTCCGCCACGAAAGGCGGCTCATTGTCGTGGTTTGACAAAAAGCGACTCTCGTCTATTCCTACGGCGTCGGGCTACATGCTTGCAAGCTTGCAAGGGAAGTGGGGAGCGGGGAATACGCCGCAAACCAACTAGACAACAGAGGTGGCGTTGAGAGTTACGACATCGCGGGAGGAAGTGCTTCGCGCACCTTGTTCTGCAGGTTACTCTGTTTCTTATCGCGCTGGATTGGCCACTCCCCCGCTCACCACTTCCCTTGCCAAGATATAGGCTATACAAGAGCTATAGGAGGCACAAGAAACTTTTCACGGCTTGCCTCCCTTGCAGCAAGCATCTAGTTGCCAGGACTGGAAACCTTTCAAAGCCGGAAGAAATCCTGGTGGATAAGGCCTCACAGAATGTAAGACGTTGTGTTCCCTCAACCTAAAAGGAAGCTGAACTAAATACTACAAAGTAAACGGCGGTTTGTTTGCTCCTCCTGATTGAAGGCGCGTGCTGCGTGAGTGGGCGTCTCAAGAGTTGCCGAAACCAGACATTTTTGTCGAGGACTTTGCAGCAAGTTGGTATTTCATCTTGGTAGAGCCGACAAAAGAGGTATGTAATATTAACGAAACCGCGGAGAACGGAGAAGCAACCCTCTTTCCTCCTACGTGGTATTTTGGTATCACAGGTTTCAACAGCAAACATGAATTAAAGGGAGGGAGGGAGAGCGATTTGTCCGTTCACGGTCTTGCTTATGGAGGTTCGAAGTTCGAGTTCTGGGCAAGTCATGGGTGTTTTTCTCATAACCTATTTAATCCTGTCATCATTTTCGTCAATATTACCCTAAAATGTAGAAAAAGTGCATTGCTTCTGGCCATGAATGTGCATAGGGAGCGTTGAGGTATGGCTCCAAAGATTCTCGATCCTGAGCATACTGGAGTTGATGTGATTAGCACCTCGATCCGGCCAAGCCCGCTCCATTGATAAGAGGCTGGGTGAGTTGTAGACTCGCTTTGTGCAGACACATTGGACCCAACTACTTATACTCTGTCTCAGCTAACTGTGGAGCAAGGCAGCGCATAGCGCCAGAGAAGCAAGAGAAATCGAGTGGCCAGAACGAAGCAGTATACGCTGCTGGGAAGGCAGTCTCTTTCCCCCTCTCCACGCAATTCCGTTCCTCTCACGTCTTCATTGGTGGAGCCGTCTCGCGTCACTACTTACGCAGATAAATGATTTCGTTTGCCTGCTCTACAGTTAGCTGGCGCAGAGTATAGCTGCATTTCTTGACACTAGCTGCAGTGTATCCCGGTTGATTGATTGATTCGTTGACTTGGTGGTTTAAGTCCATTTGAGGTGTATCCTGGTGTCAGGCTTGTACAAGGAATTACGTTCAACCTAGTAGACGAATAGCGGTGTTCAAGTTCAGAAGATTCGGATTAGTTAACACGCACCACGTGATCATCCACCACCACACACTACACCGCTCCAGAATGTAGTGCAAACGGTGCAGACACCAACTAAACTACATGCCACCAAATCAACGAAGTAGACCACTCGGTGTTGCACCGTGTAACAACTAGACGCGTGAGTACAGAGTCAAAAGGTGCAGCGAACTAGATGGGCTATTGTTGAAAAAATAACCACCTGAGACCTCACCCCTCCCCGGTCGATCTCATTCACCTTAGCAGTCAGACTTACTGGACTACTTCAAAATTGCCGAAATGAGAGTTATATACAAAAATATAGCCATGGCTACTCGCTTCAAGTAATGTATAACACATGAATGTACATTTTTTTGTCTTTGGGGCTACTGTGTCCATTTCATAGATTAGCCATTCCTTCCCATCGTGCAATTTACCTAAAAGAGGTACAAAAGCGATGCGAAATTACATTACAATACCTCTAAGGAAAGAAAGCCGGAGGGCCTCACCGATGGAGTAATTGTAACTTCGTCGCCTTGTATTCAAAGGATCCCCGGTTTCATACCTGTTGGACGTACATAGTGGTACGGATACTAGTTTAAACTAGTTCCGATTTTCCTATCTGTGGACAAATTAAACTTCAAGACAACCGCAAGGCAATTTTTTGGTTCGTAAAGCATACCATTCTCTCTTCAAAATCTTAATCTAATACCAAGCACCCTTATGGAAGTAACAATGGCAGAATACGTGAGAAATGTTCGATACCCGGGGTTCGGATCCCACTTTAAACTGCAGGTCCTGTCCCAATTAGCCTTACTGTGCATAAAGTGGACTTAAAACACTAACTAAATCAATCATGTGAGAAATGAAGCCACAACTCGTCTGTATCCCAAATCACGAAAGTATTACTAAGGCTAATTTGGACTGGACCTACAGTTTAAAGTGGAATCCGAACCAGCATGTGCCTCCACAGGGTATCGAACCCGGGACCCTTCGATACTATTCTGCGAGTTTTGGCGGGAATAGTATAGAGTTTACAGCTTAGTACATACAAGGTATGAGGCATCCATTCTTACTACAGGAGGCAAATCATATCTCTGCCAACGTCTTGTAATAATACCACGCCTTATATTACACGCAGATTCAAGGTACTATACCTGAAAAGTTGTAACATATTCAGCCAATATATCTTCAAAGATTGATTCTCTCTTTTGTCAGGGAAATCGGTTGAATTGGAAGAGGAAGATCAGCTGTGAACGTTGTTGCTATTCACAAACGCGATGAAATGAAATGGTGCTCGCTGCCAAAGTCAATATACAATCACGCCGGGCGCCTGAATTCCGTAACAAAAGCTGGATGGATGGAGGAGGCGGTTGGTGGCACAGCTATACGGCGGGCCAATTTAGATTCACTTTCACTCCGATGGTCAAATGGACACTTGCTTGTCGCTCGGACTGTGAAAGAAGCGGGAATTAAGGGGAAGGAACAATGGATCCCGTTGCAATAGCACGAGCAGACACGATTCCACAACGGCAGCGAAAAATCAGGCGAGGCGAGGCCGGCTCGGTAGCTCAGTGGTAGAGAAATGGTACGGTATGCCACAGACTCCGGGTTCGAGACCTGATCGAGCCTACATTTTTCGCTGAAAATTCTACATAAACTTGCTAAATGTTCACTGAAAGCTATCTAGTGCCAACGATCATTAGAAAATAAGCAAAGTATGTTGGAAGTCCATTTCGTGCAATATTAGGCTAATGTAGACTAAGCCTGCAACTTTAAGTACAAACTTGGCCACATAAATCGACAAGGCAAGGAAAAATCCACGAATTTTCATCAGGCTAGAACATATTTTAAATACCAATCAGAAAAATATAAAAAAATAGCCTTAGGCGGTAGACCTGAACGCAACATAAACCAACTCGAACTGCCTGAGGGTGAGATACAACAGTCGATCAAAATTGACCTGTGGATCAAGGACGTATCTAGGAGGGGAGGGTTCAAGGGGTCCGGAACCTCTCGAAAAACTTACCAAGTATTAAACATTAAGTAGTGAAAATATACTTATTTAGCATCTTTTTGTGTACTGAACGGTTATTTATTTCTTTCGAACTTACTGTAAGGCAAGCATTAAATTTGGATCAGACAGCTTTGAATGACAGTACCAAAGAAGATTTATCGATATTACTACTTATAATAATATGTATAAAATATTAATCAGGAACTTTACTTTTCGTCGACTGTATCTAATATATTTTTTGTTATTGAATAAATACCTATTCAATTCTCTATCTCTTTGACATAATATTCCTTGGAGGGCAGTTTTTTTTACAAATTTTGCCTATAATTAACTACACGTAAACTAGATAATGAATGTGTGGTTACATCTCTAATTTTAAACTTAATGATGTAATAATCATACGATATTTATTCATTTATATATTAATATTATTTTAATTTAAACATTATATTTATTATTATTATAATTATTGAGACACACTGTTCGGACTCCTCCCCTAAATATATTTCTAGTTACGTTCCTGCTGTGGATCTATTATTTTAAGTTCAAGCCTTAGTTAGCTATAGCTTAACACGATATTAAATTATTTCGATGCTTTCTGCCTTCTTTTAATAGAAGTAAAATCGAACGTTAACAATCGATCATTGTTAAAGTTGGGTTACCTCAGAAGGTAAATGGGAAACGTGACACGTTGAAAGAAAGGTGGATTAGCAGATTGATTTAATATACATTTTTTTGACCAGTCCATCTATTTTCTGTTCTAGTCAACCTTCAAAAGCAAAGGATAAAGATAGATTTCTCGAAATCGACTAGAAATGAAAACAAAATTCGGTAGACAAACACCTACCTATTACTAATACAATGTTATAAGAAGAATGATCTGATTGTCTCTATGTCAGTAATTTTGTTTGTCTATATCAACAACCGAATCGTTGTATTTCTATCTGCAGTCACGTTGCCTTTCCATGCAATCTCTTTCCCTCTCTCGCATCATTGGTCGAGCCCTCTCGAGTACATGCGCAGAGGACTCGGTTTCGTTCGTTTGCTTTACAGACTTCTGGGACAGTAGTGCAAGTGAGATGCTGTACCAACTTTATAAAATCGCCTTTACATTAACGTATTCATGTATATTTTCAAAGTTTTGGATTATGTTATATACAAATGTAATTATCAAGTTTAGTTAAAACTACTCCAACTTTGAACACCTTCAATAACAAAATGTGTGAGCTTCTTTTCTCCATTGGTACTCATCAGATCATTGATACATTCCAGTTTATTGGATATAAAGTATAAACGAATTGCTCATGAGGATAATTTAGTGGCCGCGGTGGCTCAGTCGGTAACGCGTCTGACTACCATGCTCAAGGTCCCGGGTTCGATCCCCGGCCGGTTCAAATCCGGGAACTTTTCTAACGGTGGAAGCGGCCCCGGCGCCTACCCAGCGTCGAATAACATGGGTACCTGGGGGAAACCCTGGGGGGTAAAGGCGGTCAGGGGCGTGATGCTGATCACATCACCCCCACTCACGACCGGATCAAGAAAGTGTGGGGCGTTACCCCCACACCCCCTATACGCCTTCATGGCGTGGTGCTATGCACAGGGGAACACTTTACTTTACTTTTACTTCATGAGGATAATTTATAACAATTAGCATTCCAGTCGGATTTCATTACCCAAAATTTGAACTTAGGTTTCTTAATTTATTAGCCAAATCTCAATAACTAGTATTGTTACAATTCTTATCTGATCAGTATTCTGTCCACAAATTATATTTCTGCTTCGGAATAGGTAGCTAATACCTATTGTTGTGGTTAATCTAGATGGAGCTACTGGTCCGTGAATTGAATACAAAAACAGGGCCTCCTGGATGGCGTAGTGGTAACGTCGTCGTCGTCAAGGGGTCCTGGGTTGGATACCCGGTGGAGGCACATGGCACGGTTCGGATCTCACTTAACTGCAGGTCCAGTCTCGATTAGCCTTCCTGTGCATAAAGTGGACTTAAAACAACAAATCAATCGATACATAAGGAACCAATTTGCTATTCACACGGTATTCCTTAGATTAAAGAAATTATGTATACAGGAAATAACTCTTGTCGGTTTCCTAGCGCCTGAAAATACGGCCTGAAATGCGGATATTTGCAGCTACGCCGAGCGAAACGCGCCTCTGGTTGTACCAAATGGCAAGTCCTCCCAGAGGTCAAAGAGGCCGAGTTCTGCTCCTCCATTAGCAAGCGTAACTCCAGACCCTTGACACGAGGTTTGCAAATTGCTCCTTGGCATCTCGCGGTGGGTGCCCCGAGGGATCTGCCCTCGCCTCGCATTTACAAGCCCACGGGCCAAGCAGACCAGGCGAAGAGTTATTATTAAGCCTACATTGAAATCTCTCTCTCGCTACCAGGTTTGCAAACGGGGTGAAACGGACCTTTTACCCTGCAACTGGGGAAACGGGTTTCCATGATTTGTGAGCCGAGATTTTTTGCCCCCTTTTTTAAGACCCTGGAAGTGCTTGTTGGCTCTCGTTTTCATTTGAATGGATGCCGTAGAAAGCTTTCCAACAGTGCTGTTAGTGTAGGATCCTTTTTCACTGCAAAGAATTAAGGCAGGGTTGTTAAAGGTCCAGGGACCCATAAATTCTAATGGGTTCTATTGGGTCCCGCTGCAGGACCGAAACCTATCTTGAGACACAATTTAAATTCGGTCCAAGTTGCGTATTGTTACATTGAAAAAAGTTTCCTGGGCCGTATTTAAATTGATCGGAAAAAAGGTTCCTCGGCCGAACTGAAATACCTTACAGATAAAAAGGTTCTTTACGGTCCAGAACCCATTTACGATTGCTGATTTTCTCTCCTGGACCGGAATTGAATTAAAATTCCTGGTCTTTTAACAACCCTGGATTAAAGTAACGTGAAACAGTAATAGTAAGTTCGTTAGTATATCAATATGTCTACCAAAATAACAATTCCAAAATTCTTGACTTTTCTTGACCATTTTTCGCTTTTATTAACCTATTTTCATTCGACCCCTACTTAGGTGAAATTAGCAATTAATTAGCAGCTCAAAACTAAATTGCTACTTTGGAGTAGTATCATTTTAATATTCCAGTAGATTCCTAATTATAACACAAAGCTGTGTCTAATATTAAAGTATCTGGTGACTATTGAAATTGGTTTGATTTTATTTTTCTCATTCAATGTCGCTTTATCGACACTTTTGGTTATCGCAACGATGAAGATGTGTGGTATTATGAAACTGAAGAAGGTACACTTAGAAAGAACATTCATGCCCAGACTGAGATTCGAACAAGGGGTCGTAGAGCGCTGTGCTAACCACTCTGCCATGCAGGTCGGCACGATGGGAATGGTGATCGAAGATTTCTATTAATCCTCAGTTCAGACTCTGTATTTTTATAATGTAAATCAGACTGTGGGGTCAAATTTGACCCCTAATTGTTTTTTTTTTCGTTAACTTTTGTATATCGTTTTCAGTAAATGATGCCAATTGATAACTGTTGCATTACAGTATATTTTTCACAACCTGAGGTACCTATATTGAACAACGCAATTTTACAAAACATGTTTTCTTACATTAATCAGTACAAAACACTAACTTCACACAAATCAGACACTGGGCTAAAATTCGACCCCACTAACAACACCAGCTAAGAATTCACGGGAAACAAAAAAAAATCCACACATTTCACACCAGCACCTGGCACCTACCACCCTTTTTGACAAAGTCAGTTGCTGTCGTTTATGTTGTTGAAAAAAAATTCAAAATGCGTCTGTTTTTTTTTTCTTTTTAAATGGGGTCAGAATTGACACCACAGTCTGATTCCAGGCTTAACGAAGTCCAGCGTGTTAAACATGTTCTACGAGTACGTCAAAGTGCAAAAGAGAAAGAAATATTCTTAATCTTGGCATAATTATAGCTCAAATCATAAAAATAAATATTTTATAAAACAAAAGCAAAACATTTCAATTTGTTAAAAGTCGTTGCAGAAATATATGTATGTAAAAAATAACTGCGAAATCGCTATACGTTGATGTTAAGATTGTATGTCTTGGTGTGTTCTCAATACCATATGATGTCTGCGGAGGCACTGATCTGTCCTGCAACCCGATTACCACACCAAAACACAAAAGCATCACGCATCACTCTCTGAGCAAGCAGAAATCTATTTACCCAATTTGTTACAAGCAGTACGTCAATTGGTTCGATCAAGCGCATTCACAGATTGACGCGCCCAACATATTCAAAAGCTCACCTGAAGTGGAAACACTATCGGCCGAGTGTTAATAAAAAATGCTCTGGGATTCAGCCTGCTTTTGTCGTGTGCTGTTACCGAGGCCCCATAGGTTGCAGAATTACTTCCTCTGCATGAGACCTGATGATCGATCTCGCCCGAACTCAGCTGCAGATTTTACGAGCTGATAATTGGGTTTCGGCGTCAACATAAAACTCCTATTTTCTGGGCTTACAGTTTGGCATACACCGACCCAGGCTGCAATCAATGCCTGCACCGATCTTAAACGGTTTGCTATAATGGGATGCAAATTTCGTTATCGTAGGGGGGGATATTATTCCCAAATTACGAAAGCAGGAACAAAAAGCTTCCTGCAGTAGTTCGTCAGGTGGCATTAACTTTGTGGAAGCTGCAAATGTATGCTTAACTTGATTGGCAGGAACTTTAAAGCCTATAAACGGGCTGCGTCGGCTTTGGCGTGAACCCAACCAGGCGTTGCTTACAACCAAGCGTTCAACATATCCGGCTTCTATTACCAGGAACATATCCTGGTTGAGGTTTTCCTTAGTTAAAGAACAGTCCTTCCTCGCTAACACTGAGGTGCACCTTTAATGAATGATTAATGTATTTTATGATCAACAATCCTCATTCAACAGTCGCAGAAAAGCGAAGTAAAATTGATCACTGAATCAATCATTTCTATTCAATGTCCTTGGGTCCATTACATGCCAACAAGGTTACAAGGTTATAGTGAATAGGACCGAGGTAGCTTTGGTACACGCTTTAGTATTTTATTGATGTATAGACTCTTGTCAGTAGTGTTTTAGTTTGGGTACAAAACAATCAAATGTTCCTCCAACAGGAATCGGAGCCATACACTGAATACCATTAGTCCATCGACGAGGTGTAATTTTGATGTTTTATGTAATTCTTGGAGTAAGTTCTTCGGGTGTTGCTTTCCGCTTGGTCATGAGTCATAAGTAGACCTCGGATTTTTGGGTTCTAAAAAGTGTGCTTTTAGATTTCTAAAATAGGCTCTAAAAATCCTAAAATAGGTCCTAAAAATCTTAGGTTAGGTTCGAAAAATCCTGAAGTAGTTTAAAAAAACTTAAAATAGTTCAAAATTCCTGAAATGAAAATGGGACATCTATATCCTGAAATATGCACTATATTATATAACGTTGTGTGTGTTGCCTAACCCTACAGCGATGGCAAAACTTACCATTGGAAATTTGCTATTAAAATAAACTCTTTGCCGTATATTTAGGCACCAATCTTTTTTCACGTTATCCACAGTCAAATTCCGCAATTTTGTCTGTGAGGATCATCATATATGCTGAAAATAATATTTCAACAAAAACATAGTCAGTGGTGCAAACTTCAATGCTGAAATGTTAGTTTGCAAGGCGTGAATGCCATAAAGTACCGAAAATAGGTTAAAAACCTAAAATCCGAGACCTAGTCATAAGGGGTGAGCGTTGTTTAAATAAACATTTCGCAGAAGGTGTGTTTGTTTGGAGCACACTGTTCTGTTTTAAGAGTAGTCCAATATGAACACACCTTCTACGAAATGGACCTTGAACACTGCATTCTGAACGAAACTAAGTACGAGAGTTACCTTCGAAATATCGGAACATAGTACAACACTAAATCAAGTATGGTTAAATTACTACATTACCGGTAAAGGTTGTCCAAAGTTTGTAAACATCATGTAGTAAAGGGTCAACGAAGTTAGTAATAAGCTGTGTTTTACATAGCGTATATTGATTCACTTGTAAGTTGAATTGTATCATCTGCAAATATGCTGTATAAAGAAAGAAAATGCCGGAGTACTAATTGAGGCGAATGTACACAAGTACTTAATTCATATGCTTAATTATATTACTATTATATTTGCAGATACTTATAAATCTTATGACTATAATCAGATATTTGAATTTGGGTCTTGTATTATGAAAGGAACGAACAAAACCTGCCAAGTATTCTCCAATTTTAACACAAAAGTATCAAAATATTGAAAAATGTATTTACAGAGAAACCAAATTATCAAGAAAATCGAATCGTCAAAAGATACTTGAATGCCCAAAAATTCAAAGGTATTTTTGTTTTCGTTTATTTTGCGCCGTTCTTCCACTTCCTTATACTGTATTAATCACAACGATGTAGATGAAGATTAGATGAACCTCGTGGGATAAACACAAAGGAACATCCACGAGGGGGACTCAGAATCTTTAGTTACGAGAACGTGAGCAGAATACCCATAGTAATTGCACCCAAAATCTTTTAAATACACCATCTGTAAGTTAAGGGGCTGTCCGCGGTTTAAAAACATACCGTGAAAATAGAAACGTATGGAAAAGGAGAGCCAAATTAAAGAATCGTAAAATGAAAAAAGTTACATATTGGTAGCTAAATTTCGTTTAGTGGAGTAATTTCAAATTATAAAGTGTTCTTTATATCCGTATTCATTTATGTTAATATGGTTCAGTTGTATTGGTGTTATGCTTTGCTGCTCCTACCATAGAGCATCCACCATCATCTTCTTTAAGAAGCATCGTGAGTTGGGTTTGTGCGTATGAAGGAGCGTTGTGCTCAGAGCTCGTGACAAGGGAAAAAAAAGCTGAGAAAAATCAGCTGTCAGATGCAGAGACATACTGCAACATTTGTTACAAAAGTTGTGTTTGTATACCTCGGCGGGAGGAAAGTCGGAAGATCACATTAAGGGGGTAGAGAGAGAGAGAGAGAGCGCGCGCTTTCAGCGATTCAAAGATTTTGGTTCAAAACGTTCTCTTTCAATCTTTCAATGGGTTCTTGTCCTCTTCTCGCTCTGTCTCCTTTCTCGATTCCTGTTTTCGTGTAGGGAGCTGGTCTGACTTTTATCTTCCTTCTTTTTGTCACGGAAACCACCTATTCGGCAAATTCCTTTTTCTGTCTTGACCTCTTTTTCCTACCACAGACTCTTTTCCAAGATGCAAAATTGCCTGGCTGTACGCACATATACAACACACACACGCGCGCGCGCGCCTCTACACAGACGTAGGATTACAACATGGAGGAAGTTAGAATGTTGAAAGCCGGAGGATTTCCTTTTTAAAATAAGATTGGAACACACAGAAAGAGGCATATCACTTTTTAAATTAAACTGTTTATGTAGCTTCGCAAAATTTGAAAGAAAGCAATGTACTTTATACAATGTACAATGTACTCTTAATAATACATACTATACTAAGGGTTTGCTACGCATCTGAAAAACCTAGAAATGTCAAGGAATTTGGCTTGCCATGGAAAAGTCAGGGAAATGCCAGGGAATTTTGCAGATAGGCTGGAATTTAAGCGTATTTTTGAGTCTGGAAGAGAACAAGTTGCAAAATGAACAATAATCCAATATGCTGACCAAGGCAGAATGTATGTTATTTTAAAAACATAAACTAAACGTTAAGTTTTAACCTTCTAGCAAGGTCTTCTTCAGACTCTGTACCAAATACAAATGAAAAATAAATTAGCGAAGAATGCGAACAAGAAAAAGGAAAACAGAGAAGAGGATGGGATTATCTACGAAGTGAAATGTAAAGAATGTCAGAGTTTGTACATAGGACAAACAAAAAAGAGACTTAAAGACAGGTTGAAAGAACATGGGGATGATATATGACTTAAGAGAAAGAAAAATGAGATATTTAAGCACACGAGAGAAACAGGACATGACAGAGTGGGATGAGGCTAAGCAGATAGGAAGGGTTAGAAAATGGAAGGAGGCCAAGAAGAAAGGGAAGAAGACACAATGAACTGGAATGGGGAACTGAAGATAAACAAAGAATGGAAGAAGGTGTCAGTGAGAGTGAAAAGGACAACTGTGAAGGAGGAGAAAAGAAGGAAAAGAATGAAGAAAGAAAGAATAAGGAAAAAAGAACTTGAGATAAGGAGTCCAGCTACGTTCCAGATGAGACGTGTTATCTAAATTGCCTGTCAGGTGAAACAACAGTTTGACAGGAGAAGGCCACCTGCTGGAACACCTGGAAAGGAATGTTCCAGATAAACAACTTTCTAATATTGTTGTGTCTGGAGGGGAGTGATTTTTGTGTATATATATATGTTCCTGTTGTGTAGCTTTGTGTATGGTACAGAGTCTGAAGAAGACCTTGCTAGAATGTTGAAACGTAATGTTTAGTTTATGTATAAAATAAAATAAATTCTGCCTTGGTCAGCATATTCGATTTATGTTTATCATGGAAACAAGCCTTAATGGTATTATCAAAATGAACAAGTTAGTCATTTCCACTTCCGTAGTCAGTTCTTGTGATTAGACTTCCCAAAATGATTCAATTCAGAAACTTGTTTCTCTCATCCTTAAGATCCTCAGTCTGGTACAAAATTACAGTTCCTTAAATTTCGGATCTACATTCGTTTAATCTTGGGTCTTGGGACGTTACGACCAAATCGTTCCAAAACTCTTTATGTTTATAAGCACATAGGCTGTAGAGAATGTTTTGTTGCATAGGATATCTGGAAGTGAAACATTTTGAATGGTTCATGAAGATTTTGTCTCATACGATGTTTCTAGCTCGCAGAGATGCATTATTGCGAGAAATTTGTAATTTTATGCGGTATCAGTTACATCATCATGATTGTTATTCTAATATGCATGTGTTTTATGCGTGCAAGACGAAATTTACTTTTGGAAAAGTGATATTTTTTTGGGTATGAGAAATTAAACGTACGCTGGTCGCACATCAGGGCTAAATATTTTGTATATTTAGTTTATCTTTCAATTGAAAAACACAAGGTTCAAAATCAAGAATCATGATGATAATCAACACGTCTGGAAAAAAAATATTTTTGAACTGGGAAACCTGGAAATATCAGGGAATTTCATAATCAAAATATCAAAGCAACCGTGTTGACTTCATAGATAGGCTTGCTAAAACAGAATCCATTTTCCCTTCAATTTTCTACATGAAACTGAATTTCTTCAGAAATCTATATGGAAACTGTATCAATATATTGCAGAATAGAAGTCCACAAAGAAGCATATCCATTCTGTAACTTTTCATAATATTTTTCGTCTTCAAATATCTTTGACGTCGTTGTAAAATTGGAAACTTAAGGACAATAAACTCAAAAGAATATCGACTACAAGCGGTAGATGCAGAGGTCACACTGCAAGAAGAACATTAGTGAACCAGCAAACAACAATGAAGCCAGTGAAACGACACCTCACAACAACACCCACCAAATAATCAGTCAGTAAGTATATCTAAATTCTTAGCTACGTCAGCGAACAGATCCTCCGAATGTACGACATCAATATGTTTACTATCCTGCTACACTACAACTGGACTGGCCTCGGCCCTCCAAGACCATTCAAATGCCATGACTCCTTTCGTATTTCTGAAAGGAAACCCTAATCGGTAACGTTTCCAGCGTCATTAAAAAATTATATTGTTTATATTATATGTTTTCCACCCTGGCATATTACATTTTTATTAACCCTATAACATCGGTACATACGTGTATATATATTTATTTGATGACATTCTATATCTATTCTTATCGTGGACAATTTGTTACATTTATTCATAGAGAAAATGTAATCTAACCAATAATTGAGAATGTGAGGATTCACCAGCAATTAGGTTCACGAAGTCTGTGACAACAGAGTACCTGGTGATACGAAATTCGCAAAGGAATATGATGGTAGGGGAAGAATGTATTTTTGTTATTTAAAGTCGCTTTTCTGCCACTTTTCACTAATCCCGATGATGAAATTGATTAAGGAACAACTACAAAGAACACCCATGGCCAGCCCGGGAATAGAAGGTTGGCAACGCAATATAGACCATCGTTGGATTGACAGAATAATGCAGATTTGCTCAATGCTGTGGTCAGTAGTTGATGTAAATGGGTGTCCTGCTCAGATGCGCAACCACGAATTCTGTCGAGACAGGGGAAGTACCAAGACGATGAACGAGCCAAATAATAATAATGGGATTATTATTATTACTATTGGCATTTTACCCTGGAATTTTTTCAACACGTTCAATTTTGCATTAGCTAATAATAATAATGGAGAACAAGGATACAAACTGTATTTTTGAAAGACAAAAATGACGAATACAATTCGTTTTGTGCATATAACATGTGTAACTTTCATATAGAACATATGTTCTACACATATGCAATATGGAGCGACGTAAAATAATAAAATACATATGCAACATGTTAACACTATATTGTGCACGTACTCAATG
Organism: Lepisma saccharinum; assembly: GCF_977018435.1. Taxonomy (NCBI): domain Eukaryota; kingdom Metazoa; phylum Arthropoda; class Insecta; order Zygentoma; family Lepismatidae; genus Lepisma; species Lepisma saccharinum. The sequence goes on along the minus strand of NC_139229.1, from coordinate 205,291,572 downwards.
TTTCATTAATACATATATACTCGTACATTATTTAAATACGTTATATAATCAATTCATCCTCATACCAGCAAACTAACAGCAAAAATTATATAAATTGTCTCTCACATGTGTGTGCTGCTTCTCCTTGAAACAATTGTTCATATATATATATATATATATATATATATTACTGTATGTAAAAATGGATGTATGTGTGTATATATATGTTTGTTCCGGCATAACTCTCGAACGCCTGGAGCAATTTCAACCAAACACATACGACTTACAATCTGGAAATAAATACTGTGGGAGTAAGACACCCCTGGCACCCCTAGGGGTGGGGGTGGGAAGGGGGTGACATGTAAAAATAATCGAAAACGACCTATATTTGTGTTGAATCTATAGCTTTTGGGGTCGCTAAGATGAATAGTGACACACCAATGCAGTTCAAATTATTTATTCTTGCTCCTGGAGGTGAAACTAAAAAAAATGTGTTTTATAATCAAGTTTGGAGTTAAATTAATATTATAGTGAATTTGCAAAATATTTTACTTTATAATTTGTATACTGTACTTGTACTTTTACATACCTGTAAATAAAATTAGTTACATTTTACACCATACTTAGAATTCATTATTTTCCTGTCAAATAGAAGATTGGGATAAACACATCCCGGGCAACGCCAGGTAATCAGCTAATTTAAAATAAAACTGTTTAGCAGCAACAGTCTGAAGTACATACTTGGTCAAACTTCTCTCTCTCTGGTAATTTACAATGCATTACAGAAAACAATTATCTTGCGAGTGAAGTGAGCAAGAAAATTATTAGATCCAATTTTTGCAAACTGAAACCAATATTGATTTAATAGGCCGCAAATAATTTCACGGGGCGCCATGATATTCTCTCTTTTACAATTTTCTTCATTTAGATCGTTCGACGAATCCTGCCCCCTAGCTACGGCTCTGAACTTGATGAGATTATATTGCAATGCCCTCCCGTGCCGCCCTGTGGTTGCGCCACTGGCCCTGCTCCTCCTTCGTGCTAAATACTTCTTCGACGATATTTGAACTTCTCAATCCATTCGAACACACTTCTCCTTGGTATAGCACTACTGCAACAGAAAACTACACACATGTGCGAATAATTAGTGAATGGCCCTGGTATTTTGGGCAACAATCAAAATATTCTAAATTCTTTCGTCTATCTTAGCGGTGAGAAGGCCATTATCTTGTCAAATGCATCTGGCAAAGAGAAAGCAATTCCCAGAAAGTCGTAAACGATCGTCATACGAGAGTTGTCAAGAAGTTCCCGATGGGTGTTAGAGGAAAGTGTTTTATTGGATGAAAGTTTGTGAAGACGTTGTCTGCTTCCACTCTTCTCATACCGAAGGGGGTTGGGATAACGCGACGAATGTAACGCAACCATAATTTCTTGGAACCGAGGATCTTGGTGTACGAATATCAGTGCTACGTAGAATTAGGGTATTTGGCTTTCCAATTTAAAATACTTTCAGCAACGGTATGAAAAGAAAATAACTTATTACTACACTTAAAAGTTGTATCCAGGTCAAATTAACGAGGTTAAACACAGAAATTCTCAGAATCATCTTTAGTGGGATACATTCCGTTTAAAGCCGTTTAGAGTTTGGTATGTATACTATTAGGGTAAATCAAAAAGTAAGGGCAATTTTCACATAACATCTTTATTTCCACATAAGAAGAAGAACTACACATGTCACTTTTGCACATATGCACCCTGCACGGCAATGTACGTTTGGTATCGTGCAATCAGCTTCCTTATCCCGTCCGCGAAGAGGAGGTACAAGTGGTTCGGATCCCACTTTAAACTGTAGGTCCAGTCCCGATTAGCCTTACTGTGCATAAAGAGGACTTAAAACACCAAATCAACCAACCGTCCGCGAAGAAGGTTCTTGGTTGGTCACGAAGCCACGTCTGCACCGTCTGCTGGACCTCGTCATCTGACCTTAACCGACGACCACGCAGCTTCAAAGCGGTCCACCCACTCATAACCTTTCGTTGAGTCATGGTGCTTGCTCCATACTGCGCTAACAGCAGGGTTTGACTCCCTTCGACCACAGAAAGCACACTGCGACGCTCTGTTCCTCGATGGTGCATTCGTGGAGTGCGTACATACGTGTGACCTTTTTGCTCCGCAACACTCGTCTGAATGGGGCAGTGATGGATGGATACTCCTACTTCCACGTCACTCCAAGTATACATGTGGTGACGTCAGACACACCCAGTCTTCGTTTATTCTTGCGAAAACACAAAATAGCCTTTAGTTTTTTATTTACCTAGTACTTTCACATACCAAACCCTTTCGTTCTTGTTCAATTAGGTTGAAAAGCTACTACAAACTGCCCGCCCCTTGAGCACATCACTGTACGTGGAGAATTAATGCAAAGTTTGTCAAAGCTTGTTTAAAGCCTACATTAGCCTCATATAGGCTAATCGGAAGTGGGCTTACAGTTTAAAGTGAGATTAGAACCACTTCGATCAAAAATCGAAACTGAAGCACCTTGATTATTGGCAAGATGAGGAATTTGAAAAGAAGAATATGGATATCAGCAATGCCGGTACGGAACAAATAATAGACCATATTTAGGAAGGAAAATATGACAGATTCTGTAGCAGAGTGGCTAGCGCTGTGCCCAAACTACGGCCTGTGTTCCACATCCGGCTCGCCAATGTGTTTTAAGTGGCCGTTCTGGTACCTCGTTATGTAATTCTAAACTATTATCTGCACTGGAAGTAAAGTGCAATACGGTTCGCGACCAACCGTTTGGAAGATATGGTGTCTTGGTTTGAAGCCTGTGCAAGATAATTATGTGCCATCTAGTTTGCTATATGACCTAGTTCATAATTAATCATCGTCACGATTACTTAGAGAAGCAGAAAAGCGGCGTAAAATACGCAAAAATTAAAGGAAAACAAAATATATTACGTGGCTTCAAGTTGCCTCCCTCACTGCACGCCGAAAGGCGTTTGATTACAATCTCTTCACTGCTTAAGCCCTTCTTAATACTCGTTGGATTAGCTATAAACAGACGGATATGGAGCACAGATTAACATTGATATTCCCGAAAGGGAAGCGCCAAATCAAAGCGGAAAGTCAGATATTTCCTGAAATAAGTTCACTTGAAGGCTTTCCAAATAATGTCACGAGAAGATGAATGATCGAAACTGCCACGTGCCATACTCCAGCATCCGTCTACCGTAATTCCATTAATTTTCGGCCAGGGAAGGGGGAGGGGGGAAGGCTGTACTCGCTCGAAAACCTGTACGGAATCTCCAATTGCGTGACACGCGCAGATTGCAAGGTGGGTGCACTGGGGATGCGGGAAGGGGAAAAGACATGACGTTGTCACATAAAAGCTTGCAGAAGGCAGCGAGGTTAAGCAAACTACAAATCCACCACCATACGTGTTCTTCACGCTAATAGGTTCCTCGCCACAGCAGTTTGTCTGTTCAAGCATGCAGGGTAACAAGCTGGCACGTGATGTGCGTTTGCGATTGGAAACCCTACCGTTGTCTCTCCACTGACGTTTTTGAAACTTCCGGAAACATATTTCGAAAATGTCGCTAGTGGAAGGGTGATTCCAAAGATGTACGTAACGGTGGCGGTTTTGTTTGAATCGACACTATACGATACATCAATTTGTAGTCATGTTACTGCGGTTAGTGTTGCCCACGAGACGAGACTTTGGCCTGTCTTGTCCCGTCTCGACCCGTGGGCAACACTAACTGCGGTAAAAGACAGGTGGGCAGGCCATATGGCACGAATGGGTGAGGAAAGAAGAGTTTACAGGATTCTTGTTGGGAAACCTTATGGTAAGAGACCTGTAGGAAGGCCAAGACGACGATGAAGGGATAACGTTGATTTGATTTATTTTACTTCGCCTTTGTGCCACTTTTGGCTAAATTGCGAAGATGGAATGAGTGATGATATGATGAAATTGATGAAGGGGCATTCACAAATAACGCCCATGCCTAGGCCGGGATTCGAACCCGGCACCCGTAGCGTCGTAGCGCGCTATGCTAACACCTCCACCACGGAGACCGGCTAAGTTAAGGATACTACTTTGCAATCGCCAAGTGTGCTTCTATGTAACGGTTTAGCCATTTTGATTCTGTTCAAAGTTACACATAAAGTTCCCAATAGCATCATCTGGTTGAGTTTTTTTAAGCCCACTTCAAGCACAGGAAGGCTAATCGGGACTGGACCTACAGTTTAAAGAGGTATCCGAACCACTATTTGCATCCACCGTGTATCAATCCCCGGACCCCTTGATAGTTCTCAATAGCAACTGATCATAAAATGCTACTGGTGTGTTTTTCATACAAAACGCTATGTGCAAATAAACCTCGTATCGTCGTTTATCGACCCTTTGGAGTTTGAGCGATGCGAAGCGGCAGACGAGGGGAGAGTGCAAGTTCGCACCGACGAAAGAAGGGAAGATACCTAATTCTTCGCTTATGAAGTGTGATCGCTCATTGCGAGTGACGGAAATGAAATTCTTATAGTACTATACTGCTTTGCAGTCACCATTTCTTTAGGTGTTACTTTTTACGCATTAAAACTTTCCTTTTTACCACAAACAAAAATGCACTATTAGAATGTCAAACCATATCAATTATGTTCTTAGAAAGTCAATCTCCTCTGGAAAATATGCATTCTTGTAATTACTGAAGGATCTGCAAAGCCAAGTGTGAAGAAATAGGTTGCATTTGATGAATATTACCTTTTCAGTTCGTACGAGAGCTTTCAGAACGACGCGACAGGCATAGCTTAGAAACGAACTCATTAACAAATGCAACGTTTCGAAGCAAAGCGACACTACAAGCTGCACATGCCGCTTGTCACTCGAACTGGGCCGTTTTCTCAATACCATGCATAGAGTAGCCTTGGTCTGTCTGGGTAAGAAACGCGTAAACATACGCAAAAATACGTAAAAACGTAATGTACGTAAAAAACTACAATAAAACATAAAACAATAAAAGAAAACATAGATTTATACGATGGCTATTGTTATGTATGGTAGTTGGCAGTAGCAGAAAACAAACAAAGGTTTTAAAAAAAATTCCTTCCGAATTTGTATGTGCTCCTGCATTGGAATTTTACAAACTGCCATATTCATATTCACATCATAATTAGCCTATGCAAGTGTACAATACAGGGCTCCCCCTATGGCGCAGTGATAACATTGTAGCCTTGCAATCTAGGTATCCCTGGTTAGATTCCCGGTGGAGGCACATAGTGGTTCTGATCCCACTTTAAGCTGTAGGTCCAGTCCCGATTAGCCTTAATGTGCATAAAGTGGACTTAAAACACAAAATCAATCAATCAATAAGTATAGTGGTTTTCATATTACTAATTTAAAAAATATAGTTTTTTACATCTGCGTAAAAATCTGGTTTTCTACGCAAAGCAAATTACGCGTAAATTATATAAAAAACGTAACGGGTAAATTACCTTGCCAACCCTGATCCCGACAGAGAGAGCAAGTTGTTGCTTTCAAAACATACGTGCAACTTACATTTTGTCTTACTCGCGAGACCTTCACAAAACACACGGAAAGTGAACAGAGTGCAGAGGTTAAAAAATTGCTCCGCTTTCTTCAGCGACACCACGCCAATTGAAGCGAACTGAAGTTTTCGCCTCCAGCATCGTCACTTCTCCAAAGGAAGAATTTCCGCCTAAGTGGGCGAGCTTGCACTTGATTGCATGTATTTTCCTCAATACTTTTCACAGAGTCGGGTCGTTCGCCCCAATGCGCTTCCAGCTTTATTGTTGACTCGCTCTGGAAGGAAACTCCTCGACTATATGCACGTATGAGCATACCTCCTGCATCAGTGCATCCGTAGTAACCAAGAACAAGGGTGCCCTTAATGACTGCTTAGTCATCCCCTTCCACTGGAAACCTAATGGCTCTCACAAATGTATCCAGCAATAAAGGACTGGACGAACGGACACTTTCCTCAACCTCCAGGACTCGCCACCGCGGTTACCGACCGGCTGACAGTTTCGGAACTGCTCTTTAAAGCCGCGGAGAATTCTGCGGTTTACGGACTCTTGACTAGGTGAAACTCCGCTGGACGATCCCCATAACGAGGGTGTGACTACCTGGAGAGTCTAACATGAATTAATCTGCTAAGTAAGATAGAGACAAATTTCTATCTCGTTTTGGTCTAGCTCGAGAACAAGGTCTTAATTTAATCTAAACAACTCAGTTATAATAAATGATTGCGACTAATGTATTGAACAGAAAAGTGTCCCTCTGAGCAATTTGAAGGGGGTATTATATAACTCCAAAAACGTGACCAAATTTCCATTGCCAAGTCCAAACTTAATACCCATTTAATCTACCTAGAGTTTCTTGTAAACACCTTAATTAATACATGCAAGGAAATTATCACTATGTCATGAAAACTGAAATGGAAACAGCCTGCTGAAATGTGATGCTCTTGTCTCATCTCGGTGACATTGGTCAGTTTCAGAATGGTGTCATTCTTTAATCCTCCAAGCTGCATACCTTTCGGCAGGGAAATCTTTGATGACTTGGACCACTAATGGACACGAATGATTTTTCAATTGTGTTTCCTACATGGTTAAGAAATAGTATACTATAAGGTTGCAATCCCATTTTCTTTGAGGGGGATAAAACATAACTAGCAGGGATACAAATAGTTTTCTATTACCAGGGACAAAACTATTTTTCATGGGGAATTCCACATCATCTCCCTTCCCCACGTTAATTCGCAAGACGTGATGGCAATAATAACGGGAAGATCAATATGTGTTACTATACACCCATTTCGATCTTCAGCCGAGAGATCTGGAGAAGCGTGGTCGGCGACGCTGACGGAGATGCTGAAATTTGCGGCCTGTAATTCCCGCTTATTTTTATGAACATATGCAGACATTTATATAAGTATTGCAAAACGAGCACTAACCTGTGTTATAATTCATTATCTGTAGTTCATAAAAAAATACGCATTAGAAACGATGTTAAGAGCCACAGATAATGAAACATTTTAATCATAGTTTTGACCAGTAACGTCCTCCTTAAGTTTACATGCTTGAAAGAGTTTTGTGTCGATTGGGATCGTTTGGAGGTTTCGAATGTGCAACACTGTATCAAGATTACGCTGCAGACGAAACTGTTAACAGTCAATGGTTTTCGTGAGCTTCCTTGCAATCCGAAATCTCCGAGCTCGAGTTTTTTGTTCCTTCGCGACTAGATGAAGACAGAGCTGTGAATATAGTGGCGAGCAGATGTAAACCAAGAGCGTGTTAATTTCGTACTGTGCGCAAGAGTGTTATTCTTTGTTACTTGCCGTTACTTGTTTATGTTATTGCAGTGTGAATGTGTGTTGTGTCAGTGAGACGATTGGAATGCCAGCCGCAAGGTTCACGTTACGAGGGTGGGGGGGGGGGGGGCTGATAAGTTCTCGGCCCGACCCAGAAGGACTTAAGCTACAGGCACGAACGTTTCAGGCTATTCAACGTATTCTCCCCGAAGGTCTACACACTTGGCAATTTGTTGCTCCAACTTCTCTAACCCCTCCGAAAAAAGAAAGATTTCTCCTGGTCTGCAAAAAACCGTTCGGCAGCTGATATAACCTCGTTATCACTTCTAAATTTCTGTCCTTTCAGAACTTTTTTCAGTCTAGGGAAGAGATAATAATCAGAGGGCGCAAGGTCTGGAGAGTAAGGTGGGTGGTCAATGCACTGAAACCTTAGGTCATTCAGAACATCCATTGTTCTTCCAGATCCTTGTGAACGGGATCATTGTCCTGCAAAAACAACACACTTCTTCTTAATTTTCCCCGGCGCTTTTCTTTAGTAGCGTCCTTTAACTTAGTCAGAAGGCTGCAGTAGGCCTAATACTCTGATGTTATGTATGGTTTGTCCCTTTGGAAGGTAGTCTGATAACAAAACACCATCCTTATTCCAGAATATTGAGGCAAGCAGATCTGCGGACCTCTGTGCTTTGAATTTCTTTGGCCTGGGAGATCCTCAGTGTCGCCACTCGCATGATTCCTGTTTGGTCTTAGGATCAAAGTAGTGGAAGCAACTTTAATTCTGGGTAACAAGCCGATTCAAATAATCGTCCTTAGATACCGCAAAATCACCTGAGAAGATGCCACACGTTTGCGTTTCTCATCGGCGTTCAAACGTTTAAGCACCCATTTCGCGGAAAGCTTGTGCTTGATCATGGATTATTGACCAGACACGTTCTTTGGATATGTGCAAGGTCTCAGCTATCGCTTGAAGACAAATTCGTCTGTTACTCAAAATCAGGTCATGAACTTCATCCACTTTTTCCAGAGTTGCACTGGCACTGACACTGACACTGGCATCTTCTGTGGAAAAATCACCACGCGTAAAGTTTGAGCACCATTTCTTCACAGTAGAGTGTGAAGGGCAATGTACACCCAATGTGTCTAGCATGCAACCATGGATTTCCTTCGGCGACTTCTGTTACAGGAAGAACACCTTCATGACACCTCGCAACTCCTCCTAGGTAAATTCCATATTTGGCTGCACCATGATTCAATCAATAGCCTGTAAAGGAAAAACCGTTAGTGATACGATCATCCCAGCTGGCAGTTAAACTTCCAAAAGATCAATGGTTCAAATGCAATTCATGATTTCAGGATGACATGTGCGGAAGGGGGTCAGGCCGAGAACTTATCAGCCCCCCCTCGGAGAAGAAAGAATTTTTAACTATGACACTTACTTGAAAACAGACTCGTGTCGAGACGTGTGTAGGCAATTTGTACAGAAATTCCCACGCGTTTCACCTCCACACAGAGATACGGTTAGACATCTTGTCCTTAAATTACGCGAAACTGGATCGTTAAATTGTAAATCACCTAAGCAAAAACGACGGATTCTAACCGAAGCAAAACTCGATGAAATTGGTGCAGCGTTAGAACGTTCTCCAAACAAACCTCTACGCCGTCTTTCACAGGTGATGGGCGTGTCAAAATCATCAGCACATACAGCCACTAAGCTACTAAAATTAAAACCGTACAGAGTTTCTATAGTGCAAGAATTACGGCTCCCTGACAACGTAAGTAGAGTAAATTTCTGTAATTGGGTTTTGCAGAATATTGTAGATGGTATTGTTGATCCACAGTTAATATTTTTTTCGGATGAGGCATGGTTTCACTTGCGTGGTCATGTTTGTTCACAGAACAATAGATACTGGAGCACTGAAAATCCCCCAATAATACACGAAGTTCCGTTACATGATGCAAAAATTGGTGTGTGGTGTGCTGTAAGTGCAAAAAGAATAATAGGGCCTATATTTTTTTGAAGACACAATAAATTCAGTGACGTACCGCACACAAATACTCGCGCCGTTTTTTCAGTTGTTATAATGAGACACAATATGGGTATTTTCAACAAGATTCGGCCACAGCCCATACCGCCGCTGATTCTTTGGACGCTATAAGAGAGGTGTTTGATGACAGAATAATTTCTAGAGGTTTATGGCCTTCACGTTCGCCAGATCTTACCGTATGTGACTATTATTTGTGGGGGAACCTTAAAAAATAGAGTCTACCGAAATAACCCTCATAGCATCGACGAACTAAAAGACAATATAAGGGCAGAACTTGGAAGAATTATGGAAGAAGAACTCCGTAAGCGCCGCCCGCCAGGCTTCTCCCTATCTCTCGGCTGAAGATCGAAATGAACGCACGGTATAACTCATGTGCACCATGTTGTCATTTGTAGGTATTATACTTTACTTAGTATGAGGTATAGATTTTTCTATAAGCTCATCAAGCTACATTAATACCCATGTCAGGACTCGAACCAGGAATAGTGCCTCCCCGATGGGATGGTGTAATGGTAACGTCTTCGCCTTGTAATCAAGTGATCCCGGGTTCGATACCCAGTGGAGGAACATAGTGGTTCGGATCCCACTTTAAACTGTAGGTCCAGTCCCGATTGGCTTTACTGTGCATAACGCGAACTTAAAACAACAAATCAATCAATCGAACCAGGAATATTAAGTGGCTAAATCGTGATTCGACCGCCTAACTTCGATGGACATACAGTATTGATTGATTGATTGTTTACTTCGCGATTTATGTTTCTTGGCTAATTTGCGAAGATGGGGATGAGTTATAAAATAATGACGTTGATGAATGGGCATTCACAAACAACCAAGCCCGAGCGGGATTCGAACCTGGGACCGTTGGCGTCGCAGCGCGATGTGCTAACCACTCGGCCACAGGGTCCAGCCCGGACATACAGTAGTCTGTCAAAGTTTCTATTAATTCCACTTCACGCTCGATCGGACTGGACCTACAGTTTACAGAGGGATGCGAATTATGTGAAATGTACCTCCACCGAGGTTGTAATCCTGGACCCCTTGGTTACCTGGCGACATTGTTACCACCCCATCCTATACAACTATGGAACACAACAGAAAGTATATGTTATGGTCAATTTGTGTAAACCAGTAAAGAAGTAAACTTATTTTTTTCATTTGTTATGCAGTCAAGGGTATTTTAGTTTTATTAAAATTAACTTCTTTTTGTAAATTCCTAAAATATCCCAGATTTTCAAGTCTACTTATGCACAGATAGCCTTATTAGTGGAGCCATGATAGTGCCATTTTGTACTGGTCTGGGCTGGAAGCAGCATCATTAAATGCACGGCCATGAAATTAGGTTGGTGGAGGAAGTTTGCGTTGTAGCTACATCGGAGCACAGCCCCGTTGTTGGGAGATTTAAGAGAATTAAAGATCTCGTTGTAGAGTTGTATAGTTGGTCTTCGTAATCCATGTGATGCAACTGACAATATTTGCTCGAAAGGTTAGTGATGACACAAAAGTGACCCAGAGAGAGGTCGGTCTGACGCTCGAACTATAGGGCAAAAGGCTTAACCTTCCACGGCTCCCGCCAAAACCTTCTCTGTCGTCTGCTGGACGTTGTTGTCACTGATTTCGGCGCAAGCGAGCAAACGTGGCGACAGGCCGGGCTGCGAGCAGTCATTTGGGGATGCAAGCACAAATGTCTCCACCACCAACACATTCACGTCCTTGACAACGTGACAACAAAGGACACGTGAAGAAAGCGGCGACCCCTGGTAGGCGGTGGACAAAGCACGTGTTGTCTCCAAGGCTTCTGCCAATGGTTGCAAACACTCACGTGACGCCCGGGAAAGGAATCTACGGTTTCGCCCGAACTGTGCCAGGTTAAACCTTCTGCAGTATATACCGCGTTTGGTAGAACCTGTCCCGCTTCCCGCGCTAGGGAGCGCTCAACAGTTTCGGTGTCAATGAGAAACGAGGAAAAAATCGTCTGCTGGGCAGCGAGGAGCGAATGAAAGCCAGAAGAGAGGCGTTTACGTAGACGCTGTTGCGACGTTGCGTATTTTAATTGGCTGCCTGGCTTTGACTTTCCCCAGCACGGAAACTGTTGAGCGCTCCCTAGCGCGGGAAGCGGGACAGGTTCTACCAAACGCGGTATAGGCAAAGGAGCCTGGTTGTCACACAGTGCGCGGGAACCAGCGACTTTGTCCCGCTCACAATTTGCTTTTCCCATATGTGGTGTGGCACCGGCGCAATTCTGCTCAGCCACCTATTTTCATGGCCGTGCGTTTAGTTTCGTCTAATCATCATTCATCGTCATCAACGCTATTACCCAAGAAGATGCAAGAAAATGGAAAAATACCAGAAAGAATCCATCTTTGGACAAGAATTTTATGTACATTGTAGTTTTAAAACATTATCGGATGTGTTATGTTAATTTCTAGGCTGCATGCTATTTTATCCGTAACTATTAAGTATTGAAAAAATTCCGAAGAAATCGCCAACACCCATATCGGAATTCAAGTGTGGTAACTCTGCTACCTCGATGGTAACAAAAAAAAAGAACAGGCTGCAATGTGTTCAAAGTAACATCATGAAATCACATTTTCACGGCACTAAGAGCCTGAAAATCCTCTTCTATAAACGACATCAAAACATCTATTTCCATCTTCAGACTTATCTTCAGTTATTTTAAAGTCAGAACCATAATCATCGTTGTGCGATGTTGGAAAGAACAAACACAAAGTTTGTGTTTCTGTAAACTTCCTGAACCTTGACGCCAACCGCAAAAGGGGAAGCTAATCTCACAAGGATGTGACGTCACTCTTCCTTGTCCGCATTATGTTCTCTAGATAAGATTTCGAGAGCAAAGGAAATAACTCCAACGACTGCAACCCAACTGCATTGGGTATGAAGTAATGTTGGGAGATAACCGAGAATTTCTCCCTTTCGCAAGTGGAGCCTACTATTCTTGTCAACAAAGTAAATATTCACCCCTGGCACGGACTGTGACTGAGCCTACAGTTTAAAGAGGGACCCGAACTGTTAAGTCCCTTCGCAGGGTTACGAATCCGGCAGCCGTGAGATAAAGAGTAACGCAGTAATACATTTAACGCAAAAACGAGGCATTTATAGTAGCATGTATTGAAAACTTGCTAACCGAGCATGTTCTGTTCTCACGACCTTGACACTGACGGTCCCAGGTTGGAGTCCAGGCGAATGAACATTAGTTTTCGAGTGTCCCTTCGTCAACGCTTTCTAATCAACATTCATCCTCGTCATCGTGATTAGCGAAAAGTGGTTGCGAGGGAAATAAAGTGCAAATACAAATATAAGATATATTTGGGAGTTTAATATATAGTATATACTAGCATTTAACATTTTAGAAAGGCCAAAATGATGTACGAGCAAAACAAATCTGGCCATTATTTGCACACTTTCACGGCGTAACAAATCCTTCTTGAGGCACTAGTCTCATACACCAGTGTTACTAAACTCTATCTGGTGGAATGTTTTGCTCAGGGACATCATATTTTTTAGTCTTGGCCACAGTTCCACTTTAGATGAGAGTCGAACACGAACTGATACGAAACTAGTCGAAGAGAAACGATTTGTAAAATCGCACATTTCTTTGGTTCACCCTGTATGTTTCGTTTGTAAATTTTGTTTGACGTCTATTCTGCTGATCGTCAACACAGATTAACGTTGAATTATTGAGATCAATCATTTATGGCATGTTAGAGATATCTGTTGCTAAACCAATGTGGATCAACAATGCATCTCGTTCACAAACAGCAGATGGAAAGATGCTGGCGATGAGTTTTTGTAAACACAAGGAACCATCGACGGAAATGTAATTATTTCCATCACCGCCTGTGGTATTTTCTGTCTTCAACAGAAACAGGATGTAAATTGATATCTATGAACTCATTGCTATGAATATTTTCCTAATCGTATTAAGTACAGAAACAGGCTTTCGTTATTTGTTACACATTCAGTGCAATTACATACATTGTACCATAAATCGTATTGTGGAACACATTTTGAAACAAATAACGCTGCGTCCTTTGTGAAATAATTGGTAACGATCCCACAAAGCGCAACGATAATTCCCTCTACTTCGTCAGATCGTAAAAATAAAATTATCCCTGTTTTTACAGAAACAAATTCTGCTGTATACTAATCGCTGAAAGCGGAAACAATTACGCTTATGGAATGATCCTCTCTGTTCGTCTGCCAGTGTCAAATACTTGTTTTTCAGATTTTATAGGTTCGTAGACCTGGCAAATAAATGTTCAGTCCAACATAAATTAGCTCAATAGACTCACCTTTCTCATCATATGTTTCAACTGTCGATATAAACTGACCTTCCGATATCCAAGCTGCAATCAAATACCTAGAAAATGCTAGTTAAACACGACCTTCGGAATTTTGCTTGACCCTTTCGCTTGCCTATGGCAGTTATAATCTTTCAAACTGAACCATCTGTAAATACAGTGTAGAAGGTGATAGAACTGTGAATCATGAATGTGATGCTACAGACATGCACACACACATATTTTCGATTTGCCGGCCGATTTGCCTGTGCGAACTCAATTGACGGTTCGATTATTCAGAAACTGTTAGCTATAGAAAGATACAATTTGTGCACTGAATGACCCGCCCTACGACATAAAAAAAATCTCGAACGGTACGTCCACTTATATGTGGATATATCTGAGACAATGAAAGTTTCAAATATGAAATATGGGGAACCGTAAGACCTGTAAATGATAAAATCCCTGTATTATAAATATTCTTGACTGACCGTATATTTGCATGTTTGAAAAAATACTGTATTGGCTGGTTACTCAAAAATGTTTGCAGATGCAAAACAATGTTCCGACAGCCTATTTTGGCTAATCGCGACGATGAGGATGGCTGATGATAGGATGAATGGACACTTACAAAGAGCAACAATGTCCGGGCCAGATTTCGAATCCGGGACCCCTGGGGTTGAAGATGCAACCTAAGTAGGCTAGTAGGACTAGTTCTAAGAGAAATAAAGAATACTGGGGAAGGCCAGATAACTATCAACCCCTTCAGATTTTACGTAAATCTCCAGTTTCAGAGACAAATATACTATGTCGATAATTATGGGAATATGAAATTAAATATGTATATGTATTCAGGGAAAGACTACACTAAGTTAACGGAGACATGTTTGGCATCAAGTGGCCGGATATACTCAATGACATATATATGGTTTCTGAAATGCTGGGATAGCATCTTTGACGAAGACCGTAGATGCTTCTTCCAATTCTTCAGGTCTCTCGAGCCATATCTTGCTCACCTTCATCGTCGTGGTTAGCCTATTATGCTAAGGAAGATACGTTAAATTATACGCTCACGTACAAGAGTTTGTGGGACCTTTTACTTATGACCCAGTGTCACATAATTGGAAAATTCTTTTTCGGCTTTCTGAATATGACTATCAGGTTTCATAATCGCAAAGCAATTTAGAAGGAACCGAGGAAGGCATAAATAAAAACGTTTTAAAGTCTTAAACTGTAGCACCTCCATGTCCAAATGAGGAATTGATTTAAGAAGATACGCGCGAGTGCTTAGACGTAAGAGGTTGCACCATCGTGGCAAGAATGACAGCCATGTAACTAGACTTAACATTTAATTGCATTTTACACGTTGTAGCTGCGATGTTTCGTTAAACGCCGTGACGAGTGAAAACACTCAGATCCTTTTTCTCCTGAGACAGCTCGAAACGAGATGGAGAGAATTCAAATTATAATTTGGCATTTTCTTCTCAGAGAAGGAACTGTTTCCTTATTTTCTTGTTTCGCACTTTGTATCAATATTTAAAAAAGAAAATTGAAAAAAACATGAAATATACAAAGATGCATCATAATAGCAAGATATGAAGCAAGCAAAGATATTGGCACTAAGCTTGTTTTGATGTGGTAAGGAGAAATTGAGTTTTTGTTACAAGTTAACTTTATGCACAGATAGGATAGGATAATCGGCACTGAACCTACAGTTTAAGGTACCTACATGTGACTCCACCGAGTATCAAACCCATGACCCCTTGATTACATAGCAACGACGTTTGCACTACGCCCTTTGAGAGATTAATAAAATAAACCCCGATGTTTCCAATTTCTGCACCTACAGCTTCAAGGGATCCTAAACACTCCTCCACCGGGGATCGAACCCAGCAACGTTCTCTCACAAGGGGATAGTGTTACCACTACGGCGTCAGGGAAGCCCAGTCTTCAGTTGGGCAGATTTAATTGTCATTATCTTGAGAACGGCAATGGGTGGACTGTTGAATTCTGCTATCAGCCTGTCACTTCGTATATTTGTGTTTTTCTTATTTCACGTCTCTTTTCTGTCACTTGTGGCTAATAAGAATGTTGAGTGATGATTAGAAGAAACTGATGAAAGGACTTTAAAAAGAACACACATGCGAGATCAAAAGACTGCGTATTGTTGTACTCTTCTTTATAGTGTTGCCTTTATGTCATTCTGAGCTTATTGCGACTTTGAGGATGAATGCATAAAAAAAAGGTAAAGTGCTGTGCTTAGCACCACGCCATGAAGGCGTATAGGGGTTGTGGGGGTAACGTCCCACACTTTCTTGATCCGGTCGTGAGTGGGGGTGATGTGATCAGCATCATGCCTCTGACCGCCTTTAATCCCCAGGTACCAACGTCATTCGACGCCGGGTGGGTGCCGGGGCCGCTTTCACCGTTAGAAAAGTTCCCGGATTTGAACCGGCCGGGGATCGAACCCGGGGTCTTTAGCATGGTAGTCAGACGCGTTACTGACTGAACCACAGAGATGAAATTAAAATTGGCAACTCGACAGTGAGGTGTGCGAGTGGTGTCACTGACCTTGGTGTCCGCTTCACATCTGACAAGTTTTTCAATACCCGTTATCAAGGGATGGTGAAAAAGTGTTTAAGACTAGTTGGTTTTATTAGAAGAAACTTAAATTGTTCTGTGCCCACAGTTGTAAAAATATACATTACACTTGTTCGCCCATTAATCGAATATTGCAGTCCCATATGGAATCCCCAGTACAAAACATGGCAAGACGTAGTGGAGAGCGTTCAAAGGCAGTTTCTGAAATGGCTGTGTCTCAAAGTGAATTTTGTTTGCTACAGAAAGAACTACAAAACGTTATGTAAACATTTTGAATTGGACCCGCTACTTAACAGAAGAGTTCTCAGTGGTGTCATTTTCGTACAGGAATTGATTAAACATGACTATCAGTGTTCCGAGCTATTAGAAACTATATCCTTTAATGTAGGCCGCCACAGGTCAAGACAACAATATTTATTCTACGCAGAGAGATCAAGAGTCAACGTTTGAGTTGGTTGTTTTAAGTCCACTTTATGCACAGTAAGGCTAATCGGAACTGGACCTACAGTTGAAAGTGGGATCCGAACCACTTGTGCCTCCGCCGGGTATCGAACCCGGGACCCCTTGATTACAAGGCAATGACGCTACCACTGCGCCATGGAGGGAGGGCCAAGAGTCAACGTGCATAGGTTTTCGAATGCAGTGCGAATGCAGGACACAGTGAACAAACTATTAAAAACTGTAAAGGTAAAGTAAAGTGCTCCCCTGTGCTTAGCACCACGCCATGAAGGCGTATAGGGGGTGTGGGGGTAACGCCCCACACTGTCTTGATCCGGTCGTGAGTGGGGGTGATGTGATCACTGTAGAATCTGTTATATTCACAGATTCATATAGTGCACTTAAGAAAATAATACATCAACAAGTGCATACATTAGTGTAAATATTGTGTATATAGATTTTCATTTTCATTCTATGTTTTTATTGTGTTTTTTTTGTATGCATAGTACGAGGTTCAACATAATTGGAAGATGTATCCTGTGCTGAACTTATAAATAATAATAATGAAGGGAGATTCATAAAGAAACACCAATGCCCAGCCCAGGACTCGAATCTTCGACTGTCGGTGGGGAGATGTTAGTCCAGAACTCAACGCTTGTCACTTCGTGGAAGTTCTTATTACAGCAATATATTTTGTAGTATTTTTAGTTATAAAATGAGCTTCCACGTCAGCGTTCTCTTCTTTGGTGGTCATGGGTTGGATGCGCTGTGTAAGCTACAAATGTAGATGTTGGCCCAGCGTTGCGAGGACAATTGGGGAGCTATTTGAAGGCAATAGCACTAGCCTCTGGGCTCTAAATACTGAAAACAGCGCCGATGAGACTATATTCTTCGACAACACCCCCCACTCAATGGGCTGGTACGCCACAGATATTAGTATACAGATTTATTTCCAGGAATATGGTTACATAGGAACCATTTTAAACTATGGATGTTACGTAGGATGCAACTAATCTAAAGCCTTCTGTTTCCGAGCGCGTCAAGAGATAGGTTCTCAATCTCGCCATCGAAGTTCCTGGGTTCGAGCCTCGGCATGGGTGATCCTTGTAAGTGTCCTTCATCATTTTCATCTATTCATCCCTCATTCTCATAGTCGAGGTTAGCCAAAAGTGATAGAAAGCGGCGTAAAATAACGAAAACAAAACAAAGCAGCAACTAACGTTGCTTATAATTCAGGCATTATCAACAGAAAATCAATAATGTCTACATGTGTACTTATAACTTGGAAAGTCTGGATATGTAATTTTAATAAGTACTGGAAATATCAGATATCTAATTCCTAATGACTTTATATTTTCTATTTGCTGATTTTATGTGGTTTTTCTATGTTTGTATCTTAAATGTGAGTTGGTGTCTACCCCCCCTCTCTCTCTCTTTCTCTCTCTCTCTCTCTCTCTCACACACACACACACACACACACGTCACACACACCCACACTTAAAGCATGTACGCTCGCTGAACATAAGAATTCTTGACTAAGGGATATTAATTTTTCGTCCTATCTTCTCCCCTCCCCCTGGTAAGGACAACATTCACTTCCACAGTACAGATTTTGAATGTTTTAAAGTTACAAGTAAGAAATTTTAAATGAAGCAATAATTTATTATTATTGGCTATTAATAGTACACAACAAAACATACTAAAAAGTAAGAATTGAGTTGCTGTTTTAAGTACACTTTATGCACAGTAAGGCTAATTTGAACTGGTTTGAGTTGGTGTTTTAAGTCCACTTTATGCACAGTAAGGCTAATCGGGACTGGACCTACAGTTTAAAGTGGGATCCGAACCACTTGTGCCTCCACCGGGTATCGAACCCGGGACCCCTTGATTACAAGGCAATGACGCTACCACTGCGCCATGGGGGAGGCCCTGCTAATTTGAACTGGACCTACAGTTTAAAGTATCCCAACCAGTGCGCCATGTGCCTCCAAAGGGTATCGAATACGAGACCCCTTGATTACAAGGCAACGACGCAACCACTGCGCTATCGGGAGGGCTCTAAAACAAGTAAGAACATGACGATAATCTGAATACAAGATCTTACAAATTCTCTAGTAATTATGACAAAGCTGAGTCAATATTTGCACTTGTTTGTAGCTGAGGACCACCTAAGTAGCATAATGTTGAGTGCAAAGGACACACTTGGCTCGCATTCAGCTACGAGGTGTGGGAAGATTGTAACTGTACATGGGAATCATTAGAACGGTACAGAGCTACAAATAGTTTTCTACTTTCTGTACCGTACGATGGATACATTTCATGAGAAAAGTACAAATAATCTACAACATCTTAAGTTAAGTAGATTCATCCAGCCATTATGCTTCAAGTTTCAATGAAATGTATTTCCTGAACTTTCGCAAAGGGACACGTAGGGAAAAGGGGAAACGGACCCTCTTGAAAGGATCTTTTCGCCAGCTTTGGAATCCTGCATAATAAACATAGCCCAAATTACGCATGTAATCTGCTTTAAGAATCACAATGAAAATATATAGCTAAACTACTCCACAATAAGAAACTGTTTGTTTTTTCCCTTCGAAGAAAATGCTATGCCAAGTTCGTCTTTTCGAGTGATTTACAAGTTTATTTTCGCTTTCCATGTTTTGACAAAGTGAAATGAGGTAATCGTATTTTGAAAATGCACGAAAAACTTCTCTTTTACAACGAAGTGTTTATTCAAAGGGCAAGAGGATTTAACATCTGTTAAGCGAGAAATACATATGCACGCGAGGATGAGCATTCAACACGTTGTTATTGATTTTTCTATAACAAGTTATAAAAAGTTTTAGATATTCGTTCTCCGTGCGTGCATGTTCTCGTTATGGACGGATATTTATGAGATCCTTCTCAACTTTCACTGAACAAATTCTCATTCATTTATCTTCTCGGAATCTACATTTCAGTGCAGGCAAAAGACTAAAAAGCAATGCAGACACGGAGTTTCCACGTAGCCGAAAGGTTGGCGTTCTCGCCTTCACACGATCCGTGGTGGTAACTTAAAAACATTCTGAGGAAAATTGCGGATCTAATTGATTGGAATAGACTCCAATCTGGAAAGGCAGAAAACTTTTGTCACTCTGAGGGTTCGTTTAGAATGAAGATCATGAGTACATGGTTCGATAAGCCGACCTCCAAGGCGGATTCCCCAGGGGCCCGGGTTCGAATCTCGGCCTGGGCATGGGTGTTCTTTGTTAGTGTCCATCAATTTCATCATATCGTCATTCACCCTCATCTTCACCATTAGCCAAAAGTGGCAGAAAAGCGAATTAAAAAAAAGCAATCAATCAAACCATTGTTAGATATATGCAGGATAATTTGGTTTGAGTTGGTGTTTTAAGTCCACTTTATGCACAGTCCACAGGCTAATCGGGACTGGACCTACAGTTTAAAGTGGAATCCGAACCACTTGTGCCTCCACCGGGTATCGAACCCGGGACCCTTTGATTACAAGGCGAGGACGCTACCACTGCGATGCAGGATAATAAAAGTACGTTTTTGAGAATCAATAGGCTCGAAACAGGGTCTCGATAAGCTAAATTTAAGAACATATATTCACCTTTATATCTTCTATATGCTGCGAAAATTTGTCGTTGGGGTTCCGTGACTTGTATGTGTATATGTAGACCTAAGTATGTGTGTAGTATATAAATGTACTTAAATTATGTGCGTATACGTTAACTATTCTCTCGATTTTAGAAAGAAAGATATGCCTATGTTTTTACTGTATTAAGTTCGTTTAATCCTGCTTAATACCATTCTTGCTCAGATAGATTAATCGGGACTTGACCTACAATTTAAAGTGATTGATTGTTTTAGCTAATTTCCGAAGATGGGGATGAGTGATGATATGATGAAATTGATGAATGGACACTCACAAACATCCATGACCAGGCCAGGATTCGAAACCGGGACCCTTGGCGTCGTAGCGCGATGTGATAACCACTCCGCCACGGGGGCCAGGTACAATTTTAAATGAGAGCCTTAAAATGTGCCTTCGATGGGGATTGATCCTATGACCCCAAGGGTATGTATATGGTAAAAAAGGTAAAGGTAAAGTGCTCCCCTGTGCATAGCACTACGCCATGAAGGTGTATGTATATGGTGTTACGAAATTGATTTCTTTTACGTAGTTTTTCTGTATTTAGGACAATTGCAGCGATGAAAATGAAAGATAATAGGTGAAATTAATGAAAGGATACACACAAAGAAAGACACATGTCCAAGCCGTGACTCAAACACCAATACTTCGGTCATGAGATTTGTAAGTCCAATTTTCAACACCTTCAGCCACTGAGGCGGAAAGAAATCATTGGAATACAACTTGACAATTGCACTTTAAATCTATATTTAAATATTTACGGTGAGACAAGTTGCAAGTGAAATATTGCCAATTTTAAATTTTATGTATTGAAACTCGTTAAATATTTTTTTTGTCCATTATCAAATAAAGTTATCCAAAGTGTAATTAATCTTTTCTTGTATTGAGTCAGCCAGGATGTAAATGTACCATGGATATTTTGTTATTTTCTTAGATTAGCACCTTTTAATGGATATAAACTAACCGAAAGAGTAATTGTAGGGTAAAGGTTACAAACATGAGATCAATTTTGTTAACTTAAGTAACTTTGGGACTAGAAACTAAAAAAAAGAGCGACACGCTTCGCATAACATCTATTTAGTTGTTTTCAACATACGTAAGCTAAATTCATTTCAAAATTATATTTCATGGGGCTACGTGGTAATTTTAGAAAACATGCACTCACTGTGGACACCACACAAATGTTTTTTGAACAGTCCCAAAATATTCATGAGCCCAACAGTAGCAAACAATACACTGCGTCCCATTGTTCACCTAGCGCGTAGTTTGAAAAAAAAATACCACAAAGGAAACATTCTGCATAATTATCTTTTTCATTGCAGTTGTACGACAGGTTTGGGTTAGATTCTGTTGTTCTGTTTCTCTTTTTTGCTTTAGCCTGTTTCCAGTTTCGGACAAACAGCTATTTAGCCACGTTTCTTCCTTTTCGCCCTATTGTTAGTACCATTTACAAATATCTTCTTATTTTGGCCTTTATTACTTTATTGTCGGGTTAGAGGGGCTTTGTACAGAACAGAGGTAAAGCCCCTTCTACTGGAAGATCCTGCTGCTTGCGTACATGGAAAGGCCTGGTAATCAATGAGATTCGAGGGTCCTGCAGGTGATACAGAATCGTCTGGGTCAGAAGCTGTAATGGCTGTTCGAGGTTATCTGAAAACACTAGCAGTTGAGATAAAATTAGTCTCCAATCCCCTCCCTCCCCCCCTAGATTTCTTTTCGGAGGGGCTGGAATTCTAAAGATGGATATTACACAGCTGTATCTAGGGTAGGGGTGATATACATAAGAAATCAAATACTTTGTAATTACAATTTTTAGTCTTCGTATGAAAGTCATTCAAAGACGAAAATGGTAATTTGAGGTAATTTTAAGGGAGTTTCCATTTACCACTTTGGTTTTTCGAGATCTTTACTGCTTTCATTTGAAAACTTTCATTTTCTCAAAGTTTCGGGAATAGCTGTAGCTTCATCAGCTCCCCCGCTGCGTACGCCAGCCACTTTCTTATTTTCGGAATATAGGGGGGTGTCCTTTTCAAAAGGCATCCAAAGTCAAATTAGCTTCCACGCAGTACACCCTTGTAACTTCAGTCTTTCAGGCCAACGAGGCTCTGGCGCCTAGACCTACGGCCAGTATTATCCTCCGTAGAGCTGTGTTGTCCTGTGTGTTGTGTGCTCCTTTACAACATCAGCTTTTAATCTAGATAAGAAGATTTTTAGTCCTCAAAGACAAACGTCGAGTTTAGCTGTGGTAAAGGGTTGGTGCCCGTAAAATATGATGGGTGCAAATAGTCACAGTCTTGACGCGCTCGCAATTTTAATTTCAATCAATCAATCAAAGCTTCAAATATGAGACGGGCTTCATTCAACGAACTCTGTGGTCCCGCAATACGGGATAATAACACTTCAACGAAGAACAGGTCTACTGTTAAGAATATGCGTCCAAATATATAAATTTGGTGAGTAGATTTTAAACTTATACAACTAACCCATACAATAATAAAATAATAAATTTACCTTGCACTGCAAATGTAGGCCTACTTGAAAAATAATTTCTTGCATTTCTCACTACACAATGCTTGCCAATAGCCCATACTGCAAAGGTGGTGCACAGATACACCAATCCCGGCTTATCTCCGAGGTGTCACTAAGTTTGTTGTGCGTAATAACGTACTGGCGCAAAGTTAATGTATCACTAGAAACGATGCAACATGTAGATATCAGATACCTGAAGATGAGCAATCCCTAGATAAGGATGTTTAACATAGCCTATGGAAAAGCGAATCTGGAAGTCACTAGCGCCATCAAACGGTTGGATGGCAAATTTAAATCACAAAACCAAGGCCTTTCCGATTATTTCGTTTAGTTTTAAGTCCACTTTTATGCACAGACAAGCTAACTGTGACTAGACCTGCAGTTTAACATAGGATCCGAAAATGCCTCCACAAGGTATCGAATCCAGGACCCATCCATTACAAGGCGACGGCGATATCACTACGACACCGGGGAGGCCCGTGATTAGTTCGTGACCGACATGAAATTCATGAATAGATTAACTAAATATCATCAAAATACATTGTTATTTGTATTACATTTTGTATTTATATTGTCGTACTGCTCAATTTAAACATTCAGTAATAGTTTTATACCATGTTCTGTATATCATGAAACTCATGAATCGATTAACTAAATATCATCAAAATAGGCTACATTGTTATTTGTATTACATTTTGTATTTATATTGTAAACTACTGTCATACTGTTCAATTTAAACATTCAGTAATAGTTTATATGCCGTGTTATGTACCATAAAGTATCCGTCATTGTTTTCAATTTATCTCGAGCCAGAAACTGCTAATTGGTTTATTGCTTATGAGAAAGAAAGCATCTGACATCTGAAAGTGCTCATCTGTGTACTCAATTTGATAAGTTCAGCTATCTGATTTTTTCCATATCTGAATAGTGCAACACCTGCGCAGAGATTTCATATTATTTTCATGGATAAATTCAACTTCCTAACCTAACCGTCGTTACGTCATCACAAGAGAACAATCCATCTACCGAAGCTCTATACTTCTAATAACCTTGAGGTACTTTACACATCCGCAAGGAACCAACACGTTTTCATCAACTTCAGCACAAAACAGACGAGAAAACTGAGGGTCTCTATTAGGGGAGGTGTCTTAATAGGACCTTATACCATAAACGCCGGTTGATGTTAGAAGAGTATGAATGACGCACTAACAAGAATTCTACGATGTAACACGCTTGACCTTCAAAGTCTTGAACACAAACAGAAGCTGAACTTTAAATACAGTAGTATAGCTGTATTGATTGAATGCGACATACTGTGCGTAAGGAATGAATTAACATGAAGATGTGGGGAAACCCATTCCTCCACTAGACACAAATATTCCTGGCAATAAAATTAAATTTCCATCCGTGAACAAAGTTTTAATCCATACAATCCGAATATTTTGAAACTGATAGTACATACATGCACTCACATGTTTAGAAATATTTAACCTGTTTTCACCTTTGGCTATAAAAGTTAATGTCATTGTCTGCCGCACGGCGGACCCAGGTTCGAATTCCTGCCTGCGCTTGGGTGTTCTTTGTGAGTGTCCCTCATCAATGTCATCATCCTCATCTTCGCGATTAGCCAAAAGTGAAAGAAATGCGAAGTAAAATAAATAAAATCAATTAATGTGATTGTTCCTCTCATCAGTTTCATGTAATCATGTGTGATCGAAAAGCAACATAAGGGAAAAGTACGTTACTTGTCATTACTATACATCCATGCCATCGTCGCTGTTAAAAATTTAACAGTAAGCAAATGAATTTAAAATAACAAACCAGCTGAGGCTGGTGGGTCCGAATTAGATGAAGGGCTAGTAGGAAAAAATGTGGTTATAGAGAAAATTAGATCAATAGTTACACATACTTATTAGAAACCCCATTTTCTAATAGCTCTTCATCTAATTCGGATCCACCAGTCGGCGCTGTAACAAACAAAATAAGCTAGACTCTGTGTCTTGGAGTACACAGAGCCGGACTGGGAATTTCATTAGTAGGCCACATGACAAAGATATCCCCCCTCCCACTCACAAAGTTTTCCAAGTTCTGTAAAAGTTCTGACTCTGACAAATATATATATATATATATATATATATATATATATATATATATATATATACACACACATTATCGCAGTATCGTCATTATGTCATAAAAAATGAATGTCGGATTTTCAACGAGTTACATTTTTAAATATCATGTTGAAGAAAATATTGCAAAATCACTAAGCTGAGAACAACATAATTTTTTTAACACTTTATGAGCAATGGCTAATTTTAATGTTTTATACTTTACGTACTCAATTTTTCAACTTGAATTAAAATAGCTGAAAACTAATTATTGTGACATCACTTGGCTGACTGAAAAATGGCAATATAATTTATGCAATAAACACTCGCTTATTTTGTTAGAGATGGAAGAAAATATGATCCAAGAGCTATATCGTCATTGTAGTTTTAGGTTTGCAACATTGGAGCAGTGCTGCCAATTTGGAATCACATGCGAATTCATTTACTAAAAACTGGGGCATCTGGCAAACCTACCCCCGCCTTACAAAAAAGGTTAGTAGGTTCAACACGGCTATTATGACATTATAGGCTATATTTAAGTAAATTAAGCTGTTCGACATAGGTACATGGAAGGTATATATGGAATGGATAGTTACCCTTTTTTTACTTATTAACTTTGGGCAAGCCTAGGTACAGGTGCGACTATCAAACCATTTGACAGATATTGTGATGTTTAAGTTATTCAATTCCTCCCCTAAGTACATTCATACCAGCCCAGTAATCGGCCTACAAAATACTTTCATACTTCTGAACTTTCCTTACGAATTATTGGAAATGTTAATAGTTAATTTCAATTGTGAATTATTATTATTGTTATTGATTCTACATTTTTCTTACATTTTAGGACTAGAATGGTATGCATAAGAAGTGTGTAAATCAAATATAAAATCTTTATCTTCGTGATTCTTGTAACAAATAAAAATTAACTATTTTGTACGGTCATCTATGAACAGAAAATACCAGACTGATATTTTTAGAGACTAATTTAATTTTTCTGCAAGAGCATATTAATGTACCTGCATGTGTTAGTGGGAGCACATAATAATATGAACTAGATTGTTCTTATGGCAAGGGTGTGTAGTGTATATAGTGGGAGAAAGTACCAGGATTTTTGCCCTGTGTCCGGCCCTGGGAGTAGGTACATATAATTGTTTTCTGTTTGTAACATCGATAAAAGTAGTAGTACTACGCCAGGAATATGCTCAAACACGCTGATAAATCGTGCTGCCTTAATAATTACATTTCCAATTTCTATTTTTCTGAACACATTGTCGATGTATTCGATTACTGAAACTTTTACGTGCGTGTTGCATTTGCACATGCAGCCAAGCGAGAGAAACAAGTGACAAACAGGTTCAAGTTATGTGCTTTATCGATTTTTATTAACAACCCGCGAACCAGTAACGTTATCTTACGCCCGGGCAAAGAACTGCATATTTAATTAGCTTAAACCTAGCTAAGCTAGCTGTAAAAGAGCTGCAAGTCTGAGTAAAGAAACTCCAAGCATTACAGCAGCGCTTGCACGTTAAGTTTTCGCACTAATCTGAACCTTCCGTTAAGAAGCGCTGCTGTCTTGGATGACGGAAAGAAAGAATGCCATTATCTTTACAGAAGGAGAGTCTGTTTCACTTCACGCGCTCGTAAAGCACACGCACGCAGTTCGATGCTTCCTGCTGTAGTTCTAATCTGCCCCTTTCACTTTCACTGGCCAAAAGCAGTAGGCTTTCACGCTCTGGTGCAAGTTGGCTGCTACTCTCTGGCGGGTAAGACTCTTGCCCTTGCACCAGCGTAACACACTGACCTAATATTCACACCCAACGTAATTGCATGCCTCGCAGGAAAGTAGGGCTACGGAAGAACAAGCTACAAGTAAGTAATTGTACTCACGTGACCGCTGCAGAACGGAGAGCTCCGTTGTCGCGTACGAACACGTCCACGGCTCAAACCTATCTGCGGTAACGGAGCGGCCGATCCCGGCGCCAAAGTTACTTAGAGGGCGCAACAGGTCTCGTGCTCAGAAATGACAGGGGCGGGTTGGAAATAAACCCTCCCCAAACTCTTCCCTTAATCCCGTTACCCTGGCAACCAAGTCCAGGTGGATAATGTCCCTTTACAATCGTCGTTCTCTCCCTTTTTTTGCATTTTTATTGCGACTGCAAAGATAATTTTTTTAACAAAAAAAAGGCTTGGAAAAGGACAAGAGGGGGGGGAGAGGAAGATCGATAGCTTATGGCGCGGGAGTGCTCGTGCAGTTGCTAATGTAAACAAACATTGTGATGTCGAATGCAGGGGATTTGGGCTTGCACTCGGAAAGTGAAAGCAGGGGATCTCCATGTCTGCGAGTGTGTTGGTGGAAATCGAACATTCGGATGTTTTTATCAGGTGCCTCGACGTGCTCGGGTGAATTTCCGGGCTCAAGACCCGGGCCTGCAAGGGCTCGGTATTCATCAATGCTTTTATGTTTTTATTTGGTATATAATATAGTATAGTATGTAAATATTGGATCTCTCAACTTGCAAACAGTAATGTTGTCTTCGTCAGTATCAGTATTCAACATCGCTATTTCCGTATCTCTCTCTTCTTCCCCTTATCTCATCCTGTGCTTGTGTGCATGTATCGCTAGCTCTTTTCTCTCTCTCTCTCTCTCCATTTCTATTGTGAATAATTTACACCCTTTGCCCTGCAGCAATACACTCTTTCCCTGAACTCTCTGCAGCAAGTGAACTAAAACAAGTTCTCTGCGCAAGTACGCGAGAGCGCTGGCCAATGAACGCATGAGAGGGAAAGTGAGCGCATGGAAAGGAAAACAAGGCTGCAACTACCTGCCGTTTGCAGCAACTCACACTCATTTGCTCCGCCCACTTTGCTTTCCTTCCTTCTCTACCGTTATGCGCAACCTTACTCCACAGATTCCCGAGACAAGGTGTAGATAATCCCGATTCTGAGCTCAGTTTCTGTAGCGGAGTGGTTAGCCTAGCGGACCATAAATTATTGATATATTCTTTGCACTTCCACAGAGGATTAAACCTCCAATTACAGAAGACGTAAACTGCATTTAGTAAAGAAAGTACAAATTACATGGGAATATACAAAAACATATTCATAGAAGCACAACCCATATACATAATACACATACACATGAGAACTTATAAACACTTATCTACATTCATTTAGGCAAGAAGTTTATAAGTAATTCACAAGTATTGCACACTGTAAATGGCAACATTTATATTTGATTTAACAATCTGTATTCTATCAGAATTTCATTTTCTATAGACTGAGTTTATAATTCTTTTATATCTGTTAAGTGGAAGTGAAAAATCTACACATTAGTGGTTTGCAACAAGGATATTGTAAATGTGACACATTCTATTTATTGGTGAGATTTTATATTTCTGAGTTACTTAAATTTAAAAGTCAGAATATTTATATTCCGCGCCCTTCATGGGCTGTTGCGCGACGGATTATTATTATTATTATATTTTTTTACATTAAATTGTATTTGACCGAGAAAGGGGCTGTAATCTAACTACCATTAATTGTTTCGTACAAGTACACTTGTTCTAATACTTTAGTTTTCTCCTATTACGAAAAACTCTTAAACCCAAATATGTCAAGCAAATTATTATAATTCACATTATTTTGTCGTGGGAACATATTATTTTTTTGTATTAATTTGATATCATCAGCATACAAAAGGATTTGCGAGTTTTTAACACAGGTTTGTAGATCGTTTACAAACATAATAAAAAAGACAGGTCCTAGATTAGATCCTTGTGGGACAACGGGGTTTAAGTATATTCACATAACTTTAACTCTTTGTAAGTTACATATTGTCTCCTACATTGAAGATATGATTTCAGTAAATTCAAGAGATTGCACTGTTCTACAAATTTTCACTCTCTTGATGTTACAGAAAGGAAAATTTGTGTTTCTTACTGAAATTGACCTCCTGAACACGAATATGCATTTCATTTTGTAAGATTGGCTCTTAATTTGAAGTTACAGCATAATTCATGTTACCCATAAGCAATGCATTGGCTCCTATTTTCAACATAAGCATAATTAATGTTACATAACAATTAATCATGAGCAATTTGGGCATAGCTTCATAAATATATTAAGAGCGCCCGCAAAAGGAGACCGGTGTGGGTGGGGCACTTGCTCCCCTGAGATATCTGGGAAGAATTAATACAATTCAAATTTTGAAATTATAACGTGAAAACATAGATCAGAGGTGCCGTGAAATACAGATTAGGCGTCTACACAGATTAACTTAGTGCTAGTGATGCTTTATGATCATTTTCTTAACTGGGGGAAAGCATAACTCTATGTTTTCTCCACTTTAAACATTGCTGTCGCACCCCACCCACCTTACAAAAAATCCTGCAGGCGGCCTTGAAATAAATGGTTACTGAATCCTCGACTAGGATGTTTTTCTGTTGAATAGGAAAAAGTTTCCTCTCTTTACTGAAAGAGATCTCTTGAACAAGAAAAAACACTAACAGTAAAGCACTGTTAGGGGGTAGAGCGGTGTCCTGTAAAAATGGCAAAGGAAAAATGCCAAAAAAAAATTGGCAATGGTAAAAATGGCCAAATAAAAATTGCAAACGGAAAACATGACAAAATTAAAAATGGCACACGGAAAAAATGGCAAAAGTAAAATGAGGACCAAAAGAAAGCAAAAACAAATGATAAATAATTGATATAAATAATTCACATGTAAATTGTAAAGAATATTCATCAGGTTCTTAAGAATGCAATACCTGATACATGTGAAATTAGTTTATGATAATTCATGCACTATATTACCAAATAAGATTACCAAACCTAATAAAATGTTAGCGGTACAGTTCGAAATAAATCTTACATGATTTCATGAACGTAACAAAGTATCAGAAAACGATTATTACAGACTTAGTCTTCTTCCTTTTTAGAATGCGCACGACTGCATGTACACACAATGGCAAAAGTAATAGGCACGTATTCTGAAAGTTTGGCCTGGTTTACAGCAACAATTCGTATTTATTGTACATATTCAGTGGCGGCGTTTGGGTTCCAAAACTAGGAAACTAGGGAATTATAAATAATTGATATAAACAAATCATATGTAAATTGTAAAAAAGAAAAACATTGATGCAGTATTTAACGAAGACAGTATATATTCAACTTACAATTCTGTATTTAACTAACAGTATTTATCACTTTGATTTCGTCACTTTACATGCACTACAACTTTAGGTTATGTGATACTCCTAGTAAGAAATCCTCCAATGTTCTCTTGTTAGCACTGTAATCAATGCACACATTTCGCAGTCTCTGTTGCATGTCGATATATATTCTCAAGGTTTTCTTCTTTTGCAGTTGTCCTCTCTCAACCTGCAGACGCTTTCACTGCTGCATTTTCTTGCTGAATGCACCTGGTTAACTTCCACACTGTAGGATGCTTGTAGCCCACCAAATGGAAAAACTTGTTGTTCCATCCCTCGCAGATGATGTTTGTACTAGGGATGGCCAGATCCGGAACCTAGCGGATCCTAAGGATCCGGATACAAAAATTTTTCGGATCCGGATCCGCGGATCCGGAATTTTCAGATCCGGATCCAGAATTTTCGGATCCGGAACCAAAACTTTGGGTTTCGGATCCGGTACTTTTGGATCCGGATCCGGAATTTTCGAATCCGGATCCGTTTTGCCATCCTACATGCGCTTCTTTCGAAAGTAAGAATGTGCTTATACCATATTGTTACCTGCTAATACACATATATACGTACTATATACCTGTAATATACATACACATATATATATGGTGTGTGTGCGTGCGTGCGCGATTTGTAATTAATTCATACACTTACAAGGGAGGTCTAAGTCTCCCCC
Organism: Lepisma saccharinum; assembly: GCF_977018435.1. Taxonomy (NCBI): domain Eukaryota; kingdom Metazoa; phylum Arthropoda; class Insecta; order Zygentoma; family Lepismatidae; genus Lepisma; species Lepisma saccharinum. Next base: position 205,260,711 of record NC_139229.1, on the reverse strand, counting down.
TCCGATTTCCATGAAACTTGGCAGGTGTATAGAGCCCTCCCGTCAAATGTCAAGATGAGGAGAAATTGAAGTGGGGATCTGACCCCGAAACCACGTAAATATGGCATAGGAAAAAACAGGGGGCATAGGGCGTCTCTATACACCTGTCAAATTCATTGGGAATCGGAGGGGGACACAGGGGTCAGTTGATCCCCACGTCAATTTGTCCTTATCTTGACATTTGAGGCGGGTTTTGCGCCCTAAAACAGTTTCTTAGCCGAAACAAAAAAAAACGCGTATTTCATCCTTTGGGCCCCTGTATACACCTGCGAAGTTTCATGAAAATCGGAGGGGAACACAGGGGTCAGATCCCCACTTCAATTAGTCCTCATCTTGACATTTGAGGGTAGGTTGCCCCTAGAACAGATTTTTAGCCGAAACAAAAAAAAACACGTAGTTCTTCATTTGGGCCCGTTTATACACACACCTGGCAAGTTTCATGGAAATCGGAGGGGGACACAGGGGTCAGATGCCCACTTCAATTTGTCCTCATCTTGACAATTGAGTGGGGTTTGCCCTGTAAAACCGTTTTTTAGCTGAGACAAAAAAAACACGTATTTCTTCCTTTGGGCCCCACTACACACCTGCCAAGTTTCATGGAAATCGGAGGGGGACACATAGGCCAAATGCCCACTTAAATTTGTCCTCATATTGACATTTGAGGGGGGGTTGCCCCCTAAAACAGTTTTTTCGCCGAAACAAAAAAAAACACGTATTTCTTCCTTAGGGCCCGTTTATACACACACCTGCCAAGCATCATGGAAAACGGAGGGGGACACAGGGGTCAGATCCTCACTTCAATTTGTCGTCATCTTGACATTTGAAGGGGTTTTGCCCCCTAAAAAAGTTTTTTAGCTGAAACAAAAATAACACGTATTTCTTCCATTGGGCCCCATCATACACCTGCCAAGTATCATGGAAAACAGAGGGGAACTCAGGGGTCAGATCCTCACTTCAATTTGTCCTCATCTTGACATTTGAGGGGGTTTTGCCCCTAAAACCGTTTTTTAGCTGAAACAAAAAAACACGTATTTTTTCCATTGGGCCCCAATATACACCTGCCAAGTTTAATGGAAATCGGAGGGGGACACAGTGGTCAGATCCTCACTTCAATTTGTCCTCATCTTGACATTTGAGGGGGTTTTGCCCCTAAAACCGTTTTTTAGCTGAAACAAAAAAACACGTATTTTTTCCATTGGGCCCCAATATACACCTGCCAAGTTTAATGGAAATCGGAGGGGGACACAGGGGTCAGATCCTCACTTCAATTTGTCCTCATCTTGACATTTGAAAGGGTTTTGCCCCCTAACACCGTTTTCTAGCTGAAACAAAAAGAACACGTATTTCTTCCATTGGGCCCCATCATACACATGCCAAGTATCATGGAAAACGGAGGGGTCTCAGGGGTCAGATCCTCACTTCAATTTGTCCTCATCTTGACATTTGAGGGGGTTTTGCCCCCTAAAACCGTTTTTTAGCTGAAACAAAAAAAACACGTATTTTTTCCATTTGGCCCCAATATACACCTGCCAAGTTTAATGGAAATCGGAGGGAAACAGGGGTCAGATCCTCACTTCAATTTGTCCTCATATTAACATTTGAGGGGAGGTTGCCCCCTAGAACAGGTTTTTAGCCGAAACAAAAACAAAAAAAACACGTAGTTCTTCATTTGGGCCCGTTTATACACACACCTGTCAAGTATCATGAAAATCGGAGGGGGACACAGGGGTCAGATCCTCACTTCAATTTGTCCTCATCTTGACATTTGAAGGGGTTTTGCCCCCTAAAACAGTTTTTTAGCTGAAACAAAAAAAAAACACGTATTTATTCCTTTGGGCGCCACTATACACCTGCCAAGTTTCATGGAAATCGGAGGGGGACACATAGGTCAAATGCCCACTTAAATTTGTCCTCATATTGACATTTGAGGGGGGGGGGTTGCCCCCTAAAACAGTTTTTTCGCCGAATCAAAAAAAAAACACGTATTTCTTCATTTGGGCCCGTTTATAGACACACCTGCCAAGCATCATGAAAATCGGAGGGGGACACAGGGGTCAGATCCTCACTTCAATTTGTCCTCATCTTGACATTTGAAGGGGTTTTGCCCCCTAAAACAATTTTTTAGCTGAAACAAAAAGAACACGTATTTCTTCCATTGGGATCCATCATACACCTGCCAAGTTTCATGGAAATCGGATAGGAACACAGGGGTCAGATCCCCACTTCAATTTGTCCTCATCTTGACATTTGAGGGGGGTTTTAACCCTAAAACCGTTTTTTAGCTGAAACCAAAGAAACACGTATTTCTTCCTTTGGGCCCGTTTATACACACACCTGCCAAGTATCATGGAAATCGGAGGGGGACACAGGGGTGAGATCCTCACTTCAATTTGTCCTCATCATGACATTTGAGAGGTTTTCCGCCCCTAAAACCGTTTTTTTGCTGAAACAAAAAAACACGTATTTCTTCCTTTGGGCCCGTTTATACACACACCTGCCAAGTATCATGGAAAACGAAGGGGACACAGGGGTCAGATCCTCACTTCAATTTGTCGTCATCTTGACATTTGAAGGTGTTTTGCCCCCTAAAACAGTTTTTTAGCTGAAACAAAAATAACACGTATTTCTTCCATTGGGCCCCATCATACACCTGCCAAGTATCATGGAAAACGGAGGGGGAATCAGGGGTCAGGTCCTCACTTCAATTTGTCCTCATCTTGACATTTGAGGGGGTTTTAACCCTAAAACTGTTTATTAGCTGAAACAAAAAACACGTATTTCTTCCTTTGGACCCTACTATACGCCTGCCAAGTTTTGTGGAAATCGGAGGGGGATACTTAGATAACCTCCCTTGTTAGTCTTACAATTTGTAGTTATATAACACTGCATATATTATAATGTTTTATTTTAAGCTGTAACTGTAGAACAATTGTATAATTTTTGTATAACATTTCTATATTCTTATGTGTGTTAAAGGTTTCATCCTGGAATGGAATGTCTCACATTTATGTGTGTTTTCATTTCCAATACATTCGAATGAATACATATTCGTTTCAATGGCATTTACAAAATCACCTCTGACATTTTATGTTAAACAAGTAAGATTATTTTTGTGCACGAGTGTGTTAGCCGATGCGTAGCAAAGTATTTTAGGAACAACACTTGAAAAAAAAATCTTGAAGGACTAACTAATGAAATATTTCTTTGTAATCGAAGATCATAATTCCTTTTAAGGTGTGGTAATATTATAATGGGATTGAGATAGTTCCGGAATTTTTGGATCCGGATCCAGATCCGGAACTTTTGGATCCGGATCCGGATCCGTTTGGCCATCCCTAGTTTGTACGAGGATTGTTTGTGAGCATTGCCTCGTGAGTGTTCCAAGAGAAGTGTGGAGGGACGCTTCTGAGCCTCAACGAGTTGTCACCATGTGCTTCAACTCTTCTGAAAGTTCCCGCCAGTTCTTCGGCCGCAGGAGGAGAAATTTCTTTAAGGTACTTCAAGCTGGAGATCACATCTGGACATGGCAAAACAAAACCAGAGAATCAATTTGTCAGAAAAATAAAGAAAACTGCTCGTTCTATTTATACATGGTCCAGAGCCCAATTTCTTGCATTTTTCTCCAAGTATTCTGTCGCAAATGAAAGAAACACCCATGTATGGCAACACTATGTCCAAACTTGTTGTGAACTGCAATTTCGAAATCACAGACAACGCTCACTGGGGAGAGATGGCAACCGAAACCCTGACACTTGCTCAGTAAAACCTGCAAAGAGAAAGTACGGGTGTCCCACGAACGGCGCAACTGGGAATTAAGAGTGGCGTTACTTTGTAACCTAAACCTGTACATACATAAGTCATACACCAAATGTTAGGCCTGTCCAAGTAGATAGTTTTAAACATAGAAACAACAAACGGGGTGCGGTGTTGTTCATGCAGTGTTGCCAAATGTAAGTGAAAGTGTAAATTTATTTTTCCACAAAGCATGGAAAATTGCATGTCAAACATTCGTACGGAAATTTGGACGTCAATTTCCACCTTGGGTAGGTGGACTATTTCGCCATCTATAGTTCAGAGAAGAAAACCGATCGTTTTCGCGTATAGCCAATCCTGAAATGCCTCGTAAAGGCGTACCGGTCCAAATGAGTGTTTTAAAAACATTATGAGGTACAGTGGCAACACTGTTGATGTTTGAAGGCAACAAAAGGTGTGTTTAGTGATGGTCTATGACATGGAAATACTGGAAACAGGAAAAAAGAAAATGAAAATGATGGTGAAAAAAGTGTTACTTACCTACTCCTGGCAACCATGCAATGCGATAAGAGCGCCCACCGAACGAGAACAAAAGAATCAGTTAGTTGTGTACTCAGAACTGTTTGAGCCGTGCAATTCGCATTGTTCGTAGGGGAAGATTAGAATTGTTCTGTGAAATGAAGTACTCTTTGGAAGAGAGGGTGTTCATTGTGGAACATTATTTTTGTTCAAAATCGTACGCTAGTGTAAAAACTGAGTTTCGCGAGAAATATCCGAATAACAGTGTTCCAGAATATTCGACGATATATCGACTTGTTTCCAGATTTCGTGAAACAGGATCAGTTAATGACAGACCCTACCACAGACAACCACCAGTTTTGACACAAAGTGTGCTGCATGATGTGGAGCAGAGAATATCACAATCTCCCAGGAAATCTGTTCGTAAACTTGCTGCACAGTCAGGTGTATCAAAAACAACAACTCACCGAGCGTTAAAACAATTGCACCTACGTGCATATAAGGTACAGGCTGTGCAAGAACTGAAGGAAGCAGACAAAGGTGCACGTGTAAGATACTGCCAGTGGTTTAGAAATTCTATTAGAGACAATGGTGTGAATATTTTGGATAAGGTTTTCTTCACGGATGAAGCATGGTTCCACTTAAATGGATATGTCAACAGTCAAAATTCTCGACACTGGTCAAGTAACAATCCCCATTTGTTACATGAACAATCACTTCATCCACAAAAGATCGGTGTGTGGTGCGCGATTTCGCGGAGAAAAATAATCGGTCCATTCTTTTTCAACACAACAGTTGACGGAATAGTTTATCGTGACCTTATCACACAGTTTATTTCTCTGTTGGAACGTGATGAACGTGATTGTTGGTTTCAACAAGACTCCGCAACATGTCACACGTCTAATGAAACTTTAGACATGTTGGCAGAGTTTTTTGGCGATCACATTATAAGCAAAAACGTATGGCCCAGTCGCTCCCCGGATCTGACGTCTCCAGATTTTTTTTCTGTGGGGTTATTTGAAACAAACAGTTTACATTAATAACCCAAGAACACTTGATAATCTAAAAATAAACATTTGCACAGCCATTAACAATATAAACCAATAAACCTTGCATAAAGTTGCTTCCAACATGATAAAACGTGTTGATGAATGCCTCAGGGAAAATGGTTGTCATTTTCAACATCTTTTGTTGCTACACTGCCTGTTACGCGCATTGCATGGTTGCCAGGAGTAGTAAGTAACACTTTTTTCACCATAATTTTCATTTTCTTTTTTTTCTGTTTCCAGTATTTCCATGTCATAGATCATCACTAAACACACCTTTTGTTGCCTTCAAACATCAACAGTGTTGCCACTGTACCTCATAATTTTTTTAAAACACTCATTTGGACCGGTACGCCTTTACGAGGCATTTCAGGATTGGCTATACGCGAAAACGATCGGTTTCCTTCTCTGAACTATAGATGGCGAAATAGTCCACTTACCCAAGGTGGAAATTAACGTCCAAATTTTCGTACGAATGTTTGACATGCAATTTTCCATGCTTTGTGGAAAAATAAATTTACACTTTCACTTACATTTGGCAACACTGCATGAACAACACTGCACCCCGTTTGTTGTTTCTATGTTTAAAACTATCTACTTGGACAGGGCTAACATTTTGTGTATGACTTATGTATGTACAGGTTTCGGTTACAAAGTAACGCCACTCTTAATTCCCAGTTGCGCCGTTCGTGGGACACCCTGTAGTTGTCTTGTAAATCCCTTTGAATATTGTACTGATTTGCTATTAATTAATAAAATCAAGAATGAACATTTAAAAAACAAAATTAAATTAGAATGAAAAATGACTACATTTAGGGTTGGCAAAATTTGTGTTTTTTTTAAAGAAACATAAGTGATTTTTTGTTTTGAACAGTGTTTTAATCAAGAATATGTTCTAAAAAAAACTTTTAAAACATAACGCCAAGACGACTTATGCGCGCAAGACGTAAACTTGTTTTCAGTCAAGATTAAAACACCTGCTATGCTACAACCCCCCCCCCCCCACATCCTTCAAATTATTCACAAAGGTCACATTTTATTAACATGCGATTTTATAATAATTTTATAGGGGCAGCAAGTCCTACCAGATTATAGAATGAAGAAATGAAACGTCATAATAATAATGTTTAGATACATCAAATGCTATACAATGTATCTATTCAAAGACAGTGTTAAGACACCAAAATTATATTAAATTTTAATTACAAACGATGTAACGCGAGACATATAATTTCTAAATTTTCAGATAAAATCAGAATATGCGTATTGCACTTACAATTTCTATTCTCGCCATTTGTACCGTTGCCATTTTTTCCCTTCGACATTTTTTCCGCTTGCCATTTTCAATTTGCTTTTTTACCTAAATTCGATAGAGTAGTCCTAGGCTGAACCTTGCTCAGTAGAAAATAAAAAAGACTATTCTGTTCTATTCTACTAAGAGAAAAAGTAATTAAGTAATACTATGAATGTTGAATTTCCACCCAGTCTTCTCGTAAGACGTCAGAAGGCTCTCACGAGTTGTTCATAGATTTTTGCTCTTCTGTTCCTCAGAAAACTATGAGACACTTGTCGAAATGCATTCCATGCAGTTCACTCAACACCACCAAAGAATTTTCATAAGTTTCCTTAATGTCAACTATAACCATATGTAAGGTGTACGAGTAAACGAAAATAAATGTTTAGTTAGTTTACCACCAGATGGCTTAAAATTCGAAAAAGGAGCGTTGCTGAAATTCCGGAGGTCGGAGGAAAGCAAGCCTCGTGTGGGAACTTTACTTCCCACTGATTAGCAGAGGTTAAAGCACGTTAAGTTCTCTTTGAGTGTTGAAAGGGGACATCTCAGAATGGAACAAAGTACAGGGAGTAGTTGTTTTGTAGTTGTTTAATATTTTAAGTTTTTATGTAGAGTATTTAGTTGGGATTTTTAGTTAAAGCACTGCACACTTTGTTCTATTCAGAGATAGGTCTTTTGGGGGGAAATTAATATTAAAACGAAATCACTATAATCTCCTTTTGGTTAAATAAAGTGTAAGGAAGTCTTAGTTATGTAAAGATTTAATTGGAAAATTTAATTGTTTTTTTATTATTTATTGTATTTATATTGGGGGTTTGTATTCTTATAATCATTATTTATGTAGTTTCAAGCCCTTCAGGCATTAGGTTGTTAAATAAACCTCTTTACTATCAAGCCTTTTATGTATAATTCCTCTAAACCTACAATTTTACGGATAAGCCTTCCACTGCCATATCTTTATATTTGTGTTAGGTTAATGTACAGACTTAAGTTGCAAGCCTTGTGTCCTAATGAAGGACAATATTTCTTAGTGAATAATTGTAAAGGACGTGCAATAATAAGCTTGTCATACAACTACATGAACAACAGGAATTGAAGTTAGTAGAACATTACCTTTGCGCAGCAAAACTGCTTTAAGACAGAACTTGGTGGAATCAACAAAACGTTTCCAGTCCTCAGTCTTAGGTGATATATTCACCAATTCAAAGAAGCCTTTGTCATGGCTGTGTCCCCTTTTTTTTAAGAATGGAAGAAATTCATTGTCTGTAGGGAGTGGTACCTTCACATTATCCGCCATTGATTCTATTGTTGCAGCCGTAAGGCCAACAATTTGGCTTTATTTTGGGGAAGTTCTAAGTCCCTGATTAGTTGGTCATTTAATTCGGCCTGTGTTATCTTCTAGTTTACAGGATTCTTGTTGGGACTCCCGATGGTAAGAGACCTGTAGGAAAACCAAGACTAAGATGAAGGGATAACGTTGAGATGGACCTAAGAGAAATCTGTAAGGATGGAAAACATTGGATTGATCTTGCCCAAGATAGGGACAGATGGGAAGCTTGTGTTCCTGCAGTCATAAACCTTCGGGTTTAAGAAGGCTAGAGAGTAAATTTGTTAGTTAGTTAGTTATCTTGTGGGGTTCCCTAGCAGACAAAGGTGGTGAAATACTTCCCTGAATACATGACATGTCGGAATGGAGTGCTGTTGTTGGGATGCTACGTTGCCAAACAATCACCAGTGTTGCACGTCGCTGTATATACTGCATATACGAAATTAACAATATTCTGGAGACACTGCACAACTGAATACAAACTGACCAATGAGCGGATCTGAAACAGCTAAGGACAGTGTGATATACTGGAATGCAACGTTCCAGACCGTCAGCAGCGTTGCCATTTAAACTCGAGTTGAGTTGGGTCGCTTGAATGTGCCCGCTCTCCCCGGCCCCTTCTGTTATGCCAAACGAGAGCCAATCGAACTTTTTAAAGCCATTTCCGTGTCCAGCATCCTCAAATTAGTAAAGAATGGGTACTTTCATATCTGTAAAAAATGTGTGTAGAACGGTGTTATTTGTCAAACCAAAGCCTGATACGCAGATTATCATGGTTAATTTTATCAAAAGTTTTTGCACAGTCAAATTAGATTGTGTGTACAGCAGATATACAATAAAATGCATTATACACATCTTGTAAGTTTGTTAAATTAGTTGTAGCAGATCTACCTGGAAAGAACCTATGTTGGCTATTGCTTATGTAGTTTTTAACATGTTTGAATATTCTGGTACGTAAAATTTCCTCCAACAACTTAGCTGGTACACATAGAGCAATTGGTCTACGATTTTCAATTCTTGTACGTTCACCTGATTTTAAAATTGGACAGACTTTAGTTAATTTTCCGTTAGTTAATGTAAGAGGTTCCAGGTTCGAATCCTGGGGAAGACAATGTTTCAATTTGTTTGTTTCCCCATGCATTTCATTTCAGAATTTTCGTACGTGCATCGTGTCCCGTCGGTTTGTCGTACGCGTTGCTCGGTCAGCAACGTTTCACTCCGTAGTGGCATGACAGGTCGCACAAGTGTGCGTTCGATTGGTGTAATCCTCAAGACACGTGCGATTTACGAGGTACTGTACCCTTGCCAAACATTTGCGGGGTACAATGTAGCCCTGTTCCTCTAGTTGCTGTGCTACGACAAATATATTTATCGGCAAAATGAACACAAGAATTAACACACAGGAACAATTTCTCAGTACGTGGTTTTGTTTACAATAACTTCGTTCTTACAATGAATAAGGATAGAATCAGTTGTCATTCTTGCAACCACAAATAGAATATCGAACTCGAGTTGCGTGCCTTATTGGCCGACGTTCAAAAAAGATAAGAAATATAGGAAAGAAATACTAAATTTCAATTATCTCCAGACAATATTTTCCTTGTTGTTATCGACTTGTTACATGCTATGTACGCCCGACGTGTTTGTGTGTTGATGGAACGTCCCAACATTATCTGATGGTCTTGTATTAGGGCTGTGTATTTTCCCCTTCCATTCTCATGAATAAGGGAACAGGGCCAGAGGAGGGGAGGGGGAGAACAGAAGTGAACCGTAAATAAAGATGTAAATGTGCTTGAGTGTGAGTAATTGCCTTTCCATAACTGTTTCAAATGCACGTCAACATGGAGGCTACTTGCACAATTTAGCAAACAGGGGTGGGGATGGGAGTATGTAACGTGAACTACAGACGAACTTCACACAGAAACAAATGCGTTGCCGTAATAGGGTGTGGTGAGGCGCGTTGGTGTTACATTTCCAATAGGATAATATCCACAGACAAAGATAGTGTTTAGCGTATACGTGTTTGGTGGCCCAATGTAAATTTTCAACATTATTTCATTTTCATACAAAATATTATTTGTGTGATGTATAGTTCATGAAATAATTGGTGATTTTATTCGAATTATTTATTTTCCTAAAGATTACAAAACTTTTGCACACTGTAACTTTGCATACAAAGAGGCGGAAAATTAGGAAGGATTCTCTTCTGAAATGGGCGTATCAAAAATGTGGAGTCTATCACCCAGCTGAGTCTTTATAGTGTCCAGCATGCCTGTGTGTTTACTCTCTTCCAGTATTTCTTCTTTCGAATACACAGTTAATTAAGGAAAACGCATGGTATAATATGATTTAATCTTTTAACTAAAATATCCTCCTCTTGTTGTAGCCTTCCATCCAATACTAAACGTCTTTGCCCAACAAAATAGCTCGCTCGTGGCTCACCAATTTTAAGGGGAATAAAAATTTACAGATTCCATTATTCCAAGAGGGTACTCGCATAACTTTCTCGAATAACCCAACTCCATCTTTATCCATAATCATTTTGACGCTTGTTGTTAGTTTCCTACTGAGTTTTATATTGTTTTCACACAGTCAGTGATCTAGAGAGACCAGTGTGCTTGCTTTTGACGCTGTCTTCTTCTTTGTACTTTCAGTGCTTTGTGTCCTTAAGAACTACACAGTGTATTTACCCAAACTCTGTGACACTGTGTCCAGTATATAAGGATAACTGTACTAGAGAGATCGTGAAAGATTTTATGGAACTTTTTGATCAAAGAATTACCTTTGGAAAAGTCGAGTAGGTTTTATTAAGCAGGATTAGTATTTTTAATTTATACCTGTAAAAATGTGTGTGCTACTTGATACTGAATTGCTCTGGCTGAAAGTTGCAGTGTATATGTATTTATACGTGAACAGCGTTCGAAAAAAATACTCGGGCGCGCATGTGTGTGAGCGCCTGCGAAGATTAAACTCCAATTAAGGATTGTGGGAATAGGTATTATAAACATAATGTGATAATCAAATTCTCTTCCAAACGTTACATATATATATACAAATATAGTGATATTTTTGTCCAGCTAATAAAGTTCGATGTACCCTAAAAAAATATGCCCCTTCCCCCTTGCCGCCAACGGAAAGAAATAGGTATTTATGTTTTACTTAGCTCTGCTCCTCTCCAAACATCGGAAGAAATCGGCGCCTATGTATAAACTAGGAAGAAAGTAAGAAAAACACAATATATGTACGTTACGCCCAATTGTACTACAAGCAAGGTGCGGTTTCTGTTATCAGCACCTCCTTCGACACTACGTGACAGGTTGTACCTACGTACCTCAGTTGATCAAAGTTGTTACACCATTCCAATTCTTAGCGTAACTTCCGCAAAGTCCTGGAGTGTGTTGATCTTATGTTGAGTGAACGAATGAAAGCACTCACAGAAAGTATACTAAATGTACTGAATTAACAACACTCTAACATAGAAAACACAATTCGAAGACGCCGAGTACCAACGTGACTTGGAGCCGTGCCTGCACTAGTTCATGCACAAATCTTACCATTACGTCATTCATGTGACTAAACCCTCCACACAGCAACATCTCACTGCCATCTAGTGAGCAACCCAACATTAATATACTTATAATCATATTACAGTACTCAGTACCAGTGCTTCGTTTTTCTCAGTCTTTATAAAGTTGAATTTGAAAATAGATGAGTTACCGTTCCGAAATAGTAATTCAGCTGCACTTGGAGTTAAACATTTTGAAAAATAACTCTGTTACTTCAGATTTAAAAAGTAATTCTAAGTCACTCTAGAGTTACTTTATTCTGTAGAAAATATAACTTATAGTGTTGCAGGAGTGAACTGCATTGTCATTAACGACATTTATATTATTTTACACTAAATTATAATAATCCTTACATGTCCAAATATGTAATTATTGAGATAAAGAATTCAAAGTAATCCCTTACGCTTGAAAAAGTTACATGACGTAACATGGATATACATGATAATTAATATTTTACTTCTATTGTTTTAGCAAGCAATATTTTTATCAGAAAGGGAACTAAGCTGTTGCTTGATGAAATAACTCAGAATTACTACTTTCAAATGTAACTACATCGTTTAACTTACAGAGTGTGTGTGTGAGCTTCATGTCTGACCATCGCATGGGAGACTGCATGGGGATACAGCTACGTTTTCCGTGAAACCTTTGACCCCGGGAGCACTTTCCTTTCAGACACGCTGTTCGTAGGTTGTGACTTCTTCACGCCAAAGACTCCCTGGGGACAGCTAGGCAACGTTTTCTCTCCTTCATCGGTAGCCAGTATTTGTTTGAGGGAGGTGCAAGATCCGAAAATGTTGTATATACAGGGTGAGTCTGAAGTTCTTGACCACCCTTTTAAAATAAAAGGGAGTGTAGCTTGCAGCAATTGGTCATGGTAGTAATATGTTAGGTCTAGGGGGAAACGTTTTGGTGCATGTCATGACAACGTCCGCCATCTTGGTGACCGCCATCTTGGATCCAACTTCATTCGTTTATATGGGAAGCGGGGCATGTGGGGTATGGTTTTGGGCTAGAATTTCACCAGGAATTCAGTGGTGAGGTCATACTTATATCAGTCTTGCATTCGTATTCGTGGTTCAAAGAGAATATCAGAAATACTGTGAGGTTGATTGAAGTAGGTTATTTTAAGTTCCTTTTCTGACAAGTTTATCTTGGTAATCCCGAACACAAGGATAAGCAATGCTATGATGCAATTGATGAAGGAACACACTCACAGAGAACACCTAAGCCAAGGCTGAAATTCGAACCAGGAGGGGGAGCATGGCCCCCATGGACCTTTCCCTGGGTACGGGCCTGGTATATGCAATGTACCTTTTGATCTTCTGAACAGAACATTCTCATGAAAAAAACTCCTAATAGCAGGCAGAAAAAGTATATACTTTGCTATGCTTGTGCCCTATTTCTCGAACATACTGCATTACATCGCCGCAATCGTTACGCCGTTACGTGCTATTGAATATTCATTATTGAAGTATTTGAAACCTGCTTCATATTTATTACAGCTTTCAGCCAAAAGTGAAAATATTCTTAATCATGGATTGATCGAAATTTTAATTTTGGATGCGTCAGCACTTAGGCTATTTGCCTCCAACACTACGGTATCCAGCATGACTAAAATCAATCTGTCTCTGAGGACTAAAATATCCTTACCTAGTGAAAAGCTTAGGCTGTACAGTGGTGGAAAAAAGTTCTTCCCCATAAGACTTCAATGGCAGTAAATAATGCCGGAAGGGTAGGCAACACACATTGCACATTTAGGTGATCGGGTGATTCTGTCTGTTTCAAGAGCAACTCGTCTTTCATGCAAAAGCCAACAGGCACAGGAAATGTAGGAAAGTCACGTGACCTGTCAGGTTAAATGTTGTTCGTCAGAAAATCGCCTTTTCTCAAGCCAGGTCGCACAACCGACAAGAGCTACACGTTATATCTCCGAAAATGATTCGCCTAAAAACGTTGAACGAAACACTAAAACAATTCTTGCCTTAATTATATAGGCTACTACACTATATGTGCCGCAGTAGCTCAATCGTTAGGGCGTTTTAATATCATGCGAGAGATCTGGCTTCGATCACCGACGGGGGAGAATCGGAATTTTGTCCATCTGTTCAAGCTGCTCTGGTACCCACCCAGCTTCGTATAAAGTGGTTACCTGGAGGAAACTGGGGTGGGGGGTTAAGGCGGCCAGGGGCGTGGTGCTGATCACATCATCCCCACCTTCGGCCTGATGAAGAAATCTTGGCGCCTTAACGGCTTGGTGCAAAGCACAAGGTAGCACTTTGCTTTTTAATTTACTTACATACATCCCGATTTTGTCGGAACAGAACTTCCCAATCTCTACGTGGGCTTTCTTCCAAATTCCGTAGGAATGTGAATAGGCTCCAATTCTTCTTGACACAATTTATACATGTTATATTTCGATATAAGAACAATAGACGTTATCCTTTGTGTGTGTGTGTGTGTGTGTGGTGGGGGGTTATCATCTAAACATGTGAGGTGATCATTTTCCCAAAAATACTCCATTCTCAGAAATAAATCTCAATTCGACACACTGAAAATGTAGCATTTTCTACATCTTAGCATGCAATTATCTAGTAGCAAAATAATGTGTGGAAAGATAAAAATTACGATTTATAACGCACTCTGGAAATTTTGTATTATTTTTTTTTCCAATTTGAACTGACATTCATAATATTCATTGACTAAAGAATAGCTTAGTCGTTCTGCTACTTTCAATTCTTTATTACCGTAGTCACCGTAAATCTCTCTCTCTCTCTCTCTCTCTCTCTCTCTTTCTCTTAGCCTTCCCCATGGCGCAGTAGTAGCAGAGTCGCCTTGTAATCAAGGAGTCCCCGGTTCGATACCCGGTGGAGACACATAGTGGTTCGGATTCCACTTTAAGTTGTAGAAGCAGTCTCGATTAGCCTTTTTGTGCATAAAGTGGACTTAAATACCAAATGAAAATAAAAATCACCGTAACTCTCTACAAAGCCAGAGGACCTGTCGAGGCTTAGATGTAGCATTGCATTCGCATCATTACCCATCATCTTCATCGTCGCGATTATCGCAAAAGATAAAAATGCGACACAAAAAAACCAAACAGAAGATTGGAATCAATCTGAATATTCGTTACGTTGGATACATGGTAGAATTGTCTTAAAATCACTTCCTGTGATGTAATAGGGTTTTTTATTAGAGACCATTTGTGTAATACATATCGGTGTTGCGAACAATAAGTAGTTTCACGTTCACCCCACTCTTCGGTTGTTTAGAAATGTAAGGAAGAAGGATCTCTAAATTTCCGCTTTCACATGTCAATGAAACTTTAACATAAGTTTAGTGTAGGCCGCAAAAGAGATTTACATATTGTTATGATATCTTTTATACGTCACGAAACATACTTCCAATAAAATACGATACTACTCCTTACGTTCCTGTAAATGTTCACCATTAGTCTGGCGAAAGAAAAAGTAACGAACATTTCTGTGTTTCCTTGAGCAGAGATAAGGCGCCTGCTTCTAGTAAGCAAGCAACAACTGCTTCGATCAGTGACCTTCACTGCCGGAGTGACTCACAGCAGGCCTGCGCTCGTTCCAGTGTGCGTATGAAACAGGTATTTTATTTCGTTCGTTCCAATCCACAGTTATATCAAGCTAACATTCTACAATATGTAGTAAACAAGTTGTATACATTATGGTCTTCCAGAGTGTTGTTGCCTCCTGCTATTTACACGCGGGAGATGGGGGTGTTGTAAACATTTCTGAACCCAAATGTCGAGCACGAAGGAAAAGTTGTGTAATCATTTAAGGTAATAACAAGGTAATAGAAGTTGAAGGAAATGCCGGAATAAATTATATCAGAAATTGAGTAAAAACCGTTCTTTTCACACATAGGGCTATCAGATCACTCTTCAGCGGAAAGTAGGACAAATTGTCTCCAAATGTTGGACACGAACGCATTTCCAGTAAATATAATAGGTTACTAGAACATCTTAACATATAACGAGAATATGACACATCTTCAGCTCAAAAATTAATATTGAAGTAAACGGTTGATTTAAAAATTCTTCAACTGCTAATTAATAGCACATCCGTACGTGATTTCAACTTGTGTATGCAAGACAGAACGTTTTTCGTCGAGACGGGGCCAGGAAGGGAAAACAATCCATGAATTCGGGAAGGAAAAAGTTCACAATTTCGTAAACAAAGTCTGGAAGTTCTTGTTTATTGAAATGTAAAAAACTGCTATACACTGAAAAAAAAACAGAATTTTGTGCCTTGTTTTACCAATAAGGACTGAGGGCCCCCCAGATGGCGCAGTGGTAGCGTCATTGCCTTGTAATCAAGGGGTCCCGGGTTCGATACCCGGTGGAGGCACATAGCGGTTCAGATCCCACTATAAAACTGTAGGTCCAGTCCCGATTAGCCTTACTGTGCATAAAGTGGACTTAAAACACCAAATCAATCAATCCAATAAGGACTGTTTATGTAATTTCTGGAATGAAACTTGTTACTTCGAACAAATTACCGACACTTATTGTATCGATAAAACTTCACAAAGTAAGCATTTTTATACATATATCTGGACTTTTCCGGATCTAAAAAATCAGGAAGTAATTTCTGAGCTGGGATTGTAATTGTTTTTCCGAATATCCAGTAGCAACCATGCACACTCTTTGATTTAAGCATACTTCTTCAAGGAACCACGTTATCTCAGACTTCCCTCAGATTTTCTGTTTCTCCATCTAATTTGAAGTTACGTGATGCCCAAAATACGTATAAGACATTTGTGATTTCTTTCAAATTCTTCCGGAGGCCAGACACAAATCTAAAATCTAGGACACGTCCGGAAATAAGAATGCTTCTTATAACCTCTTTTTATTTTGTTATTTAGTGTCGTTTTCCTTTCACCTTTTACTAATCGCGACCACGAGGATGAGTGATATAATAGAATTGATGAAGGGACACTCACAAAGAACACCCATACGCACGACGGTATTCGAACCCAGGACATCAGACATCGTAGCACACTGTGCTAACCACTCCGTCCCGGACGGAATTCTTATTGTCCTAATCGATCCACAAGCATTTTCCCTATCTTTAACTACACACGAAACATAATGAACAATCTAAATAAACAGGTACCAGTTCACACTCTAACCGTAAAAAAACATGTGCACGTGAAAATGCAAAATAATATTTATTTTTAGGTAGTTGTGATTTATTATTGTATATTAAAGAAATATATTAGTGATAAAATGACGGAAGTAGAGGAACATCTCCAATGAAACACTCATGCCTTATGGATATTTGTATTTCTTGCCGAACAAGGTTCCGAGTTCGAGTTCCGACCAAAATGGGTTAATTGTGTATGTTCATTCATGTCTTTAATGTAATCATAAATCGTTGTCATGAATAATTTAACTTCAGAGGAAGAAAACTGAGAAAATTACTAATAAAAACAATAACAAAACAAATTTGATCTTAAAGCCCTGGCTTTGCGCTAAATATTCCATCACGGGGACTGGCACTTTACGTAGGTGTAGACACGCTTCGTACAATTTGATGATATCGCGATAACGTAATGGATGTGCAGCCACTTAACTGAACGCCCCAAAATTCCCATTTTATTACTAAATCCTAAATTAGCATAATATCATAGTTTACCTATTCATAATATGCGCCGCTTTGGTGCACTTTGTGTATTGTTTCGTTGGTTGGTTATTTTAATTAATGTTGCATTAATCAACATCAGGTTAATCGCGCCAGGCAAAGTGGAGGGAAAATGACAATGAAGCAGAACGAAGAGGGCCTTGGTTCCCGATTAATGAAACTTTGTCTATCGCCGCGTGAAATCGCTGAAAATGTAACTTCTTGATTTTGCTTATTTCATATTGCTTTTCTAGCACTTGCGTCAACAAAGGCGATGAGGATAATTAATGAAGCTATGAAATGGATAATAGGACATGATGATCCATGCCTTACACAAAATTCTAAGTTGGGACTAATGAATATCGATTCATTTTATCATTTGTCAAGTAGTTGTTTTTAACTCCAATCTTTTTCAAGGACTTCTGGGTTGACAGCATGTGTGTTGCGCGATGATGATTCGATGAAAACCACAATTTCAGTGAACTTTCTTGACAATGACTCTAATATCAGTAAAGGGAACATATCCTTACGAGTAGCTGTTGTTAAGAAACCAATTCCTGAAACTTTTTCTGCTGGTCTCACTGCAACCAGCTGTTGTTTGTTATGGCTGGGCCTGGGGGTATGACTCACGCTGCTGTCAATAGCTATTCAATCGTTCCCGAGAAGCCAGGTTCACCAGGAAAACCTAAGTGACAATTTTGTTATTTGGGTTGCATAGACAACAGGCTCTAAGATGTTATGACATCGTAGGTCTCGTGGCCCAAGAACTACTTTCTCTGACTGTACACCCAGCACATATAAGGACAAAGCACAGCACAACACACAACCCTACAGAGGATTATACTAGCTGTAGGTCCAGGCGCCAGAGCCTCGTTGACCTGAAAGACTGCAGTTACCGGGTATACTACGTGGAAGCAAGGTTGACATTTGGGTGCCATCTCAAAGGTCACCCCGTACACCTTCCTGTAACCAATGACCTGCAACTAAATTATACACAGTCTACATTTACTACTCTTCTTGGAAGACCTTGAACAGATGTACAACAGCACACGACTGGACCTACTGTTTAAAGTGGGATCCGAAACAGTATGTGTGTCTCCACCGGGAATCCAACCCGTGACCCCTTGATTACAAGGAGACGTTGCTACCACTGCGCCCTCGGGGAGGCCTGGGAAGCGGAACTGAAAGTACAAGGTGATTCAAAAAGAATATACGTATTTCAAACCAGTATGGTGTCGAAACTACCGATCACTGAACAGCACGGCGCTCTCTAGCGGAAGATAACGTTGTCTAGTTTCAATCAATTGCGAGTTTTGAGACGTCGGTTAGTTAGGAAACCTTAGAAGCTACAGTTTTTACAGGCTGTGAAGCTTGATGACAAAGGAAAAAGAATACAATTTGCTGGCCAGATACTGGATGCTGTTGATGAGGACAGCAGTTTCACGGGATGAATTGTGTTCAGCGACGAAGCAACATTCCACCTTAGTAGCAAGGTAAATAAACAAAATGTTCGAATTTGGGGCCTACAAAACCCACATTCTTACGTTCAACATGAAAGAGATTCGCCCTAAATCAATGTGTTTTGTGTAATATCCCGTTTATCTGTATACGGCCCTTACTTCTTTGATGAAAACGCAGTTAATGATGAGAGCTACCTTACTATGTTACAAAGCTGGCCGTTTCCGAGGCTGAATGAAGGTTTTGAAAACTTCACTGGCATCGTCAAGTGCGAGATTTTCTTAATGAAACTCTTCCTAACCGTTGGATTGGTCGTCAAGCAGCTAAAGACTTGGCACTTTTCAGCTGGCCTTCACGGTCACTGGATTTATCTCCCTGTGACTTTTTCTTGGAAGGATGGGTACAGTAAGGAAACCGTTTATGTACCACCACTACCAAATGACCTGGAAGAGCTGAAAAATGGGATCACTACTGCTGTAGCGTCAGTGACGATGAACATGCTTGCCCGAATTTGGAATGAATTTGAGTACCGCTGTGATGTTGTTCGTGCCGCTGGTGGAGGACATATTGAACATCTTTAGATATTCGTAAGTAAGTGTCAAAAATTTCAGACTTGTACTACTTTTATTTTTTTCAAGTATACCTGTTTGAAATACGTATATATTTTTTTGAATCCGTCCTACCGATGAAAAAAAGTTGATGACGTTCAGAAACATGGATACTGCCAAGAATTTTCAAATACGGGACAATTGACGACAAGGGAAAGATTATTACGGGACGTGGGACATACTACTTAAACAAGGGAATGTCCCTGAAAACCAGGGACGCCTGACTACCACGCAGAACAAGCCCAACCTCGCGTATGATTATCCTGGCTGTGGGTCCAAGCACTAAAGTTTTGTTAGCCTTTCAAAGTGAAAGGAAGCATTAAGTTTGATAACGCTGCCTCTTACAACCTTGAATTCCGCTATTGCGAGAGCATGTTTTAGGAACAAAATATTGTGATGAAATTATATGTTTCTGAAAGGAGAGGGAGGATAACATTTCTATCCAGCTGCCTCCAAATGTTAGTTGAGCCTTTGGAAAAGGTAAAAGACAGCCTCCAAGGACAAAGCTATGCTGTCAATACAGAAGATCGTAAGTTCAGGCAGTTTCTGCTCCTCTACAATTTACAGGGCCAACAAAGAAGTCCCTGCAGAGGCCAAGGAAGAAGATATGGCTGCCAACTACGAGGACATGAGGGCGACTCTTATTTCATCCTTTTGGCATTTGCGGCGACACTTTGCAGCGTGTCCCACCTTGTGGTCTCTCCCCATTATGCTTTGCGTGACTGCCTCTTCCCGGCCATCGATCTAGTTTTCCTGCCGTGCTCATCTCGCTGGTCCCAGGGAGACACCGTGTTACATTCTCCCGAAAACAAGGTCTGAATGCTAGCGACCACTCGTGTACGCAGAGGGGGACTGTTGGGGCTGCAACTCCTTCCTAAATTTTGAGAAAATCAACATTTTCAAATGAAAACAGTGAAAAACACCCCCCCCCTACCCGATTGTCATTTTTGAGAGTGGAAATTTTGAAATATACGAAATATTTTTTTATGTACTCTGCCCTCCTATAAAGGAGCCATATATACAGGGTGAGCATAAAGTCTTTCCCTAATTACAAACTTTTATTGCTAAAGAACTATGCTAGATATAGATATGCGGTTTGTTAGAAATGGTAGCTTAACTTATAATGTTTTGTTATCAGTACACTTCTACATGTGCTCCCTTTGTTGCCCTTAGAACGTCTAGGCGATACTCAATTTCTCTCCATGTCTTTGCCAACATTTCTTCCGTCACCGTCTCCATAGCATCCCGTATTCGAGTCTGAAGAGTTTGCATATCAGGAACTGGTGAACTAAACACTGTGTTCTTAACGTAACCCCATAAAAAAAAGTCAAGAGGGGTTATGTCCAGCGAATGTGGTGGCCATGATATGGGAATCAGAATAAGAATCAGACAAAACAAAGAAATGGAGAAGAACTTGATATATTGCACTACTTATTGCCATAGGCTTTATTTGCCTATCTACCGTGGAAGTTGAGATATAAATATTCATAATCAGGGAAATACTTTATGCTCACCCTGTACTATCCACACCCTCCCGAAAAAAGAACTGCGTACGCCAGTGCTAGCGACACGAGACTGGTTCTTGGTCTCGTCTCAGTTGCAAATGCATATCACCATCTCTTTCTAAACTAGTTTTGAAATAGACACAAAAACTGCATAAAAAATGTTTACTGAAGCAAAGTAAAATCATTTTGTATCGTGATTCTTTTTCGTAGCGTTTCTGCCACTTTTTAGATAATTTTACTCTGAAGCTGAACCAGCCTCAGTTTGTTTGAATTGTTGTTTTAAGTACACTTCATGCACAAATAGGCTAATCGGGACTGGACCTTCAGTTTAAAGTGCGATTCGAACCACTGTGCCATCTGCCTCCACCGGGTATCGAACCCAATACCCCTTGATTACAAGACGTAAGCACTACGTCATCAGGGAGGTGAAACAGCCTTCATGGCGGAGTGGTCATTGTTCGATCCCGGGAGAAGGCACTTTGTACAGTGGTTCGGATCGCATATTTCAACTGTAGATCCAGTCTTGATTATACTCCTTGAATATATAAAGAACTTAAAATGAACTTGTTTTTGAGACGAGACTCTTGTATTTTTACAGGCGCTTTCACATTCTCAGTATTTTGTCTCAAATTCTCCAAAAGCCTGGACTCATTCCCGTCTCGATCTGTAAATAGCAACTTCGATTTCTATAATATCCCTACAGAATAACAGGCAAATTTAATCATCCTAAAATTACTTTATTTCTCGCGTTACTATCATCAAGGTGTTTACATATAAGCCATCTGTATCCATTCCTAATGACACAGCAGAAAGCTCCTCAACCACCCATCTTGGACGTGAACTGTGAACTGTCAAAATATTAGCCGAGCTACCTAGGTATGTAGCAATCACTCACTGGGGTCGGAACGGGAAGGGGCTGAAAAAATGCTTGCAAATATTTCCTATTAGCTTAACTGCAATCTGTATTCCCAGTCTTACCGTGCAAAAACAATCCTGATAACATTTGCACGATATATAATACCTAATACCCTTGCTTCCTACATGGATTCTTAGAACAAAATGTTGATCTGTGAGTAATTAACGGCAATTTGGAGTGAATGAAGTAAAACAAACAGAGCGATTAGCCTAGAGATGTAGATAAACGATGTGTTAACAAAAAAATACAGTTAATAAAACAACCAAATGCTGACCGAGGCAAAATTTATTGTAGTAAAGATTATACCTAAAACGTAAACGATTCCACCCTCTAACAGAGTCTTCTTCAGACAAGGATTCATTGAATCAATCCTATTAGAGGGTGGTAACGGTACGTTTTAGTGTATAATTTTTACTACAATAAATTTTGCCTTGGTTTGTTTGTTTTATTTACATGGAAACAATGCTTAACAGTGTTACCAAAAAGTACAGGTACAATATTGACATGGAAATTAAAATTGTTGCTGAGGAACGTTTTGTAAATAGGTCAATTGTTTAATTAAGAAACAGTATCGTTCTCTGAAATGATAAATGTAAATATCACAATCACGTGCAATATCGATGTCGGTCCTGAACAAATGTTTGATCATACGCACATATATGTGTATACATGTTACTAACAGTTTGTTATTTTAGAGATTCATGTCGCTCTACTTTCTTCTATCTTTAAAATTCTCGTATTTACTTTTATGAAAAAAATACAGGGTGTCCGAATTGAAACGCCCTAATTTCAAATGCTTATATTAAACATAATATACAGGCAAGAACAGTTTGGTAGGTGGTAAGGTAATGAATAGTAAGGATTCGTTTATTTTGTACCGTTCCAGCGGGTGAAAAGTGAAAACGACAACCAATTCTGAAAAAGCTCAAACTGTGTGGTGGTACCCAGAATTGGAACCCATTGCAGTTCAACGACGGTTTCGTGAGACCCTCCCGATGCCAAGAGAATCAAGGCGTGGAAAGCAGCGTTTCTAGAGACAGGATCTGTCGCTAAGAGGCATGGTGGTGGCCGATCACAAACATCAGAGAAAAACGTTCAGCGCATTGCAGATGCATTTGCACGAAGTCCCAAGAAATCCGTTCGTACGGCGGATTGCTCTCCCAAAATCCACAGTCCACGATGTGCTTCACAAGCGTCTTAAGCTTTATGCATACAAATTACAAGTTTCTTAGTTTCTTTGCAGAGGAAACTATCACTGGTTTCACATATCTTGATATGTTAAACAATTTTGTGTTCCCTCTATGTGGGGCACACATAGAAATTTACTGATTGCACAGACAAAACTTCATACCTATCTGTATTCATTGTTGCATAAATCTTTTGAATGATTAAATACGTGTGGTACTACAGTCGGTTAAAATTTCTGTGTTTCAATTCGGACACCCTGTATTCAGACCGAATAGCAGGGTAAAGCTGAAAGATATGTGAAACCAAATTATACAGCCGCTACATTCGTTCACTAAGATACGTACTTTCCATAACATCACCAGTACAAAAATTCATCCCATGTGAGAGTATGGGATGCAACAGAGAGTGACATGAAAGTGGTGATGGACACTTTGTGACGCAGCTGTGTAACAGATTCCAATTATTACATATAATAAACCGATGGTGCTATTTCACTAAGACAAAAAGTAATTTCAAGTTTATTCTGTAAATTATTAGTATAGCTGTTACTTTACGTTGTGTTGCCTTTAAAGACTGAGAGAATGGCTGATTAGTTGCTGGAGGTGCATGCTCTGTCTTTAGAGCATGTTAAGAAAAGCACGGAAAATATGGAGGCTAACTAACTGTGTGGTGTCGAAAATAGAAACTTCTAAACTTAATTGTTAGATGACTCATATTGACAGGACCTTCTTCGAAAGGTGGAGAGTTCAAACTCCTCAACTATTTCTTTCCAATATATTGCCCCAATCACTTATATCGAATACTGGATCCTTTAACGAAAGCCATAACCACTTTAATTCTATTGTCCCATTCTTATCTGTTCTTAGTCCTCTCATCTTTACTATAATCCAAGGGCTCCCGCAGGATTTTTCTCAGGGGGAGCCACTCATAGAAACTTTTATTATTATTATTATTATTATTATTATTACTACTACTACTGCTATTATTATTGTTTTTAATTGTTGTTGTTGTTGTTATTATTATTATCATTATATTACTATTACTACTTCTACTACTACTACTAATGTTTTTTTCTAAAATTACATACATTTGTAATTTCTATATTCGGTAGCTATCTCTATTTACAATTTTAATAACTGTATCATAACCCGTGGTTCGACAGCCATGTAAAGGCCTTGGCCTATCTCCCGACTGCCATCTCCCTCCCATAATCCTACCTAGAGGTGTGGAGATCTTCAGTCAGTAATGGGTCGAACCCCCAGCCATTAGGAGATATCCGTGACCGGGTTACACTACTCACTCGTAGCTCCCCAATTTCCTCACGATGGCGGGTTGCCACCGGTCCTATACACAGGCCGAAAACCCAGGCGGACTCGAACCCATGCCGTCAGGCAGTAGAAGCCCAAAGCACAGCGCCTTAGACCGCACGGACACGGAGGAGTCATAACTGTATACTTAACATTAATTCATGTAGGGCAAGAAGCTTTTTTTATATAGTTAGATAATCAGTGTAAAATAGAATGTAAGCTTAAATATAACCATACTTCAAATAATAATAATAATAGTTGCTGTAACTATAACAATACTTTTGTTATAAAATATCTCTACAATTTCACCATTGCGATTACATTAACTCTTTCCATAAATCTCATGGGGAGCTTCACATGCTATCATCGGTGCAAATAAACGGTTTTAAAAATAAACAGTCAACATAAACCAAACAATCATTGGATATCACACATTGCTCGAATTGGAAAATCTTTGCCTGAGCTCTGACACTAGCTGAGGACAGTGAGACAGTTGGGGGTTGCTTTTCGTAAATTTTCCTAGCCGAGAGGATACCATCAGCCGCACTTCGAGCACTGACATATATAATGAATTGTTTCCATTTATAACTGTACCTTACATTAAATTTATCGCTGGTTAAGGACGGATCAGTGACGTCAATGCCAGGGATTCTAGAGATTGGTGGACGATTATTTTTCCATTGTGGGGAAATATGTTGGGTATATACACTGATGTGCATAGGTTTGCAAGTTCCAGGGTAGGCGAACTGACGACTCAGGGTTGGTATCCCCGTCTGGCTACAGCTCTCAGTTGCGAATTCACTGATATTCATGTAGATATAACCAACCTCTTTTCATTTGGCCCAATTACGCGTATCTTAAAGGAAATTGAAAGTCTGACACAGGAAAATATGGTAAAATATAGCATTCTCAACTAAAAATACACAAGTCATTCATGATCATATCCTCCTCTTACAAGGGCCTCCCCGATGGCGCAGTGGGAGCGCCATTGCCTTGTAATCAAGATGTCCCGGGTTCGAACCCGGTGGAGAGATATAGTGGCTCGGATCCCACTTTAAACTGTAGGTCCAGTCCCAATTAGCCTTACTGTGCATAAAGTGGACTTAAAACACCAAATCAATCGATCAATCAACCTCCTCTTACAAGAAATTTCAGGGCAAGTCACTGAAGCTTGTGCAACTCGAACTTACGACTATTCCTCGCTTCACAATCCCTTGAAACCTGCAGAGTCTGCAAGAACCGATATATTATTGAATTTCGTACTCACGCCCGAGTTGCTGCACGAAGACATTTTCCCTATTTGCACAGGAGTGTCCAATCCAAACAACGCGCTCCATTTTTACACTAAAACAATTCAAAGTTGTTCTGGTCTCTGCAAACAGGTGGTTCTGACCATCTCCTCAGGCGCACCTCTAACACGTGTCTCTTTTATTGATTACCCTTACGGAAGTTCACCAGACTTTGTTTACCCTTTGTAATTTTCGACGGACTCTCTATAGATTCGTTCCGGCATGTGGACATTTCAGCCTGTCCTTCAGTTTACTCAGTTTCAGTTCATTAAGACGGTGGAGCTGCGTTTAGGGCTATACGAAATGAAATGAATTGCTTGTTACCCGATAGACTCGGAAGAAGTATGAATGAAATTTGGACCAAGATTAGAGTTTGAGTTTCGGTTTTTAAGTCCATTTTAAGCACAGTAAGGTTAATTGGGACTGGACCTACAGTTTACAGTGGGGACCAAGATTAAAGTAGGTGGCAGAAGAGGAGGGGAAAGATGAGATAGAGACAGACAGAAAGGAAAGGAAGAAAAAGAAGACAAAACAAGGGAACGAAAGAGGGAGAGAAGGAAGGCACAAGAGAAACCGAACAAAAATATAGGTTAATACGCTTAACGGGAGAGTAAGAAACAAGCAGGTTTGTTTGCCGATTACGCTAAATGGTAGATTTTCAACCTCACTATCGAGGTACCCGGTTCGAATTCCGGCCTGAACAAGGGTGTTCTCTGCGAGTTTCCATTCTTTGATTTCAGCCAAATCATCAATCATTTTTATCGTCGCGATTAGCCTAACTCGGAAGAAAAGCAACTTAAAATATTAAAATACATGATATTATCAATTACATTGGTACCTACGCCAGGCTGCGATTTAAAGGAGGCCGGGGATTTCCTGTCTGTCTTGAACCATTCCACCCTCTGGTTATGAATGACATATTCCAACCAAGGTTACTGAATATGTAAACTATGTTAATATACTATCATACTTGTAGAGTTCAAGTGGGATTTAGTTAATTTTAGAGTCCCGTAGCATGAGCACGTCGCTAGTTAAAGGGCTTCCCCATCTACGTTACAACGAAAACCAGAACACTTTCCCACCTCACTCAAAGAACTTGTGACTTCAATTGAAATTATAACAATATCTACAGCTGAATGTGATCGCTAGTTCAGTGCCATGAGTCTAATCTTACCCGATTAGAGAAATCATTTAGATGTTGACACACTTTCAAACCTGCTTTTTCTTTCAATGAATGGATCTCCAATGTATAGCTTCGATGTAGAAACTTTTGCAACAGCATAGATCAAATAAAGGTATCACAGTGACATCGACAAATCAAGTAGCAAATCATCGAACCTGCAGGAAAAGTCTAATTCAACTCGTCTATTCGTCAACTTTAATACATATATTTACTTTGATTTCAGAAGTTAACTTGAAATGAGATTGATTTGTGTCCCAAGTGTTATCAAAATTTGATTTTAAGTAATTAGGGTTCAATATACGTATGTACATAATGCATGGGTAATAAAATTCTGCACGCGAAGTTTAAATTAATGGAAACTCGTTACACTAAATAGTGTTCTAGTAAACATCTATAAGATTATTAAGATAGTACACCCACAAAGTCCACCAACTCTAATAAAATCACAACTCGCATCCTGACCTATGCAATAGGCCATTCGTATCTTGACGAATGTGATTAAAATCGCTGGCAAATAATGACTGTACCAGAGAGAATCAAGCGGAAAATTAAGAACGAATGGTGAATGCACCACGTACAGTGCATCTGCAAAAGGATAAAATATAATACATCACGTGGTTGATAGAACTAAATGAGTATATAGATGAGATTTGACCCGAGAAGAAGAAGAACCAACAATGGAAAGAGAGGTGTGAAGCGAAGAGTACAGTAAGACAAAGATAAATTATAGAAAAACATACGAACCTCGGTAGCTGAGCGCTGAGCAGTAGACTCACGATTTTACAACTAAAATTTCCAGGCTTCAATCCCGATCTCTTCCATCGCAATTTCATTCTGGCACGGTTCAACTCCATCGTCGCGATTAATCAAAAAAAGCAGAAAAGTGACGTAAAAATAAAATCAATGCGAAAAGAGTAAAATGAAATTCCTGAATGAAACAAAACAAACAATAAAACCCTTGTACAGTTATGAAGTTATCCCCCCTCCATGTTCTTTCATTAGATACTTTTCCAAACTTTAACTTTTCCAGAAGTAATAAGAAAAACTGAGAAGCCAGTTACTCAACCCGTTTAATTATATACGGGAACGAGAAAACTTCTGATAGAGAAAGAGTCATTTCCTTTCATTCTGTTTTAATTATGCAAGAATTTCTTTCATGTGGTGGAATGGAAGTTCCATTCTCTTCATCCGTGTCTGCCTTCTTTCTCTGTCCTTGTGTTACTTAATAGCAAGGTATCTTTGATGAAGAAGAATTTCGGATTGTAACTTGAAGTTCGTAAATGCCAAGAGTTGACTGGTGGTTTGAAAACGGGTTTCCTTCCATCTTTAAAACTCCAATTTCATGTGTAGGGAATTGTAAATAAAATTTAATTTATAATTATAATTGGGAGGAAATGTTTCCTTTGCGAATGAATTGTAACCTTTAAGACTTTAGTAAGGTCTTCCAAATGTATAATCACAAAAAAGTATAGAAATAGCAGCTGAACAAGACACTAAAGAAAAGTATGTAAAAGGCACTGCATAATAAAAATAAGCACATAAAAACTCCTTCCTCTTTGTCTAACTACTAAATAATTCCTGCCATTTATCAGCATGCCCATGTAGCCTGACCTATACTGGTAAAAACGAAGCATATCCTTAACTATTATGTAAAGTAATTGCAATAGTACTTAATTTCAAATTACGCGCCAAAAATGGCCCCCGGCATTGAGGCTAACTATGAACAGTGCCGCCTGATTCAAAATGTTGCCACTAGTAAACAGGCCCGTAGCGAAGGCTAGGCTAGGGGGCTAAAGCCTAGGGCGAACTTCAAAGCTATTTTTAAGACAACAAAGTCGGAATATGGAACGGAGAAAATTATACTTGGCAATGGTAAAGAAAAATATACAAGGTGACACTCAACTTTTTCCATTGATGATTTTCAAGTGATGAAGTGACCCCTAGATACTTCCATTGGAGAGGAGGGGAACATCCACGTGAAAACAGATGCCACCATTCAACTCGATACAATTATATTCCGAAACATTTTCTTTCTTTTACATGTAGGCTTATATCGTGGTAACACACTACTGGAATTTTCTGTTTCCCAAAGAAGTAGTAGTATGGCACTAAGATATAACTGAAATGTTCTTGTACGTGCTAAACGTTTTTAATCAGAAATGCAAACTACCTAATGGTAACCTATATTATTGTTAATGAGTTTTCCTTGTTTTCTCATTTCAAAATTTGTAGGATGCAATTATTACAAGCCATGACATAAGAAGAAAATATCGAAGCTACAAAAACTAAATAAATACCCTTTTAGTCTAAATATGTATTATTTATGATAGTTAGAGGTATAATAAATGCAGTGATTTATCCATAGGGGGGCCCAACTGCATTCTCCAGACAATTATATTGATATTTTTAATAGATAGATTTCGACGTTTTATGTAACAATTTTTTTTTCATGGTGAAGGAACCACAAATAAGCGAGATATTTGATCCCGATGTATGACCCACGTAAGAAACAAATCCTATCTCAGACTACTTTCAGTTTATATTTGTAAAAACCTGTATGCACACTAAAAGAGCGAAAAATCACGGGCAAAACCAAGCAAGGAAAACGTCAAAAATTACTATCAGCATCAAGCCTCCTACTCCTAACAAAATGAAACTTATGGTATCAAAGAGAAAACCATAGTCCATAAATGAGTATACATAAGTTGAAATTATGATATATCCGCTATGTGGTTTCACGGTGAAATGGCAGCAAGTGGCACAAGAATAATATACTTCTTTCATATGTAGTCTTTAACTCTTAAAAGCTGGTTGCATGAAAAAAAAAAAAAAAAAAAAAAAAAACTCGTGCAAATTTCTTTAGTCGGTTGATTTCAATATTTTATATAACACATGGTTACTTTGGCTCTAAATGTATCCTTAGATCTCATGGAACTAAATTTGACGGGGCAGTCGACCCACTGTACCCTCTCGAGAATTACGTAGATGGTAAAATTTTAGTATCCGCAAAACGTATTTCTTCAATTTCACAGGAGAAAGTATATATACCGAACTGATTTTCCGTACACTTTTGAAAGGTCTTGGAAGTGTTTTTTTTCCCATTACTTAATACACGAGAGCTGTTGCCTCTATGTTCTTAGTAGTAGTGGAACGCGATAAAGTCAATCGCTATTTAATATTCGCAATTAATTTGCACGTACTTATAACTAATTTGCACGGGTTTTAATTAATTTGCATGTACTTAGAACTAATTTGCACGTACTTAGAATACTTTACATTTATGTATTTGCATGTTTATAACTTTTATGAATATATAATTATTTATTTTATGAAAAATATGTATATAGAAGGTAATTAGAGTTACTGAACGCTATGCATATGGTTTTATATTCATTACTGCAAAGTATGTAATGTATGAATCGATAATATTAATGTTTATAATATTGAAAATAAGTTTTTATGGTTTATGAACCGCTATGAACGGCGGTAATGGTACGAAAGAAGACGGTCCCGGTACTCGAACCCGCGATATGCAACGGTAATAAACGGTTAGGCCTATAGTGTATACAACGTATGTAATAATTTCATTATGTTATGAAAGACGGTGGTCTCAGACGCTAGACAGAATACGGTCTCCGAATCTGAACTCCGCGCAGGTAGAGGAGAAAGGAATTTGGGGGATGTGCGGTCAAGGTCAAATGACGTCAGAACGTCAGAACAAAGAAACAACCCGATTGACCAATCGGAACCGGTTTCCCAAGGTTAACCAGTACGCAAGAACAGGTGAAAGGTATGCAACGCCGTAGGGCATGGGAAGGGATTGATCCAGACAACAAAGGAAGTCTGGGAATGCGCAGCAAGGGTAAATTTTTTTGAAACTGTGCGTCGCTTGCATGCTACAATGTTTCTGTCTAAGTAGGCCAAGGTTTTCTAGAACACTAGAACAAAGGATGTCTGAGAATGCGCGATGTAGGTCAAATCTCTGAAACTATGCGTCGCTTGTAGAACCGGTTTCCGCCGCCAATTAATATTCCGCTCAGGGTTGCCCCAAGGCACAGGACGCTTTAGCGCGGGTTTTGGGCTAGAACGCTTGCATGTCAGAACAGGTTTCTGTCTAAGTAAGCCAAGGTTATCGAAAACACAAGAAAAAAGGATTTTTGGATACCCAATTAGATTGGAGCGAGAATTTGACCTTGAACACGGAGAACGAAGCGTAAGGGTTTTTTATCTGTACTATGTAGAAGGGAGAGCTATCAGGGACGGGGCCTACAGTTTTCACCATTTGCTTTTATCACGGGGTAACGAACCTATGACCCTTTGATTATTGATTTAGGAAGTAAATTTGTGTTACTGTGTGCTATTTAACATAATATTGAGTTTATTTTTTACCAAACATTGAGTTTATGTCAAACATTTTCTCAGCTTATTTTTATTTTTATTCAAATAACACAATTCAATTTCTTCAGGAAATATTTTTAGTTACATTTTCGATACACAAAGTGTGTGTTTTCAACTAATATCTGTTTATTTCACAAGTTTAGGCTTATTATTACCAAAATAATACAATTCAATCTGTTCAGGAAAGACTTTTAGTTACATTTTCGACACACAAAGTGTGTGTTCTCATCTTCTATCTGTTTATTTCACAAGTTTAGGCTTATTATTACCAAAATAATACAATTCAATCTGTTCAGGAAAGACTTTTAGTTACATTTTCGACACACAAAGTGTGTGTTCTCAACTTCTATCTGTTTATTTCACAAGTTTAGGCTTATTATTACCAAAATAATACAATTCAATCTGTTCAGGAAAGACTTTTAGTTACATTTTCGACACACAAAGTGTGTGTTCTCAACTTCTATCTGTTTATTTCACAAGTTTAGGCTTATTATTACCAAAATAATACAATTCAATCTGTTCAGGAAAGACTTTTAGTTACATTTTCGACACACAAAGTGTGTTTTCTCAACTTCTATCTGTTTATTTCACAAGTCTAGGCTTATTATTACCAAATTATCACAATTCAATGTGTTCAGGAAAGACTTGTAGTTACATTTTCGACACACAAAGTGTGTGTTCTCAACTTCTATTTGTTTATTTCACAAGTTTAGGCTTATTATTACTCAAATAACACAATTTCATCTATTCAGGATATTTTGTATTTACAAAGAGATTTTTTCAATTTTTAATTTATTAGTTACAAGTTTATGCCTATTTTCTACTCAAATAACACAATTCTATCTGTTTAGGAAAGACTTTTAGCTATATTTTCGACACACAAAGTGTGAGTTTTCAATTTTTATCTGTTTATTTCACAAGTTTAGCCTAATATTTACTCAAATAACACGATTTGAACGTGTTTTTTATTACATTTTGGACACACACACACACAGATATATTTTCCAAGTTTACAGGATTTTTCTCTAAGTTTACTCAAACACATTTAAAATGTGTTTTGAATTAAACTTTGTACATACGAAGTGTTTCGTCAATTCAAGAAAGTTTTCAATTATATTTTGGATGCAAAAGTATGTTTTGTCAAGTTCTACCCTTTTATTTTGCAAGTTTAGGCTTACTGTTACTCAAATAACCAATTTCATCTATTCAGACAACATTTTGTTTGTTATATTTTACTCACAAAGACATTTTATCAATTTTTAATTTATTATTTCACAAGTTTATTTATTCTAATAACACAATTTTAACTATTCAGGCAACATTTGTGTTGCAATTTGGACTTACAAAGAGATTTTTTTAAATCTTTGTATTAAATTTTCTATTTATTGCGTTTCGTATTTCACATTCGATATTACAAAGATTTAAGGTGTGTATAATATTTCAAACTATTTTCAGGGTGTATTTGTTAATGCATTTGGATGATAACTATTAGATTTTTGGACGAACTAATGTTAAGAATATTTCAACCAATCAGAAAATGTGTTGTTTTCATTTCCACCAATCAGAAAACGCGTCGGTTTTATTTCATCCAATCAGAGAAGGCGTCAGTTTTGCTTATGAGGTATAAAAACTGCGTAAAAGCAAGCAGAAGCTATTTTGAGAAGAATTTCTGAAGCATTGTGTCAGAGAAGACATCAAGTTGTGAATATTGGCCGTGAGTTTCAGACAAAGAACTCAAGAGAAGCTATAATTAAGGTAAGTGATTTTTATTATGTAGTGTGTTTTTTAAATAATATGTAAATGCAAATATTGAAACGAGGAAAATGCCAATGCAAACCAAAAAGAATATGCGTAATGTGAACAAACACTACAACTATTTCTCTATTTTTCAGGTGCTTCTAATTTTGTATGTGTGACTGAAAGGGACCATTAGCGAAAGATGGCGTCTTCAAGTTCTCAAATTTACTGTCACTCATCAACTACTAGCAAAGTTTTAGTATCATTTGTCCGTAATTAGATATAGTGTAATTTGTTATGTGTGCCAAACACAAAATCTTCAACATATTGTGCTATGTAACCTCAATTTTGAAAGCTTACTGAACTCTAGAGTTTCGAATTACATATAGTAAAGGCCTCTATAATGGTAAAATACATCTAGTCTGTAAAATTTTGGAAATGCTGTCTCCTTCTCTGTCGACCCCGATCAAAAGTGTTCTCAAATGATATTTCTTAACATAACTAACTGTTCAAGAAAAGAATACCTTGTGCCCAGATAGCTTAGCTGGTATAGCATTAGGGTTTTAACCTATCTGTCCAGGGTTCGCGTCCCTGTCTGGGTGGTTACCATTTTTTAATTTTGTCATCGGATCTTGTACAGCCTAAATATGAAATATGTTTACAGTTTAAAAGATTATAATTTTTCTTCAAATTTAATTAGTTATAAGCAATGTTAGTTAATTTGGAAGTTGGCCAAATTGGTTCCTCATACAAAAAGAAATGACCAAATTGACCCTAGCGCCTATGACCCTACTTGGGTTCATCCACCAAGACATATGCTTCGAGTCTCCGATGTCTTGGTGAAGCCCATTCAGGTTCTACCGCCCACAAGTGCGTTCCTTCACCGATCCAGCGAAGGTAAAAATTATAAAGAGCGACCCTCTATATATAACCTCAACTCACTGTTGGTCACTCCTTGACCTAGTTATTTTCTTGCAATCACCTACGTTTAGTGGATTTTGCCTTCTTTCTGTTTGATCTGTTAAATAATCCAGTCAATATAAATATACTTACATAGAATAATCTGTTTTTTTATATGTTTAACATATAATCCTAATATAGTTGGATTCTCAGAAATATAGTTCCTGCTACATTTATATAAATCGAAGTCTAGTTAGTGTTGGTCTGTAAATATTGGATATGTAAAAGGCAAACTGAATTTTAGTTATAATCCAGAAATTGTCGATAATTTCCGTTCCTTTTGTAGCACTAGATGCATATTTTTAAAACTTTTTATTGATAGCAAACCAAAATGCAGTCTATCCGAGGTACTCACCAAATGAACAACATAAAACCAGAAACCAGATTCATCATCGATGCCAACATGGATATCATTATTCGAGGTACTTTCACAAACACTGAATTGATTTTGAAACATGAAAAAAAATTACGTTGTCCTAAATAGAGAAAAGTACCCATCATGCGTGTACAAATCAGATGCGATCTTCGACACTTACAAAAACAGATTCCCCACACGAGAAGACAGGTTCAGATCTATAAACATTATAGAAGAACTTTACTTTACCTTCGAGGGCAGTGGAGAAAACATAAAAGTGGAAATCACCAACATCTCTGGTGGAGTCACTCTCAATTTTAACCAATGGCGAAAATTTCTCTCTTACTACAAATCCCTCATGGAATAATTTCAGCATCGGCTAAATCGTAATCCCTATGTGACTTTTGCTCTTTGGTAGAGTACTTTTCATATATGTAAATTTGATATATTCTATATTTGTATATTAAATAAAAATAAACTTAAAAAACTTAACTTGAGTTTTTATTTGAATCCAAAATATATATGTAATCTAATGAAAACAATTTAAACTTTATAAATATTATTTCTTAACAGTCACAATTCAACATATAAGTTGTTCTTGCAGGCTAATAAGGCTCTGGCGTGTGGGCCTATGCCTCCTACAATCCTCTGTAAAATTCGTGTTGTCCTGTGAATAATCAATATACATAGTAAGCCTAACCTTTAAGGTTCAATCAGTGGATTTTAGTCCTCATAGACATATAGTGATTGTAGTTAAAATACGGCTCGTATAACTCCTGGTATTAAATCAATCACTCAAAAAAAAAAAAAAATACCGGTTATACTTGAAAATACCTTGAATGCAGGCTTTAAGACTAAATAACAACATAGAAAACATTTCTTTTTCACAAATCTTTATTATTTGCACTAAAATACATTACACCTTAATATTTTTATTATTGTACCAACATACAAGTCTTTGAACATTTCTGAATGCGCAACCTTGTTCAGCTGGGGGAGAAGTATCAGAATGATACTTGCACAATCCTCCTTGAAACATATACAAATTCTTAAGGGATGGACAGTTTACAGTTTGTAAATCAACAATGTTATCAATATTAAACAAATCTTTGATAATTTGGGATTTTCCTTTGCAGAAAAATGTACCACCTTGACAGTTCAAGTTCCTAACTGCCCTCCGGACATAGTATATTTCACATCCTCAAGGAATATCATACATTAATGCATGGATATTGTCTTTAACCCGGCGCGATTCTTTGTTCTCTTTGAAATAATCGGGAACACTCACAAGCGCATAATACACAGTGTCCAAATTTGTAGAACTCACACAAACCTCACGCAATATAAATTTTCTGTTATAAATAAATCCTTGTACATCAATAATGTATTGCACCATTTTCGCTGTTATTAGTCAGTCTCTCTTTATTCAACTCTCACAAAAATCCTGTGCTACATAAGTAAGCTCTGCTGAGCGTATAGGATCTATAAGAGTTTTCACTAGTTCGATATTGTTTGAAATTTCACATAACACACTATAAAAAGCTTTGCATTCTGTCTATACCTCGTGTGCCGTCAAAGCATCCGCAACATCCTCATGGTTAGTAATATAAAAATCAAAAATATGTTTTGTGTTATCCAAATCCTGTAAATAATACTGGATTCTCTCGCACATCCACTTAACACATCGTTGGCATTTATTCAAACAGCGTTCTCCTTGGCAAATAAAATAACGTTCAGAGAGTAAATCTTCATCTTTACAGCATACGCACTCACACTCGTAGAAATGGTTAACTACACAATCGTGGGCTAGTTGGTTGCCTTGTTTAGAATAACATCCCCAGCATATAATATACTTGCCAGGCTCTTCAAAGTCTCCAACACACAATCCTTATAGATATAATTCGAAAAACATGGACATGATGCAATTATTTGACTCATGTCCTTGTCGGTTACTTTGTTGGCGTTATTTCCAGTAATAGATCCTTCCACTCACAGGTACACAAATAAGAACACCTGAAAAATAGAAACATAGTTGTAGTACTTGTTTATATTACGCATATTCATTTCTGTATTTACTTTTTTCGTTTCTTTGTTTTCTGGATTTATATATTATTTCAAAAACTAGTGGAGAAATATACATTCCAATAGTAAAATCTCTTGCGAGGTACTCACCGCAGTGTGGTTAGTCTTGTTTGTGGAGCTTGAAGACGCCATCTTTCACTAATGGTCCCTTTCAGTCACACATACAAAATTAGAAGCACCTGAAAAATAGAGAAATAGTTGTAGTGTTTGTTCACATTACGCATATTCTTTTTGGTTTGCATTGGCATTTCCCTCGTTTCAATATTTGCATTTACATATTATTTAAAAAACACACTACATAATAAAAATCACTTACCTTAATTATAGCTTCTCTTGAGTTCTTTGTCTGAAACTCACGGCCAATATTCACAACTTGATGTCTTCTCTGACACAATGCTTCAGAAATTCTTCTCAAAATAGCTTCTGCTTGCTTTTACGCAGTTTTTATACCTCATAAGCAAAACTGACGCCTTCTCTGATTGGATGAAATAAAACCGACGCGTTTTCTGATTGGTGGAAATGAAAACAACACATTTTCTGATTGGTTGAAATATTCTTAACATTAGTTCGTCCAAAAATCTAATAGTTATCATCCAAATGCATTAAAAAATACACCCTGAAAATAGTTTGAAATATTATACACACCTTAAATCTTTGTAATATCGAATGTGAAATACGAAACGCAATAAATAGAAAATTTAATACAAAGATTTAAAAAAATCTCTTTGTAAGTCCAAATTGCAACAAAAATGTTGCCTGAATAGTTAAAATTGTGTTATTAGAATAAATAAACTTGTGAAATAATAAATTAAAAATTGATAAAATGTCTTTGTGAGTAAAATATAACAAACAAAATGTTGTCTGAATAGATGAAATTGGTTATTTGAGTAACAGTAAGCCTAAACTTGCAAAATAAAAGGGTAGAACTTGACAAAACATACTTTTGCATCCAAAATATAATTGAAAACTTTCTTGAATTGACGAAACACTTCGTATGTACAAAGTTTAATTCAAAACACATTTTAAATGTGTTTGAGTAAACTTAGAGAAAAATCCTGTAAACTTGGAAAATATATCTGTGTGTGTGTGTGTCCAAAATGTAATAAAAAACACGTTCAAATCGTGTTATTTGAGTAAATATTAGGCTAAACTTGTGAAATAAACAGATAAAAATTGAAAACTCACACTTTGTGTGTCGAAAATATAGCTAAAAGTCTTTCCTAAACAGATAGAATTGTGTTATTTGAGTAGAAAATAGGCATAAACTTGTAACTAATAAATTAAAAATTGAAAAAATCTCTTTGTAAATACAAAATATCCTGAATAGATGAAATTGTGTTATTTGAGTAATAATAAGCCTAAACTTGTGAAATAAACAAATAGAAGTTGAGAACACACACTTTGTGTGTCGAAAATGTAACTACAAGTCTTTCCTGAACACATTGAATTGTGATAATTTGGTAATAATAAGCCTAGACTTGTGAAATAAACAGATAGAAGTTGAGAAAACACACTTTGTGTGTCGAAAATGTAACTAAAAGTCTTTCCTGAACAGATTGAATTGTATTATTTTGGTAATAATAAGCCTAAACTTGTGAAATAAACAGATAGAAGTTGAGAACACACACTTTGTGTGTCGAAAATGTAACTAAAAGTCTTTCCTGAACAGATTGAATTGTATTATTTTGGTAATAATAAGCCTAAACTTGTGAAATAAACAGATAGAAGTTGAGAACACACACTTTGTGTGTCGAAAATGTAACTAAAAGTCTTTCCTGAACAGATTGAATTGTATTATTTTGGTAATAATAAGCCTAAACTTGTGAAATAAACAGATAGAAGATGAGAACACACACTTTGTGTGTCGAAAATGTAACTAAAAGTCTTTCCTGAACAGATTGAATTGTATTATTTTGGTAATAATAAGCCTAAACTTGTGAAATAAACAGATATTAGTTGAAAACACACACTTTGTGTATCGAAAATGTAACTAAAAATATTTCCTGAAGAAATTGAATTGTGTTATTTGAATAAAAATAAAAATAAGCTGAGAAAATGTTTGACATAAACTCAATGTTTGGTAAAAAATAAACTCAATATTATGTTAAATAGCACACAGTAACACAAATTTACTTCCTAAATCAATAATCAAAGGGTCATAGGTTCGTTACCCCGTGATAAAAGCAAATGGTGAAAACTGTAGGCCCCGTCCCTGATAGCTCTCCCTTCTACATAGTACAGATAAAAAACCCTTACGCTTCGTTCTCTGTGTTCAAGGTCAAATTCTCGCTCCAATCTAATTGGGTATCCAAAAATCCTTTTTTCTTGTGTTTTCGATAACCTTGGCTTACTTAGACAGAAACCTGTTCTGACATGCAAGCGTTCTAGCCCAAAACCCGCGCTAAAGCGTCCTGTGCCTTGGGGCAACCCTGAGCGGAATATTAATTGGCGGCGGAAACCGGTTCTACAAGCGACGCATAGTTTCAGAGATTTGACCTACATCGCGCATTCTCAGACATCCTTTGTTCTAGTGTTCTAGAAAACCTTGGCCTACTTAGACAGAAACATTGTAGCATGCAAGCGACGCACAGTTTCA
The DNA here is from genome assembly GCF_977018435.1 of Lepisma saccharinum. Classification (NCBI taxonomy): domain Eukaryota; kingdom Metazoa; phylum Arthropoda; class Insecta; order Zygentoma; family Lepismatidae; genus Lepisma; species Lepisma saccharinum. Next base: position 205,221,937 of record NC_139229.1, on the reverse strand, counting down.
AAAAAATTTACCCTTGCTGCGCATTCCCAGACTTCCTTTGTTGTCTGGATCAATCCCTTCCCATGCCCTACGGCGTTGCATACCTTTCACCTGTTCTTGCGTACTGGTTAACCTTGGGAAACCGGTTCCGATTGGTCAATCGGGTTGTTTCTTTGTTCTGACGTTCTGACGTCATTTGACCTTGACCGCACATCCCCCAAATTCCTTTCTCCTCTACCTGCGCGGAGTTCAGATTCGGAGACCGTATTCTGTCTAGCGTCTGAGACCACCGTCTTTCATAACATAATGAAATTATTACATACGTTGTATACACTATAGGCCTAACCGTTTATTACCGTTGCATATCGCGGGTTCGAGTACCGGGACCGTCTTCTTTCGTACCATTACCACCGTTCATAGCGGTTCATAAACCATAAAAACTTATTTTCAATATTATAAACATTAATATTATCGATTCATACATTACATACTTTGCAGTAATGAATATAAAACCATATGCATAGCGTTCAGTAACTCTAATTACCTTCTATATACATATTTTTCATAAAATAAATAATTATATATTCATAAAAGTTATAAACATGCAAATACATAAATGTAAAGTATTCTAAGTACGTGCAAATTAGTTCTAAGTACATGCAAATTAATTAAAACCCGTGCAAATTAGTTATAAGTACGTGCAAATTAATTGCGAATATTAAATAGCGATTGACTTTATCGCGTTCCACTACTACTAAGAACATAGAGGCAACAGCTCTCGTGTATTAAGTAATGGGAAAAAAAACACTTCCAAGACCTTTCAAAAGTGTACGGAAAATCAGTTCGGTATATATACTTTCTCCTGTGAAATTGAAGAAATACGTTTTGCGGATACTAAAATTTTACCATCTACGTAATTCTCGAGAGGGTACAGTGGGTCGACTGCCCCGTCAAATTTAGTTCCATGAGATCTAAGGATACATTTAGAGCCAAAGTAACCATGTGTTATATAAAATATTGAAATCAACCGACTAAAGAAATTTGCACGAGTTTTTTTTTTTTTTTTTTTTTTTTTTTTTTCATGCAACCAGCTTTTAAGAGTTAAAGACTACATATGAAAGAAGTATATTATTCTTGTGCCACTTGCTGCCATTTCACCGTGAAACCACATAGCGGATATATCATAATTTCAACTTATGTATACTCATTTATGGACTATGGTTTTCTCTTTGATACCATAAGTTTCATTTTGTTAGGAGTAGGAGGCTTGATGCTGATAGTAATTTTTGACGTTTTCCTTGCTTGGTTTTGCCCGTGATTTTTCGCTCTTTTAGTGTGCATACAGGTTTTTACAAATATAAACTGAAAGTAGTCTGAGATAGGATTTGTTTCTTACGTGGGTCATACATCGGGATCAAATATCTCGCTTATTTGTGGTTCCTTCACCATGAAAAAAAAATTGTTACATAAAACGTCGAAATCTATCTATTAAAAATATCAATATAATTGTCTGGAGAATGCAGTTGGGCCCCCCTATGGATAAATCACTGCATTTATTATACCTCTAACTATCATAAATAATACATATTTAGACTAAAAGGGTATTTATTTAGTTTTTGTAGCTTCGATATTTTCTTCTTATGTCATGGCTTGTAATAATTGCATCCTACAAATTTTGAAATGAGAAAACAAGGAAAACTCATTAACAATAATATAGGTTACCATTAGGTAGTTTGCATTTCTGATTAAAAACGTTTAGCACGTACAAGAACATTTCAGTTATATCTTAGTGCCATACTACTACTTCTTTGGGAAACAGAAAATTCCAGTAGTGTGTTACCACGATATAAGCCTACATGTAAAAGAAAGAAAATGTTTCGGAATATAATTGTATCGAGTTGAATGGTGGCATCTGTTTTCACGTGGATGTTCCCCTCCTCTCCAATGGAAGTATCTAGGGGTCACTTCATCACTTGAAAATCATCAATGGAAAAAGTTGAGTGTCACCTTGTATATTTTTCTTTACCATTGCCAAGTATAATTTTCTCCGTTCCATATTCCGACTTTGTTGTCTTAAAAATAGCTTTGAAGTTCGCCCTAGGCTTTAGCCCCCTAGCCTAGCCTTCGCTACGGGCCTGTTTACTAGTGGCAACATTTTGAATCAGGCGGCACTGTTCATAGTTAGCCTCAATGCCGGGGGCCATTTTTGGCGCGTAATTTGAAATTAAGTACTATTGCAATTACTTTACATAATAGTTAAGGATATGCTTCGTTTTTACCAGTATAGGTCAGGCTACATGGGCATGCTGATAAATGGCAGGAATTATTTAGTAGTTAGACAAAGAGGAAGGAGTTAATCTCGTCCTTCCTGACGTAGCACCAGGATTGCCAACCTTCAATATCCGATATTTCCAACACGGCTCCAAGTTACAAAACGCAAACAACGTAACAACATATTCCTTCATATCACATGCAGATGGCAACGATTAAAATGACGTCATAAATAGTCCCATCAAAAAACTCACATTACTCCACTATACTACATCTCCTAAATCTAAAAACAACAGAAATCGTTCGTATAGAACATATTCTTCATAAATGACACAAAAAATCATTATATTATCGCGGGGGAACGGAGGGTCGACGGTATCGCGCACGAATAATCTTCCCACATAAAATGTATGTACCAAGGGACACAGGTACTCGAACTAACCACGGTGTTGTAGCTGTTAGCAGTGGCGTCTCGTCCCTTGGAGCTTTCGGGGCTTAGCCCCTAAAGAAAAACGGACGTATTGACGTAATTATCAATCACCACAACGCATAACTATCACACAGTCTTTTAAAAGGCGATTTTTACTAACGTAAATTTATCGTCTGTTGCAATGGATACGACAGCGCTCATAGCGACATTGATGTTAATTATCGTTTTCCGGGGCACGTCGCAAAGGAAGGCGTGGCCTACACCCACCTACACTACAGTGAAGGTCACATGCTAGCAGAGAGAGGAGGGGAGAGTGCAATGGATTTGAATACTGATTCGGGGCTAGCTCCGTTGCGTCGCGTTCGATCTCGCGTATTGTTCTGTAGTGTTTTGGTGGCTTTCATTCGCTATGTTTGAGTGAGTTTGGCAGGATTGATGTTCGAAGACAAATTGATGAAGGATATAGGCTGTCAATTACAAGACACAATGAATTTGTCCGGAAAAATAGGCATATATTAAATAGAATTATCGATTGCTTAAAATTCTGTGTCGACATGAACTTGCTCTACGAGGACATAATGAAAGAGAACAATCTTTAAACAGAAGCATCTTCCCAGATTTATTATCCCTTCATAGAAGAGGGAAAACTAAAGAGGTAACTTCGTGTTCTTTATTGTAGTGAAGAGTTGAAGAAACATAAACTCTATCATTTATTCATTCATTGCATTCATTTTTTATTTAAAATTATTTAGAGGGTACCTTTTCGGAAACAGTAAAAATGACAAACCTAGTTTTAATAACTCCAGTGGCAACAGCTGAATCGGAACGATGATTCAGCACATTGAAGCGTATTAAAACCTGCTTAAGAAATGCAATGGGACAAGACAGACCAAATGCCTTGGCACTTGCTTACAATAGAGATAGAATACATTTCAAACAAAGAGGGCTTCAACGAAAAAGTAATAACAAAATTTGTTGAGCAGAAGAACAGGAGTCAACGTTCGTAGAAAGGTATGTTTCACAACAATACCTGTTTCTTTTGTAATCATGTGAATTGTCATTATATATTAAATTCTTTAAAAAAATAAGTCCAGTTTTGTAGTGTAGAAGAAGATAAATACCCGTTTTATTGTAATTCATGTAATTTGTCATTACATTTTAAATTCTTTCAAAAGAGTAAGTCCAGTTTTGTAGTCTAGAAGAAAAAAATACATTTTTTTGTAATTCATGTGAATTGTCATTATATTTTAATTTCTTTAAACGAGACGCCACTGGCTGTTAGTATACAGGGTAGAGAGAAAACAGGGTAACAGAGTCGATGGTTATGCATGAACCTGTTCTGTTGTTAATTTCAATTAGTTCACTATGGATTAAATATCGTCCCGGTTAGTCTAAAATGTATATTATCGAGAAAAATATCGAAAATTGATTTTATCGTGGAAACAGTGCAATGTACTTTCGCGTTGTTGTACAAAGATGAGGCCTCGGAAAGTCCACGTTAATATATGTATTTGAATCATTCTGCATACCTTGACTGAGGAAGTGTCACACTGGTTCCCCTCTCTTCTGCACCTGTCTTGATGTTCCGACGACTTCGTACCTCTCACACACAGATGAACACATGCAGATTTGCCACCCATCTTGAGACTAGCTTTGCAGTAACGATTTGACACTGGCGCAAGTAACACTTGGTCCATTTCGTCGGGCCCGCTTGACTTGCAAGCTGCGCGTAGAGCGAACGACTTGTCGATGTACACGCCCTGAAGCAAGTGAGCAACAGTAATCAGTGTTGCCAGTACAAACCTCGATGCTGAAGAAGGTACTTCTTGATTGCGGCTATAAACGTAATATAATTTACACACAGACACAGACTTTGTACTATAAAAAAAATAGATGCAAGACCGCTTTATATACAAAATGCTTAGTTTCAAACAACATTAGCTCGTTACAACTGTACAGATCAGTCTTAAAGTTGTGGTATTTCATGTAGTCGCAGTCTTCGTAATAAACGTTTGGTTCGCATACGTCGGTTTTCAGCATCTGTGAGTTGATAGTGACCATCACGATGAATTGTCAAGCAAATTTAAAGTTCATTTGATGCACACATACGAAAATCGGGTCAGGACTAATTATAAAATGAAAATCCTCTTGTAAAAGATTGTAGGGCATGCGAGTGCACATAATAATGCCCCATAATTTTCAATGGTGCTTTTTTTCGTCGCAGCCAAGCTTAGGAGAGAGCGTGATACATCGCTAATTCAAAGTCCCAGAAGACTCGTAAGGAGGGATATGCTAGGGCTGAAACTTACAAGGCATTCAAAACCTAGTCTATATGAACGTCAGAATATGCGACGGAGAAATTTACTCTTGGCATTGGTAAAGGGAGAATGAAATTATACAATGTGTTACCATAGACGCCTATCTCTTCATAAATTTGGGGGGAAAGCTAAGGAAGGAATAAATACCAACTTCTTTCAGTTTGCGAGGAAGGGAGTGGCGAGCAAGTTTTCTTTTTTAAATCAATGTAGACACCTAAGAGTATACACACTTGAGTTAACCTTTGAAAAATTGTAAATACATTTACTAGCTCTGACAACAAAAATATACATATCAAGGTATATCTAACTTGATGAACTGGAAAGGAAATCATTACGTTGTTACGTTCCCCGGATTATTTTCAATGGAACTACTTACGTTTATTCCTCAACGGCGAGCCTGAGACTTATCAGCCTACTATGAAGCCCTCAGGTCGTGGGAAATCAGATAAGGATATGCTTACGTAAACTTTACTAACTCTCGCACACAAAAATATATTTAGAAGTCAGTTAATATTAATATATTACACTAGAACTCACAATTAAACTTCTTATTACAAACAAAAGTGTATTTAGATCATAATACTTCTTCATTACACAAATTAAAACATTCACATTTCCAAAATCACTTCCATTATTCCAGCAACATACATAATATCTCTCTCTTACAACTCACAATATAATGTTTTAAGGTTAGCCCATAACCGTAACAGACTACTCATTTGAACAAAACAAATTACGTCATCACAGACAATTAACACCTTAAACATATTAAACACTTAAAATTATACAATAAGTGGGTGCGTATCAACGTTGTGATTATATAATTATGTAACATAATGATTTGAACGAGTATGTAACTTATGATTGAGAATTTCATTATCATATTCTGATTATATACTGTACTTTTTCGCGTTATCCTTTATGGGAATTTAACGTTGGTTACGCATTGTATAAAAATGTAACACTATCCACAGTTGAAAAGTATTTTTATTTGATACAGAGCGAGTTTAAGCCTGAGGCTGCTCTACCACCTAAGTAGTAATAGTAGTATCAAAGACGTTATTATCATCGTAAATCGTGCAAAAAGGGGGGTAAAGCATTTGTGTTTGAACAAAGGATTTGAAATTTTTCAACACGTTCAATTTAACATTAGCTAATTAAGGAAAACAAGCACAAAAGCTTTATTTTAAAAAGACAGAAAATTCAATATAAATGCATTCCGAATGAAATTATTTCTGTACATAGGACATGTATAATTTTCATGATCAACATATGCTTTACACATATGCAACATAGATCGACGTAAAATTAGAAAATACATACATGTATGCAACATGTTAACACTAAATTTCAAAATTTCTTTAATACACATATATATGGCATATATTATTATTTAAATACATTACATAATAATCAATTCATCAAGCTCATAACAAACCAAAAGCAAAAATGATACAACTTGTCTCTCAAATATGGGCGCTTCTTTTATTGTCCATGCATTTAAGACAAAACTGTTTAACAGCAACAGTCTGAAGTACATATTTGGTCTTATTTCTCACTCTGGTAATTTACAATGCATTACAGGAAACAATGAGAATGCGAGCGAAGCGAGCAAGAAAATTTTACGAAATGTATTTTTATGTGCATAAAATTTTACTTCAAGGATGGCAATTGTCCCTCTGTGCCCCCCACCCCTGCAGGTACCATTGGCCGTACGGAAGAAATATACAAGAAATGCATGAAATCTAATACCATCTTGAGTGTCTTTTTGCCCTGCTTCTCTCATATTCCGCTAGCCTTGCTTTTTTTACTTCAATGTTAGCTCCTATAGAATTTATTTCCGTCCAAGGTTGGGGGCAATGACCCCTACCCCGCATATGGTTACACCATTGGCATCGACAACAGACGCCGATAATGGAAGTTGAAAGTAGCTTACATTCGTGTGGAAAACAAAGGCACCTACTTAATTTTCGATGGACTGACTCACTCAAGAACACAAGGACTGCAATATTCCCACGCTTCTTCCTCTATTCTCGCACATAATCATAATATATCATGCGTTTTCATTAAGTAACTGTGTATTTGGAAAAAATAAATTCTGAGATGGAGTAAAACGTCCTTTTCAGAGCAGAATTCTGCGTAATTTCCCAGAGAGCTTTTAATAATTTATGAAGTTTTTATCACACAAATAATATTTTGTTACAAATAGTAATTGTGTTGATAGTTAAACATTGTGCCCATTATAGGAGGGCGGCCGCCGTGACACCCCCCACCCAGGTTTCGGCGCCTCTGAGTGTTACTCCACACTTCTTCCCGTAGATTTTGAAGTTATGAAGTGATCCCTAGATCCTTCCTTTTGAGAGGAGGGAGACATCCACGTGAAAAAAGTTGGGTACGATTATTATTATTAGGCTATTATTATTATTATTATTATTAACATTCTTCTTTTACTTATAGGTATATATTCTTGCGACAAACTGCTGGAATTTTCTGTTTCCCAAAGTAGTAGTAGTAACAGTACGTTTTTAAAGATGATCTTGAGGCACTGATACATAACTAAAATATTCTTAAATATGCCAAACTTTTTTAATCAGAAATGCAAACTACGAATTTTCAAATATAAATTATGTTATTTTTTTCAGTTTCCCTATGTTTCCTAATTTCAAAATTTATAGGATGTAAATAACGCTCATAAAATGTAGCTGCTTGGTGGGGGGGGGGGGGCAGTGGTGCCAAACCACAAGCCTGAGAAGGGAAGATTGTAAGTTCGAGGACCGCATGTCTTTATAAAAGCATATTTTTCCTCCAATTACTGCCAGATATAATGCGCTTTATGTGCATAAAATAATGTTTGGATCACTCTCAGAATTTTTTTTTCGAGTTTATATATTTATACCGACCTCCACTCAGTGGTGCCCAGTGACTACTCATCGTATCCACAAACTGCATTTTTATATAAAACATTAATAATTTAATACTTCTTGCCGGACAAAATTTTCACGCGAAAGAGTTACAGTTACTTGTAGCCTATTTTGAGGCTGATTATCTAGCCTGATTCGTTGTTAAGAATTTTTGCTACCTTTGACGAAAATATACGAAGGAGGAGCGGGGGGGAGGGGGTGAAAAATTCTTCTTCAAAATGTTCGCACTAATATCAACATAGCAACAAGGAGAAAATTACTCTGGGCTGGTGATCCACGCCTGTTACTATTGAAGGGGTATAATTGTGTTGCTCTTCATCTTTCGCTTCGGATGAAATATATATAATGGCATTTAATTATTATGTTTGTGCATGAATAAAAGATGTAAATGATAGTGTATTTGATTGACACGAATAAGGTGGATGACAAGCAGGTGACACAAAATTACAATGGTGCTTCGATGCCTTTCCTAGGATCCAAACCAAGCATCCGTAACTTCATAGCCTGACACATCTACACGACACCTATCGACAATACCGCACTATCTATGCCACCTCAGTCCTAACATTCATAATTCAAGTCGATTGCATTCCTGAGGTGTATTTTCCTCTCAGCCGCTTTAGGTTTCCTTTTCTAGATTACAGAGGCTTGTAAGCTGTGTAGTGAGGTGCAGAAGTCAGTGTCAGGAGTCTTACCAATCTGACACTAATATGAAGTTTGATATGAGTGGACTTCTACAAAAGCATCAGATGCACATTGTCATTGATTTCCAAAACTGACATTCTGGAGACTGAGGTGTAAATAGAATTCTGTAGCATTCTACTTTTCGTGATCTCTCTTTTGTGGTGATTATCAGACTTTTGATCTAAAATCGAATAGCAGACATCATAATAATAATGGTTGGTTGATTTAGTGTTTTAAGTCCACTTTATGCACAGTAATGCTAATCGGGACTGAACCTACAGTTGAAAGTGGGATCCGAAGCACTATGTGCCTACATCGGGTATTTAAAGCGGGACCCCTTGATTACAAGGCGACGATGATACCACTGCGCCATCGGGGAGGCCATAATATTAATAATAATAATTATTATAATGATGATAATAATAATAATAATAACAACAACAACACTGTTGTACAAATTTTCACTTCTTTTCTGTTACAGAAAGGAAAGTAGTTGTTTCTTACTGAAATCGACCTCTTAAACACAAATATGGACTTCATTTTCTAAGATTGGCTCTTAATTTGAAATTACGGCATAATTCATGTTACCCAGAAGCAATGCATTGGCTCTTATTTTCAATATAAGTATAATTCATGTTGTACAACAATTAATTAAAGTAATATGGGCATAACTTGATAAATATATCAAGGGTGCCCGAAGAAGGAAGCCAGAGGTCACTTGCCCTCCCCCTCGATATATCTGGGAAGACTTAATACTAATCAAATTTTGAAATTATAACATGAAAACATAGACGAAAGGTGCCGTGAAAGACATCATATTAAGTGCCTATGCCAATTTTCTTAGTTATATAGTGGTGCTTTATGAGAATTATTTTAACCGGGGGAAAGCATCACTCCACGTTTCCTTCATTTTAAACACTTTTGACCCTCACCAGGAAATCTCCTGCGGGTGTCCGTGAAATATATGGTTACTGAATCCTCGACAATAATGTCTTTATGTTGTATCGGAGGAAGTACCTTTTCCTTACTGAAATAGATCTTTTGAACATTATAAACCACTAACAGCAAAGCACTAAGCAGTACTATGAATCTTGACTTCCCACTCAATCTTCTCGTAAGGCATCAGAAGACGTTGTTCATAGTTCTTTCCTCTCCTGTTCCCAAAAAAATTATGGCACACTTGTCGAAACGCATTTCATGCAATTCACTCACCATCGCCGAAGAATTTATTTCACGTTCTCATAAGATTCATTAATAACTACATGGACAATAGGAATTGAAGGTATACCTTCAATGTTCTATAGAACATTACCATTTTGCAGTATAACTGCTTTAAGAGAGAACTTGGAGGAATCAATAAAAAGTATCCAGTCCTCGGTCTTATGTGATATATTCATCGATACAAAGAAGCATATGTCCTGGAACACACACAGGTTCCCATTTGTTTAAAAAAAATGGAAGAAATTCTTTGTCTGTAGCGAGTAGTACCTTCACATTATCCACCAGGTGATTCCATTGTTGCAGCCGTAAGGCCAACAATTCGGCTTAATTTTTGGGAAGTTCTAAGTCCCTGATTAGGTCTTTAATTCGGCCTGTGTTAGCAGCCAAATGTGGTGAAATACTTTCCTCAATACAAGACGTGACGCAATGGTGAATGGGGTGCTGCTGTTGGGATTGCTATGTTTCCAAACATCCACCAGTGTTTCCACGTCGCTGCATATACGAAATTTAACAATATTTCTGAGTCACTGCACAACTGCATGCAAACTGGCCAATGTTTCAAATATCTGAAACAGCAAAGGATGGTGTCTATACTGGATTGCAATGTGCCAGATCCTCGACAGTGTTGCCATACATACTCGAGTTGAGGTGGGTCGCTTGAATATGCCCCTTCTTCCCCTTTGTATTTCGCCAAAACGAGAGCCAATTGAACTTTTTTAATGTCATTTCCGCGTTCAGCAACCTCAGATTAGGAAAGAATGGGTGCTTGCATTTCTGTAACAAAATGTGTGTAGAACAGTGTAATAATAATAGTAATAAACACAATTGTCCCGCTCCGTGGACATTATCATCCTTTATCATCATCCGCTTGATTAGCCTATAGGGTTAGAGAAGTGATGAAAAATAACAAAACTAATTATGAAAGTAAATACAGTCCTAATAATAGAAGTAAATCGTATTAGTTTCAGGCTGAAAACTAAGAACAGCAATCTTCGTTTAACACCAACAAACTTTCACAGTGTGTAGAGGACGTCAAGATCAACAACTTTCCTTGGTAACGTGTCACACGTTGAGGCGCCACGTTTTGACGCTACGAGCACTCGGAAAACAGTATTTTCCATCCTGTATGTACACATCCATAAGTTCATTCATGGTTGCCACCATGATATATCTTTTTCTGTCGTAAAACATTTTAAAATCGATATTACGGTATGGGCATCATCGCCATGTTAGGAGAAACGCCGGTAGGTTGAAGTTGCTGGATTTTTAACCTTTCTCTTGAATCATGCACGTAATCACCACCCATACAAATTTTGCTTGCATATCTTGTTGCAGGTTTTTGCATTAAAGGATGTCTTAAGTTCTGTCCAGAAAAATTCACACTCTATACAGGGATCATTCCCTTGATCGGTTACGTAGTCTGCCCGCGTTGCAATAAAAATGTTGTTACTTTTCGATGGAAAATGTAAGTGTTAGTGGCAACCGTGTTTCTGTCCTCATGGCTCCATACATACAGCAGAGCGTATGGAAGGAATAGTGTGTGCACTCCCTGAGTTGCCGTGGTCCACCGCCTAGATGGCAGTGGTGACGTTTGAGACTGCGCGAAAGATGCGCGCGTTCCTTACATAGCTAACTACATAAGAAACAAAAATGCATGTTACTTACGTTTGGAGAAGAGCTCAGCAGCTGGATAGTTTGGAGAATTTCCGAGATGATTTTGCTGTCGTCGAGGCACTTAATTCCTTTCTTATCTCCTTGGTGCGGAAGAAAAATCGACATTTCAGATAGTGAAATACGAGTTTAGGTAGCGTACGCAGCACATGATCTTCACAGCATCCTAATTGCGAAGTTTTTACAGCAATTATATTTAAATTGTCCAAACACTCAAAAAATATATCACCCCATAAACTATTAGCACATGATAATTTCTCTGCAACATCTTCCACTCGTAACAGCACATCATAAACACTTTTCGATGCATAGGTGTCACCCGAACCATAGTCTTGGACAGCGGCGCCGACTTGTCAAAATTATTGGGGGGGGGGGGGCTCTGTTCACTGAAATAAATTAATGAATGAATCACTCTACCTTTTTTAAGTTTTGGCCTCAGTGTTCGGAATCTCATAAAAGCCCATGAATTCCTCAAAAATATCAATTTTAACAATACTCATAATTACATACTTAGTATATAATAATAAGTCATGTGTTTTGCGCCCCCCCCACCAAAGTTGATGGTTTAGAGGTCTCAGCCCCCCAAAGTTGATGGTCTAGAACATTTCAAATGTGAATTTAAAGTTAAGTTCATGTGGCACAATTCAGCCCCATGGAGTCGGCGCCTATGGTCTTGGATTAGCGTAAGTGAGGCAGGTACGTTAGTTGGTTCTCCGTGCAGAAAAGTTGTACACAGTTTACAATGCGTCACTTTTGAAATATACCCCACTGTGTATCCTGCCAAATGATACACCAAGTATTCTTTACCAACACTTTGTTCATTTAAGTACGGTATGTTGTTTTCCCAGTCCGGTATTTGAATTTCATCTTCAACAATGGAAATTTTTTCCCTTATTTTATTTTCAGGTTGCTTCTTCACCGAAAGATTTTTATTTTCGGTTGCTCTTGCCAGAGTTCGCATTTCATTAACAAAAGACGTCAGAGGAGATTCAGTCCTGTATTCACAGTTTCCGCCCGAAAATAAAGCAAGTTTTGCTGGTACGTAAATTGATTGCACATATAAGTGCACATATGTAAGTGCAGAAAATCCACAGTGGAGGGATGATCATCACAAGTGAACGACCGCAATATACCAAAATGGCGTTCTAGGGGATCTTGATTAAATATTCCTGTCAAAACGTACTTGTAATTGTTCTTCCACAAATATTCGGATACTTCTAAAGTACTCCCTAAAGTCACTCTTAAGGACTGAAGCGAAGGAATTTCGATTATCTCTAAGGACAGCATTCCATTTTATTAAAGTTGTATGTGCTTCTGATCCTTTATATATTGCCTGTGCAGGAGCCATATCCAGATCTACAGCCGGGTACGAAACACGTAGGTATCTTGTAGTTTTCCCTCGCTGCTGTCTCAAACACAATAATAATGCGTTGAACACAACACAAACTAGTCAAAACGGATCAATCACAAATCTAACGACACTAAACTGAATAACGTAACAACGTTGTCATTAATAAAAGTACACAATGTTATTCTAGCACAACAAAACACAACGCTCTACATAATGCGCGGCCGCACTGCAAGCAGAAGACGCTCGTCGCAAGCGAAGGTGCTGCCAGTATTTCGGTGGGGCACCGCTCTATTCACTTGGCTTACGGGAAGAAACCGAAGTGCGCACACTTCCTCTTCTATACGCTCTGCATACAGGGTACCAAATGCAGTTTTCTAGTATTCGTAGCTTCGAAAGAAGGTCTCAAGAAAGAAAACTATACTGAGAAGAGTTGTTTGTCTTGATCCCTCTTAGACACTGTGAAAGTTTTTCGCTGTTCCACGGCGACATCCTATGTATACATGGCAGTGATAATAATAGTAACAGAAAGCCAGATAAGAAATATGGCAGGAAATAACGCGCTAATGATGATCCAAGTGACTGTTGACCAAAGACTATCTGTCGCGCCATGAAGCTTTATGGAGATCATAAATTGTGCGATTAGATCTTCATTCCAAGATCCATAAAATAACGAAGGGAAATTATATTCCCTTAATAATTCACTAATGAGAATGTTTATAGAAATGAAATTCCATCGTCTATTTCAAGCATATCTACGCTAGACTATGGACCTAGAACTGTTTCGAATTATGTCGTGTTGAAGCACCAGACTAAAATCTGTTATGCCAACCCCCGTGGCGGAGTGGTTAGCACATCGCACTACGACGCCAGGGGTTCCGGGTTCGAATCCTGGCCTGGACACGAATGTTTGTGAGCGTTAATTCACCAATTTCATAATATCATCACTCATCCCCATCTTCGCAAATTAGCCAAAAGTGGCACAAAAAGCGAAGTAAACTAAAGGAAATCAATCCACTAAACTCTGGTATTTTGGATCTATTTAGAGTTCATCTTAAAGTATTTGGTAATATTTTTCCTATCATTATTTACGCCAGTGTGTGTAAGGCTGGAGAGAGCAGTCGAAAATCTGAAATCGATCGTCTTTTGTTGAATAAATATAATCTTGCCTCACTACAAATTTCCGTTAGTGAATGGTGGAGGTTGGTTAGGTTATTTTAAATATACGTTAGGAGCTAAACATTGAAAATGTATTTATTGGAATTTCTAACTCAAAGATATTTCTTGATTTGGTTTATTTTACTTCGTTCTTCTTTCACTTCTGGCTAATTGCGAAGATGAATATGGATGATGAGATGATGAAATTTGATGAAGGAACACTTACAAAGAAGACCCATGCTCATGCCGGGATTCGAACCCGAGACCTTTGTCGTAAGTCAAAGAGATTTTGACAAATTATACACTGTGTGCTGTCAGCGCCACTAATATTATGAAACTAATAACAAAATCGCAGTATGCAGTTAGAAATCAATTACAGAGTGACAGATCATCTTTCAACAAGATGGGGCACCACCCCATTTCGCGGATCTTGTGTGTGATGGTCATTAAAATTTCGATTTCGAGGGTGGATTGGAAGAAACGATACTATCCCGTGCCCCCCTTTCCCCATACCCCTGGTATGTACAACGCGAATCGACCACAAATCAGATAGACTCTTACAACTCCATACCAGAGCAAGTGTGCCAAGACTCGACTCGTCTCGAAACCATCTGTACTCGGAATAATGTATTGTTTCTGCTTGCGGCTGGTGTCGGCCAACGAGACAGATCAACTTTCAACTTGCAACTGAGCGTACAAATCACACAGTTCCTTCGCTGCCGACAATTAGCCACACCTTGTCATTCACATTGCTTTAGCGAGAAAACAAATCTCTCTAAGAACTTCCACCTGTTTCGTATAGATGTTTGTAATAAAAACAATTTTACGTCACAAGAGGCTATTACAAATATGTAGACAGCAGCGAATCTTGAATATTCTGGTAGCAACTGTCAAATAACTGTAATTTATTCATCTGCTTGAAAAGTAAGTGTGTGAAATGTTCATCTGTAACGTTATGCGGTTGTAAAACTTGCTCACCTCCAAGTAGAAGGGCAAAGTTTAAGTTTTGAAAAATAAAATTAAGCCAGCAAATTCCCCCCCGCACATGAATTTTCATTCCCAAGCTCTAAATTGTTTCTCTACCGGCAAAAATCCTACATTGTTCCTCACAGATCAATAACACACAGATGAATCAATTCCTAGTTAGAAAACGTGCTTCAAACAAAAGTGACATCTACATAAGAGGATTAAGTCCACATATAGATATTGGTACTCAATAACTGTTTTAATAAAATATATAGAAGCATAACAATTATTTCGAGTTTGACATGTTTGTTGTTGACCATCGAAACGGACGTTGCTAAGGAACTAAAAGAAAAGTTATTTTCAACTCGTAAACTACGGTAAGTGAGTTTTACTTGAATTTTTCCTATTTCAAAATATGAGCGTCAGAATTTATTACAGAGGCAAGGTAAGAATTTGCGGGGAATGACGGAAAACAATTATTAGTTTTCAAATATGTTTAAACAGTTGTAAATGACGAAAGAAGCAATAATTGCTTTTCCAATTTAGTGTCGCTATTGTTTATGTAAAAAATCGAACTAACTATTTTGAAACAGATATTACTTATCCAGTTTATTATAAAGAAAATAGACAATAATATTTTGAATATGTGTACAATATTAAAGCCCGTACACACACAACGTTACGTTCTAACTTTTCAAATAAGTTAACGTACTTCCTCGTTTTCCTTCCTCCAATAGTACACTTCCATATTTTGAAAGTCATTAAACGCATTGAGGAACCCAAAACGTGGCCGAAGATCACGTTGGCGAGCGCACAAGACGTGGTCAAAGGCCAAGTCAAAAGTGTGCGAGTCCAATATATACGCTCGTATAAAGCCCCAATCCCACCATTCGCTGACACAAATGTCCTCCGTGAAGGAAGCCCCGGACGCAACAAAAAGAAAAGTGCTCCATTACGACTCCCACGAAATTCTCTGGAAACAACGAGAAAATTAAGATATCACTCACTCACCCAACGTACGATTCAGGGGTAAAAGTCTGACATTTTTTCTCACACTTTATCCTCGAGATCAACAACAACGCAGATGCAATTTCAAGTTTCAAAATGTACATAAAATAAGACTGACATCCGCATAAGAACTTTCAGTTCATACCAGTTAGTATAGGAAGTGTACCAAATGTGGGTGTTTTTTGCCGCATATCAAGGAAACCATCAACCCAAAGCAAGTGGTACTTAGCTTGAAAGAGTTCGTTATGTTCTTATTTAGTATGTCTCCTCCCAGAAAGAGCTCTGTCCCCACTGCACCCAGGGGTCACATCTTGTATCACTGGAAAAGTTTCCACTGCACAACATGCATTCAGCATCGTCGTTCGTAGAAGATGTTGCCCCGGTGGCACAACAAAAGCGGAGGGTCTCCAAGGTTATCATACATGTTTGAGTCAAAATCAGAGTCCTCTTCGTTGCCTTTTGCAGCAGAGCGTTTCAGTGCTGACTGACCACATCCACGTCCACAGCCTCGAGATTGCTTTGGAATGTTTCTTAGAGAGTCTGTTTTTATGTTGTTGGACTTTTCCATAGATTCTCCCAATACAGCCTCATAGGGAGACGAAGTTATAACAGCGACATTGCTCGACTTGCGCCCTCTTGTGGCTCTTCTCTTCTTGATTCGTGGAACTGAAGAAATATGGAAAGAGCTAATTTGGAATGACTGCACGGTCGTCTGTTGTTCTTCAGAAGATCCAAAACGGCAGATTGGAGGTTGATTTGTCGCACTTGTTTCTATGGCAGAGGCCTCAGGTGGAGAAACCTCTGTAGTTCTGTTCTGAGTACGTGATACGTCCTGCTAGCTTTTTTCTATCACATTGTTTTCATTCGTGTAGAATCGTATGTGACCATGTTATCTTGATTCCCGTTCTTAGTTTCTCTCCGGTTTTCGCCAAATCAATCCTCTTAGAACCTGTACCAGAGTGAGTAGAATTTTGGGCAAAAACTCATTCTGTGCTTGTTACACACCACTACAGGAGGTTCACTTTAGAAACAATGTGGGGGACCGTTTTAGAACCACAAGTTCATATCCTTTCAAGCAAATAATTTCTCACACATTCTCGTCCATTGCTTATCAATTACATACAAAGGTACCTCCTATACTTAGGATGAAGTACATAGAAGAGTTGAAGCATTTATCTCTCAAATGACCGAAGTACAAGAATCGAATGTGGGAGTAACTAGCACAAAATCACTCACGAGCCGATTGGAGAACAATAAACGCATGATTGATTAATTGATTGATTTTTGTTTAAAGTCCACTTTATGAAAAGTAAGGCTAATCGGGACTGGACCTACAGTTTAAAGTGGGATCCGAACCACTTGTGCCTCCAACAGGTATCGAACCCGGGATCCCTTGATTAAAAGGCAACGAATAAATGCATGAATCAACGTGGGCACAAACACTGCATGTGACAATAACGTAAGGTACCAGCTCCATGTATTTCCGCAAGGCTACAGCATCATCAAGAGCAGAAATGCAGGGGGCCCACTGTAAGGACGGGACCCGCATTTTGTACACTTCCTCCACTCAAAATACGAAAATAGCTGAATCCTGGTTATTTTAATTAAATGTTTAGAGACGTAAAAATACTTTTGTGTTTGCCATGTTTGTTGTTGACCATGGAAACGGACGTTGCTAGGAAACTTAAAGAAAGGTTATTTTAACCCAGAAAACTACGGTGAGTAAAACTTAAATTTATGTATTTCAAAATATGAGCATCAGAATTTATTACAAAGGCAAGTTAGAAAATTGGGAAGAATGTCGGAAATAAATATTTTTCAATTATTTTCACAAATATGAAGTGACAAAGAAGTACATATTCCATTTCCAATTTGGTGTCGCTATTGAATTCGTTTATATCAAATATCTAACTAACTATTTTGCAACGGACAGTATTTACCCAGTATATTATTACGAAAATATACAATAATATTTTGTATTTGTACAACATTAGAGCACGTGCACAGCTACACACATAGCTTAGCGTTCTAAACTTTTCAAATAGTTGAACGTAATAACTTGTTTCCCTTCCTCCAATACTACATCCTGAAATTTTCAAAGACATTAAGAGCACTGAGGAAACACATCTCTAACATGAGAGTGCAAAAG
This sequence comes from Lepisma saccharinum, assembly GCF_977018435.1. Classification (NCBI taxonomy): domain Eukaryota; kingdom Metazoa; phylum Arthropoda; class Insecta; order Zygentoma; family Lepismatidae; genus Lepisma; species Lepisma saccharinum. The sequence goes on along the minus strand of NC_139229.1, from coordinate 205,203,813 downwards.
ACGTGGCCAAAGGTCACATCGAACGTGCTCGAGTCCGCCAAATAATAAATTTCGTTACTAAGAATAACGGAATGAAATTGAAATTCCACATGCTTAACGTCTTTATTGGCATTACGTTGGTATGTTACTGTTAAAACTAAATTACTTTTTAAGATAAAACTAATGCTATGGAATAAACATTTTTACATTTTATTCAAAACAAACTCGTATTAACCATGTGAGGATGAGGTGGCAATGTGCGTAATAACTCAAATTATTCTATCTTAAAATATCATCCCACAAATTGACAGTCTTTTAAAACTTACAAAATTCGAAAAATGTATGAACGACCTTCCTACTGGCGTAGTGACAACTCTAGCGCCTTATCACGAAGTTATTCCGGGTTCAATGCAGTGGTTCGGATCCCACTTTAAACAGTAGACCAAATTCTGATTTGCCAACATGAGCATTGGAAAATCCTAATACAATAAACATGTTAAATGATTACTTGTAGAAAAATCTTAAAATCTTATAACTATATTTTGAAACACAATTTTAACATCATTTTACTTGAGCAGAAATAGATGTAATAAATTGGATCATCCAAAAGAATCCCCTCCTCCAAATCCACCTCCTATACTACCAAATCCTCCTCCAATTGCTCCAGCTCCACCTCCAATTCCTCCATTCCCTCCTCCAATGTTTCCGAATCCTCCTCCAATTGCTCCAGTTCCACCTCCAATTCCTCCATTCCCTCCTCCAGTACTTCCGAATCCTCCTCCAATTGCTCCAGCTCCACCTCCAATTCCTCCACTCCCTCCTCCAATGCTTCCAAATCCTCCTCCAATTGCTCCAGCTCCACCTCCAATTCCTCCACTCCCTCCTCCAATGCTTCCGAATCCGCCTCCAATTGCTCCAGCTCCACCTCCAATTCCTCCACTCCCTCCTCCAATGCTTCCGAATCCGCCTCCAATTGCTCCTGCTCCACCTCCAATTCCTCCACTTCCTCCTCCAATGCTTCCGAATCCGCCTCCAATGCTACCAAATCCGCCTCCAATGCTTCCAAATCCTCCTCCAATTGCTCCTACTCCACCTCCAATTCCTCCATTACCTCCTCCAATGCTTCCGAATCCGCCTCCAAAGCTACCAAATCCGCCTCCAATTCCTCCATTTCCTCCTCCAATGCTACCAAATCCTCCTCCCATTCCTCCATTCCCTCCTCCAGTGCTTCCGAATCCGCCTCCAATGCTACCAAATCCACCTCCAATTCCTCCAAATCTACCTCCAATATCAATTAAGCCTCCTTTAACCTCAGCTGCTACTCTTCCAATTCCTTCTTTTCTGTAGAAAGCAGGTACATTTTGGATTTCCAATAGATCGCTACTAGTGTAACTTTCCCCACTGACAGGAACGGCTATAAGAAAATAAAGATCAGCAATTGTTAAATTTTAAGTTTTAGTACTATAGGTCTTTTCTACTGTTCCGGCGGCCGGTCCTCGTTCTGGCAAGGGAATTGGGGAGCGGGGATTACCCCGCAAACCAACCAGACAACAGCGGTGGCGCCGGGAGTTCCGGCACGGCGGGAGGAAGTATTACGTCAACCTCATTCTACAGGCTGCTGCGTTTCTTATCGTGCTGGATTGGTCGCTTCCCCGCTCCCCACTTCCCTTGCCAGCATTAGGATCGGCCGCCGTAAGAATAGAAAAAACCTTTAGTTTTATTGAATGTTTAATAATTTTGAAAAAGTCAGTAACTACATATGTAAATTGTAAATCAGTGGCATTCCTCGTGCACAATATACACGAGTATATTTAATATATACTTTGAGATATAACGGAAATAGCTTGAAATATATAGTAAATGTAAAAATAAAGTAAGAATTTAAAAAGTAATAAAATGCATATCTCAGACGGAACAATTATAATCTGATCTTTTCAAACATATCTTTAAAATAATAATAATACAGTATTTTTTTTGAGTGTACGCTTCAGTAGCCAGATAGAGTACCTTACATAAGTACAGTGTCTACAAAATAACACTACTATAATAATACATAACGCACAGTCTAAAAATATACATATATTAATATACATAATTACTTTTAAGCTGAACACCCTGTATTAGTTTCATTTCATCTTGCTAAACTTTAATACACTTTCACAATAAAATTATGTTTTATTATACTCCAAAATCAATATAAATTCTTCAAAGAGAATATAATTCATATTGTAATAATTCTGAATTTTTTGACAGTGAAAAGTAATTAGATATTACAATCACGAACCCCATTTGTGTTGGGATTTATTGAGATGTTAAAAAGTATTGATTAATTAATGTTCATTTAACTTCTCGACAGTATATTACCATTTTAACGGGTTTTCTCTCAATAAAAGATAATGCACTTACCATTTCCAGAACTCTTCAAGAGAACCACGGCAACAATAAATACAGAGAGGATCTGAAATTGAAAATACAAGATTTGTGAACGCATACAATGCAAAATAATCAGGTAAACAAAATATTTGGCGTCATGACTGTTGTCAGCAGGATTCGTTATTGGTTCGGTTAGCTGGTGAAACCGACAATTTCTCAACGTGTTCCTCTTTAAAATTTTTCACGCAGGAGTGCATTCATTGTTTTCCCGTGCTTTTTATTACCGGTTGAGCGAAGTCGCGTTCATTAACGCTGGTAGCGATTGTTTTCCCTCAACCCCCCTTCCCCCTCCCTCCCAGTCGGGCGATACAGTGTGTGAACTGTTTTCTAGGAACCCCAGCTCGAATCACGAGAAGTGCAGAGAATTTCCTCTCCAGTTGATTAGCTAAAGCGGCTCGTTTCTCACTCTTTTTTCATTTTTGTTAAATAATATCTTCCCCATGCATTGCACGCTCATGTGGCCGCGAGATGTAGCGATAATTACATCACATGTTTGCCCCGGTTGAGTCGGGTTAGTATTCTGTCTGCTATTCCTGCTAATCCCCACAGAATCTGCTACAGAAGGAAAGAAAACGTGTTTTAATTTTTAGCTTTAAATTTGCTCTTTTTAACGTATATTCAGTACATTATCCAAAACAGTTTAAGCTAAGGAGAGTGTCGGTGATGGGGGGGGGGGGAGCGTGGAGGGCAGTTACCCCCGTCCCCCGCACTATGCTAAACCTTATCTACCAAGGGAAAGAAAGCTGGCCTTCCCCCCTCCTCAGTTTTGGCAACTTACCTCCCCGCCCCCAGTTTTGGAACCCAATCGCCGCCATTCGCTAGGGCTGTAAAGAAACTTTTTAAGTTGAGGAGTGAATGTAAATTTTTACACAAAAATACTCGTAACTTGTTTTCCAGGAGTGTAGAGGGAAATTTTTGGGGTGTTGGATGTGTGGGTAAAAAAAAAATGTTTGAAATCAAAAGAAGCGGCCCTCTTCCATCCTATAGGCTATCTATTACCCCTACGTCATAACGCTGCCTATAGTACGTACTACTTCAATCGTTTATTTCAGAAACCCCCTATCGACCACTTTTGGCGAAAACGATTTTTTCACAGTTTCATGTAGCCCTTGCCAAGATGTAGAAACCGCTCGTGTAACCGCGTGCAGTTTACTGCAGAAACCCCTCAAGCGCCGCGACATAGAGGCTTTCTGCAGTAAAAACGTAACTTCGGTTGGTACCAACTGATTCAATCGAGCCCTCGGTAAAGTTGGCAATACTTCGTTTTATCCAAAAACAGCCTACGTAGAACTTAATTATTAACGCAGAAAAGTAAAAGAGGCGTTGTGCATGGTGAATTGTAATAACTTGTATAAATGTAATGTGATTCGTACTGCAAGGGTAAATGGAGACTGTTATGTTTCATACAGCGGTAAGAATGTTCCCACAAAACCATTCCTGGATCTGTCAGTTGCCGATGTTCAAGCAAATTTAACACGCCTCTTACTGAGAAATTGATAGGACAAACATGTTTCTATTACCTAGAAAACAAAATACGTACTTTCAAACTTTGAGTTTCGACCAATCAAAAGGGTCTCTTCGATTGAGCAGTGGTAGCGTCATTGCCTTGTAATCAAGGGATCCCGGATTCGATACCCGTTGGAGGCACACAGTGGTTCGGATCCCACTTTAAACTGTAGGTCCAGTCCTGATTAGCCTTTCTGTGCATAAATTGGACTTAAAACAACAAATCAATCAATCAATCAATCGGCCAATCAAAGGAAGACGTAGGGAAACTGTTATCCCTAATGTTGGGCGCGACGAGCAAGATCCCTGTGGCCAAGACTCTCACGAAGAAGATAAAAGTCATTTAGTTGATAACGCTCCAGAAAAAAAAAAACAATGTACATTTAAAGCTTAACAGTATACTACACCAAGTTTGCAAAATACGTTGTTTTTTTCTTTATGGTAATCTACGATTTCTCCGCTGACAGGTTACATCGAATTACGAAAGTTTACTGGAAAACAAAAGCAATTGTGATTTGAGTGGCAAATGTCGAAGTGATAATGCGATGAAGGGACAACATGTGCAAAAATTTAGGAGCATACATCAAGTTTTCCTGTCAAGGAAACTCACTATGGTGGAATGCCTAAGAAGTAGTTAGATGCGCTACTCAGTCTGGTTGATATGCATCAGATGTTTCAAGATTACGTCCCTAAGTTAAAGAGGGCCTCCCCGATGGCGCAGTGGTAGCGTCGTCGCCTTGTAATCAAGGGGTCCCGGGTTCGATACCCGGTGGAGGCACAAGTGGTTCGGATCCCACTTTAAACTGTAGGTCCAGTCCCAATTAGCCTTACTGTGCATAAAGTGGACTTAAAACAACAAATCAACCAACCAACCTAAGTTAAAGAGCAAGATAATTTACCACTTCTACGTGTACATCCTGTTGAAACCAACGAACAGATACGGAATGTTTCAACTCGAACTATGAGGAAGATTAGGACCGTTTATTATTAAAGAACAAAAGTCTCATTTGTGATTCGTTCCGATTTTGCTCCTCCAGAAACATAATAAGAACAAATGAGCATTATTATCACGCAGATAATGGCGCAAGACAAATATACGAAAGCGGTTTCTTGCAGAAACTCCCTATGTGAGAATTAGAAAAATAATTAATTATTCCTCCACTACTAAATATCGAAAACTCTCAAAAACCACGTAAAAGTGTTTGCACAATGACACTTCAGATACTCAAATATTATGTTGGATAATAGCACATTTTTTTGTTGTTTTATCACAAACGTCAATTTTGTTTCCAGCGAAACAAAATACCCATCCTTCTTAAATTGGACTTCAGCGAAGTTTTCATACTTACAACAGTTTAAAGAAACTGACTAACGTATTAACGGTATGAAATTTTTAGAAACCTCTTGAATTACGTTATTCGATTTTAACTCTCATGGGTACATTTTTCTTTAAATGTATAATTTATGAATATATTGCATTTATCAAATTATTCTACATGTTTTTAAAACTATTCTGTTGTTTGTTGTACAGTCACGGACACTTCTAGATTTTAACAACTCCCTTGACTTTCAATGCTATAGCTACAACGCAGAAGTTTCCGTTACTGTACCATTCTATCTGCAAGTGTGAGATGAAAACACAGGTTTAAGGAGAAACGTATGCACATGCTGACCGATATAGGCAACTTTACGAGTACATAAATATGACTATATCGGCCAATACCGATAAAGCACCCATTAATCTGTACCGTCCCAAATATATGTGCATTTAACTAACGGCCATTCGGACAGTAAATGAAGATATTAACCGATGCAGCTGGAGGGGAGAAAGAGAAAACGAGAGATATATAATAAGTTATTGTGATTATAAAATAAATGACCGGTCTATACAGGCATAGATTACACAGGCTTATCCACGTAGTTAAAGTACGTAATAAAAACTGTACTAAAAATTAATTTACAAAGATGTATTGAAGGAAATGAATTATTTTTCAATCACATTGGTTCCTTCCAGTTGAAAACAACTCCACATGCAAAAATATCACGTATTTTCTTTCAAGCATCAACTCTTTGGAACAGGTAAAATATAAACAAACAGCCTTTGACAATCGTGGGACATAAATAATATATTTTCCCATTAAACACGATAATATTCCCAAAATTATGTTGGATGCTTAGACGAAAATTATTAATACATGCAATAGAGAATACATGCAAGGTACTTTTCACATTCCGGCGACAAATGAAACACGGGATAATTGTATTTAGACCTTACAATGTCCATTGTTATCCTACGCTTGTCACCATGTTTACATAGATTACATCGTACGCACGTATTATATAGTCTATATAATCGATACTTAGAATGTAGACTGCCATTGTTTACGTGTACATGCACAACATTGGCTATAATCTAGCATTGAAACACGGAAGCAAAGAAATTACCTGTTCCGTCGCCATGATAAATACAAATTCTTTACAAGAAAAGTCAAGGCTTTGTTGTTACAAACTTCTCCCCGTAGCTTTGAGCAGAAAAAATGCCTCACTGACCGAACTCCTGGAATTCAAGCTGTTTTGTTCACCATTGTTATCTGCCTTACACCTGTTAACACGTTGTTACAACAGTTCCTGTTATCTCAGTCAAAGGACATTGCTATGCAAACGAACTGATAGTCGTAACGTAATGAAGTAATTGTTTCGGTTAGTTGCCACACAATTGCTTGCACCGAACAGTGACGTCAGAATTTGCAGCCGCGGAAAGTCCACGTTGATATGGATCAAAAGGTTAATGCCATTGTTTGTTGTGGTTGGCGTAACAACGACGCCAGCGGTCCTGTATTCGAACCCTGGAACAGGGACGTCGTGAAGGGGCACTGACCGGGAGGACACTTCAATATGAATGTAATAAGCAAGTATTCGAACAACGTTGTCTAGGGGTATTTTTTAATTTCATAAAACTTTTAACGTCAGTAGTGTGTATTTATAATAAAAATTACAAATATATATTAATGAAACTTAATATGATACATAAATTAAATATATTAATTAATATTGCTCATTTGTAGAAAACCATTTCCAATGTATAAGCCATATTAAGTTGTGCATACACCCCTCCCCCATATATATATATATATATATATATATATATATATATATATATATATATATATACCAATCCCCCCCCATTTGGATACAGGGTATAAATTAACGAGGGAGCGACAAGGTTGATTCTACCCCTCGCAATGACAATATATTAGTGTCACATCTCATGCTGTAACACTGATATTTACGTTTTAAATATTAAATATAAACATGTGCTACAAGTATTATCAAGAAATACCTAACAACACTTTAAGTATTGGTTATGTGGCTGAAACAAGAGTAATATATAATAAATAAAATCAATCTTTTATGTTTTACCTTATTTAAGTATGTTCAACAATAATGTTTAAAGGTTACTCTCTCTCTCTCTCTCTCTCTCTCTATATATATATATATATATATATATTGTCGTGGGAAGGCGAACAAGCATCAAAAGCTAAAGGTAAAAATCAAGTCTTAACTCAAGTACACTGACCCAATCAAGGCAGCGACAATAACAAAATTCCTCTGGCTAGACAGAATCCAGCTTGCAGCTACCGGCTCGCTCTTCCTAATCGAAGGAGGGAAGTAGTGGCACAGTGGATTGCAAACTAATCAGAAACACGGCATGAGGCGAGTCGGATAAGTACCCCGGACTTTTGGGAAACATCAGGAATGTTCAAGCGTTATCGTGGTCGCGCGGTATACCAGGTGCTGACAGCCAACACTTGCTGTCCGGAATGATTGCTTAGCTCGTCCCGTGGTCGTCACCAGAGTCCGAGACGCCAGAGAGGTCGCCGCCCGATTAGATCACCGAGTCAAGGAGGGCTATCCACAACCTGTTAAACCCCGTTGAACATTGTTTTACTGCAACATCCCTAAGTGACATCCCTCGTACCTCGTTTAAACCCTTGTCACATTACAATATATGGGCAGGTTAAAGTTACAGTGGTGTAAGTTACTATAAAAGACTTAGACACAGAAACCAGATCGAGATAAGTGAATCTGTTAACAGAAAACGTGAAGTAAATCAGAGATTAATTCAGCTGCCTACAGATGACAGTTGAAGTTCTAGTGATAAAGGAAACAGCTGTTGTGTTGATCAGCAAAGTTCTGTGAGTCAGACTCTTTGCTTTTTTTTAAAAAAAAAAAAAAAAAAAGTGACTTACACCACTGTAAGTTTAACCCGTGCATATAACTAACATACATATATTATGTTCACTTACAATATAATAGTCTATAACTCTGTTTCAATAAACAATTTCTAAGATAAATCACAGTCTTTCCTGCGCGAAGTTCAAAGAGAAAAAAAATAGTGCAATGTAAAGAAAATACTTCAGGAATATTTTACAATAATTTGTAAAAGAAAGCAAATTACAACAAAGTTTATAGAAACATGCTCTTCTCTTCTAATTCTAATCAGGGTGTCAGGTTGAATTCCTGGTGGAGACACAAGAGTGGTTCTGATTCCGCTTTAAACCATAGGTCTAGTCTGGATATAGCCTATCTGAGCAAAAGGTGAGCTTAAAACACATTTTTGTTCGTTCTCGTTAGGAGCATTGATAGAACGATATCCTACCATCAGATGTGATATGAGGTAAACTTCAGTCAGATCTATTCGTTCATTACATCAGATGAACAGACTTACACATATCTTCCATTATCTTCTGATCATTAATTGGATCTGTCGGGAAAGAGTAAAGGAAAAATTCTTCCACTCTCCTGGTATCCTGGTTTCACCGAGAAGATCTATCTTGGGAACAATGGATTCAAGGAAAGGAAAATTTAACTTCGTCAAGTTTCACTTGTTACAGGAAATTGAATCTTTCCATAATTCTAAAAGATCCTCACGAAAGATTTGAATCTGATTTAGAGGTTGATTTTATCACAGAAATCTACTTCTTTGTAGAACTTATAAACGTGCTTAGGTTATGTGTGGGCGAGTGTGAGATTACAAGTGAAATATTCATTTCTCGCTACTAACTGTACAAATATCAGGAACACGCCCGGTGTATTTTTATAGTGGATAAAGGCACTTTAATTCTAGATGCAATATTTCTTATAACGCTGCAACTAACGGATAAAATCTGTTATTATTCATATAATTTTAAGAACACTGTTTTCGTAAACAATTTCCATTCCATCTTGGACTTCATCGTTGTGAGCAAATGATATAAACTTACTTTCAAGAAGAACAGCACTATCAGTTAGGGGTAATTCATTTTACTTATACCTTAGTATTCAAGTTCGACTATTATGGCTTGATTTACAACTTGTATTTGTACTAGTATTTATCTTATTTAACGTCGCTATTTTGCCTCTTTAGGATAACTCCGACGTAAATTATGATAAGTTAAAATTAATGAATGAATGAACTGCTACAAAAGAGCGCCAAACTTAGTGGGATCAGAACCAGAATACGTCTACCGAGGATCAAACCCGAGTCCCCTTGATTATAACACGACAAGGTTAATCACAGCGTTAGTTTGTTCTCAGTGTGGTTGAATGTCGTCGCTTTGTAATCAAGGGGTGCCAGGTTCGATACCAGGTGCAAACTAATTATGGTTCGGATCTCACTGTAAACTGTAGGACCAGTCCCGATTAGTCTAACTGTGCGTAATGGACTTGAAACAGAAGTCCAACGCAAATAGAGAACTACTATATATTTTTTTACACTCACTGCATTAGTATAGTTCGATAAGTTGATTCGTTTAGTAAATACTTTGTAATTAATTATGTTCATCACAATATAAAAAGGGGGTGGAAATAAGATTGCATTTCGTAATCTTAAAACCTGAAATTCGTATAGCTAAGAAGATTAGGAGGGATGAGGTTCCGAAGTGTAAAGTTTTGATTAAGAAGCTTAGCATGAAATATCCTTCTCGGAATTTCGAGAGATAAGCATTCTCAAGGGCATTCTCAGAGACCTTAATTCGGTAAGAACGAACATCCCTGGGTAAGGAACTTTATCAGCGCCTCATACCACTCAGTTTCAACTTGGTCGTACGACATGGATAACAAGCTAACTTTGACAGTATGAAAAGGATTAAAAAGATATACAAATCAACAATGGTTGATTTTCCAGTTCCTTAGGGTATAAGCCCTGCCTATGGATATAATTTCATTCACTATTTTTTCATATTCTGTTATACGTCAACACAGAGATTATTTGCACCATAACGAGGTACAGGCAACGGCCCTTTACACAGACTTCAACAATATAACAGAGGACATGAGACATCAGACCTTCTCCTATTCAACTACGGTAGTTACTAAAATAAAAATAGTCCTCTTGACGTGAATCATAAAGTATACGAGATTCTACTAATGTATCAAAACGATTCGTTTTGAGTGAACGATGTGACAAATTCATGCACACACACATACGAGTAGTATGCATGCGTATTTATATATGTTACAAGCTCTGTTACTAGATTCCAGGGTTTGTACTTTCAGCCACACATATATATCCCATTTGTAAAATGAATCTAGAATATTTTTCACTTAGTTTCAAAGCATGACGCCTAGATAGGTAAAACTCTTTCCTTCTACATATAAAATCACTTTCAAATGTTTGAACAAACTTCAAGCTAAATTAATGACTGCTTTAAATCCATGTTTTATCCAGATTATGGTAAGAGAAATGCTTTTATAACTGTTTATGAACAAAACTCAACGACCAGATATGATGATCACACTGACACTGACCACGAAAAGAAATTGGCACCCTCAAGTAATTTTCGTATTAATATTAATACATTTATCTTCAGGATTTTAAAACCATCATGGAGATGAAACAAATTTCTGGTCAGAAATAGAAAAAGCTATTTTTATGCAAGAGAATTGAATTTGAATTTTATTCTATGCGAGAACATGGTATAAAGTAATGAATTTGGTGCTCTAACGAATATGGATTCACTTGCGATATTGGACCGAAAACATTTTATCTGTTAGAATCAACGTTTTTATTTCCCTTTTGGAAACAAAACTGATTATGCTCATCTTATTGGTAGAGTGACGCTGAATTACATTCTGTTGCGAATTTAATATTTGTGAATAATAAAAGTACAAGAATAATTTATTATATATATATATATATATTTAAATAAACGTTTCAGCAACAACAAATTACATCAACTTAACATGTTAAAATTAACCAAAATATCCGCTTCCAATTCCTCCAACTCCACCTCCAATTCCTCCAGCGCCACCTCCAATGCCTCCTAGTCCACCTCCAATTCCTCCAACGCCACCTCCAATGCCTCCTAATCCACCTCCAATTCCTCCAACGCCACCTCCAATGCCTCCTAATCTACCTCCAATTCCTCCAGCGCCACCTCCAATGCCTCGCAATCCACCTCCAATGCCTCCGAATCCACCTCCAATTCCTCCGAATCCACCTCCAATGCGTCTGAATCCGTGTTTTATGACAACAGGAACAGGGTGAATTGCCCAAAGATTGCTGTTGCTATAACTCTTGGCATAAACTGGTATAGCTGTAGTAAAAAATGATGCTTATGAATTTCTCATGTAGCAGTGATAAAGCGAGAACACACATACACACTAAAGGGACATTAAATTGTGCCTCCTTATGCAGTCATGAAATATTTATTAAGATAGTTTGCAATACGTTTTGAAATATTTGAAATATATTTTTTTCCTATTATTTCAATCTGATTAAGAAGTAACTCTCTAATATTTATGCTACTGATACAGAATTGTACGTGGTAGAATTGTGGCCGATAAAAGGTGTTATCCAGGGATAAATACCTGAAGTAATAAATTCTGATGAACATATCGTCTGCAAAATATTTTAATTATAACTTCATAAACTTACCTCTTGCAATGTCTACGAACTGAGCTGTGGCTAGTATGACAATGGTAAGGACCTGTATATAAAAGTAGACACGTTATTATATTATGTTTAACTGTACGTACAAGGTAATTTCAAGAATAATATATTTTTTTTAGAGTGATATTTTAAAAATCGTAAAAACATTTGAAAGTTAATTTATGCCTCGCACCAATGTCCTTTTATCTATATATTATGAAAAACTAAATATGCTGACCAAGGCAGTAATTTATTTTATTAAAAACATAAACTAACGTAACGTTTCAACCTTCTAGCAAGGTCTTCTTCAGACTCTGTATCAAGTACAAAAGTAACCAGATACAACAAAAAGGGTAATATATATACACAAACATTACTCCCTCCAGACTATTTAGAAAGTTGTTTGGAACTTTCTAGCAGATGACTTTCACTTTCCAACTTTACTTTCACCTAAAAGGCTAAACACAATTACTTCCATATAGAATGTGGTTGGACTTTTTAATCTCACGCTCTTTTCCCTTCATTTTTCTTCCTTCTCCTCTCCTCTTTTTCTCTTGTCCTTTCCACTCTTTCCAACATCTTCTTCCATTCTTTGTTTAACTTCAGTCCCCCATTCCAGTTCATTGTGTCTTCTTCGCCTTTCTTCTCTATTTCCTTGGCTTCCTTCCATTTTCTCACTAGCATTCTCTTCTCCCTTCCTATCTGCTTAGCCTCATCCCACTCTATGTCATGTCCTGTTTCTCTCGTGTGTTTAAATATTGCATTTCTCTCTCTCTTAAGTCGTACATCATCCCTATGTTGTTTCAACCTGTCTTTCAGCCTTTTTTCGTTTCTCCTATGTACACACTCTGACATTCTTTTTGTTGTATCTGGTTACTTTTGTACTTGATACAGAGTCTGAAAAAGACCTTGCTAGAAGGTTGAAACGTTACGTTAGTTTATGTTTTTAATAAAATAAATTACTGCCTTGGTCAGCATATTTAGTTTTTCATAATCATGGAAACAAGGCTTAATGGAATTATCTATATATTATGTATTCTTTTAATTGGATGTTGATTGCTTACAATCTAATGTTGATATCAAATTGAACACAAATAGTAAATGTGGCAATAAATAGTAAATTGATATACATTTCAATTAAGTAACGCCTTAAGTTTTTGTTTGTGTTTGCATTACTTTTCGATGAGGGATAATTTAGTAATCAGACATTTTCGCATAGTTTTAGAAATGAGATTCTTATGTGAGTTAAAAGTTAATTCAAATGGAAGCTATTCAGCAAGAAACTTCTCCCACAATTCAATGCGCGAAATCACACTCCGCCGCCATATTTCGGGCAAGCAGATCCGATCATGCGTTGAAAACATGCTTGGTAAGCATTATGTGTATGATCTTTGCCGCTATGATTCAATATGGTTATCATGATCGTATGAGGATGTGGCCGCGGTGGCTCAGTCGGTAACGCGTCTGACTACCATGCTGAAGGTCCCGGGTTCGATCCCCGGCCGGTTCAAATCCGGGAACTTTTCTAACGTTGGAAGCGGCCCCGGCGCCCACCCAGCGTCGAATAACATTGGGTACCTGGGGGAAACCCTGGGGGGTAAAGGCGGTCAGGGGCGTGATGCTGATCACATCACCCCCACTCACGACCGGATCAAGAAAGTGTGGGGCGTTACCCCCACACCCCCTATACGCCTTCATGGCGTGGTGCTAAGCACAGGGGAGCACTTTACTTTTTACTTTTTACTTTTTTGATCGTATGAGGAACGTGTACGTATAAAATATCGTACATTTCTCGCTGTAAGATGGCTTCTTATAAGCATTCCTTAACTCGTGCAAATGTGTTTGCCCGATGTTATGCTATTCTTCCCAAACTGCACTGCATGATGACGTCAAGTTGAATATCATCCACTGTAATTCTCATACGAAAAACCGTAGGATTATGGAACAATGCAAAGGCTATCAAAATTTTCATAAATAGATTATTCAAACTAAGGTTTGTTTCAGAAATGAAGTAGGATACTTCAGAGCTGAAGATAAAGAAACAATAAACCAGAGAATGAGAACAAAATTATAATTAATTTAATTTTCTTATGGTGTAATTGGCGGTGATTAGGGGGGCAGTTACCCCACTCACATTTTGCCACTTTTGCTCCCGCACTATACTGAATCTTATGTATCAAGAGAAAGTAAACTGTCTTTGCCCCCCCTAGTTTTGGCACCTTGCCCCCCACCCCAGTTTTGAACCCCAATCGCCGGCACTGTGTAATACTGTAACATAATGTAATTAAATAATGTGGAAACACAACACATAAAATCCTACTTCTACTATTAAAAGTATTGGTTCGAATATATGTTATTTAAAAGTCATTAAACTAATGTTTGTATTAATAATTAGAAATTCTGCATAGTTCTCCCTTTAATTTCACATATAATACGTTATACTTTGAATAAAAATAACATAACCTTGTTTATCCAATTTCAGATTCAATGGCTCACAAGTTACCAAGACGAGAAGCGTATGCAGGAAAAAAGTTCACTTTCAGGAACGAAGTATTCGAAATTTATCAATAATATTGGAAAATGTGAATCTACAAATAAGTTCTATCACACTCATATTTGGTTTACAATAAGATGGTCTCGTTACAGATACAAATCTCGTCCGATAAAAAATCATCCAAGAGTGCCTGTTTACTGCGTTACAACGAAGAAAGGTAGCAATTATGATATTATCTTCATAGCTTGGTCTCATCGGGAGATCCACTATAATTAGGTGACAACAATAAAAAAGAAGAAAAGAAGCGATATTCAAAAGGGCATATTTGTATGAATGTACCACTTGAATTTAGAAATTCTTAACTTTCTTCATGAGCAACATAAATGAACTATATGAAGCTTTGTTAAATGGATGGTCGTCCACTGAGAATGAAAATGTTCTATGTCCAATTTTTATTTTTTTTCAGGAGAGGACTTTAAAGTTTGACATGATATATATTTATTGGACCTTTGCCAGCATTGCGCTGAAAGTTTGTATCATGCCTCTCTAAAGAGAAGTAGTTGCTTGGTTAGGTATTTATTCCGTAATTAATTATTGAAATTTCAGATAGAAAAAAATGAACGCAACACTAACTTTTATTTGAGAGTGCCAGTGTTCTTCTATCTGGTAGATAGAACACTTCATTGTAGAAATTAGATTAGGAAGTTAATCTAATGAAATAATTTCATTATAAATTTGTCGTTCGTAGCAAAGTAAAATAAATAAATTTAATCAATCAACTACTTTGATTCCACTATCATTCAAAATTTTTGTCTGTTAACAACCAAAGTAAGAACTGAAGTTCACTACTACTCCTAAGCAGCTCCCACAAGTGACTGAGCTTAGAATGCAGGTGGTTTATCTCATACTCAGATGGCACACGTGGTTAGTTCATGGAAATTGTCGTAAGGTTTCATTGGCTGTTGGAGTTCCATTTTCGTTGCTGATTCCAAACGTTGTAGTCGAACCAAAAACACTCTCAATATAGCAATATTGGTTGTATGTGCACATCAGACGATAGCAGAGATGAAACAATTGCATCTTAAAAGTACCACAGCCAAAATATCTTGATTGGTCTACAATTTAGAGATAGAACATTTACACATTTGATTACCACTACTTGTCTGTGTTATTTTACCATCTTTCAAGATAAAATCCACATGTCGTCCATTGCAGCATCAAAAAAGTACATATTATATAAGAAACACTAGATGTAGAGCACGTTGAACCATTGCCTGGTGTTATTTTAACACCTACATTTTAGAGTGTACAATGACATTTCTGACAAGACATACGAGTTAGTGGAAAGCAGAAACCAAATTCAAAAATATTGTGGTTAAATTATTGAGGAAAGCACAAAATATTATTTTTATGTTTACTTATTTTTACTGTGCTTTGAAATGTAAAGTTTTATTCCTTCAAATGACATTATGTTAAGAATAAAATGTATTTAGATGAAGTAAGAACAAAAGTACATCAAGAAAAGGAGAATAATGGACATGGAATTCGAAATATTACAAATGTTTTAATACGCATTTTTTAAAATGTTAATTGATATTGAGTTCAAAATACAGAATTACGATCACAAATCTCGTTAAAATTGTGAGTATAAACTACGCTCGATAAATTAGAAATGATAGGCCTTAATAATGAAACTACAGAAAATTTCATTCTACAATATTCATACTTGAAATACTTACGATGAATCTGAGAGCGGCAGCCATTTCAGCAATGTGGATTCTCTTTTGAACGTTGATCGACTGATGATTATCCATCCACTCATCTTGGGTTTTATAGCAATGGACTCCGGATGTTAAAATAAATCTATGGAAATCTATTTCTTCGTCGCAGGAAGAGAATTTTCTCCGTATGATCATCGTCGGTGCAAAATATTGCTAATTTGCGTAATGATGCATGAACAATTCCACGTATCTAGAATGGGTAGGGTAATGAAAAAGCGTGGAAATCTCTCAACTCAATTGAGATTCACTTCTTGCGAGAAATAGAATATTTCCTGATTTATAATGCAAGTAAGATGTTTCGAATTATGCATAATAATTAATGATCTGCACTACGCGTACAAGCAGACATAACGCACAATGTGTGTACTGATCATATGTATAATGTAATACATTCTTAGCTTTGGACTTTTAACCACTGTGTTATTTTTAAAATTACCAACGTGTCGGAGGCTGATTCTGCCCCCTTCTTCAGGGTAGTGTGTAATCTACTAAGTCACATTGCAGTCCCTAGACACATGATGTGTTTGGGGATGGTGTCTATATAGAGAATAAATTGTTGCCTTGTAGGATTGCAAGGCTCCACCTCGTCTGTCAATTACAATGACCTCTTGTACATGAAGTTGCCAGGGAGAGTTATGAATGTCCCAGGCTCCACTTCGTCCGGTTGTCACGTCAAGACTGTTTTTCTTTGTAGGCTGCCAGGGAGGATTAATTTGCGGTGGCCCAGGCTCCACCTTGTCAAAGGATTGATACTGTTTGGAATCAACCCCAAAAATGTGATGCTCCTTCAGTGCCGCTTACGTGCAACTGTCAGACCCTGAATGGTTGTGGAAATACAGTTCTCCCAGTGCGTGTGCTTGTAATCTACATCCATCAGAATTATTCAATAGCCTGTTGCAGATAGGTCAGTGACTACTCCAGATCTTCTGGTGTGGGTCGGTCACTCTACGATTTCAAAAATTTGTGCGGACCAGATTTTAAAAGAAAAACACATTTTGATATTCACATATCCAAACAAGGATTTATTGTTCAAAATGAGATGTTTAAATATTGGAGTAACATTTAAGCAAATTCAAATGTTGCTTTTAAAGTGTGATAAATTCTATGTTCAGACCTCCATGTTCCAGAGGTTTGTAGATCGCGCTTCGAAACTTCAAGTCCTGGATTCGAATCTTGAATCTTGTTTCTCGTCATACTCATAATTATATTTACAGTTTTATTTTTATCATCAAATTTGCCAGTTACATATAGACAGCATGGGTGCCGCCTCTGAGATAAGCATACGCACTAACGTACGCAGTATTTTATTTTTTGTAGGGGCTGGAATTTTAAAGTACACCTTCCTGCGTTCTAGGGGGGTAGGGGTACACAATAAAATATTTCGTAATTACCATTTTAACCTTAGTCTTTTAACTTGTCCAAAGACAATAATGATAATCATGGGTCATTCTGAAGGGGGTTTGCAATTACCACTTTGGTTTTTCCGGAGATCTTTACTGCTTTCATGCCGGACATCAAGCGGAGTGATTGGCACATCGCGCTACGACGCCAGGGGTCGCGGGTTAGAATCCCGGCCTGAGAATTGATTTTTGTCAGTGTCCATTCATCAATTTCATCATATCATCATTCATCCCCATCTTCGCAAATTAACCAAAAGAGGCACAAAAGCAAAGCAAAATAAAGCAAATCAATCAATTTACTGCTTCCATATGATAATTTTGACTTCCTCAAAATTTCGGAGGGGACACGTAGCCCATCAGCTACCCCCGCGCATTGACTTTAAACTTAAAAAATAAGGGATATCCTTCCTTAAAAATGGCAACAGGGTTTAATGTTTTATTTTATGGAGTGAGTGAGCTAGGCGGACGCCAGTGGGGTAATGGGAAGTAATATCGCATTCCCTGCCAATATAAGTAATGATCGACAAAGCTCCATATCAATAAATGTTTTTTGCAGAATGTTACTAAACAGTATGTAAGAACGAGGGTCGATTGCACCACTAGCATAACATGTCAATCAAACGACTGGGCGAATTGCACCCGACTTCCTCGTGTACACACTAGCTAGTTGCACCGGTTCCGGACACATAACGTCAAAGCCAGTGTCCGCCTCTTTTCTAGTCAAACAGTCGTTTGCATGTGCTGTGGTAACGTGTGTTGTCTGAAGGTACGTACCTAACTTTGCAGCGGCGTGCATTCAGGGTACGCAAGGTACGCAATGCTTATCCACAACACAGTAAGAAAAATCAACATTTTTTCCCCGAACATGAAAATTCAACAATTGTCGCTCCGAAAGCGCTTCCACTGTAAGACATTCCTATTTCCGCGCGAACACGCTGCTGTCTGTCTCATGTAGCCTAGCCTGGCCTTCCTGAAGGCGGTCAGCCTTGTCAGCACCCACCTGATCCGCGTTTCTGCCGATTTCTGCAAGCAGACGCTATTTCTTCTGTTTAGTACACTAGAAATTCGGAAGGTAACCCCATTGGCTCAGAT
Organism: Lepisma saccharinum; assembly: GCF_977018435.1. Taxonomy (NCBI): domain Eukaryota; kingdom Metazoa; phylum Arthropoda; class Insecta; order Zygentoma; family Lepismatidae; genus Lepisma; species Lepisma saccharinum. The sequence continues at coordinate 205,185,216 of NC_139229.1, read as the reverse complement.
CAGCCCCGACCACATGTTTCGGTCTGCCCGCGCTCACCCTCTCTCTCTCACTTCTTTCCCTGTTCTAAGCATCGAGGGTACCAAAAATTTTGACAGCGTATGCAGTGTTGACAGTAGTCAACATATATTTTTTTGTGGAATGTTTAGCTTACTAACATTTAGCAGTTATGCGTAGATAGATCACTGTGTTGGGTTGCAATAAAAATACATTATAAAAATGATTGTTGATGCAGGAATCAGAGAGGACGGCAAGAGTATGAAGTGGTGGAAAATGATATTTAATATACTCGTAAACTATCAGATATGAAATATTTATATAATGTTAAAGTCATACTAGCAAGTTCTTTTTTCGGATAGGGATGCAAGGACCAGAATGGACTGACCGACTGAGGATTGTGTCTTGCGTGAACCACCTTCTAGCGTCGTCACTGTGTCGAACGGAAAATATGTGAACAATTTGCAAGTTTCGCACAATTTCAGAGTACGAGAGTATCTGTTTATCTCCTTTCGGAATCAACATTTTATTTCAGTCCCATAGCATGGATATTGACTGTTGACCCGACGATATGAATGAATGATAAAAAACAAAACTAAAATAAATAAATAAATAAAACACAATGCTTACAATGGGATTCGAATGAGTCCCCCCTCCCTCCCTCTCTCCAGACATTGGAAAGTGAAGTAATTGGATGTCATATTGTGCCTAACATAATTTAGTTTAGCTTTTGAAGTGTTCTGGGATGTATGCTGACGTATTTTCCACGTGTGCTTAATTATCTCCCTTCTACAAAATATTTTGTCGACTGGCAACTCCGATTCATTCGTCCGGAGACAAGAACACGGATAGTGGTTACCGTACCGTGGGAGGATGATTTTTGCTTTCTTCTATCGTATGAAATGTACAGTGAGCGTTTCGTTCATATTATTTGCATTACAGGATCTCTATTGTATGTCGGTGGAAGTGCTATAATAAGAGTGACCGGGAATTGTTGATGACATTCTGGAGAAGGGATTTTCGGCATTTACGAAAAAACTGTAAACAACCCGAAATGGAAGATCTGTTCCTGAATTGGAAGACTTGTTTCACGCAGGAGTTGTAAAGGATGGTAAGCAGTATATTAGGCATTTTCAGAAAAAAATCTTTTTACAAAGTGGTTGACTGAGTAGAAAAACAGTGAAACTTTATTGTTGGCCTTGCTCGTTGGTTTCCTCTGAGAAAAGTGTTGTGAAATAACTGAGATCAAATTTATCCCATGCAATTTGAAAGCACGGAAAATGATTGTGCCATTTCGTTCCCGTTCAATGTTCATCGCACTTCATGAAGGAAAAAATCGAAGTTGAATTGTTGGACTCTACGTAGCTACTATCAGAATATATTTGCGAATACAAAATATCATATATATATATATATATATATATATATATATATATATATATGATGGCCCGGGGGGGAAGAGGGAGTTCTGGAGCCCATAACCCATTTTGGTTGAAACATGTTGCGTACCCTAGTCTAAATGTCACCGCACGCCACTGTAACTTTGTTAGTATCGAATGTCTTATCGTTTGTTTGAAGTTTCTTAGTAATAATGGAATTCATGATGAGCGAAAGAGGACGTAGGCTTATGGTTTACGGTAGTCATAAATTTTACAGGCAGCATGAAACGCAAGAAGGACTTAAATGGAGATGCGTAAAAAGAAATTGGATATTAAAACACACCATGGAGAAGCAAATTAATAACGAAGAAAAAGGTATTGTTTGTTTTTCAAGTGCCTCTAATCTACAATTTGTGTGTAAAAATGATACGATATTTATCGATGGAACTTTCAAACATTGTCCAAAGTTTTTCCATCAAATGTTTTCCTTGCATATCAAAGAAAATGGTCTCTACATTCCACTTGCTCACTTTCTTTCCCAAACAAAAGTGCGTCCGCGCGTTTATTATGTCCCCATCGGCAACCCTTTCATGAAACTTAACACTGACAACAATAGGAAAAAATAGCCAAACCGCTCCCGATAAGCGCGTGCACTCAGACGTTGTTGCCACATTGTCTTTACATTTCTTGTAGTTGCAAGGCGCCTCTCGTTATTTTTGCTCCATAACCACGTGCGGGGTTGATTTTTTTAAACTAGTTGTGTTGTGTTATTTTATTGTTGTGTTATGGTGCTGTTTTGTTGCTTTGTTATAGTGTTGTGCTTTTAGTTTTTTCCTTAGACTTTACATAATGCAAGTTATCACTCACGGCTTCTAGTGAAAATCAAAAGTATGAGGACAACATTGCAGGATATTATTTCCTTCATGGAGAGCAGAGGTGCCCATCCCCCCCCCCCAAAGCCAATGGCGAATTCACCCCAAAAATCATGTCATGCGGCCCCCCAGATCATATCATGTGACCCCCCCCCAAAAGACATCATTCGCGCCCTCAAAACATATCGTAATCCCCACAAATTATTTAATTACGACAGTGTCTCTACCGAAAGTAACGTTTTTCTTAGCTTTACAGAACACTATACTCGATCTGCCCTTATTCCCTAAACAGGGGTGCCCATCACTCAAGACCACCCTAAAATCGTTCATAATCCCCCGAAAATAGTTTGAATGAATGTGTAATAGTCGATGTCTATTTGAATGAAATACCATGTTACATTGTCCATATTTTTTGATTGTTCGATTTTCGAAAAAACTTAAAGCTAGCACATTGATTCGTTAAATGTAGTAATATGAAATATGTAAATATGCATATAAATAGTATTTTTGAGTGGGTTTATAAAACTCAATTTGAGTATTTAACACAAATTGTTACACAACTTAAGATAAAGATAAAATAATTCAACCTTGGCAAACCAAATAATATGCTCCAGCTGTATGGTAGATTCAATTTGTTTCACGAGACATTACAGAACCCTAGATAGAAATTCTTAACCTCAGGGCGATAATATAACAGGGTTCCTCCTTCAAAGAACTCACCCCCACCCCCGTTTTCCTGGGGTAAATATAATTATTTTAGTAACAAACCATAATCCATAACAATAATTAATTGGATTTTATCTTCAGTGCAAATTTAAAATTCCTGTGACAAGTTAGAAATGCGGATTCGATATATTTTTGTCCCAAATGATGCACCTGCTTTAAATTAAGCAGTATACCAACACTAAGCATTATATTTTAAGAAGTGATGTTATTAATGAATATCGAGAATATCGCTTATGTCTTGTAATGCAGCTATAGTATAAAACTTCACATTCACCTCAGTAAAGCGCCAAACACGCACTCTCGCAACACATGATTGCGAGTGAAGCGAGCAAGAAAATGTTTACACCCATTTCTTTGCAGGCTTTCAAGAATATTAATTTAATGGGGTGCCAATACTTCCTTAAGATCCCGAGATATTTTGTCTTTTCCGGCTTCTCTTTTGGCACGTTTGGGGTCGAAAACGTGTAGATACAATATCGCTAAATACAGTCTCCAAAATTTAATGTTCGAACTCTCTCTCCACTACAGAAATCTCTCGACAATCTAAGATTTAACACTTTATCAATAGCTTCCTATTTCCTCCTTTAAGTTTAATACACTACACCAAAATTTCCAAGCTAATTTTAGACAGCATTGCTTCCTCCAAAAAAAAAAAATCTCAGTCTCTACACCAGAATTTCCGCAACAGTCTAAGACAATAGTAATACACAAGAATTGAATACCCCCTCAATTTAATGTTCAATCCCCCTCTAACTAAAATATCAGCCATAATGTAAGACCTGGAGTTGGATACTGCCCCCCACGTTTAATTTAGAATCCCTTCCCCCAGAACCTACGTGTCAATTAAGGCCTAATATGTAAGAGTTGGATATTTCTCTCCCCCCTTTCGATAATACCCTTAAACACTTCCTTTTTAATCTTTATCTGTATTTATTTTCTCTTTCCATATTCTTTAATTTTGTTTCTCTTTCTTTTTCTTTTTCCTTACCATTTCCCTCTGCTTTTCCTCTTTATCTCTTTAATTTTACAACATAGCTTTCCTACTTCAGTTTGTTGCTTCTACTTCAAAAGAAAGCCAGCTTGGGTGTTTCTTTTAACAAAGAGTACCGCTCCCTTTGTTAACCGCTGGGGATATAATGAACACGCGGACTTTTTTTTAATGTAGATATGTTTCTGCTGCTGTGAATAATTAAAATTGAAATTCGAGCCGAAGACTATTGTCGCTGATTTTGAAATTGGCATTCATTCAGCAATTCAGAAGATCTGGCCTACAAGCAACATCATAGGATGACGTTTCCATGCATCTCATTAATGGTGGAGAAAAATCCAGGAACTAGGTTTGGCAAAGATCATAAAGATAAGGATTCTGATATTGGTAAGTGACTACGTTGGTCATTCGGTCTGCTATATTTCAATCATGAGGATGTTGCTGATTATTTTGTAGATGATTTCATGTCGGAAATTCCTCAGGATAAAAAGTTGGAAAAATACACTGATTACTTGGTACGAGTAGATACATACATTTCGGAAGATGCCAAATTTCCACCAATACTATGGGCTTCAGATAAAGTAGACGGGAGAGAGAGAACAACTAATGTTTGTGAATCGTTTCACGCGAAATTCAATTCCAATTTCAGTGCACCTAATCAAAATATTTATGCTTTTATTGAAATGATTAAGCAGACCCAGGTCGATGTATATGCTTTAAAAAATAGTGCAGATGTCACAAAGAAACGTACTAAATTTCTGAAACAGAGAATGGAAAATATGGAAAAAATGAAGCAGAAATATAAGAATAAAGAACTAACACTATTTGATTTCTTAAAGGCTATATCCTACTGCAGTTCAAATAAGGATAAGAAGAAATAAAATTGAAACATAGAGGTAAAATTAGACAAAGGAAACTCATCCGCAAATTTTTAAACACTGCTTGAGCTTTTAGCCATGACAGTCCTAAGCCTGTGAAAAGTGTGAAGGGAAAATTAGCGGAGAAAGGGTAAGCGGTGCAACTTACCCCTTGGTCCGAAGGGTTTAGCGGTGCAACTGACCCCTGGGTTCAAAGAGTTTAGCGGTGCATCTCGCCCATTTAGGTATTCTCAGGGTGCAACTAACCGTCACCCGTATGTAAAACATTGAGAGGAATTTGGTATTGTAATTTCACTTTTTTGATCTCCAACCGATAATCATGAATAAACAAAGATGCAGCTTTTGTTAGATATTAAGGTGTATACTCAATGTGATCGCCCCCAGAAACTATCCTCCTTCCTCTTCAACCTCCACACTGATTTTGTCCTGGCGCCCTCACTAACCGGTACTTTAACTCTGGACAATTTAATTCTCCCTGCATCTTGTCGAAATCGTAGATACTACCCCTCTGCTACTCTCTCTCTCTTTGTTTATTTCTCTCTATTCATATTACAGTAAAACCTCGTTAATCCGTACCCCGATAAACCGGACTTCGCTTAATCCGGATAGGCAAAAGGCAAAAAAAAGAAGAAAAAAGCAGAATGCAAGGTTTTAAATGTGGCTACAAGTCAACAAGAGAACTTCCCAAAGAAAAGGCAGTTAACCACTGATGAAATTCTGTTTCCCGCAGATTTTATACTCTACTGTACCTATAGTGTATTTAGGCCTATGCCCTTTAAATACACCATAATAAACGTGTTTTGTTGCTATAAACGGAGTTTTAATGCACTTTCTACTGTTCTTTTATGCTATTTCAGTTAATCCGGACTTTTGTTAAACCGGTCAACTTACCCCCCCCCATTAGTCCGGATTAACGAAATTTTACTGTATTAACAAATGAAGACCGGGAGAACGGAAGGAAATTGGAAGATTACACAGGCTGTCACGTGGTTGCGTTTGAATCTTCGTGGAGACATAATGTATAATACGAATGGCCAGTGCCAGATCTTCAAGTTTTGGGCCCTCACCTTTGGAAAGATTTGATTTAATTTTAGTTACTTGATGCCGCATTTCTGCCACTTTTGGGTAGTCGCGACGATAGGATGAAATTGATTAAAGAACTCATAAAGAACACCTATGCACAGACAGGGATTCGAATCCGTTACTCCTGGTGTCGTAGTGCGCTGTGACGACCACTTCACTACGGAAGGCGATATTCCTCTGAAGATCTATGTAGAATTGTACTTCTCATTTAAATTAATAATATTTCATTCAATAAAATTCATAATATTTTAAAATAAAAGTACAGAAGTTTTACAAAATGATTTACAGGTGAAACTTTTGATAGGTTACTTTTGAGAGCTGTTTGAAGAGTCAACAATTCAGCTGGGAATGGTGGACCAATATCTGTTTCATAATATTTCTTTAATTGCTATGCTTTTGCTATCAGTTCGCCATGTGTTGGGTTTGGTATGCAGTGCTGGTTAGGTGAGAGATTCAGATTTGAGGGTCACCAAAGTAAATAGTTATTTCGTTATATCCATGGGATTTTCGTCCCATGCTTAGCCGTGTTGGACTTCTAGTAACACCCTTTCACTCTTAACTTATGTGTACGTGCAGCACAATCTCAACTAGGAAGAAAAACTAGCGGTTAGAAAGAAATTAGTGTTTAGTTTGTGGTATGGAGCATTAAACGGAAGTTATTAAACGAAAACTACTGCGTGTTAGTCCACTTCACAATATTTACGTCGTCTTTTCTTCTTTGCTCTACGGCACTGGACGAATTACTAAGTTTATTGGTCTATTGTTTTACATACGCATATTTGAGTATGTAAAGAGCCTGGAATTCAGGGGTGCCCACAGGAGAGGATTATGGCGCAGGTTGCGACATCGAGATTTTTGGGGGGGATATTTTCCCTTCAAATAATATAATATTCAACATTTATATCTTTTTCCAAAATATATGTAAACATTTTACACCTTAAATGCACCATATTTAATCCATTAGATGAATAGTAGAAAGTGTGTAAGGGTATTATTGAATGGGGGGGGGGGGTTAAATATCCAACTCTTACATATTAGGCCTTAATTGACACGTGGGTTCTGGGAGGAGAGGATTCTGAATTAAACTTTGGAGGGACAGTATCCAATTCTAGGTCTTAGATTATGGCGGGTATTTTAGTTAGAGGCAGATTGAACATTAAATTGATGGGGGTATTCAATACTTGTGTATTACTATTGTTTTAGTCTGTTGCGTAAATTCTGGTGTGGAGACTGAGAATTAATTTTTTGGAGAGGCAATATCCATTCAATATCAACAGCAAGTCTAAAATTTGCATGGAAAGTTTGGTGGTAGGATTCAGTATTAAATTTAAAGGAAGAGATATAAAGCTTTGGATAAAGTGTTAAAACTTCGATTGTCAAGGAATTTCTGTAGTGTTGAATTGAGTTGGTATTTCAAGTCCACTTTATGCACAGTAAGGCTAATCGAGACTGGGCCTACAGTTTAAAGTGGGATCCGAACTACTTGTGCCTCCACCGGGTGAATTTCTGTAGTGAAGAGACAGTTCGAACATTAAATTTTGGAGACTCTATTTAGCAAAGTAGTATTAACACGTTTTAGATCCTGAACGTGCTAAAGGAGAAACTGGAAAATACTAAATATCTCGAGATCTTAAGAAAGTATTGACACCCCATTAAATTAATATTCTAAAAAGCCTGCAAAGAAATGGATGTAAAAATTTTCTTGTTCGCTTCGCTTGCAATAATGTACTGCTAGGATGCATGTTTCGCGCTTTAATAAGGTGAATGTGAAGTTTTAACACTATAGCTGCATTACAAGACAATCAATATTCTCGATTATGATCAACGATTTTAGGGGTGGTCTAGAGTGATGGGCACCCCTGTTTAGGGAGGAGAGGCAGATCAAGTATAGCGTTAAGTAACGTTAAGAAAATGTTACTTTCGGTAGACATCCTGTCGTAATTAAATACTTTGTTGGGATTACGATATGGGCGCTAATGATATGATTTGGGGGGGGGGGACGCGCGCAGTGGTAGGTAGCGTCGTTGCCTTGTAATCAAGGCACAAGTGGTTCGGATCCCACTTTAAACTGTAGGTCCAGTCCCGATTAGCCTTTTTGCGCATAAAGTGGACTTAAAACAAGAAGTCAATGAATCAATCAATCAATTGGGGGGACGCATGACATGATTTTGGGAGTGATGCGCCATTGGCCTTGGGGGGATGGGCACCCCTGCCTGGAAACGCTCCCCTAAAGGCTTGCTCATCCCCGGCCCGTCCCCCTACCCGCACGGCTTGGTTTTGCGGTTCATAGTAGGGATGGCCAGATCCGGATCCTCGCGGATCCGAAAACCGGATCCGGATTTTTCGGATCTGGATCCGTTTTGCTCTCCCACATGAGCGCTTCTCTGGAAAGTAAGAATGTGTTTATAACATATTGTTACCTGCTAATATACATTGTGTATATATATATATATACAAGTAGTGGAAAGGTATTGTTTCACCTGCCTTCCTTGTAGGTATGCCTAGTATTTAACCTCAGTTGTGACATATTTTGAAGATTTTGATGATTTTTTTATGGATTTTACTGCCTTCGACGATGTTCTAGCCTTATTTTTTGCTCAATCTTATTTTGGGTCTTTTTTTGTAAGGTGGTGGAGCTCTTCGTTGTAGGTATGCCATGATCTTACGTGATATAACTTAACCTATTCACTTTTTTTACTGCCTTTTACGGGTTAAAATAACCTACAAAGTGTAAAATGATTGTTTCTACGCAACCCTTGTAGGTGAACCTAGTATTTAACCTCAGTTGTGACATATTTTGATGATTTTGATGATTTTTTTATGGATTTTATAGCATTTGACGATGTTCTAGCCCTATTTTTTGCTCAATCTTATTTTGGGACCTTTTTTGTAAGGTGGTGGGGGCCCTCAACGTAAACGCCTACGGGCCCTCAGCGTAAACGGCTACGCCCCCTTTTCACGATGTATGTCGTGGCCTTGGTTCAATGCCCCCACTACTACTTTTGGAGGGGGCCCACAGTGGGAGGGGTTCACAGTGTTGCCAAATTACTCCATAAAAATTTCACCATATGATATTTCACAGGCGAAGCTAACCTACAAATAGAAGTTGGCAACACTGACTAGTACCAAGAAATTTGCTTCACAAACCCCCCCTTTTTTTAATTTTGCCATATGATATTTCACAGGCGAGGCTAATCTACAAATAGGAGTTGACAGCGATCTATGCTGTAATATTTTGTAGCCTTCTAAGATGATAAGTATGCAGTAAGATGGAGAGTTGGTGACAAATAAGTACGCTAACTGGCAATAGTGGTGGTGCAGTGTTGATGCTCTTGTTACCTCCCCTGTTTTTTCTAGCATACTGATCTATTGCATGCTAACCAAAAACTCTTAAACAATATTGTGAGACAGGCTCGTTTTTTGTAATGCCACGGACGGAAATATGCATACCTCTGTCTTCCACATGTATGTAATGCGATTTGAGGGGAAGAGGTTCAATTAAACTTATGGCTGACAATTTTTCTATAAAATAACAATTCCTATGAACTCTGTAAATTTCCGAGCATATGTTGTATTCATATTTTTACTTATCTTCGAGTGTACATTACAAATTCACAAACAGATTTTTGCTATCTCGTACCGTTTAAGAGATAAACCTACTTCCGGTCGCCATTTGGAATTTCTGAGCATAGGTTGTATTCACACTTTACTTATCTTCGAGTGTACATTACAAATCTGCAAACAGATTTTGGCTATCTCGTACCGTTTAAGCCTCCCCCATGGCGCAGTGGTAGCGTCATTGCCTTGTAATCAAGGGGTCCCGGGTTCCATACCCGGTGGAGGCACAAGTTGTTCGGATCCCACTTTAAACTGTAGGTCCAGTCCCGATTAGCCTTACTGTGCATAAAGTGGACTTAAAACAGCAACTCAAACCAAACTCGTACCGTTTAAGAGATAAACCTACTTCCGGTAGCCATTTTGGATTTCCGAGCATAGGTTGTATTCACACTTTTACTTATCTTCGAGTGTACATTACAAATCTGCAAACAGATTTTGGCTAACTCCTACTGTTTAAGAGATAAACCTACTTCTGGTCGCCATTTTGAATTTGTGAGTATAGGTTGTATTCATATTTTTACTTATCTTCGAGTGTACATTACAAATTTGCAAACAGATTTTGGCTAACTCCTACCGTTTAAGAGATAAACCTACTTCCGGTCGCCATTTTTAATTTCTGAGCATAGGTTGTATTCATACTTTTACTTATCTTCGAGTGGATATTAGAAATCTGCAAACAGAATTTGCCTGTTTCTCTCTGTTTTAGAGATATTCCAAAAATATATATATATTTGATAAGCGACAACAACAGAGCCATCTATGTACAAATGTCTGAACTCGGTGAACACTTGGGAACAAGTCAACTTTTTTCAATACTACATCATTTTAAACTCTATTTGCCAGCAATAGGGAATGGTAGTAAGTGTTAGACAAAGTACTTTGGAGCTGAATATGCCTTTCTTAAGACGTCGTATATTGCTAAAATATCTTTAATTTACATATTTCTCATACCGCCGTATCTTGTTCTATTAGACCTCTTCAAGAAAATCGCCAATTAGTGAAAACTAATTGAGCACAACAGCAAAAGAGGTGCTAATAGGGCAAGCATACAATGATATGAGGATATGTGAATTGTCGGTTTCTTAGATTCAGATAAATGGATCGAATTGAAACTGGGATATTTTGCATTTTTCTTTATATGATAGCTAAAATAACAGAGATTTTGATTGGCTAATAATTTATACGTGGTGTTTTCTGATTGGTTTAAGTAAGCAAGATTTCTATTTACTCTATAAATCTATATAAGTCAAAGCACAGTGCTGATTTCTCACCTTTGCTGGATCGGCAGAGGAACCGACATCGCGGGGGATAGAACCTAAACGGGCTCCACCAAAGTATAGGAGGCTAGAAGCATATAATTTGGCGGAAAAACCCAAGTAAGGTCATAGAGTTTTTCATAGGGAATAGTATTATCAGGTTGGTGATATCCCATTAAATTTTATATATAAGAAAAATAATTTTATATTAATAACATATCTGAAATTTCTATCGTTTGTTTGCTCATATTTTAAAGCATATAAAAAAATGAAATCACCTACCTGTTTTACTCGTAAGAATGATAAGATCGAATGTGTCACTTGTGGGAAACTAATTTCAAAGAATAATTTATCGATACATAAAAACAAGGTGTAACGGAGCAAATCGTTTGTTACCTTCTAAAGCGTGTGCTCAATGTGGAAAAGAAATTAGCATTCGAAATCTAAGTAGACATTTGAAAATTTGCAAACCACCGACCGGAGAAGGAACATTGAAAAGAAAAATTGATTATTCTGAAGCTGAAGCTTCTGCTCCAAAACAAATTAAATTAAATAATAAATATAAACCAGTTAGGTCTCCATTTAATGGTCGACTTCAGCATTTATCATTTACGTCGGAAGCAGGCCGTGACATTCCTAGTTTCTTGCGTGAAGCAAAAACTTTTGTACTGAATACTTTGAAAAGTAATCTTGAAAATAATTCCATAAAAGTATACGTTGATTTATGTTCCGAATATGAGAAAGTCGATGGTACAACAGAAGTTTTTTATCATCGTACCAAAAACCAGGCTCTTTATTTGGCAGATGTTGAAACGTTGGACGAGTTTTACTCTAATCTGTCAAATGAGTTCATTATGAAACATGACACTTTCGAGGCTATGGGGTCGGGATGGTCTTTATGTGGTAGTCCTCATACATTAACCGTTTACGTGAACAAATTCATGTCTTTTCTGCATCGAGTTACGTTCCTCTACCACCGACCATTCAAAGCAAGAAAGCAGTGTTAAATATTCAAAATAATGACTCAAAATGCTTTCTTTGGTGCATCTTGGCAGCTCTGTATCCTGTTCATTGGAAAAATAATCCAGAGCGAGTTAATCATTACAAGCAGTACGAGACACAGTTTGAAAATATAATGTCTAGCATTGAATACCCCGTGGCATTGTCAGACATATCAAAGTTCGAGTCGCGTGCACGAGATTCTGATGGAAAACGCATTGCTATTAATGTATATTCTTATACGTCAGAAAAATATCTTGTGCATCCCATCAGGATAAATGATATCAATGATAATAATGCTCATATAATTAATCTTCTTTTAATTTCAAACAACAATATTCACCATTACTGCCTTATTCGTTCACTATCACGACTAATCAGAAGTCAAGCAACGAAGTATGCAAATCACATCGAGGTTTGTCCAAGGTGTTTGACCACGTTTAATGATCGAAGAAAATTCAATCACCAAATATATACCGCACGGCAAATTGCTATTGAAAAACGTGTCGAACATGAAATATATTGCGGTGACAACAAACCAGCTCGAATGTTGATGCCCAAAAAGAACGAGGTCGAAGAATTTAAAATGTACAAGGCTTTTTTTAATCATCCAGCCATTATCGTCGCAGATTTGGAAGCATTTCTGAAGCCACTGTCCTCCTGCAAACCAAATCCAAAAATGTCTTCCACAACGCCATACCAGCTTCATGAACCAAATAGTTTTGGTTACACTGTCATAGGACAAGTTGAAATAAATAAACCATGTGTATACCGTGGACCAAATGTTATCGAACACTTTTTTGAAAAGATGGAAGAGGAGGTTGAGAAAATTGGCAGCTTCTTGCAAATATCCAAACCGATGAATTCGTTGACACCAGAGGAACAAAAAATATTTGATGAAACTGTCGAGTGTCCAGTGTGCAATCAATACTTCACAAACAAGAATCGTAAAGTGTTTCACCATTCGCACACAGACGGTCGTTTCATCAGCGGAATCTGTAATGCTTGCAACCTCAAAATTCAAAGGCCCAAACTTGTCCCCATATTTTTTCATAATGGATCGAATTACGATTTTCATCACTTAATTCGGAAACTTGGATATGACACACAAAAAATAGATATTCTTGCTCAAAATGAAGAACGATACATTTCTATAAGTAAGAAAGTTAAGATTTCGGGGACAAACAAAACCATAGAGATGAGGTTTCTTGACTCGTTCAGATTTCTCTCTGCAAGTTTGGACGCTCTAGCAAGTAAACTTTGTGACGAACAATTCAAAATTACGAAAGCTAGTTTTCCCAACATAGATATAAAACTGATTAAAAGTAAAGGGATTTATCCGTATGAATATGTAAACAATGAATCTAAATTTAATGACGACACTCTCCCTCCTCAAAAAGAATTCTTCAGTCAACTGAGAAAAGCAGGAATTACAGACAAAGAATACGAACATGCACAACTGATGTGGGATATACTAGAATGTAAAACATTCGGAGATTATCACAACACATACTTGAAATTAGACGTAACAATACTTGCGGATGTTTTTCAAGCATTCAGGTAAACATCAATGTCTATTTATAAGTTGGACCCTGCGCATTTCTTCAGCCTCCCGGGATTAGCGTGGTCTGCAATGTTGTTGCAAACAAAAATTAAGTTAGAATTATCAACAGATGTAGACATGTTACTTTTCATCAAGAGAGGGATTCGAGGTGGGATGGTACAATGTATACAGAGACATGCAGAAGCCAACAACATGTACATGGAAGAAAAATATGATGCAAATAAACCATCGAATTACATTTTTTACATCGACGTTAATAATCTCTATGGATATGCTATGGTATAGAAACTTCCTTATGGAGGTTTCGAATGGATAGAAACAACTTCCATAAATATTATTGATTTTGACGATTGTGAATTTGGTTTCTTTGCAGAAGTGGATATTGAATTTCCAGACAATTTGCATGATATTTTTTTCCGATTTACCACCGGCACCCGAACTTAAATGTCCGCCTAATTCTAATCAACGCAAGATTTTATTAACTTTGGAGCAAAAAGAAAGGTACGTTCTCCATTACAAAAGTCAACAGTTTTTGATTGCGATGGGTGTTAAAGTATTGGATATTAGAAGAGTCCTCAGGTTTAAACATTCCGAGTGGCTCAAACCAAACACACAACATAGAACAGTTGCTACTTTCGATTTAGACAAAGATTTTTTCAAATTGATGAACAATGCTGTATATGGCAAGACAATGGAGAACGTGAGAAATCACGTGGACGTGAGATTGGTTTCAGATGAAAATAAATGCAGTAAGTGGGTGGCTGATCCTAGATTTAAATCACGAAAAATTTACAACGAGAATCTGTCACTTTTCAATCTAGATATAAAAGTGATAAAATTCCGAAAACCAATTTATGTGGGAGCAACAGTTTTAGATTTATCGAAACTTCACATGTTTCAATTTCACTACAATGTTATGCATTCTTTCTACAACGATAGCATTTCATTCCTTTACATGGACACCGACAGTTTTATTTATAGCATTAAAACATCCAATCTATATGAAGATGTAAAAAATCCGTTCTTTCTTGATTATTATGATACTTCTTCCTACCCTCAACCGAACAGATTTGGAATTCCATCTAGTAACAAAAAGGTTCTAGGTAAATTAAAAGACAAGTGTAACGGTGACATCATTCTCGAGTTTGCCGGTTTGCGTTCGAAAATGTATACATTTACAACTGAGAGCAGCATCACGAAGAAAGCTAAAGGTGTTGTTAAAAATACTGTACAAAACAAACTTTCATTTCAAGACTATATTGATTGTGTGAAGGAATTGAAGCAGCAGCTACGATTGGAAAAAATGTATACCATGTGATTACAACAAACAAAGTTAGGAAAGTAGCATTAGATCCACATGATGATAAAAGATGTATTTTGTCTTGTGGGATCCACACGTTGCCTTGGGGGCACTATCGTTTAGATAGTAGTAAGAAATGAATACAATGCACTTAAAAAAAACCTTACGGCTGGCAATATTTCTATCAACACAAGCATATAAAATAACCATGCCTATGAACCTGTTTGGCTTCAGGAAGCAAGCTATGGAAGTGCCCGTCCAGCCTACGTCGTCGTCGAGCTTCAACGAGCTCCTGCCTTCCATGCTATCTAAACTTAACGGTCTGTTAATTATACACTTGAATAGCATTCTGACCCAGTACGACGAAGATGTGGGCAAAACTTTCTATATATTCAACAACAACTTGAATTATTACCGGTTCCCCATCTCTGGCAAACTTAAGTTCAACATGAACCCTGAGAACAAAGGGGAGGTCAAGGTTTCCTCTGGCAAGAACATCTATCGCATCAAGCATGATAGGATGGATGCGACTACAACGTACGATGTGTCTGCTGGCGATCGCCTGTACGTGGAGCTCTTGGACGACTACGACAAACTCATCCCTCTTTTTGTGGAGATGCGAATCACTTACCCTATAATAAATAACCATAGCAACAATGCCTAGCGATATTTTTGGTCACACGAAACGCGACGACCACGGCGACGAGCTTCTCATGCTCGACATCAGGGTCAAAAAGTTGAGAAGCGACCTGCAGGCCCTGCAGTCCACGCTCAACTCCACCCTCCAGTCAGTGATAGCCAGCCTGCAGTCTCAGTGCCTGGACCCCGTACTCAAAATTGACGCCGAGCTTAAATCGCTGCTGCAAAAGTACACCGACCTCGCGTCAATAGACGACTTCGACAACTTGGTGCTGAGCATAGGCAAGCTGCAGAACGAATTTTTGAAGCTGCAGCAAGCGCAGACCTCCGATGTGGAACAGCTGAAGCGACACTTGCAGGACCAAACGAGCACCATCCAAACTGAACTGCAAAATATTATCCAGAGTATAAAAACTCAAGATGACTATGATCGCGTGAATGCCAGTATTGCCAAATTGCACGAACAGTTTCAATCGTTCGAAATTCCTACGTTGGAAAGCAGCAAGGCTGAGCTTCAAACAGACGCTTTGCATGCAGCCATCAAGGAAGTCAAAACTAAACTCCAAACGCTACAGAACTTCATCGTCAATCTACCTTCGTCCAGCGAGATGAATGCTATTGCCCGTAGCGTGGCCAACATCAAACTCCAACTTCAGACCTACGAGGATTTCGGGAAGCTGCAAGGTACTATAGCCCATATTGAGGATGCTCTCGCCGTCATCAAAAATGATCTGGCAAACGTACAAGAAGCACTGGAATCCAAACTGCCTGGCATCAGGGATACTCTGGCCAGCGTCCAACAGCAGATCACCAAGTTAGAAAATCTAAACACCGAATCAGGGTTGTCGCATTTTCATCACTTGATCGACGACATACAGGCTAAGTTGGAAACTTTGCAACAATCCACCCTTACCCAGGACTACATAACACAATTACAAGAAGGCATACGCGCTGCTGCTGCTGCTGCCTTAGAGTTGGACGTGATGAAAAAAGCTTTGGAGTCGCTCCAAAACACGGTGGCCACCCTGCCTACCTCGCAGGAACTGAAAAGCGTGAAGAGGGCTCTCAACCGAATACTCAAATCCGACGACATCAAAAACATCCAAACCGAAATTGAATTGCTTCGGGAGTCTGTTGCAACCTTGCCTACCACCCAGAACATAAGCGAGCTACATGGCTTGTTTGCGGAAATTAGAACCCAGGTCCACGACCTCGCAACCCAGAGCTTTAAGTTTACACTCGTGGAAAGTCTACAGCAGATTATCGCCAATGTGAAAGAGCAAATTGGCAGCATCGAGGCGAGCCAGGAATCGACCATAACCAATTTCAGTACCCAACTACATGAGTTAAACGAAAAATTCAAGAGGCTAATTGTAGATGTGAAGATCAAGCCCGATTACGACACTGTTGTCCGTGCTATCGAGGAGCATCTGGAATCAATAAACGGTAGATTGGAGGATGTGGAGAGCGAGGTTCGAACCAATGTAAACACCCTGAACGTCAGCATCGACAATCTCAAGTGCACTGTTGTCATCGAACTATACAGCATTCCAAACAGGGAATTTTCCTCGCTCTTCCATCCGGGTGCCAAACTCTACATGCTGACTCCTGCCAAAGCCTATCACCAGTTTTTCATCGCTGGCACAATTCAGTTCGTCAAAGTTTCATAGTGGTCTTTGCCTCACGCAACCCACTACCCAACCATGACCGTGACGAACATCAGTGACGAGCCTAAAATAAGAGGAGTGGAGTTGGTCGATTTCACCCACCCCGAAACTCGCGAGACTGCCTATGCCGAAGATGCCACTCAAATTATCGACATAGAAATAGGTGATAAGCTGTACATAGAAAACCCGGCATTGTCTGCAGCCAGAAATCCCATCCAAGCTATATTTTTATTTTCGCGCAATGTCTAGGCAGGCTATTGTGAACGAGCTGCACAAACTTGCACGGCGAAACTACAAACGACTGCCGGTAGTGACCAGAGGCATAGACGACCTGTGGCAAGCTGACCTTGTGGAAATGAGCAGTGGCAACTTAAAAAATTTACACAAAATCAACAAGAGATACAAGTATCTTCTCACCGTTATAGACACTTTTTCAAAATTTGCGTGGGCTTTACCCCTCAAGGCAAAAACAGGAACCTGTGTAGTAAAAGCATTCAAAACTATTTTCGATAAAAGTGGCAGGCGACCTCGACTTCTTCAAACAGACAACGGAAAAGAATTCTACAACTCTGTCTTTCGGCAATTTATTCAAAAACAAAATATTCAACATTACTCCACCTTTAGTCACATCAAAGCCAGCATAGTGGAACGTTTCAACCGAACTCTGAAAACACGCATGTGGAAACAATTTACGCTTCAGGGGAATTACAAGTGGCTCGACATGCTTCCGGAACTTGTTAACAGCTATAATCACAGTTTGCACCGCACGATAAACATGAAACCAGCTGATGTCAACAAATCTTACGAGCGATGTTTAATTTCTACGGTTTATTGTCCAAAGTACAAATTTTCAAGCAAGAAACCGAAATACAAAGTTGGAGATCAGGTGAGAATCAGTAAATTTAAGCGTGCGTTTGAAAAAGGCTTCACTAAAAATTGGAGTACGGAACTTTTCACCATAGTTAGAGTCTTACCTGGAAACCGTCTCACGTATATAATAAAAGATAATCGCGACGAAATTCTGAAAGGAAGATTTTACGAAGAGGAACTTTCTAAAACAAAATACCCCGCCACGTATCTTATTGAAAAAGTATTACGTAGAAAAGGTGACACACTGTTGGTGAAATGGCTGCGACTCGAGGAAAAAAGTTGGATAGACGCAAACGAGGTGATTGTGTAACGGGTGCTTGGGATATGTTACGGCGACTGCCAGGTTTTCCATCGGAACGTCAGGATAGAAAAAACGGCGAACTTCTACCCGACAACATTCGCTGTCTGATTGTTGGACCTTCTGGATGTGTTAAAACAACGTTACTTATTGATAATTTTCTTCTTGCACCCAACTGGTTAAACTGGAAGAACAGGCACCTGTATGTTTTCTTCAAAAGTTTGGAGCAACCAAAGTATCGCCAGGTGTCGAAACTCTATGAGGGACTAGGCATAGCTATATTTGCTTCTGAAGTGATACCACTAGACTGCTGTCTCGAAAATTCGGTGGTGGTTTTTGAGGATGTGATCCTGGAGAACCAGAACGAAATTCGCAAGTTTTTTACTCAGGGTCGGCACAGAGGCATGGACTGCTTTTATCTTGCTCAGACTTTTTCCAAAATCCCCAAGCAGCTACTCCGAGACAATGCTAATTTTATTTGTTTGTTTCGTCAAGACTACACAAATTTAAAACACCCTTACGATGGTTATGTAGGTGGGGACATAAACTACAATCAGTTTTCCAAATTTTTCTCTTCATGCTGGAACCAAGATGATTTCGGGTTTGTCACAATAGACATGACGAGGAAACCCAATAACGGAAAATACAGAAACAAAAATTAATAATTTTCTAAACTTTGCAACGTTACAAGAAACGTCTTGACCTATTATAAATAACTACATACAAAAAAAAATGTAACTCAAACTTTCAGAAGACAACCTGAAAACCTGAAACTGCGGAGCTACCTGGCAAAACGGTTTAAGGGTTGGAAATCCGAGAATCGTGGAATTTACGAAGAGAAAAAGCGTCAGGACCAACCTATCATCGATGCCATCAGTGGACTTGGTAAAGAAATCAAAGATGGCACCGAGCAAAACAAAGAGTTAATCAACGAGCTTGTGCAACTCACCGCTCAAAATTATACCATACCCACACCGATATCCAGCATTCACACTACTCCGTTCGAACTTGCTCCGGCTCCGAGACGTCAGGCCCTAGGCAGTACCTCTTCGGACAAGCTAGTCGAGCTGGGTCCGTTGGCGAGGGATTACCTAAGCACTGGGAAATTCGAGAATGACGAGGTATTCGGATTGTACCCGACCATGGAACCCAACGAGGGGGTGGTTTGGAAAATTGGAAAATCGAAAGTCACGTTCGAGGGTGACGATGTGAAAGTTAATTTGGGTGAGAAGAACAGCTGGACTAGGTATCCCGGCACCGTGGGACTGTGGGAACTTATCACTAAGAAGCAACCTAAAGATTATACAGACGAGGATTACCAAAGTTACACAGAAATTTTGATCATGACGGACGCACTGTACCAAAACAACGATGCAACACAGAATCGCGTGAAATCTAGCAGTGGAGAAAAGTACAGGAACCTCATCAAGCCAATATGGACCCAGCTCAAGACTGGCAGCGGTGTCAAATTCTACAACACCTTGCCCAAGGAGTTTGTTTGGGTAGACGACGTAAGAAAGCTTGTAGATCGATTGCTGGTTATCGCAGGCGAAGAAAATGCAGGAAATCGCAACTTCCACAACGAGAAGGTGGGCATCACGGACATGATTAGCACCAAGCTTACCAACTTCATTGTCAACGACAACAAAGGTATAGGCTACCTTATCAAAATCATCAACACCCTGCCTCCGAAATTCTGGAATGTAGCCGAGGGTCGAGGTCTCGTGAACGATATTATCAACAAGCTACCCTTCGAGATGCACCTGCCAGGTTACCAGTACTGCACTCCGGGTACGAAACTCGAACAGCGACTTGAGAGAGAGGAGACAAGGGTGTGAATCCTCTGGACGCAGCATGCAAGGATCACGACATTGCCTACAATACTCACACTGATCTTGACGCACGTCATGATGCTGACAAGAAGTTGGAGCATGCAGCTTTCGGGAGACTCGTCAGCAGAGATGCCTCGCTAGGTGAACGGGTTGCTGCATTGGGTACGACTATCACTATGAACACAAAACGATAATTGGGGTGGGGGCTGTAAATAAATAACACCCTGTGAAAAAAAGCAACTTGTATAACCAACCTATCATCACTTCATTGCATTAGGGGGCATATCCTTACCCTTTCACGATATATAAATAACATACTATCACCATGAAGCCCAAAGGTGTCGTTTACCAAATACCCTACGCAAACCTCAAGTCTCTCGGAGCTCTTGATGGAATGCTCACCAAAAAGCAGCGCGAGAAGAAACATTCCTGCTTGGAAAAATGTCATGGAATGAAATTGCGGCTCAGCATTCCTCAGTTGAGGAGGTTACAAGGTTCGCGAAAGCAGCAGAAGACTGGAGGTTTCATATTCAGCATCCCGGCTATCTTGGCAGCTTTGGGTGCTGTAGGCAGCTTGGCAGGAGGTAGTGCCGCCATTGCCAAGACCATCATCGATGCAAAGAAGAATAAGGCCGAGTTAGAAGAGCAGAAACGCCACAACCTGGCTATGGAGAAGAAGGGGAAAGGTGTGACCAAAAAGCGAAAGAACAACCTCGAAGCTTTGAAAAAGTTTTAAAAAAAGAAGAGCCCCTGTCCAACTTCGATATTGAATCTTTGATCGAATCGCTGGGGATCAAGCACTTCAGGGACGTTTTCATGTCTGATTCTCTACCCTCTGTTGTGAAGAAAAAAGAGTGTGGCGTGGTTAACCTAGACAGTTACGAAAATCCAGGTACACATTGGATATGCTACCTCAAAGCCTACAACGACAAAGCATTTGTTTTCGATTCATTCGGAGGCACGCCATCTGCTGGGTTGGTAAAGTATCTCAGTGTTGTCAACCTCTACTACAATGACGAACGCATCCAGGGTTTCAGCGATGTGAACTGTGGTCATCTCTGCGTTTCCATGCTTGTGTTCCTTTCGCAATTAAATAACCCAACAATCGAGGATTTCCAGAAAGCATTGTGGCACCTGAAGCACTATGGGAGTATTCCATCTCAAAAGCGAGTCTTCACTTCTTAAACTCATATTGCATGACGATATCATCTATCCTAAATCTATTGCTCTTCGTGCATTCTACAGCATGTACCTGATACCCAATGTGACGGTACACAACAATACCATCAAAATTGGCAGCGAGAAAATCAGCATCACCCCTGACCAGTACAATCTGTCTACCTTGCAGGCTCAATTGACAAGAAGTGTACTGCTGTCTCAAAATTCTGTAACTCACAGGGTGGAACTAGTGTCTGCCACGGAAACTGTAGACCATCGGAGAGCTTTTGGGATTCGAGAACAACACAAAGCTCGAACCTGGCATCAAGCACATCGGTTATAACATTCCTAAATTTCTAGCCATCGAGACTCTTTATATACATTGCAATGTGGCAGAAGGTATGATCACCAAATCCTCGGACGGCTTCCCAGGGAGTCACAAGCAGACAGGTGTTATCGCTACGTTCAAACAAAACTCTGAGTTCATGGAGCCAATTATCTACACACCCTCCCTACAGATATACTTTCCTGTATCTCGTAATCGCATAGACAACATAGAATTGGCAATTACCAACGAGAAGGGAGAGGTGGTTGATTTTGCAGGAGCCACGACCACTGCCGTCGTTTAGATTAACATATAATAAATAACCATCATGGAGCAAATCAAAAGTTACGAGTTGCAGTCCTTCCCACCCAATCGTCGCACGTTTGCCAACCTCAATGAAGCAAATCGAGAGATAGAATAATACGACGTGGACGTCGGGGATGGATTTATTCACCCTCACAGAGCTGATTTGTATATCAAGTTTGATGTTGTGAAGAGAGACAACGGCGAAGCCTTTCTTGCGACTTGTAGATAATTTTGTGCCGTACTTATTCTCGCAGGTGGAAGTTAGAAAGCATGGCACCGTCATCGATAGGGTTGACTACCCCGGGATTACCTCTACAGCAGTGGGAACACTGAAACTCTCCAAGACCAATGCAGCATACTACCAGGCAGGGGGATTCGAAGCAGGTACAAAAATCAAAACTCAAAGTCACACAGTACTGTTTCCCATGCGCCTGTTTCCTGGCTTCTTCTCCGACTACTCAGAGATTATGTGGAAGGGTGGTTTGCGCGTCACTTCTCGCAGAAGCGCAAACGACAACAATGCGCTGATGCGTTACAGCACCTTGAGTGCAGACGGTTGAGCACTTCCCAACACACTACCCGATCCTGCCAAGTGCATCATCCAGTCCATGGAGCTGCGCATGCCCGTAGTGGACTACGAAACTAACTACGCTCTCAAGTACAAAGCAGATATTTTGAAGAATCCCCAAGTACCCATCCAATTTTACGGTTACCAGTACGTGCAGAAACCTGCTTCTGGCAACCATTTTGAATTTGACGTGACCTCACAGTTTGTGGTCGTGCTCTTTCAGATAGGGGAGGACAACAACCAAGAAAAAGATTCGAGCCAGTTCGACAACTGCAAGATCATGAACATGTACCTCAAAAATGGCAGGAACGAGATATTCCCGCGTGAGAAATACAACATGAACATTGCAAACAACGACTACCTGAAACTGTACGAGGCATACACAGCTTACAAGAGAGTGACCTCCGGCAATGTGGACGTGTACTACAACCCCAATGAGTTCATAGCTCGCAGACCCATGTTCGTCATTAACACATCGAAGAGAAAGCAGGTAGTTGTTAACGATCCCACCAACATCAAGATTGTCTGTGAGTTCCATGATGCCTTGCCTGCCGTTACTCTATGCAGCGTCATTCTTATTGCAGAGACAACTTTTGTCTATGATGTCAAGAATGAAAGAGTGACTGAACAGTTTTAGATACAAGAAAACAAAATTGGATAATTCTATAAAAATTACACTGACCTTAGATCCAAACATTCTTCACACATAAAAAAAAATCACTATACTATCGAAATTTATGACAATACTGAGTAGTGCCAACTTCTATTCGTAGGTTTGCTTCGCCTGTGAAATATCATATGGTGAAATTTTTATGGAGTAATTTGGCAACACTGTGAACCCCTCCCACTGTGGGCCCCCTCCAAAAGTAGTAGTGGGGGCATTGAACCAAGGCCACGACATACATCGTGAAAAGGGGGCGTAGCCGTTTACGCTGAGGGCCCGTAGGCGTTTACGTTGAGGGCCCCCACCACCTTACAAAAAAGGTCCCAAAATGAGATTGAGCAAAAAATAGGGCTAGAACATCGTCAAATGCTATAAAATCCATAAAAAAATCATCAAAATCATCAAAATATGTCACAACTGAGGTTAAATACTAGGTCCATCTACAAGGGTTGCGTAGAAACAATCATTTTACACTTTGTAGGTTATTTTAACCCGTAAAAGGCAGTAAAAAAAGTGAATAGGTTAAGTTATATCACGTAAGATCATGGCATACCTACAAAGAAGAGCTCCGCCACCTTACAAAAAAAGACCCAAAATAAGATTGAGCAAAAAATAGGGCTAGAACATCGTCGAAGGCAGAAAAATCCATAAAAAAATCATCAAAATCATCAAAATATGTCACAACTGAGGTTAAATACTAGGCATACCTACAAGGAAGGCAGGTGAAACAATACCTTTCCACTACTTATACAGGGTGGCATTTTAATGGCGCACACGGACCACAGATTCGTATGGAGGGCATCAAAACAGCGAAACAGCGCACGGCAGGGTTGCAAGGAACACACAAATTTTCTGAAAAATGACAAAACTACCAACCACATTATTAGCTGTAAAACGAAGCGAGAAACGCCTTCAGTAGACTGCTGATCTTCTGGCTGGTAGGTTATGGTGTTCAGTCATCTCAGTGGAAAGTAGAAGTGAACCAACGTTATGAGAAATTGTAAAAAAAAAGTATTCAAAATGAAGTCTCAATATCGGATTTTGTTTCAGCCTACATGTCAAATATCAACAACAATAAATTTTATTGGACTTACAGCTTACATGTGCCTGTTTACACCCAGCTACATGTCAAATATTTGCAAATCTCGTTGCAAGGTTGATATCTACAGGTTTGTATCCAGATGCCTTGTGGTACTTTTGTGCTGATAACGGAAGTACCCGAGGTTCGCGTTGTTACATTACGTCTAAAACACGTACAAACACAGTAGCAATTTAATGATGAATCAGTAGCGAATATGCTGCCCTGTACACAGTTGCAAACTATTACGTGTGTATACCGTGCATAGATTAACACAGTCATCGCGTCGAAGAGTTTGTATTACTACTACTACCTGAATTTTGAACCATTTTTGCCACTTGTCTCATAATGCCCTGAATGTACATTATATTATGTGTTGCTTACCTTTGGAATTTTGAGTTCTTTCATTTCTATTTTGTCATCTGTTCAGTGGTCACAGACAACTAGTATCAGAAGGATGAAGTGAATAGACTAAATTGTAGATGCCAACTTTGTAACTAGATTTACAAATATTTGACATGTAAGCTGAGACAAAATTCGGTATGACCACTTCCACTTGAATTCTATTTTCTTTCTACCATTTTTCGTATCGTTTGTTTACTTCCTGTTAAGCTACAGAACGTGTTTTCTCGTTTTGTTCTACGGTACATAATGTGGCTGATTATGTCATTTTTCACAGAATATGTGTGTTCCTGGCAACCCTGGAACGCATCGCTTCAGGACGGGCTATGACTTCACAAATGCAATCAAATGTTGTGTGTGGTTGCCATCATTCAGGCGGCAAATCGGGCTTTTTTGAACGACTGTAGCGCCGAAATGATGCACCAACGAGAACAATGTTACTGAGAAAAGTTGTTTGTTTTGATGTCATCTATACGTTCCCGTGGTCCGTGGGCGCCATTAAAATGACACCCTGTGTGTATATATATATATATATATATATATATATATATATATATATATATATATATATATATATATAGTGTGTGTGTGTGTGTGTGCGATTTGTAATGAATACACTTACAAGGGAGGTCTAAGTCTCCCCCTCCGATTTCCATGACACTTGGCAGGTGTATAGAGGAGCCCAAAGGAAGAAATACGTGTTTTTTTTTTGTTTCGGCTAAAAAACTGTTTTAGGGGGCAACCTTCCCACCTCAAATGTTAAGATGAGGACAAATTGAAGTGGGAATTGATCCGTATGTCCCCCTCCGATTTCCATGAAACTTGGCAGGTGTATAGAGGGGCAAAAAGGAAGATATACGTGGTTTTGTGTTTCAGCTAAAAAAACTGTTTTAGGAGGCAAAACCCCCCCTCAAATGTCAAGATGAAGACAAATTGACGTGGGGATCTGACCCCTGTGTGCCACTTCGATTTCCATGAAATTTGGCAGGTGTATGGAGGGACCCAAAGGAAGAAGCACGTGTTTTTGTGTTTCAGCTAAAAAAAACTGTTTTAGGGGGCAAACCACCCCCCCCCTCAAATGTCAAGATGAGAAGAAATTGAAGTGGGAATCTGACCCCGAAACCACGTAAATATGGCATAGGAAGAAACAGGGGACATAGAGCCCCTCTATACACCTGCCAAATTTCATGGAAAACGGAGGGGGACACAGGGGTCAGATCGCCACGTCAATTTGTCCTCATCTTGACATTTGAGGCGGGTTTTGCCCAATAAAACAGTTTTTAGCCGAAACAAACAAACACGTATTTCTTCCTTTGAGCCCCTATATACACCTGCGAAGTTTTATGAAAATCGGAGGGGGACAAAGGGTTCAAATGCCCACTTAAATTTGTCCTCATTTTGACATTTGAGAGGGGTTTTGCCCCCTAAAACAGTTTTTTTTAGCTGAAACAAAAAAACACGTATTTCTTCCTTTAGACCCCTCTATACACCTGCCAAGTTTCATGGAAATCGGAGGGGGACACTTAGATAATCTCCCTTGTTAGTCTTACACACTTTGTAATTATATAACACTCCATATATTATAATGTTTTATTTTAATTTGTAAAACTGTAACTGTAGAACAATTGTATATATTTTTTGTATAACATTTCTATCTTGTTAAATGTGTTAAAGGTTTCATCCTGGAATGGAATGTCTCACATTTATGTGTGTTTCCATTTCCAATACATTCGAATGAATACATATTCGTTTCAATGGCATTTACAAAATCACCTCTGACATTTTATGTTAAACAAGTAAGATTATTTTTGTGCACGCGTGTGTTAGCCGATGCGTAGCAAAGTATTTTAGGAACAACACTTGAAAAAAAAATCTTGAAGGACTAACTAATGAAAAATTTCTTTGTAATCGAAGATCATAATACCTTTTAAGGTGTGGTAATATTATAATGGGATTGAGATACCAAACTCTCGGATCCGGATCAGGATCCGGATCCAGATCCGTAACTTTTGGATCCGGATCCGTTTGGCCATCCCTAGTTCATAGATGCGGCACTACGAATGCGCCATGTTTCTTCAATAGTGTACACACCTTCCTGTCGATGCCTTTTAAGTGTTGTAGTGCTGCAGTTCGCTACGTAAGATGTTGATAATATTATTTTGTCTAATTCTTTCACCATTTTAAATAACCTGTAACTTCTGCACGATGAACATAGAGGTAGAACTACGCGAAATAGAGTGATCAAGTTCAGTTGAAGATAGTAGTCATACCACATACGCTTGCCTGCTCTTGAAAGGGGGAAAAAGCCGAACAAGCTGCTACTGAATGAGTCAATCCCGTGTTGTTCCTTGCACATGGATGTTTAGGTAACTTCTGTGTAGATGGCGTGGTAAGCGTCCTTGCTGCGTGGCGAGCCAGTAAGCCGGGTTGCTCTTGTTACACGTAAGTTTGATCCCTTTTAAAGGAAAATGTGTAAAGTGAAGTATTTTATTTTGTGTTTTCGTGTGCGTGTTCATTATTGGCATGCGAATTGCTAAGATTTTTATGTGCAGTGTTCTGTTCCTACCACCTTCAGATGTTACTGTGAAGTCAATCAAAACTCCACAACTGTAGTGAGATAATGAAGAAACTAGTTATAAATACCTTTTCTTTGCTCGTACATTGAATGCAGCCTGACCCACTGCAAAATTAGAGATGCAGGACTGACTGGCGCCATTATGGGTAAGTGCTATTCATAATTTTGATATCTTAGTAAAATTAACACAATTCCGGAAGGAATTTGGTTCCGGTTATCTTATTAACTTTTCAATATTTTAAATCTTGTATGTAAGAATCTATGTTTACAAGTCTTAGTAGTACGGGAAGGAAGCTATATAAATATGCGTGTGTGTGGGTGCTGGTGATCGTCTGTACTCTCGCGAATTGTATGTGGTTTATGAAGATTGCGATTTCAATGAATGTCTGATGTTGTTTTTCGCTTGCGGAGATGCATTGTAACGGAGTAATTAGTGATTTTATGTGGCATGTGACGTTATGACGTCGTTGCCAACTCCGCGTGATGTGAACTGCATATGCTTAGGTTAGGTTTAATACCGTTATAATTTCCGCATGTTCTTGGATATATATGTGTGTGCATAGAACGGAATTTCGTTAAAAATCGAGGTATACTTGATCCTCTGTACCCCTCTCGAGAAAGTAAACTATTTTGCATGGTTTATGAAGATTATGGGTTCATGAATGTTTTTCGTTGCTTTTAGCTCGCGGAAATGTCTGTTAGCAACACGACATTACACAACAGCAGGAGATGGGATGTTACCTACCGTTTCATAAATGTATTATAAAATAAAATAAATAAAAAACGAAGGACTGAAAACTTATAAAACAAAAATAGAAGTTATTAGTGTTAGATTTATTGAAGTTAGTTTGGTTTCTGATAACAATTTTCTACGTTCTTGTTAAGTTAGGAGTGCTACGTTGAATGGTGTGATCTTTTGCACTTCTTTACATATTTGAGTGTGCATACGACCGGTTTTTTACTAATAAGTAATTCAACGTAATGTTCGATGGAGTACAACGACTTCGAAATCGGTGGTATTGCTTTGAGATACAATAAATTTGACAAACGCTGCTCACAATTGAAGGCCAATACCTTGATTATTAGTGTTAATACCAATCCTTCGGTACCTCGATTATTTGTACATTCTGCATATTGAAGTACATTTTATGTTACTGGTATACCCGTGGGAAATGAAACTTTGGGGATGTAAAAAGAAAATTTCCCTGGAACGTTAAAACTATGAACTTCAAGAAAATAATACTTAACAACGTTTCTTTTTTATATTTTCAGTATAAAGTGACCTGAAACTTAAAATATTTTATATTTATTATATTCATTTAAAATGTACATGAGTCTTTGGATGATTTGAAAGTAAAACTTGGCACGTGTTTTATATTACTCAGAAAAGATGAATCTTTAGATAAACAATAATGTTATTATACCCATTTGCTAAAAAATGATTCATTAGAAACGCCCCCCATCAAAATATATTCATGAGTCGGCCAGAAGAGTAATAAAAATATGAAAATTGTTCTACCATACAAATAGGTATGTCAAGTCAATCTTAAAAGTATCCTTCGAAGCATCTTACCATTAGAAATATTTTATCCTGCTTGCCCACAAACACAGCTGTAAGAAAATTAAAAGTGTCACAAGAATAATATAGATATATAGTCTCAAGTATAACATGCCTTCTTTGAAATTGCTAATTTTGGTTGTGCTGATGATTAAGTATCTTTTAGAGAAACTTCTTGTCAATATTGGGTTGGTTAGTTGACAATTTAAATACATTTTTGTGTATCTAATTTTATGGGAAGGAGGTGGGGCAGATTTCTTGACATGCCCGAAAAATGTGCATCTAAAGTGATTTTATTGAAACAGTCAAGGTAAAAAATTATCACTAACAATTGTAACATAATAGAGAGAAGATATTATTTTGTAATTGTATACTTAATAAATTATAAGCATCACAAGTATAATTTGCGCACACCCCCGCCCCCTTTGTTCTCCAAGCTCTCAGAAAGCCTAATATCAAGGAGTTGACAATTTTGGGAATTAACATTGTGTTCGTCAATCGATGTTGGCAATGGAAATATTTTGATAGCAAAGCAAAGATTTTATGTTGTGTTTTGGTAAAAGGATAAAACGCTTTTATATGGGTCATGTCTTGATTGATTAAGAATTTAAAATCTACTTTTAAAAGTAAAAAATAGTACCAGAAAATTGCATCAATGTTACATTTTATGTCACTAAAATAACCATATATCACTCACAAACATCAAAATTGTGCTCAAAACATGAGACTACTTAGGACGACTGGAATGGTGCGACAAATGTGTGTTTCAAGTGGAAATTGAAATTGACACAAGTAGCACATATTGCTCCTCCCCATTATCATTTGTATTTGTGTGTGTATGAATTATGAAAAAGAACTAAGGGTCTACTTTTGTAGTAGTGAAATAACATTCAGAGAAGGGTGAACAACACGACGATGGCAACACTGTGTCTTGTAGATCCAGTCCCAATTAACCCACTTGTATAAAAAGTGGACGTCATATCGTCGAAGTAGTTGGGACCAATTTATAAGTTCTAGGATATTTTCGAAAAGTTGACCCAAAGCATGTGGAGGAGAGGTTGGCGTGAGGGGTAAATTATTTTGTAAAAGCCTTAGCAAGTTTTCTCATATTGTATACCCGTTTTGAGGTTTATCCCCTCTCAAAATAATATTATTGTATGCTAAGGGTTAGGTTGGAATTTCTTCGTAATTACTTTAATTTTGTTTTTCTATTCGTGAATTTCTGTGGTGGTTCAGGTACGTGCTAATGATTGTGGTAAAAGGTTCCATGTTATTGACATAGTTGCCGAGTGAGCATAATTTCATAGTTAATAACATAGTGGTGAAATATTGCAATATTTCGTTCGAAATAAACGGAAAAGAAAAACTCGCCCTTTGTACGAAAATTCTGATTCAACTTAGGCTACTTCTTCAAAATATTTCTCATACCTGATCCTTGACACTATTTAATCGGTCAAACCTTGAGGCCCAAAATGGTTAATGTGTGGTTTCTGTATACTCTGTCCCTGGAATATGTGGAACAAGGTCACGCATAACTTAAGGGGAAGGAATATAGCGAGTTGGTGGAGCAACAGGTTGGAATGATGAATCAGTACATGATCCTTTTTCCTATTAGTTTCTATACATATTAAATATGTTTTTTTTATACCAATGTAACCGCTTTCTTTATGCAGTTTTAAAGTTAACATACTAGTGGCTTGGCCTACGTGACTGGAAGCAGGGTTGCGGAAGGCGGTTAATTTTAAAATCCTTTTTCCTTCAAGTCATTAATGAGGGTGGAAATTTCCAGTTTACTGATTGATTTAGTTTATTTTACTTCGCATTTTGTGTCTCTTGGCTAATTTGCGAAGATGGGGATGAGTTATGAAATGGATGAATGGACATTCACTAACAAATAAGCCCGAGCTGGATTCGAACCCGGGACCCTTCGCGTCGCAGCGCGATGTGCTAACCACTCGGCCACAGGTCCGGCTCCAGTTGACTGGTCATTGTTCGGAGGGCATATATAATTGATCTGGCGGAATGAAATTTATTAAGGTTGGGTGTTTTCACCAGTGCTTAGTTACAGATCGGTTTGTTCATTGAACCTTCCAGCCTAAGTATTTCCTATTTTTGAAGGAGCAGGAAAATGTTTACTATCTATTTTGCCTTGACTCACCTCACCCAACAGGTTAATAGGTGCCGGGACTTGCCTCGACTTGATATTGTCCTGGAGATGAGGCCTTGCTCGGAAAGGTTTATTATCCAGCGGGCATCGGCATTCTAACGTATCTTGGACAAGAGGGGAGACCTTGAAAGTTCTCTCGACGTCGGTATAGAGTGGCTGTGGCTAGCTTCATAGCTACCGGTGGATAACATATTGAGAGTCCACGTATTTATTCTGAATCGTTCGTCGACAGGCCAACGTTGAGTTACTGGAAGATATTATTATTGTTTTTAAAGAAACTTGTTTTCGAGCCACTGAAAGAAACCCCTCCTTTATTTCCTCAGATAGAGTATTTAATTAATTGAATCAAGTATTTTTTTTAATGTGGGTGTTATTTCTTATGTAATTCTTTGTGTATTTAATCCACGAAATAAATACGTCTTTTTATATATTTTTAAACTGAACGTCTGGGCATCATTGAGATAAAGAACTGAGTTTTCCTCTAATATCCATGGTAAAGAATATGGTAGTTATTCTATGTCTTTAATTAGACCGAACCGTTTTGTTAGTTTTGATTGTGTAATACAACTTATTTACCTGGAAGGTAACAAAAATACGTAACAGGTCGAGCCAAGGCAGGTTACTCTCTCCAGAGCAAATAAAGCATAACAAGGTGGCTACTAGCTGCACTCACTTCCCCTCTGACGCTTTCGTTGGTCATTCATCTCGAGTCACCACTTGCGCAGATACTTGTTTTCTTTCGCTCGCTGCAGAGATACCCGGGACAGAGTATAGTTGGAACAAATTGTGTATTTATATTTACAAGTAGCCGCTTGTAACCACACATTCGCAATTATCTCGAAAACGTCTTGTTTGCAGACCCATATTTACTGAAACTTTTTTGCTTCTATTGTCGTGTACTTTCAACTGTGTCAGTTTGCGCAATTACTTATGATACACCCTATATTAACCCTTTTTGCTGCAATTAATGTCTTTACTTCTTTTTATGCACACGCACACAAAATAGTATAAAATATAATACAAATGTAAAAATGCCTATTCAGAAAAAAATAAATGTTCTGTAAATACTCGTGGTGGGACAAACTGTAAGAACAATTGAATGATCGAATTCAACGTTAATGGACGGAGGTAAAATGTTCTTAGGCATGTGCAATAAGACATTTCGTATATTTGGAAGTTTACTCTTCTAAAAAATATCAATCAGGGATCGTTTTAAGGGGGTTTGCATTAGCACTCTGTTTTTCTTCGAGTTCTTCACTGCTTTTATTTGAAAATGCTGATTTTCTCCAAATTTCTGAGGGGGCTGTCTTAGACATTAGATGTCTATGCTAAAACTAATTATTTAATTTGTTTCATTTTAGTGTCCATACTTCCACGTTCTTGAAGTTTCTCCTCCCATTATACAATTGCTTTCTCTCCTCATCCATCCCTTGCTTTCGAATACTTTGCTGGTTCTATTTTCTTCATCCTAAGAGTGTTTCATAAAGGAATTTACAACTTTGTAAATTATATATAAAATTATTCACACGTCTCACAGAGCTGGTTTAGATGTCATTTTGTAGCAAAATACATCAAGTTTTGACTCAAGTAGTAGCTTAGTTCCGAATCACACCACCGCTAGTGCTAGCGACAGTTGTACCAAAATGGCTGCCTTCAATGGTTTCCAGTGAGTGTTTGCAGAGCTTGCAAATTCACTTCCAGTAAGATGACGCACCGCCGCACTACCTCAACGACATCCGGGATTTCCCCAGTACTTCTGGAGATTTATCAAGGATAAAGTTTTCAGATCACAAGATCGGGAATCAGGAACTCAACAGGCTCGACTACCGAGGCGACAGCATGTACCTATGCTCACTAACGATCCACTTTTGTATACATAATTTTGCGGATACGCCGCTAGCAGGTTTTTAATTTATACATCACAATTGTCTCTATTCAACAACTCACTGAAATTCACTGCTAGATATGCAGAAATATATTGTTACAAAAACATGTGTGTTTATACACCAGGCATCTTGCGAATTAAAACAAGGATAGTTCTGTTTTAGGGAAAACATCCCCCGAAAGTAAAGTTTGACGATTGTTAAAGAGAAAATACTGAAAACATAATTAATTTGATGACTAATCACAGTAGAGCTTAACGAACGGAAAATTAGAGGCAGTTATGCAGAAGAATATGTAACACTGTTAAATAATTCCAAAGATGCTAAGAAAGAGTGGCTTTTCGCTTTTCTTGAATTTCGTCGCCAACTAGGAACACAAATCCTCCAAATTTAATAACTGCAAATAATGTTGACAACAGTAATGACCCCTCCCCCCCATTTGAAGTAATGTCCCAGCTCAGGTTGTGGCGATTGATTTTAAAGAGGCGTTTGATTGATTGATAGTTTTCGACCGTTTCCAGTCGCAGCTACTGAGGCCGCTACGTGTGTAAGCCTTCACTTAAAGCAACGTGCCGCGAATAGTTTTGGCATACAGGAAATGGTCATGACGAGTCGCTCAGTCGAGAAGCAGATCCAGGGGCGCCGCCGAGGTTAGGCCAGAGTGGGCCGTGGCCCATTCAAAATCGGGCTGACCTACCCTGTCCAAATAAAATATGCAAAATTTTGTGATAAAAATAAAATTGAAACGTAAAGATATTAATAAGTGCGATAGGCAACCTTACAAAATTCGAATCCACATTTCAGGTTTCGTAACATTTTCTACTAACTCCTAGATCATGGAGGTCTGAACCCAAAATTTAACACACTTTAAATACAACATTTGAATTTATATAAATTTTACTCCAATAATGAAAATTTCTATTATTGGATAACAAATCCTTGTTTGGATCACCCAATAACAAGGTGAATATCAAAATAAATTTTTATTTGAAGATCTGGTCCAATCAAATGTTTGTCAACTATTCATTGTTTCATCTACACCTGAAAGTCTTGCGAGACGCCACTGAACTCTCCGAACCGAACTCTGTCTCCACATCTGCTGAGACATACAGGGTAGCCATTTTGATTGGGGGTTAATAACGTGGCCAGCTACTGGTCGAAATTAGTTCAGAGTTTCTTTTGTTGCTGACACAATCATAATACAATAATTTCCACCCACCTTTCCACCATCGTTCCTGGACACCTTCAAGGTTGTAATCATTAACAAAGCGCTAAATCTGTTCGATTTCCATTGTTCCTCGAAGGAAAATCAGGTCTAAGCCCCTCCTTCCTTTCATAAATGTAATAAACTCGAAGATCATAATCATTATCAACTATACCACGTATATATCACGATAGTAAACTTTGTTTTGTCTGAAACTTGAGTATGTTGATTTGTTCTTCGGTTATAAATTTTTATTTCAGATCATGATCATTTTAACGATATTGAAACAGGTGGTTGCACCTTGGTGAGTCTAGTTCGTTCAAAATGCGTTTTATGTGCAATTTTCTCATTGAAATAATCCCGTTACGAACTTTGTGAGTAGATGCAGCAGTTGAATATATTACCATTGATTTGTGAATCAACTTACTACTTTTTCAACTACTATGCAGCGCTCTTTGTTCTTTATATATAATAGACTGTCTGCTTCCTACAAATTCGTACTTCCTGAAATTGATTTTCACTTGACTGAACAAAGTTTTTGATCGTATCTACTACCGAAACATGTTTTACTGTTTCTATCTTGCTTATCTGTCTGTTGTAGAGACAGTAATTAACCCATGGTAAGAAGTAAGACACACGTATTTTCTTATGAGTATATTTAACATTAACGTTTCGCTGAAAATAAATTACATTAACTTAAGTAACATCTTAACCAAGAAACCCACCTCCGTATCCACCTCCAATTCCTCCAGCGCCAATTCCAATGCCTCCTAATCCACCACCAATTCCTCCAGCGCCGCCACCAATGCCTCCCAATCCACCACCAATTCCTCCAACGCCACCTCCAATGCCTCCTAATCCACCTCCAATTCCTCCAACTCCACCTCCAATGCCTCCTAATCCACCTCCAATTCCTCCAGCGCCACCACCAATGCCTCCTAATCCACCTCCAATTTCTCCAGCGCCACCTCCAATGCCTCCCAATTTACCTCCAATTCCTCCAGCGCCAATTCCAATGCCTCCTAATCCACCTCCAATGGCTCCCAATCCACCTCCAATTCCTCCAGCGCCGCCTCCAATGCCTCCTAATCCACCTCCAATGCCTCCAGCGCCGCCTCCAATTCCTCCCAATCTCCCTCCAATGCCTCCCAATCCACCTCCAATTCCTCCAGCGCCACCTCCAATGCCTCCGAATTCACCTGCAATGCCTCCGTGTTTTATGACAACAGGAACAGGGTGAATTGCCCAGAGGTTGCTGTTGCTGTAGCTCTTGGCAAGGATCGGTATGGCTATGGTAAATGAGAAAATTAATATTAACTTATGAATTAAATATTATCTAATTTCCACGTCTACTTATGTTACTCAAAGCAAGATTGTCCTTTGCATTACGAAGGTATTGAAGAAATGTTAGAACAACGACCTTACCACTTATATTACTTCACACTAAGACGAGTCTTATTCAGATTAGGGAGTTTGAAATAACGTCATTATTTTTGTGTTTTTCGGCATTCGTACGTTACGTAACTATATTGCTATTTCAAATATGACGGATAAAATTTGGATTTTAAATTATGAAGAATAGGAAATATATTAACGAGACCTATAGCTTATCAGTTTGTGTTTGCACAGGATATACAGGTTACAAATTTTGATAGGGAACCATGCAAGAATTAGAAAGTTACTTAGGATTCTTTGCTGTTTCCTAGCGAGAGAATCACTGTGCATAATAATATAAAGAAATAATTGCTAGATGTTTTTTTGCCATTCTCTCTCTTCGCAATTGTTTTTTCCAGGATGTAGCGGATAGTGTAGTAATTGAAGCTCTCGCCCTGGGAAGAAGGGATCCCGGGCTTAACTCGCTGTGCAGACACAGTACACAAAGTTCCCGACGCCACTTTGAACTGTAGACACAGTCCTGGTTAGTCTGTTAGGCCATAAAGTGGGCCCCGAAATAAATTTTGCTGTACTTGTTTGTACACAATCTGTACTGTCCACCTAATATTTCAATTACAAGTTCATAGTGCTCAAGCAAGATTAGGTGCAAATATCTTTCGTAGATACGACTTAATTTATGTTATTCTGAATCGTATTCATGACAAACTTACCATTTCCGATGTTGATCAATTGGGCTATCATCATAATGACGAGTGTAAGAACCTGGGAATCATAAAAAATGTGATGAGGACATTAGAAGCGAACTAAGAGTAACAAGTGATTCGAAGACACATTATTAGTAATATTAACCAATTATTTTGGAGTGTTTTATTTCTACATTTTTACCATTCCCACGTGATGTGAGGGGTGATCCTTTCTGAAGACACCAAAATGTCAATCTCTCTTCCACGTAATGCACCCTTGGTTGCATTTTGCAGACTAACGAGGCTCTGGTGTCTGGCTAGTTTAATCCTCTGTGGAGTTTATGATATGTACTGTCATATGTGTTTGTTATTGTCCTTTCATGAATTTCATTTCATTACCTTTCATAAAGTTATATTCTCTGTGAGTGCAACAGAATTCCAACCTTTCTTGTTGAAAACAAACTCCTCAATGATTTTCAGTTCTGTAGTATGTATTTTTAACTAATTGTTTCTTCATTCGTTCTTCAGAATCCCACATGTAATATATAGATTCCAAATTACATTCATTTTTAAAGTTTGCCAATATTGTACAGTCAGTCTGCGACAAGGATAACAGTAAGCACATTCTCATTTTTTTAAAAAAAAATCTCTATCCTGAGTTCAATGGAACTGTTCTGACGGTAAAACAGATGATTCACTCTGCTTATTGGCTTTTATGTTTCAGTTCATTTCCTCCACACTGGGAAAGTAAATTGAATGCCGTTGGCTGCAAACCCCATTGGTTGAATATGTAGGAAAGTGAAATGCATTAGGTGTGTGAACAATTCAAATTAGAGTCTCACGAAATGAAATTTTATTAAAGTTTTTCTTTGATGAAATTAAATAATGATAGTTGTTTGTTGCTCAAGAACTTTGTAACGTCTTTGCAAATGTACTCAGAGAAAATAACTTAATTTCTGGGAGAAAGCATAACTTTTCAAAACTTTTAATGATACAAATCTGAATTCTTAAAAGTTTTACGCTTATAATTGTTGCCTAATAAGCATTTCGGATTCCAATAACATATGTTTCTCAATTGTCTTATTTTATAACAAATCATTCAATAATTTGATTGTATTTTTATACAGTATATTCCATTGTACTAAATTTTAACAAAGCATCATTTTCATAATATCTTGTGACGATGATATCTTAATGCTTTAGCTTACGTTACAATTTATAGTTGAAAATAAAGGAAAATAAAGTTTCTATTCCTTCTATGCTACTTTGTTTAATGTAGTATATGTATATTGAAAGGAGACCATACAGAAATTTAATCTAAAAGTGCAGGTTCGACAAGGTTTTGTGCCAAAAGCTATTCAAAAGTTATTAATCTCGTTTATTGTTGAAGCTGTATCTTGTTGCTGTACTTTTGAAATTCATTATCAGTTTTCTATCTCTGTTCGGTAATTGCGACGGTAAGAATCAATGATAACTAGAGACGAATGAGATGAGACAAATGAGTGTAATATTTGTACGAATCTCGAACCCAGATCCTTCAAAACCTAGATGATGAGTCTACACTCAATAAACGTAACCCACGAGGTGTTAAATTTTAATGTTCATGTTAAATTATCATACATTGTAATTTTAGGATTAAAATTGTTATTAGTGTTTATTTTAGTATTAGTTTTAAACGTAACGTTCTTTTAATTAAAGTACGAAACGAAATAGTAATGTATCCCAATTAACTCTAAGTTTGAAGAAGTCCATGGATTATGCCAGAGGACTATTTGAATCGCAGGTACATCTTGAAGTAGAATCAGACATTAAACAATAATCAGTGTGAATGTTAGTCTAAATTTATCAATGTCAAATCAGCCTGGTAATTCGCAGACGAATTCGCATGCCATGCGCAGACGAATCCAGAACACTTTTCTATTGTAAGAACACTTACGATATGTCCCGTAACAGAAGCCATTTCTGAGGTGTTGATTCTCTTTGGATGCTGATTTATTTGATGTCTCTGAATTCTTTCTCCTCTTGTTATATAGGAATGGGACTCCGTATGTTACAGAAGAAGTTGGAACTCTTGCTTTCTGTTTCAGGAAAAGCGTTTTCTCCATGAAATAATCTATAATTGGATACTTATGTAAAAGAGTTATTCTGTAACGATGAGTGAAACATTCCAAGATCGTTGTGACGTTTGAACGCGGAAATGACTTTATTGTGTTTTGCTTTTCTGAGGAAGTAGAATTTTTCCTGGATTCATATGTGAATAAATGCCATGTGAGAACTATAAAGATTTGATTGTGGCACATATCGGATAATATTGATTGACAAACTTTTTCCTATATGTAACTTTCTAAAAACGTAGTTACCAGAAAAATATTTACTTGCATGGAGTGAAGTAATTTCAACATGACACAGGTTTGACCACATGGTGGTGAAACTCGGTCTTGAAAATAATAAATACTGATATGACTATGAAAACTTTTATGTGATACAAACCTACCGTACTACATAAGACGTCGATTATTACCAGTCCTTGTGGTGGGTTGGTCTGCGTAACTAGCTTCATCCTGTGTAAAACACGCATGTTCCTTTGCGTTTCTTACCATATCTGTTTCATCAGTTCATTATTCATGTGTGCACAGCGCGCTACGATGCCAGGTGTCTCGGTTCAATTTTCGGTCTGTGCTTGGGTGTTCCTTTCGTGTGTCCCTTCATTAATTTCATCAAATCATCGTCGTGATTGGCCAAAAGTGGCAGAAAAGTGTCGCTAAATAAAGAGAATCAAACCAATTGGATCGATTCCGTGGACGAGACGAAAGTGGGCGAAGCGCACAATGGGAATTCGGTGGGTCAGGTCGTGGATTACTCTTCTGTACAAGCAACTTGTATATTACTAGAATGACTAAGCGGAATCCACAAGTACAGTCAGAAAATATACAAATATTTACAAAAA
The DNA here is from genome assembly GCF_977018435.1 of Lepisma saccharinum. Lineage (NCBI taxonomy): Eukaryota > Metazoa > Arthropoda > Insecta > Zygentoma > Lepismatidae > Lepisma > Lepisma saccharinum. Next base: position 205,146,339 of record NC_139229.1, on the reverse strand, counting down.
GACATCCCCATCTACAGAGATAACTTTTACTTTTCTGTAGAATATACAACCAACTTGTACAAGCGTCCTGGTGGCCTTGTCAATTGGCATGCTATAAGTAGTCTTAAAATTATGGGACAATATTTAAAAATATATGTATACAATATGGCGTTTTTCGTGTCGTGTCGCACAATGTGTCATAAGCAATTACAAAATGACATCATTTACAGAGATAACCCTTATCCTAGCTTCGTAATATACGCCAGTGTACGTAAACATTTCAGCAAATCTCCTTCCAAGTACATATTCAGAACCCTCCGTATTCGTTGGTCAACCTAACCTAACCTAAACTAATAATAATATTCAGGGCTCAGGTTCAGTCCGGGTTAGCCTCACTGTGCATGAAGTGAACTTCAGTCACCAAATCCATTAATCAGTCAATAACAAAATCGTTTCTATACTATAATTATAATAAGAATACTAATAGCACTCCTACGACCGACAACTCCTTCAACCCTCCACTCTACTATCTTAGGCATACGACCGGTTCCGCGAACCGGAAGTTAGGTGCAGTCAAAGCCACGAAGTCAGGTGCGCTTCGCCCATGTATGCTTCGACCACGGCACTATTGGATCAAATCATTCATGTGCATCGTTGCCCGTACTTAACCCGCCGTTACTTCTGAGTGAGAGATGCGCTCACTTACGTTTTCAAATGCTTGGAACTTGAGCTTCGTCGAAGTGTGAGAGCCAAGATCTCGTCCACCTTCCTTTCCGAGTATTCTCTTTAATAAAATACTGCAATCCGAAATATGAGTCTTCACTAACGCTCCCTGACCCAACTTTGTTTCAGTTTTGTTGGAGCCGCGAGAAGAAGGAAGCACGGTGCTCACCGCGACCAACTGTATTTTCGAGTGGTATTGAGTTACAATATATTTTATGTGCTTCTTAAATAAAGTAAGTGAAGGAATAAAATGAACATTATTAATGAACAAAATACTGTATAAACTTCCTGATCTAAATCAAATTTAGCAAACAAAATCATTAAAAATACGAAAATGGCGCGAGCGCTACGCTCACCGGCTAGAAACGGCGTGACATCCGTCCGTAAGTAGCGCCGGGATAAAGAAATAGGAAATTCATTTTAAAATAACCTAAATATTGATTCAGGAAGATAGACAGGTGCAATGTTTTCGTCATTCCTAAGCAGTTTTAATTTCTTGTGGAGTAGGAAAGTCTGTTAATATTCATATTCTCTTTTGAAAATGACTACTAAATATCAGGGTTTGCTCATTGTTAATGGTTTACTGTAGAATGAATCAAGTCTGAAAGAAACTGGTTGTAATATCCGATTCTCGTTGAACACCTCCAATCTCATTCAAAGCCAGTGTGGATGTAGTGAACTTCACAGTAATTTTTAAGTAATTCTTAAGATTGAATTGATTGATTGAATTGTTGTTTCAAGTCCACTTTATGTACAGTGAGGCTAATCGGGGTTAGACCTACAGTTTAAAGTTTGATCCAAACCACTGTGCCTTGTGCCTCCACCGGGTATCGAACCCTGGACCCCTTGATTACAAGTCAACAACTCTACCACTGCGCCATCAGGTGGGCCAAGTAATTCTTAAGAAAGATGAACGATATACTATATTTATTTCTTCAAATACATCATGCATACTTACATAAAATATGTAATTGAAACTATTATAATGCCGAGATATCCGAAGCAGATGTTGATACTTGACTTAGGCCTCAAGATCCCAAAATCCCAAAGATATAATTGCATCATGTGTTAAATTGACATCAGTCAGTTATTGCTTTCTGCCATGTGATGTCCCTGGTTCATGCAGATCCTGTGAAACGAATAGTTGATCTCGATGGATTTTCAGGTAAGATTTCATTAATATTGTACACAACCAAGTTAAAAAAATAGTTTTCCAACCTTCCTCCTGTTTTGGCCAATATTTCTAGGGATTATGTTTTCTCTCATCTTGGCAATCGTGAATATGGAGACATCATCCAATGAGGAGCACATAAAAGCATAACGCACTTTACCTCTTTGCGTCCACCTGTACGTAACTCGTGTTTGGGCGAATTTTAATTCCACTTTATACTCAGATAGACTAATCGGGACTGGTCCAAAAGTTCAAAGTTGGATCCGAACCTCTGTGCCTTCAGCAGAATAGATTAAATTTATCTTTGGGAATAACTGTTTTGAGAAGCTACCGTTAAGCACAACCATGTTGGTTTCAAATAAAATTACTCACACCCTGTTACTGCTTTAGTGGCAGAGCGCGTTTATCTGGGAATTCGCCATATCGCTACGTAAGTTTCCTTTTTATCCCTAGCTTGGACATGGATGCTTTATGTAATTTGTCCTTTCATTAATTTTATCTAAACACCATTCAGTTATCAATTATCATCAATCAGGTCGAGTCCTTGATATGTCAGAAAACACTTAATCAGTGTGAAATTTGGTGGACCGTGCAAACACGTTAAATTATCGAATTGGGATATTTGTGTGCCTGCCATAGACGATTAGGAAGATACAAGGAGAGAAAGAAATATCGAATTTGGTAAACTATTAAGATATTTTTATTATTATCATAACTCGACATAAATAATAGTTTTGAAGTGTGTAAGAAAGAAGTATATAGAGTGATTTGGGGGGGGGGTAGTACCGACATTTGGGAAATCCGACAGTAAGAGGCTTCCATCGCTGTTACCCTTGTGAGAAACGCGAACGAGGCACAACTTCAGTTACAGTTGAAAGATTGAAGTTGACGCAATATCCACACAGCAGAGCTTTTATATAGTGAGTGTGTTATATAGATCGGCGTGTATGAGTCAAGTAAGTTGTCTATTAACGCTCTTAAAACATAGTTAGTCATGTGTAACATCCAGATTGTAATTGCCAAGTTTTCGATTCAGAGAAGCGAAGTGGAGTAAACGAGCCATTGCGTCTGCTGTGTACCTTGTCCGGCTACAACCTTTGCTTCCACTGTTTCCAAATGAAGGCTTAGATTAATAACTATACCGATAATGTTTCGAGGTACTTCTGACATGCAATTTATTTTGCGATTTATACACTTTTCTTATATTTTCCGTGTGTCAGTCCTACCTAACACGGACACAGCAAAGAATATTATACACTCAATGAGCTCAAAACTATCTTATATATTGCTTTTTAGAGAGATTGTCCGAAATTATAATACAAAAATTCCAAATGCAGGTGGCTACCGGAAAATACGGAGTCTGCAGTTCAAGCATTATGAAATGGAATGGATCTTCGAACTGGAGCTAGAACATTTGATACGTTTATACGATAAGACGTTTGTTGGATTTGATCTCATCATAACCGATTTACAATTCATAGCCTTTTCCTTCGCACAATACTCAACCATTGATTATTTCATTTTTTTAAACCTTTCAACCAATTTTCAATTATGAATGACACCTCTAGTCGCGGACTAACTCGACCAGCACCACAACAAAGTACATATTTTAAGAAACTGTTTTAGATAAACCCGTGATCAGAGCTGAAACTGTTGCCAATGCAGCATAATGCGTTTTCTTTCTTAAACTCAGATATAAAACATCAAGTAATCTATGTCGTTACAAATTTGTATTTATCCATTGCATGCAGTTGCATTTATTACTTGTGATACTACCGTGCGTTCATTTCGATCTGCAGCCGAGAGATCGGGAGAAGCGTGGCGGGCTGCGCTGACGGAGATGCCGACATTTGCGGCCTGTAATGCCCGCTTATTTTTATAGACATATGCAGACATTTATATAAATATTGCAAAACGATCACTAACCTGTGTTATAACACGCAAAAGTTCTTCTGTAATTCATCACACAAATAAATACGCTTTAGAAACAATGTTAAGAGAGTAGTGTAATTGGCTATAATACTGGGACGAGAAATGATGAACCCCCCTCAGGCAGATTTGGCTACACTTAAAACTTGCTCAACATGCCCATATGAGTTTTTTGCTCAAGTGTGGTACTCCGTCTAATCCAAGATTTTTGTAAAAATGCCCTCGGGAAGTTCCTGTGAAATGATGAGCCCCCTCAGATTGATTTGTCCACACTTACAAAAGGAACTTCTGTCAGATTGTTGTCCATAAGCTTGTTAAAAATATGCCCCTCTTGATATTTTTTTTGCCCACACCTAAAATTAAGCCAAGATGTTAATAAAACCCACACCCACCCACACCCACCCATATTTATTTCCGGTCCACTTCCGGTTTAAGTTCAATTGGGCACCAGGTTCAACTTGTTTATCTAATATTAAAACAATGCAATATGCAGAAATCTTCTAGAATTGCTCTGTGACTCTCTCATTTCTTACACCATAAACATATGATTTTTCACCTATGAGAATAACACTACATATAGTGTCATCAGGGAGTGTATTGTGGAATTCACAGATAATTTTAATGTTTGTCCTGTCATTAACCACAACTTGTTTCCTTTTTGAAGTGTTGATGACAAACATGGGTCTCTGTGCTTTGAATTCATCTGGTGTGTAATACATGTCGGTATTGCCAGTAGTGACCCTTTTGTATGCTGTAAATGCTTCATATAATTTAAGGAAATCATCCTTGGACATGTCTAACTTATAATTTTCTCTAGGGAACACCTCATTTCTGCCATTTTTAAGATATATGTTCTTGATGTTGCAGTTATCAAACTTACTTGAATTTTTTTTCCTGATTATTGTGTCTTCCAGTCTGAAACAGTACCACCACAAAATCCGGTATGTCATATTGTATACTGGAGAATGAATTTGTAGCATCAAACTCATAATAGCTACCAGTGCAAGGCTTCTGCACACATTGATATGTATAAAATTGTAAAGGCACCTGTGGATTTTATAGGATATCAGCTTTGTATTTAAGAGCATAACTGGCTTCATATTCAACAACCGGGATTCTTAGCTCCATAGTCTGAATAAAGCATTTGCCCTCATCAGGTAGGGTATTAGGCAGAGCTTCCCCTGTAGAATTTAATGTACTGTACCTCATCAAAGCATTATTATCATTGGCAGCTCTTCTAAATGTGATTCTTAAACCACCCTTCCACATAATATCTTTGTAATCTGAGAAGAATCCTGGCAACAGGCGCATGGGGAACAGTACAGTGTGGCTCTTCGATAATATTTTATCACCAGCCTCAAATCCACCTATTTTGTAGTAAGAAGCCTCGGTCTTGGATAATTTTAGTGTGGCCAAAACTGTAGAGGTAATGCCAGGGTAATCCACTCTGTTTATAACAACACCATGTTTTCTGATCTCAATTTCAGAGAACAGATGTGGCACAAAATTTTCCACCAATCTTATGTTTGAATTTGCCGGATAATCTGTACCATCGAGCTTTACAACATCAAATTTGATGTATAGATCTGCTCTGTGGGGGTGTATAAAGCCATCCCCTACATCAAGATCAACCTCAATCTCTGTGTTGGGTTGATTTAAATTTGCAAATGTCCTCCTGTTTGGGGGGAATGATTGTAGCTCATAACTCTCAATATTTTCCATTTTTTTGTATGTATTTTTATTTAAATATTAATCTCTATGATTGCAGTTGTTGTGGCTCCAGCAAAATCAACTAATTCTTCTTTTTCATTAGTGACCATCAACTCAATGTAATCTATTGTATTATGGCACACAGGAAAATATAATGTTGGTGATGGAGTGTAGATGATGGGCTCCATAAATTCAGAGTTAGGCTTGAATGTTGCAATGATGCCAGTTTGTTTGTGAGTGCCTATGCCATTTGATTTGGTGATCATACCCTCAGCCACATTACAGTGAATATTTAGAGTCTCTATGGCTAAGAATTTAGGTATATTAATAGCAGTGTGTTTAATGGCTGGTTCAAGTTTTGTGTTGTTCTCAAATCCTAACAGCTCTCCTATAGTACCCAGATCCACTGTTTCTGTAGCAGATACAATCTCTACTCTGTGAGTGACAGAATTTTGAGTTAACACTACACCTCTAGGTAACTGAGCATTTAGAGTAGATAGATTATATTGCCCTGGAGTGATGACAATATTTTGATCCCCAACTGCAATTGTGTTGTTGTGGTGTGTAATATTGGGGATCAAGTACATGCCATAAAATGCTCTGAGAGCTATTGTTTTGGGATACACTATATCATCATGTAATCTAAGTTTCAATATTGAATTTTGGCTGGTGAGATGGAATACCCCCATGATGTTTCAGATACCACAAGGCTTTTTGAAAATCTTCAATTGATGGTTTATTTATTTGAGACAGATATCTAAGAACAGATAAACACAAATGTCCACAATTAACATCTTTGAAATTTTGAACACGGGCATTATTGTAATAAAGATTAGCTGATTTTAGATATTTTATTAAATTTTCAGGTGGAACACCTCCAAATGAATCAAACACAAATGCCTCATCTTTTAAATATTTAAGATAACAGATCCAGTGAGTGCCCTGATTTTTGTACTTATCCAAATTAACTATGCCACACTCTTTGTTGAGTGGTTGTTCTGGTAAAGAATCAGACATGTACACACCTCTAAAATTTTTGATGCCCAGTGGCTTGATTAAAGCTTCAATATCTTGGTTTGTAAGCGGCTCTTGTTTTTTTTAAACTTATTCATGCCTCTTTTAACACCTTTGCCTTGTTTCTCCATGGCCAGGTTATGGCGCTTCAATTCATCTAATTCTGCCCTATTTTTCTTGGCATCTATTACTGTTTTTGCTATGGCAGCTGATCCCCCAGCCAAGCTCCCAACAGCCCCAAGTGCTGCTAAGATGGCCGGGATAGTAAATATGAAACCCCCTGTATGCAATTTTTTTCTAGATTGTTGTAATTTTTTTAATTGGGGGGTACTAAGCAACAATTTCATACCATGGCCCTTGGCAATGCAAGAGCTTTTTTCTTGCGCTGCTTTTTGGTTAAAAGACTATCAATAGTTTTAAGAGATTTCAGACCTGCATAAGGTATTTGATACATAACACCCTTGGCCTTCATTGTAGGTTTATCATATACATATTCACAGCCCCCACCCCAGTTTTTGTTTGGTGTTCATAGCTATGGTGGTCCCCAATGCTGCTATTCTCTCACTCAAAGAAGCATCTTTACTTACAAATCTACCAAATGCAGCCTCTTCTAATTTTTTGTCTGCAACATGTCTCTTGTCAAGATCAGAATGTGTGTTGTATGCTATGTCATGGTCTCTACAAGCAGCATCTAGGGGATTAACACCAGGATCCCCTCTGTTTAATCTATGGTCCAATTTTGTGCCGGGACCACAATACTGATAGCCTGGAATGTGTAGTTCAAATGGCAGCTTGTTTATGAAATCATTAACCAACCCCCGACCCTCAGAGATATTCCAAAATTTAGGTGGTAGAGTATTAATAATTTTTATAAGATATCCAATCCCCTTAGTGTCATTCACTATAAAATTAGACAATTTGGTGCTTATCATGTCCATAATTCCAACCTTTTCATTGTAAAAATTGTGGTTGCCAGCATTGTCCTCCCCAGCTATCACCAATAACCTATCTACAAGTTTCCTGACATCATCAACCCACACAAATTCTTTAGGCAGGGTGTTGTATTGTTTGATTCCACTGCCTGTCTTAATTTGTGACCATATGGGCTTGATTAAATTGTTGTATTTTGCTCCACTGCTAGACTTGACTCTTTTTTGTGTGGGATCATTGTTCTGGTATAGAGCATCTGATTTTATTAATATTTCTTTGTAGTGCTCATAATCTTGATCTGTATAGCTGCCAGGCCTTTTCCTAGTCATCAGTTCCCACAATCCAGGTGTGCCGGGATATTTAACAAAAGCACCTCTTTCTCCAAATGAGATTCTGAATATATAATTATATCATCTCCCATAAATGTTACTCTGAAATTGCCAATTCTATGTATGATGCTACCATCACGCTCTGTGTCGGCATATAAGCCAAAAACCTCATCTTTGTTGTCTTTAGGTGTGCTTAAATATTTTTGAGCAAGAAGACCCAATTCAATAGGATCCTGACTAGCTTCAATTCTTCGAGGAGCAACAGGACTAGGTGTATGAATACTGGAAAGTGGGGTGATTGGATAATCTAATATGTTCCTTGCAGCTACAGGTACAAGCTCTGTGATCAAATTTTGATTTTGCTCTGTAACAGTTTTGATATTTTTACCTAATTCACTAATAGCATCAATAATAGGCTGTTCTGTTTGTTTGTGTTGTTCATAAATTCCTCGGTTCTCTGATTTCCATCCCTTAAATCTTTTACAAGTTATCTCTTAATTTAAGATCATCAATGATTGGCCTTTTCATGTTTATTTATATATGTTTCAATGTCTAGAAAATTGTTAATTTTATTTCTATATTTACCACTATTAGGTTTTCTTGTCATATCAATTGTGACAAACCCATAGCTGTCCTGGTTCCAGCACCTACTGCAAAACTTGGAAAAATCATTGTAGCTCAAGTCACCACCTACATATTCATCATGTATGTGTTTGAGGTTGGTATGATCTTGATGAAACACACACATAAAATTGCTGTTGTCTCGGATCAGCTGCTTGGGAATTTTAGAAAAAGTCTGTGCCAGGTAGAAGCAATCAATGTTTTTGTGTCGGCCCTGTGTAAAGAAATTTCTAACCTTGTTTTGATTATCCAGTATAATGTCATCAAACACAACAACAGAGTTATCAAGACATTCATGGAGTGGCTTAACATCTGGTTCAAAAGTGGCTATATCCAGTCCATCATATAGCTTCATCAGTTGCTGATATTTTAATTGTTCCAAGCTCTTAGAGAAGACATACAAGTGCCTGTTTTTCCAGTCTAACCAGTTGGGTGCCAATAAAAAAATATCAATCATTAGTGTAGTTTTACCACAAGCTGATGGCCCAACAATAAGACATCTAATATAATCAGGCAGCAGCATTCCATTTCTCTTATTCTGCTGTTCAGGCTCTGGCAGCCTCTTTATAACATCCCAGGTGTTCATAGTATCACTTTGTCTGCATCGATCCAGTTGTGTTCTGGGAGTCCTAGCCATTTGACAAGTAACTTGTTGCCTTTTCTGCGGATGATTTTTTTCTATGAGATATGTGTCAGGCTGCTTAGTTTTGCTGAGTTCTTCTTCATAAAACCTGCCTTTGAGAATTTCTCCTCGGTGATCTTTCATTATATATGTGTTAAGGGTCCCAGGTTTAACTTGAACCACTGTAAATAATTCAGTGCTCCAGTTTCTTGTAAAGCCTCTTTTGAATAAGTGCTTATATTTGCTGATTCTTACTTGATCACCCACCTTGTATTTGGCTTTTCTTGTTGTTGGCTGGTATCTAGGATAATAAACAGTTCTGATCAATTTTTGCTCATCAGATGAAGTTACCTCAGAGGGCTTCATGTTGATTGTGGAATGGACCGAGTTGTTATATCTATGTAAAAGTTCTGGAAGAATATTAAGCCATTTATAATTACCTTGAAGGGTGAATTGTTTATACATATGATTTTTTAGGGTTTTGTTGAATCTTTCTACAATTGAGGCCTTGAGATCACTGTAACTCGAGTAATGTTGTATTGACTAGCTTTTTATAAATTGTTGGAACACAGAATTATAGAATTCTTTGCCATTATCTGTTTGCAAATAGCGCGGTGATCTTCCACTCTGATTGATGATTGTCCTGAAGGCTTCTGTAACACATTTTCCAGTCTTGGATTTGAGTGGCACAGCCCAGGCAAATTTTGAAAATGTATCTATGACAGTGAGTAGATACTTGTAGCCCTTGTTGATTTTGTCTAAGTTTTTCAGGTGTCCACTTGCCATCTCAATCAAGTCGCACTGCCATAAATCATTTATGCCTTTTGTGACTACTGGCAGTCTCTTATAATTATGTCTGGCTTTTCTGTGTAATTCATCAACAATAATTTGTCTAGACATAATATGAAAACAAGAATATTGCAACTATGGGGTGTTCAGAAGCTGATACTACAGGATTTTCTAAATATAATTTGTCTCCTAATTGTATATGAAATTCCAGAGAGCCATCATCTTCAGCATAAGATGTTTCTAATGTATTGGGATCTGTAAAATCCTCTAACTCTACACTGGGGATTTTTGGTTTGTTGTCAGCATTTGTTATTGATAAGGTGGGGTAGTGGTGTGCCTGTGGTTGAAGCCAATATTTGATCTTGATTGGTCTCAGTGTGCCCCCAACAAAAAACTGGTAATAAAATTGTGCAGGGGACAGCATATATATTTTGCCACCTGGTGTAAATGGTGAATCATATTCTTTGTTGGGGATGCTGTACAATTCAAGAATTATTGTATGTTTAGGATTCTCGATTATTCCGGTTATTTCTTTTTCTGCTGTAAGCAATCTACTTGTTACAGATTCAAGGTGCTCATTGATAGTCCTAACAACATCATCATGGCCTGGCTTGATTTTTATGTCCACAACAAGTTTCTTGTATTGTTGCACAATTTCTTGTAGCTGGGTGGCAAAAACAGACAGAGCATTTGCTTGATTGGATTCCTTGGTCCCTAGCTGTTGCTTGATATTAGCTACAATTTGCTGCAAATTTTCAACAACTGCCAATTAAGAATTTTGAGCAGTAAGATCATGGACTTATCTTCTGATATCCTCAAACAGGGCATGCAGTTCATTAATATGTTGATTAGTTGGTAGAGTGGCCACTGTCTGAGTGAGTTGTTTGATCTCTGTCTGGATATTCTTGATATCTTCTGATTTCAATATGCGATTCACAGCTATCTTAATATTTTTAAGTTCCTGTGATGTAGGCAGATTTGATACAGTATTTTGCAAAGATTCAAGTGCCAATTTTACATCATTTAATTCAGAAGCATCAGCCACACCACGCATAGCATCTTGAAGCAGGGCTATATCAGCCTGAGTGGGTGTTGATTGTTGTAAAATTTCAAGCTTTGTTTGGATATCATCGATCAAGTGAAGAAAATGAGATAGCTCAGATTCAGTGTTGAGGTTTTCAAGCTTTGTGATCTGTTGCTGGACACTGGCAAGGGTGTCTACAATACCAGGCAGGCGAGATTCTAGAGATTCTTGTACATTTGTCAAATCACTTTGTACTGCTGCTATTGTAACCTCAAGATGGGTTATGGTACTTTGAATTTTTCCAAAATCTTCATATGTTTCAAGTTGCAGCTTAGTATTGGCAACACTCCGAGTTATTGCACTCAAAGCATCAGAAGATGGCAAGTTGTTCATAAAATTTTCAAGTGTCTCAATTTTTTCTTTAACCTCGGCTATGGCATTGTTCAAGAGGTCCAGATTAGGTATCTGGTGTGATTGAATCTGTTCCTTTAGAGTGGAAATCACTAGATCAAAATCTTCTTGTGATTTTATGCTTTTGACAATTGTTTGGAGCTGTGTCTGGACATTATTTATCTGCTCTTCCAATTGTTGTTTCAATTGCTCAGAGTTGGTGGCCTGGGTCTTAAATTTGGCTTGAAGAGCTGCTCCAGCCTCTTCTAAACTTTGAAAATTATCTAATGTGGCCAAGTCAGTATATTTTTGAAGCAGCAATTTGAGTTCAGAATCAATTTTAAGGAGAGGGTCCATGCATTGTGATTGTAAATTTGTAATTTCTAGTTGAAGACTGGTATTCAGTGTGGTTTGTAAAGCTTGTAAATCACTTCTTAATTTCTTGACTCTGACATCAAGCATCAGAATCTCATCACTGTGATCTTCATGTCTTGTATGGCCAAATATATCATTAGGCATTTTGTTTTAGTGGTTATTTATTATTGAATATCTGATTCTTAATTCTATAAAAAAAGGTATAAGCTTGTCATATGATCCCGGGACCTCAATATATAAGCAGTCACCAGCAGAAACAGTATATACAGTGCCAGAAACCATGTTTGAGTGCTTAATTCTATAAATATTTCTCCCTACTGAAATCTTGACATTACCCTCAGGGGTTGTAATAAATTGCAATTGACCACCTACAGGTAATTGGTAATAATTTAAATTATTGTTAAATATGTACAATGTTTTACCTGTTTCATCATCAACATCTGTAAGTATGCTGTTCAGATGAATAATTAACAAAGCACTTAGTTTAGATATTATATCAGAAGAGGGTTGTGGTGTTGGCAGGTCCATAATAGCCTGTTTTTTGAACCCAAATAAGTTCATAGGCATGTTTATTTATTTCAAATCATGCTCTGTAATTGGGCATCGATTACCACTTTTCAAATCACAATGACCCCATGGTAGAGTATGTATGCCACATGATAAAATGCATCTCTTATCATCATGTGGGTCCAGAGCCACTTTTCTTACAATATTTGTAGTCAACAAGTGATCCACACTCTGAATTCTGGATTCTGATGTTCTGATTGTGCTACATGATTTGAGGCAATTTTTGTAATCTTCAAATTCAAGCTCTTTGTCTACAGTCACTCTGCCAATGCCCTTGGCCTTTTTGGCAATAGCGCCACTACATGTTTCAAACCTGTACATCTTGGCCCTTAACCCAGCAAATGCCACAATAACATCACCAAGTGTCTCATCTTTTAACTTGCCAGGCACCTTTTTGTTGTGGGGTTTAATTTTTGAATGTTCAGTGGTATCAAAATATTTAAACAATTCAGGCTGTGTTATATCTTGATAAACATCTTCTGTTTGAATATCAAGAACAAAACTATCTGTGTCCATGTACATCAGTTTTACACGATCCTTATAAAAAGGCTTCAACACATCATAATACAATTTTAACATGTGTAATTTGGCCAATTCCAATATCACAGCCCCTACATAAATAGGCTTATCAAACTTAATCTTTGTTTTTTCATGTTGAAAAGTGCCATATTCTCATCATAAATTCTTCTGTAATTGAAGTTGGGATTTGCAATCAATTTTTTGCTCCGGCTGGGGTCAGTAATTATTTTAACATCAATATGTTTTCTGACATTTTCTATGGTTTTGCCATACACAGAATTGACCATCATTTTAAACAAAGAATTATCAAATTGGCTCATTGCAGATGTTCGAAGCTCTGTGTTTGTATCAATATATGGATTCAACCATCTTGAGTGCCTGAACCTCAAAACTTTGCCAACTTTGGTCACTTGAACACCATGATGCATCAGGAACTGGAGGTTTTTGTAATATATGACATAATCCTGTTTTGGCTCTAGAGTCATCATCAATTTCTTCTGTTTAGAGCCAGGTGAACACTTAACCTCAGGAATTGGGGGCAGATCAGAAAATGTGTTGTGTAAATCATCAGGAATTGTCAGATCAACTTCTAAGAACAGCCCATAGTCAATGTCATCAAAATCCTGAAGATCTTCAATGTTGAAATCTTCAACCCACTCAAGCCCTGCATATGGCAATTTATCCATCATAGCATAACCATACAGGCTGTTTGCATCCACATAAAGTATATAATTTGATGGCAGTGCTAGGTCATAATCGGGAATATACTTGTTATTTGCTCTGGCATATCTCTGAGAACATTGCACCATGCCTCCTCTTATACATTGTTCCATAAACAGATACATGTCCTGATCCTGAATGAGATCCAACTGCATTGTATTGTTTAAAAACATTGCAGACCATGCTAGGCCTGGAGCACTGTAAAAATACATTGGATCCAGCTTATAATTTTCCATGGAAGATTTTCTAAATGCCTGAAGTATATCAGCTAAGAGAGTGACATCAAGTTTTAAATATGCCTTGTGATAATCACCAAATGTCTGGCATTTTAAATTGTTCCACATCAACTGGGCATGGTGATAATCATCATCAGTGATTCCAGATCCTCTGAGTTTGCTGTAAAACTCTTGTTGTGGTGGCAGAGAACTCTCATCAAATTTAGAAAAATCTGTAACATAATCATATGGATATACACCCTTCCGCCTAATTAATTTCAGGTCCTGATTTGGAAACAAAGCACATGTCATTTTGAATTGATCATCAGATAATTGAGTGGCCAGTGTAGCCAGGCTAGCCGATAAAATTCTGTATGAATCAAGAAATCTTAAGTGAAAGGGAACACCATTAACTTTAATTTTCTTGCTAATAGCAATATATTTCTCATTATTTTCTGCTAAAATATTTAAATTCTGCTTGTCAAACCACTCGTACCTGATCAGATGATGGAAATCATAATTGGATGCACCATGGCAAAATATGGGGACAAATTTTGGTCTCTGGATCTTAATATTACAGCTATTACACAGGGCCATTAAGAATTTACCATCTGTATGAGAATGGTGATGCACCTTGATATTTGTATCTGAAAATTCAGAATCACAAACCGGGCATTTTTCTGCATTTTTTGAAATCTTCAATCTGATCCTCTGTTAAAGGCAACATAGGTTTTGATTTTAATAAGATATTAGATGCTATGTCATGGCACTCATTTTCTATTCTATGTGCAAATTCTTTGATGGCATCTGCTCCCATGTATAAATATTCTTTACTAACCACACCATCCTGTAAAATCACAATAAAAACTAGAAGGTTCATGTAGCTGGTATGATGTACTTGAAGATTCATCAGGATCTGGGCTGCAGAATGCAAGGGGTTTGAGGTTTGATTCAAAATCACAGACTATATATGCTGGGTGTTCCAACAAGGTTTCAAATTTTTTGAATTTGGCATTTTCACTTGGATTAGGCATAAGCATATGAACAGGTTTATGATTGCCACAGTATTTCAGATGCTCAATTAACTTGTTTTTAGCAATTTCTGTATTCACTTCCCGAACCCCATTCACCATTTTTCTACCATCAAATACAGTTAAACATCTTCTACACAACTTGAATATTGTCTTAGATTTGTCTAGTTGTGTTCTAATTAAAGCTTCAAGATTATGTATCAGAGTGTAATGGTGTGTGTCATCCCCTTCAATTAAGAGCAGATCAATCGGAACAGCAGAATCATCATCAAGTGTACTGATTCTGAGAGGTGCTATCAAGCAATTGCCACGGCCAGTAGAACAAATAAATACATTAATAGATAATTGTTTACCATTAATATCCCTGGCCTTTTTTTCAAATTTATCAATATTCTGAACAGACATTGGATATTCTAAACCCTCCATTGATTCATCAAAATCATTTTCATGTTGTTTATAATAACTTATTCGCTCAGGATGCCTTGAAACTGGATACAAAGCAGCTAAAATACACCACAAAAAGCATTTCTGGTCATTATTTTTTATATTAACCACGGCTTGTTTGTTTTTAATATTGGCAGGTAATGGCAAATATGTAGATCCTTGTAATGGGCTGAATTCAGAAATATTAATATATAACTTGTGTGGAGATCCGCATAGGCTCCATCCTGACTCTTTTCCAGCAAATTCAGAGTGTTTAATATTCAATTGATCTATCAAACTGCTTATTATTTTGTCTGAATTTGTATTTGAATAAATAGGTATAGTTTCTGTTATGTGGGGCTGTGTAAATTTTGTGCCATTTGGCTTCTTATATTGTGTAAACAATTTGAGGGACAGCTTATAAGAGCCATTTTGTGCATTTAGAATTGCCTGCACATCTGGATTTATACTGTTCAAAAAATTCTTAATGTCACATCTTGGCTCTGATACAAAACGGTGATCCCTTAATTGGCCATTAAAACTGCTATGGATGGGTTCATAGCGTGGCTGCTTTGCTGCTCTAGCATTAACAGGTGCTTCATGCTTCCTTTTCAGACCAGATGTAGATGGTTGAGGGGGCAATATTGATGACTGTGCAGAGCAAGTACCTTTATGTTTATATGTGAAGTATTCCATGCTATATTTTCTATGGCATTTAGGGCATATTTTTGTGGGAGTTCTGCATTTGTCTGGATTACAATTCCTTTGATGCCTAGCCCAATTGGGGCTGGATATATTCTTATTGCATTGATTACAATATTTTTGATTTGGCATTTTTGTTGTTTATTATATAAAATTTCTTGGGGTTCAAATCAAAACTCTATGCTTAATAAAAAATATCAGTTGGGTTCAGCAATTTGTTTTGTATACTTAGTGTGTGTGTGTGTGTGTATGTGTGTTAATATTTTTGGCTTTGGTATTTATATCAAATTTCTTGGGGTTCAAATCAAAACTCTATACTTAATAAACCTATGACAGGTTGTACAGGATAGCCTACATGCACAAAGATAGAATAAGTATTGATCCACTGAAGCACTGACCTTTCACAATTGCATGTCTGCACAGGCATGTCGTGATGTGCATGGAAAGGCATTGACCTAATACGATGTGTCATGTATTGATCTTCTAGGGCAAATATAAACCCTTTGTTCATTATATTAGAAAATTCTATATATTGAATCAAACAAACCTATAATTCAATTTATACAAATCTGCTATATTTTCGTGTTTTTTTAAAAAAAATAAGAGGAGCACAGCAACAACACATCTGTACTCCTCAGCCACTCTCACAATACTAACTGATATGTAATACAAAAAGCTCTTGCATCATAATTTGTTGCACAACATAATGCAAAAGCTCTTGCATCATAATTTGTTGCACAATGCAAAAACTCTTGCATCATAATTTGTTGCATAATACAAAAGCTCTTGCATCATAATTTGTTGCATTACATGATGGAAGAGCTTAGTTTTAGGTGTGGGCAAAAAAAATATCAAGAGGGGCATATTTTTAACAAGCGTATGGACAACAATCTGACAGAAGTGCCTTTTGTAAGTGTGGACAAATCAATCTGAGGGGGCTCATCATTTCACAGGAACTTCCCGAGGGCATTTTTACAAAATTCTTGGATGAGACGGAGTACCACACTTGAGCAAAAAACTCATATGGGCATGTTGAGCAAGTTTTAAGTGTAGCCAAATCTGCCTGAGGGGGTTCATCATTTCTCGTCCCAGTATTATAGCCAATTACACTACTTAAGAGCCACAGGTAATAAAACATTGTAATCATAGTTTTGACCAGTAATGTCCTGCTTAAGTTTATATCCTTGAAAAAGTTTTGTGTCGATGGGGATCGTTTGGAGGTTTCGAATGTGCAACACTGTATCAAGATTACGCTGTAGAAGAAACCGTTAAAAGTCAATAGTGTTCGTGAGCTTCCTTGCAATCCGAAATCTCCGAGCTCGAGTTTTTTGTTCCTTCGCGACTAGATGAAGACAGAGTTGTAAATATAGTGGCGAGCAATGTAAACCAAGAGCGTGTTAATTTCGAAATTGTGCGCAAGAGTGTTATTCTTGGTTACTTGCAGTTACTTGTTTGTGTTATTGTAGTGTGTATGTGTGACGTGTCAGTGAGACGATTGGAATGCCAGCCGCAAGATTCACGTTAGAACAAAGATTTTTTTATGTATGACACGTACCTACGTGAAAACAAACTCGTGTCGAGACGTGTGTAGGTAATTTGTACAGAAATTCCCATGCGTTTCAACTCCACACAGAGATACGGTTAGACATCTTGTCCTTAAATTACGAGAAACTGTATCGTTAAATTTTAAAACACCTAAGCAAAAACGACGGGTTCTAACCGAAGCAAAACTCGATGATATTGGTGCAGCGTTAGAACGTTCTCCAAACAAACCTCTACGCCGTGTTTCACAAGAGGTGGGCGTGTCAAAATCATCGGCACATACAGTCACTAAGCTACTAAAATTAAAACCATACTCTTATAACACAGGTTAGTGCTCGTTTTGAAATATTTATATAAATGTCTGCATATGTCCATAAAAATAAGCGGGCATTTCAGGCCGCAAATGTCGGCATGTCCGTCAGTGCCGCCCGCCACGCTTCTCCCGATCTCTCGGCTGCAGATCGAAATGGACGCACGGTAGTAGTGTAGTAAGATAGTTTCAACGCCACCGCAAGTAGGTATTCCCTAATTTCTATGAATTTAGTCTTAGTTGTATCATATTATGACGATTTTTTTGTGGATTTTATGGCGTTCGACGACGTTCCAGTACAATTTTTATTGCAACTCAGTTTTTCCTACCTCATCCTTTGTAGGTATGCCACGTTCTTACGTGATATAACTTAACCTCTTCACTTTTTTACGAGTTAAGTAACATACATACACTCCAGTTGTGACCTGTCGTCAGGATGTTTTTTTAGATCTTTTACATATTAAAATAACCTACATGTAGGGTAGTATGAAACGGTACGAGCTGGATGCATACTTTGAACTACTTTTGATTTTAAGACCTTTTATGGGCTAAGCTAACCTAAAAGGTGAAAAAAATACAAAGTAAAAGCTCTGGCAAAACTTTTTCATCTACGTATGCATGTCCAAGGAAAAAAAACAGATTTTGACCAAGTGTAACCGTTTGGGATCCGGTTGAAATTTTGAATTTCTTCCAATCATGGAGACGATGTTAAAGCAAAAAACCCTATGTCTCTACGATCATCCTTTCAAAATTTACGAGCGATTGGCAATTGGTGTTTAGACTAAACCCCTTAAACTTAGGTCTACCAAATTTTGTATACGTAGTCTGCGTCACCAAAATCAACATACCCAATGGGGAGATTTTTCGATTTATTTTTTCCTATCTCTCACCGTTTTCGAGATATTCGCAATTTCAGAGGGGGTCCATGACGACCTATGCCATTTTAGTCAGGAAGGACGGAAGACATCGAGACGATGTTAACGCAAAAAAACCAGACGTCTCTACGATCGTCTCTTCAAAAGTTTTGACTCTATATATATATATAAAATTGGCAGTTGGTGGCCCTCCCCTTGACCTCAGGACCACCAAATTTCGCACTCGTACCCTACGTCGTCAAAATCGACAAAGGAGTGAACGGGGGAGATTTTTCGAGTTATTTTCGTGATATCTCTTACCGTTTCCGAGATAGTTCCACTTCCGGTCGCCATTTTATGATTTCGCGGAAGTTTTGATAGGCGTCGACAAAGTTGGATTTTTTTTAGTATTTTGAATTTTGACAATTTTGTGGGAATTTCTAAAATGGTGATACTTGTTCTTAATTTTGAAACTTATTGACGTTAAAACTGTTCCGTGAACCTCTCATTTTTGACATCTTGGACGAATGACTTCACTGCCACCAGGATTACGCTGCAAACGGTATCGTCAGGGAGTGGATTGTGAAATTCACACACTGTTTTGATGTTGGTGTTATCTTTGACCACAACCTGCTTTCTTTTTGACGTGTTGATGACGAACATGGGTCTCTGTGCTTTGAATTCGCTTGTGGAGTAGTACATGTCCACTTTTCCTGTGGTTACCCTTTTGTATGCAGTGTACGCTTCGTAAAGCTTGAGGTAATAGTTGGCGTTAATGTGTACATTGTAATTCTCGCGCGGGAAAACTTCGTTTCTTCCGTTCTTGAGGTAGGCGTTCTTGATTTTGCAGTTGTCAAATTTGCTGGAAACTTTTCCCTGGTTGTTATCGCGTCCGGTCTGAAAAAGCACAATCACGAAATCTGGCATGTCGAACTGTATGTTGTTGAATTGCGTCGTGGCGTCGAATTCGTAATGGTTGCCCGAAGCGGGTTTCTGCACGCACTGGTAACTGTATAACTGAATGGGTGCTTGTGGATTTTTCAAGATATCCGCTTTGTACTTGAGCGCGTAGTTGGTTTCATATCCTACCACTGGAATTCTCAACTCCATGCTCTGAATGATGCATTTAGCTGCGTCGGGTAGGGTGTTGGGCAGTGGTGTGCCGCCGGCGTTCAAGTTACTGTATCGCTTCAAAACATTGTTGTCGTTCGAGGATCTGCGAAAAGTGAGTCTCAAACCTCCTTTCCACATGATCTCCCTGTAGTCTGAGAAGAAACCCAGAAGTTGACGCATGGGAAACAGTACCGTGTGACTTTTTGTCAAGATTTTCGTTCCTGCTTCGAATCCTCTTGCTTGGTAGTAAGTGGCATCTGTTTTCGATCGTTTCAATGTTCCCACTATTGTTGAAGTGATGCCTGGATGATCGACTCTATCGATGATCGTTCCGTGCTTTCTGACTTCAACTTGCGAGAACAGCTGAGGCACCAAGTTGTCTACGAGTTTCAAATTTGCGTTGGTCGGAAATGCTTCTCCATTTTTCTTTTTCACCACGTCGAATTTAACGTAAAGGTCTGCTCTGTGAGGATGAACGAATCCGTCTCCAACGTCGATGTCCACCTCTATATCTCGGTTCGGTTCGTTGAGATTGGCGAACGTGCGACGGTTGGGAGGGAAAGATTGCAATTCGTAACTTTCGATTTGTTCCATTGTAGTTATTTATTATATGTTGATCTCAACGATGGCCGTTGACGTGGCTCCTGCAAAATCCACAACTTCACCTTTTTCGTTGGTCATCACCAATTCTATATGATCGATTCTGTAGCGACACACCGGAAAGTATATCGGTGACGAGGGCGTGAATATGATCGGTTCCATGAATTCTGAATTTGGTTTGAAGGTCGCAATGATTACCGTTTGTTTGTGACTGCCGATTTTGTCTGCTTTTGTGATCATGCCTTCTGCCACGTTGCAGTGCACGTTCAAAGTCTCGATGATCAGAAATTTAGGAATGTTGGCGCCGAAGTGTTTGATGACAGGTTCGAGAATGGTGTTGTTCTCGAAACCCAAAAGCTCTCCGATCGTAACCAGGTCCACGGTTTCTGTTGTGCATACCAACTCAACTCTGTGGGTCACGGAATTTTGAGAGAGAAATACTCCTTTTGGTAATTCGACTTGCAAAGTGGACAAATTGTACTATCCCAGCAAGATGCCGATTTTTTCGTTTCCGGCCTTGATGGTGTTATTGTGTTCGGCCACGTTGGGAATCAGGTACATGCTGTAGAATGCACGAAGAGCTATGTATTTAGGATAGACGATATCGTCGTGCAACGTGTGTTTCAAGACCGAAGTTTCGCTTGTGAGATCGAACACGCTTTTTTCTCCATTTCCAGGTTGTGACGTTTCTGTTATTCCAATTCCGCCTTGTTCTTTTTCGTGTCGATTACGGTTTTTGCTATGGCGGTGCTACCATCTGCCAAACTTCCCACGACACCCAAAGCTGCTAGAGTTGCTGGAATGCTGAATATGAAACCTCCCGTGTGTGTGTGTGTTTTTTTTCCTCGAACGCTGCAATCTTTTCAATTGAGGAGTGCTGAGCAACAATTTCATTCCGAGTCCTTTGGACAAGCAAGAACGTTTCTTTTCGCGTTGTTTCTTGGTGAGTAACCCATCGAGGGCACCCAGAGTTTTCAGATTCGAGTACGGTACTTGGTACACGACACCCTTGGGCTTCATGATGATGCTATGTTATTTATATATATATTCTGGGAAAAGAAAGACTTTTTTTGACTCACTCAGTGCGATGATATTATTAGTCTCTGTGTTCGATGTGATCTCGCTAGGTCTATGAGTTTCACGTGATAAATTTGTTATTTTTGACAATCAGTTATTTATGTATCGTGGGAGTCGAAGAAGAAAGTTCGTGTTTAGGACAACGCGATGAGGTGTCCGATGATGCTACCTGTTTCCATGTTGGACCTGTACCAATCGTCTAACGTAATCATAAATATTTTATACAACAGTTCGGGAGGAAGTTGTGTTATTTGGACCTGCGTCATTTTTTTACGGGGTGTTATTTATACACCCCATACTAATTTTCGTTTTGTGTTCATGGCGATGGTCGTGCCCAAAGCTGCAACCCGTTCCTCCAGAGAAGCGTCCCTGCTCATGAGTCTCCCGAATGCTGCATGTTCCAATTTTCTATCTGCTTCGTGACGTGCATCTAGATTTGTTTGAGTGTTGTAAGCGATGTCGTGATCTTCGCATGCAGCGTCCAACGGCTTCACTCCCGTGTCTCGTTTTTCCCAAGTTGTTCGACTTTGGTACCCGGTCCGCAATACTGTTAACCTGGGATATGCATTTCGAACGGTAATTTGTTTATGATGTCGTTCACGAGACCCTTGCCTTCGGCCACGTTCCAAAATTTCGGTGCAAGAGTGTTGATTATTTTGATGAGGTAACCTATTCCTTTACTGTCCTTCACGATGAAGTTGGAGAATTTGGTGATGATCATGTCCACGATTCCTATTTTCTCGTTGTAAAAATTACGATTACCTGCATTTTCTTTGCCTGCTACGACAAGTAAACGATCCACGAGTTTCCTAACATCGTCAACACATACGTATTCCTTCGGTAACGTGTTTTATCGTTTGACGCTGCTTCCACTTTTTATATCGTTCCAAATAGGTTTGATGAGATTTCCGTATTTTTCTCCGCTGCTGGATTTGACACGATTCTGAGTGGCGTCGTTGTTTTGGTACAGAGCATCCCACAATATTTAAATGTCCGTGTAACTTTGATAATCTTCGTCCGTGTAATCTTTCGGATATTTTTTTTCTGATGAGTACCCACAGTCCCACCGTACCGGGATACGTGGACCAACTATCTTTTTCACCTAAATTAATTTTTACGTCGTCTCCTTCGAATGTAACTTTCGATTTTCCAATTTTCCAAATCACTCCCTCGTTAGTTTCCATGTTCAGGTACAATCCGAACACCTCGTCCTTGTCGAATTTCGCTGTGCTTAAATAATCTCTTGCCAATGGACCCAACTCGATCCTCTCCGAAGAGGATGAAGTGCTGCCTATAGCTTGACGTTTTGGAGGATGTCTAAGTTCGAGCGGAGTGTGAATGCTAGAGAGAGGCGTTGGAGGATAATCTTCATAATTTCGAGCGGCAAGAGGTACGAGTTCCGTGATGAGATCCTTGTTCTGTTCTGTAACATTTTTAATCTCCTGACCGAGACCGCTTATGGCGTCGATGATGGGTTGACCTTCGCGTTTGTTCTCTTGGTAGAATCCACGAATCTCGCATTTCCAACCTTTGACGCGTTTCGCAAGGTAATCGCGCAACTTCAAGTTGTCTTCGATTTTTCGTTTTGTCATTTTTTTATATGTCGTTCTTTTAAACACGTGTAACGTTGCAACATTTACAAAGTTGTTCATTTTGTTTCTGTAATTTCCGTCGCTGGGTTTTCCAGTCATGTCGATCGTAGCAAATCCAAAATCGTCACTGTTCTAACAAGAAGAGCAGAATTTCGAAAATTGATTGTAGTTTAAATCTCCTCCTACGTAGTCATCATAGACATGTTTGAGATTGGTGTGATCTTGACGAAACAAACAAATAAAATTAGCGTTGTCGCGTAGTAAATTTGGGAATTTTGGTAAATTTTGGTTTGAGCTACGTAAAAGAAATCCATTCTCCTGTGACGACCTTGAGTGAAAAAGTTGCGAACATCATTCTGGTTTTCTAAAATTACGTCGTCGAATACTACTACAGAATTTTCGTGAGAACAGTCAAGTGGTTATTTCGGATGGGATAGTTGCTATGCCCAGTCCCTCGTACAGTTTCGTAAGTTGCTGGTATTTCGATTGCTCCAAACTTTTGGAGAACACATACAGGTATCTGTTCTTCCAATCTAATCAATTAGGTGCGAGGAGAAAATTGTCCATGAGCAATGTAGTTTTTTCACAATTGGAAGGACCTACGATTAGACAACGAATGTTATCGTGTAGCAACTCGCCCTTCTTTTTTTAGTTTGACATTCCGAAACAGGTAGACGCTTCACCACATTCCACGTACTCATAGAATCACTTCGTTTTGCATTCATCCAACTCTTTTCAGGAAGTCCCAACCATTTCACCAACAGTTTGTTATCTTTTCTACGCAATACTTTCTCGATGAGATACATGTCGGGGTATTTAGTTTTGGGAGAGTTCCTCTTCTCAAAACCTTCCTTTCAAAATTTCATCGCGACTATCCTTTATTATATACGTGTGACGGTTTCCGGGTAGAACTCGAACTACAGTATAAAGTTCCGTACTCCATTTTTTGTGAATCACTTCTCGAATGTACGTTTGAATTTGTTGATCTTCACCTGATCTCCTACTTTGTATTTAGGTTTTTTGTTCGTGGGGCAGTACTTGGACAAAAAACTGTAGAAATTAAACGCCGCTCGTCAAATTTAGTAACGTCAGCTGGTTTCATATCGATGGTGCGATGTCGTTTATGATTGTAATCGTTTACGGGTTCCTGTAGGATGTTGGTCCATTTGTAATTTCCCTGAAGCGTAAACCGTTTCCACATGTGCGTTTTCAAGGTTCGATTGAAACGTTCCACTATGCTGGCTTTTATGTGACTGAAGGTCGAATTATGATTAATGTTGTGTTTTCGAATGAATTGCCGGAAAACAGAGTTGTAGAATTATTTTCCGTTGTCCGTTTGTAGGAATCGTGGTCGTCTGCCACTTTCATCGAAAATTGTTTTGAATGCTTCCACTACACGTGTCCCCGTTTTGACCTTGAGGGGTAAAGCCCATGCGAATTTTGAAAATGTATCTATGACGGTAAGGAGGTACCTGTAACCATTGTTGATTTTATGTAAATTTTTCAAATTACCACTGCTCATTTCGACGAGGTCACAATGCCACAAATCGTCGATGCCTTTTGTCACAACCGATAAAGGTTTGTATTTGCGACGAGCAGATTTGTTCAACTCGTTCACTATACCCTTTCTAGACATTGAGTGAGAGATTTCGTTTGAAGAGAATGACTAACGTGATTGGATGTTTCGAAGGCGGCACTTCACTTGTATTTTGAATAAAAAGTTTATCTCCAGCGACCACACAAAAACCGTAAGATCTTCATACTTATGTATTTCATATACAGAATGAGTTTCATCCCGGTATGCTAAAGGGAGATTTCCTGCCTTCTGGACTCCGCGCTTGCTTATTAATAGCGATCTATTTTCCATGAGCCCGGTATGAAAATTCGTGTATTTGTATGGTACCATTGATTAAAAATCGGTAATGTGGTTTATGTGGGCTTAATACGTACAACTTGTTGTCCTTAACGAACGTGGAAGTTCCTTGCTGGTTCTGTATGCTATTTATTTCGATAGCTTGCAAGGACAACAATTTGGCAATTTTAGTATTCACAGTAACAAGATTACTGTGAACTTGTCCTAGTTTATTTTCTATGGGTAACAATTAGTCGACGATATAATCCGTTATAGACGAAAATTATGGTTTGATTTTTATTTCAACATTCAACTGTTTGTAATTTTCGTTTAGTTCTTGCAACTTAGATCCGAAAGCAGCTAGCGTCGATTCCTGTGAAGCAGCATTGGTTTCGAGAACACCAACCTGATTTCTGACGCTGACAATTCGCTGAAGATCTTCTAATAGATACTTTTTACAGTAAGATCGTTTATTATGTTTCTCATCTCGGTAAACTGCGTATGGAGATCGGTCACACTCTGCGATGTTGGTAACGTGAATACCTAGTCACGAAGCGAAGAAATTTCATCCAGAATCTGTTCCGTACTTGTCACTTCTGCTTCTATCTGTTCCAGGATGAGTGCAATATTTCTTTTAACGGCGCGAAGTTCTTGCGAGGTCGGAAGACCACCTACCGTGTTTTCGAGTGCAGTCAGAGAAGTTTTGATACTTTCCACATCACTAGATTCGGACAATGTCGACACCGCTGTTTTCAACTTCTGTAAATCTTCGTTCGACGGAACACTCGTCTGCAAGGTTTCGAGATCATGCTGTATGTTGTCCATTACATGATGAAAATGGTTGAGATTAGATTCAACGTTCAAATTTTCTAAATAATCAATCTTTTTCTGAACTGTTGTTAACGTGTCTTGAATAGTGATCGTCTGATTTTGGAAGCTCTCTCTAAGAGCATAGATATTTTTAATTTCGTCATTAATCAACTCCAAAGACGCCTGAAGTGTAGCAATCGTAGTTTGAATGTGTTCAAAATCTTGGTACGCCTCTAACTGAAGCTAAATATTCGCTACGCTCTTACCGATAACTTGCAATTCGTTGGAGGAAGGTAAATTTGTAATGGTGTCTTCCAAAATCTGCAATTTACTCTTAATGTCTTCGAGAGTGTTATGAATTTCTTCTGTTTGAAGCTTCTCTTTGATAAGTTTTTCACATTCGATCGTGGAAAATTCATCACGTAAGTTAGAGATTCCGTTATGTAACTGTTCAACGTCGAAATCATCTTTAATGTCGCCTATCAAGTTTTGAAGTTCGGACAATTTTTTTTCTATATTGGAAGTTCGCTCTTCAAGTTCAGGTTTCAATTTTTTATAAATTTCGTTTGAAGCTGTTGCAATTTGACCAAGTCGTTCTGAAGCGAACCAACGCTCAATTGTATACCTTCCATGTTGTCAACCGACGGTTTGATTTTGATTTGATTTGATTTAGTTTATTTTACTTCGCGTTTTGTGCCTCTTGGCTAATTTGCGAAGATGGGGATGAGTGATGAAATGATGAAATTGATGAATGGACATTCACAAACAACCAAGCCCGACCGGGATTCGAACCCGGGACCCTTGGCGTCGCAGCGCTATGTGCTAACTACTCGGCCACAGGGTCGGGCTTGTCAACCGACGGAACGTCAACATAATTTTTTTTAACAAAGATTTCAGTTTATCTATTTTGAGAATGTGGTCCAAGCATTGAGACTGAAGACTTCCTATTTCCGACTGTAGACTGGTGTCGAGTGTATTTTGCGAATCTATCAGATGGCTTCTCAACTTTTTAACCCTGACATACAGCATAAGAATCTCGCTGGCATGATCCACGTTATTCGTGTGTCCAAAAATATCGTTAGGCATTTTTATTACTATGGTTATTTATTTATTATCGGGTACGTGATTCTCAATTCTGTGAAGGGAGGAATGAGTTTGTCGTTTTCTCCCAGACGCTCGACGTACAGGCAATTGTCGGCGGAAACATCGTACGTGGTAGCGGAGTCCATCCTATCGTGTTTGATTCGGTAAATGTTACTCCCTGGTGAAATTTTGATTTCGCCGCATTCTCCGGATTCACGATTATTTGAAGATTCCCACCGATCGGAATCTTGTAGAAATTGAGGTTTTTGTTGAAGACGTAAAACGTTTTACCGACTTCGTCATCGTATTTAGTCCAAATGAAGTTCAGATAAATAATTAACAGACCGTTGAGTTTAAATAACACGGAAGGCAAGAGGCCGAAACTTGGTGGTGTAGTTTCCATAATGATTTGCTTTCTGAAACCGAACAAGTTCATAGGCATGCTGGTTATTTATTTATTTTTGTATGTAAAAAAGTGTTTCTTTTGTGTGATGTAATGGATGATTTTCTTTTTTTGTTTGGTTATGGACATTTGCTACATTTTTTCCTTCTTTCAAACGATAATGACCCCAAAGGCAATGTGTGAATACCACACGACAGGATGCATCTTTTATCATCACGAGGAGCAAATGCTACTTTTCTAACTTTGTTTGTGGTGAGAACGTGATCCACGCTTTGGATTCTTTTTTCTAATCGTAGCATTGTCGACTGTGAGTAGAGGCAATCAATATAATCTTGAAATAAAACTTTGTTTTTTACTGTATTTTTACCCACTCCTTTAGCGTTCTTCGTGACGCTACTCTCTGTTCTTATTGTATACATTTTTGAACGCAAGCCAGCAAACTCAACAATAATATCACTATTATATTCATCTTTCATTTTGCCAAGAACATTCTTGTTGACGGAAGGAATTCAAAATCTTCTCGGTTGGGGAAGGAGGAAGTATCAAAATAATCAAACATGTCAAGGTTTTTCAGGTCTTCGTATAAGTTCGGTGTTTGTAAGGAATAAATAAAACTGTCTGTGTCTGTGTACAAAAGTGTGATATTATCATTGGAGAAGGGTTTCATAACATTTTAATGAAATTCAAGCATGTGAAGCTTCGACAAGTCGAGAACCGTAGCTCCAACATATTTTTTTTTTTTTTTTTAAAAAAATTTATCAATTTTGTTTCGAGATTAAACAGTGCAAGATTATCGTTGTAAATTTTTTTATCAATTTGAAAAAGTCGCGATCAAGCATGGAAGTGGCGGTGGTGCGGTGTTTGGTGTAAACGTCGATGTATGGACGCAACAATGGAGAATGGTTGAACTTGAGTATTCTTCTCACATTTACTATCTGAACTCCCTTCCCAATCAAAAAGTGTAGATTTTTTAAATGAAGAACGCATCTCTCTCTTTTGCCTCCAGAGTTAATAAGAGCTTATGTGGATTAGAATCAGGTGAACATTTGAGTTCGGGAGTCGGAGGTAAATCAGAAAAAGTGTCATGGAAATTGTCTGGAAATTCAATATCCACCTGCATGAACAGACCAAATTCGTGATCATCGTAAAATATGTAATTGGATGGTTGATTTGGATCTTATTGATTCTCAGACATATGAATGTTATTTGCCTTTGCGTGTCTCTGCGAACATTGAACCATTCCACCCTGCATCCCCCTCTCGTTAAAAAGCAGCATGTCAACATCCGATAGCAGTAGTGTAATTGGCTATAATATAAACTCGAGAAATGATGAACCCCCCTCAGGCAGATTTGGCTACACTTAAAACTTGCTCAACATGCCCATATGAGCTTTTTGCTCAAGTGTGGAACCCTGTCTAATCCAAGATTTTTGTAAAAATGCCCTCGGGAATTTCCCGTGAAATGATGACCCCTCTCAGATTGATTTGCCTACACTTACAAAAGCTACATCTGTGAGATTGTTGTCCATAAGCTTGTTAAAAATATGCCCCTCTTGATTTTTTTTGGCCACACTTAAAACTAAGCCAAAAAGCCACCCACACACACACACACACACACACATACACACACACACTCACTCACACACACACACACACACACACACACACACACACACACACACACACACACAAAGCACACTGCTGAACCCAACTGATATTTTTTATTAAGTATAGAGTTTTGATTTGTACCCCAAGAAATTTTATATAAATACCAAAGCCAAAAAATATTAACACACATACACACACACACACACTAAATATACAAAACACACTGCTGAACCCAACTGATATTTTTTTATTAAGCATAGAATTTTGATTTGAACCCCAAGAAATTTTATATAATAAACATAACAAAATTCTAATATTTATTTTTGTTTAACAGGTACAACAAGTTCTGAGCACATAAGCAGTTTCTGAGGAATACAAGGCAGCAGCAGCAGCAAGCAAGTAACTTATAGAAGGCAGTGTGTATTTTTTCTAATTGCATGGATAATCTTGACACAGGATTTTTTGAGAGAAGATGTATTTCAAAATACATAAAATCTAAGTCACTTGTTGATGATTTAAAGCTTAGATTCTTTGGCCTGTCCGAGTATGACCTGTTTACAGTGCAAAATGAAACTGAAATGCAGTGGGTGCTTGCCAGTGACAGGCCATTCCAATGCCTATTTCTCAATTTTATCACCAAGTTTGAAAGGCTTGTATACAACAAGTACGAGAGAATTGTTGGATTGTTTGTTATTTTTTATAGACAGGTGCCATTATTATTTAAGGTTGAAATTGTTTGACAATTATTGGTTCAACAATTGCTATGAGCATTGTTTTGAGTATAGGATGCCCATGATTGCATCTCAGAGTTTAAATTGGAGACATTATAAATACTCAAATAAAATTATTAACAAGATTAATTATTAATAAGAAGATTGAATTTGTTACAACTGATAATGGGAATTTGTACAGTGGTGAAGATTTCAATCCAGAGTTTGTATCTTATTCCAACTATATATATTTGAATGAGCTTGTCATGTATTTTATAAGGCAAAAATTTAGAGATTGCACTTATGATTGTATTGTTGAGGCACTGGGGCAGAATAATTTGCATGACATATGCAACTGTGGGAGAGTTTTGTCCAGCCTCTCAGTGTGATTTCAGGCACAGGAATCTGGCAGTTGGGAATCAACCCGCAGCAGGCAGCCCTGATTATTTCAGCAGAGACAGCAATCAAGGTAAATAAATATTTGCTGCAAGTGTAAATCCCTGCCCATCACAGCCAGGCTCGGGTCTGTATGCAGGAAGAGGCAAGATATTTGTTTGAAATCTGCTTGGGTATAATTTTCTGAATCCTGTACCTAATAATAGCATCACAGCATAACTCTGATAGAGATAGGGACATTGAGTATCAATATTCAGAACAAACCTCTATAAGATATGACAACCTGCAACAATCTGGATGTATGAGATGTTTTATTGATTCTGTATTTTTCAGGCTCTCTTGTTACAATCTTGTTTCTCTCTGCAACATTGCCATCACTATAACAATATCTGCCACATGTTCTATGATTATATGCTCTAACAACATAAACCTGAAAACATATCTGTAATCAATAACTTGTCAGTAATCAATTCTAACAAGTTTAATTTTTAATAGGCTCTTCCTGTCTTGTTTTACATGCAGTTCCAAATCCCTGCCCATCAGTGCTGTAGAAATATCAGCCAGGCTCGGGTCTATGTGTAGAAAGAGGCAAGATATTTGTTTGAAATCTGCTTGGGTATAATTTTCTGAAGCCTGTACCTAATAATAGCATCACAGCATAGCTCTGTCAGAGATAGGGACATATTTTTCAGGCTCTCTTGTTACAATCTTGTTTCTCTCTGCATCACTATAATAATATCTGCCACATGTTCTATGATTATATGCTCTAACAACTTCAATGAAAACATATCTGTAATCAATTCTAACAAGTTTAATTTTTAATAGGCTCTTCTCTCATCAGTGTAACAAATTTCCTGTCTTGTTTTACATGCAGTTCCAAATCCCTGCTCATCAGTGCTGTAGAAATATCAGCCAGGCTGGGTCTGTGTGTAGGAACAGGCAAGATATTTGTAGTTGAAATTTGCATGCCATAATCTGGATGTATGAGATGTTTTATTGATTTTATGTTTCTGTATTTTTCAGGCTCTTTTGTTACAATCTTGTTTCTCTCTGCAAGATTGCCACCACTATAATAATATCTGCCACATGTTATATGCTAACAACTTCATAATCTAAACCTGAAAACATATCTGTAATCAATAACAGTAATCAATTCTAACAAGTTTAATTTTTAATAGGCTCTTCTCCTGTCTTGTTTTGCATGCAGTTCCAAATCCCTGCTCATCAGTGCTGTAGAAATATCAGCCAGGCTCGGGTCTATATGTAGGAAGAGGCATAGTTGAAATCTGCTTGGGTATAATTTTCTGAAGCCTGTACCTAATAATAACATCACAGCATAACTCTGATAAAGAAGCAGCCATTAATGCAGATATTTGTGAAAACATTGACAGGCAAGACAGTGACCCTGGAGGTAAATCCAGAGGACACTGTTGCTGCTATAAAGCAGAAAATACAGGATAAGGAGGGAATCCCTCCCGATCAACAGAGGCTCATATTTGCATGCAAGCAGCTTGAGGATGACAGGGTGCTTTCAGATTACAACATACAGAAGGAATCAATAAAATATAGTTATATTCAGAACAAAACCTGTATAAGATATGACAACCTGCAACAATCTGGATGTATGAGATGTTTTATTGATTTTATATTTCTGTATTTTTCAGGCTCTCTTGTTACAATTTTGTTTCTCTCTGCACCTTCACTATAATAATATCTGCCACATGTTCTATGCTAACAACTTCATAATCGATGCATGAAAACATATCTGTAATCAATAATTGTCAGTAATCAATTCTAACAAGTTTAATTCTTAATAGGCTCTTCTCCTCATCAGTGTAACAAATTTCCTGTCT
Organism: Lepisma saccharinum; assembly: GCF_977018435.1. Classification (NCBI taxonomy): domain Eukaryota; kingdom Metazoa; phylum Arthropoda; class Insecta; order Zygentoma; family Lepismatidae; genus Lepisma; species Lepisma saccharinum. The sequence goes on along the minus strand of NC_139229.1, from coordinate 205,114,754 downwards.
TGTTTCACATGCAGTTCCATCCCTGCCCATCAGTGCTGTGATGAGGTACAGGCTTCAGAAAATTATACCCAAGCAGATTTCAACCTTGCCTCTTCCTGCATACACACAGACCTGAGCCATTTCTACAGCACTGATGAGGAGGGATTTGGAACTGCATGCAAAACAAGACAGGAAATTTGTTACACTGATGAGAAGAGCCTATTGAAAATTAAACTTGTTAGAATTGATTACTGACAAGAATAATAATTATGAAGAAACACAGTCCCTATCTCTGACAGAGCTATGCTGTGATGAGGTACAGGCTTCAAAAAATTATACCCAAGCAGATTTCAACCTTGCCTCTTCCTACATACAGACCAGAGCCTGGCTGATATTTCTACAAGGCAAGGATTTGGAACTGCATGCAAAACAAGACAGGAAATTTGTTACACTGATGAGAAGATCCTATTAAAAATTAAACTTGTTAGAATTGATTACTAACAAGAATAATAATTATGAAGAAACACAGTCCCTATCTCTGACAGAGCTATGCTGTGATGCTATTATTAGGTACATGCTTCAGAAAATTATACCCAAGCAGATTTCAAACAAATATCTTGCCTCTTCCTACATACAGATCCGAGCCTGGCTGATATTTCTACAAGGCAGGGATTTGGAACTGCATGCAAAACAAGACAGGAAATTTGTAACACTGATGAGAAGATCCTATTAAAAATTAAACTTGTTAGAATTGATTACTGACAAGAATAATAATTATGAAGAAACACAGTTTCTATCTCTGACAGAGCTATGCTCTGATGCTATTATTAGGTACAGGCACCCAAGCAGATTTCAAACAAATATCTTGCCTCTTCCTGCATACAGACCCGATCCTGGCTGATATTTCTACAGCACTGATGAGCAGGGATTTGGAACTGCATGCAAAACAAGACAGGAAATTTGTTACACTGACGAGAAGAGCCTATTAATAATTAAACTTGTTAGAATTGATTACTGACAATTATTGATTACAGATATGTTTGCATCGATTATACAATTGTTAGAGCATATAATCATAGAACATGTGGCAGAGTGATGGCAATGTTGCAGAGAGAAACAAGATTGTAACAAGAGAGACTGAAAAATATAGAAACATAACATCTCATACATCCAGATTGTTGCAGGTTGTCATATCTTATAGAGGTTTGTTCAAAAAATTATACCCAAGCAGATTTCAACTACAAATATCTTGCCTGTTCCTACACACAGACCCGAGCCTGGCTGATATTTCTACAGGGCAGTGATTTGGAACTGCATGTAAAACAAGACAGGAAATTTGTTACGCGGATGAGAAGAGCCTATTAAAAATTAAACTTGTTAGAATTGATTACTGACAATTATTGATTACAGATAAGTTGTTAGAGCATATAATCATAGAACATGTGGCAGATATGCAGAGAGAAACAAGATTGTAACAAGAGAGCCTGAAAAATACAGAAACATCTCATACATCCAGATTGTTGCAGGTTGTCATATCTTATAGAGGTTTGTTCAGTACCCAAGCAGATTTCAAACAAATATCTTGCCTCTTCCTGCATACAGACCCGAGCCTGGCTGATATTTCTACAGCACTGATGGGCAGGGATTTGGAACTGCATGCAAAACAAGACAGGAAATTTGGCAGATATTGTTATAGTGATGGCAATGTTGCAGAGAGAAACAAGATTGTAACAAGAGAGCCTGAAAAATACAGAAACATAACATCTCATACATCCAGATTGTTGCAGGTTGTCATATCTTATAGAGGTTTGTTCTGAATATAATTATGACTAATGTAATCAATAATTATGAAGAAACACAGCAACAATATTATTTAATTAAATTCATACTCAATGTCCCTATCTCTGACAGAGCTATGCTGTGATGAGGTACAGGCTTCAGAAAATTATACCCAAGCAGATTTCAACTACAAATATCTTGCCTCTTCCTACACACAGACCCGAGCCTGGCTGATATTTCTACAGCACTCATGATCAGGGATTTGGAACTGCATGTGAAACAAGATTGTAACAAGAGAGCCTGAAAAATACAGAAACATAAAATCAATAAAACATCTCATACATCCAGATTGTTGCAGGTTGTCATATCTTATAGATGTTTGTTCTGAACATAATTATATTTTATTTATTATGACTAATGTAATCAATAATTATGAAGAAACACAGCAACAATATTATTTAATTAAATTCATACTCAATGCCCCTATCTCTGACAGAGCTATGCTGTGATGAGGTACAGGCTTCAGAAAATTATACCCAAGCAGATTTCAACCTTGCCTGTTCCTACACACAGACCCGAGCCTGGCTGATATTTCTACAGCACTGATGGGCAGGGATTTGGAACTGCATGTAAAACAAGACAGGAAATGTTATACTGATGAGAAGATCCTATTAAAAATTAAACTTGTTAGAATTGATTATTAATTACAGATATGTTTTCAATGAAGTTGTTAGAGCATTATAATCACAGAACATGTGGCAGTAGTGATGGCTGCAGAGAGAAACAAGATTGTAACAAGAGAGCCTGAAAAATACAGAAACATAAAATCAATAAAACATCTCATACATCCAGATTATTGCATGTAAATTTCAACTACAAATATCTTGCCTGTTCCTACACAGACCCGAGCCTGGCTGATATTTCTACAGCACTGATGGGCAGGGATTTTTAACTGCATGTAAAACAAAACAGGAAATTTGTTACACTGATTAGAGAAGAGCCTATTAAAAATTAAACTTGTTAGAATTGATTACAGATATGTTTTCATTGAAGTTGTTAGAGCATATAATCATAGAACATGTGGCAGATATTATTATAGTGATGCAGAGAGAAACAAGATTGTAACAAGAGAGCCTGAAAAATATGTCCCTATCTCTGACAGAGCTATGCTGTGATGCTATTATTAGGTACAGGCTTCAGAAAATTATACCCAAGCAGATTTCAAACAAATATCTTGCCTCTTCCTACACATAGACCCGAGCCTGCCTGATATTTCTACAGCACTGATGGGCAGGGATTTGGAACTGCATGTAAAACAAGACAGGAAGAGCCTATTAAAAATTAAACTTGTTAGAATTGATTACTGACAAGTTATTGATTACAGATATGTTTTCAGGTTTATGTTGTTAGAGCATATAATCATAGAACATGTGGCAGATATTGTTATAGTGATGGCAATGTTGCAGAGAGAAACAAGATTGTAACAAGAGAGCCTGAAAAATACAGAATCAATAAAACATCTCATACATCCAGATTGTTGCAGGTTGTCATATCTTATAGAGGTTTGTTCTGAATATTGATACTCAATGTCCCTATCTCTATCAGAGTTATGCTGTGATGCTATTATTAGGTACAGGATTCAGAAAATTATACCCAAGCAGATTTCAAACAAATATCTTGCCTCTTCCTGCATACAGACCCGAGCCTGGCTGTGATGGGCAGGGATTTACACTTGCAGCAAATATTTATTTACTTTGATTGCTGTCTCTGCTGAAATAATCAGGGCTGCCTGCTGCGGGTTGATTCCCAACTGCCAGATTCCTGTGCCTGAAATCACACTGAGAGGCTGGACAAAACTCTCCCACAGTTGCATATGTCATGCAAATTATTCTGCCCCAGTGCCTCAACAATACAATCATAAGTGCAATCTCTAAATTTTTGCCTTATAAAATACATGACAAGCTCATTCAAATATATATAGTTGGAATAAGATCAAACTCTGGATTGAAATCTTCACCACTGTTCAAATTCCCATTATCAGTTGTAACAAATTCAATCTTCTTATTAATAATTAATCTTGTTAATAATTTTATTTGAGTATTTATAATGTCTCCAATTTAAACTCTGAGATGCAATCATGGGCATCTTATACTCAAAACAATGCTCATAGCAATTGTTGAACCAATAATTGTCAAACAATTTCAACCTTAAATAATAATGGCACCTGTCTATAAAAAATAACAAACAATCCAACAATTCTCTCGTACTTGTTGTATACAAGCCTTTCAAACTTGGTGATAAAATTGAGAAATAGGCATTGGAATGGCCTGTCACTGGCAAGCACCCACTGCATTTCAGTTTCATTTTGCACTGTAAACAGGTCATACTCGGACAGGCCAAAGAATCTAAGCTTTAAATCATCAACAAGTGACTTAGATTTTATGTATTTTGAAATACATCTTCTCTCAAAAAATCCTGTGTCAAGATTATCCATGCAATTAGAAAAAATACACACTGCCTTCTATAAGTTACTTGCTTGCTGCTGCTGCTGCCTTGTATTCCTCAGAAACTGCTTATGTGCTCAGAACTTGTTGTACCTGTTAAACAAAAATAAATATTAGAATTTTGTTATGTTTATTATATAAAATTTCTTGGGGTTCAAATCAAAATTCTATGCTTAATAAAAAAATATCAGTTGGGTTCAGCAGTGTGTTTTGTTTATTTAGTGTGTGTGTGTGTGTATGTGTGTTAATATTTTTGGCTTTGGTATTTATATAAAATTTCATGGGGTTTTATTCAAAACTCTATGCTTACTATGACAGGTTGTAAAGCTAATGGCCTACAAGTGGAAAAAGAGAATAAATATTGATCTACACTGACCTTCCACAAATGCCTGCACAGACATGCATGTCCTAGAAAGGCAATGACCTAACACACAGTGTTATGTATTGATTTTTGTATAACAGGCTGGGACAGATATAAGCCTGACTCTAAATATGAGTGGATTACAACAAACAAGCTGGATGTAACAAATATCAGATTTTTTTATACAAAATATAAGCCCTTTTGTTCAATATACCAGAAATATATTTAATATGAATAATAAGAAATGTTATATATTAAACCAAACAGGCCTGTAGTATGAGAAGCACTGTAACAACACATCTGTACTCCTCAGCCACTCTCACAATACTGGCTGATATGTAATGCAAAATCTCTTTATATACCCTAAGCACGGATTAAAACTGAAACAATAAACCAATCAGAATATAACACATCATCACATTATGTCATAATTAACCAATCAGAAAACAACACATGCATAATATTGGATAATAATTTGTTGCACAGCATGATGCAAGAGCTCTTGCCTTATAATTTGTTGCATAATATTGGATAATAATTTGTTGCACAACATGATGCAATAGAAATAAACCAGAAGTAAACATATGTGTGTGTGTGTGTGTATGGGTGTGTGTGTGTGTATGTGTGTGTGGGTGGGTGTGGGTGTATGTGGGTTTTATGAGCATCTTGGCTTAATTTCAAGTGTATCCAAAACAATATGAAAAGAGGCATATTTTTAACAAGCTTATGGACAACAATCTGGCTGATGCAACTTTTGTAAGTGCGGGCAAATCAATCTGAGAGGGGTCATCATTTCACGGGAAATTCCCGAGGGCATTTTTACAAAAATCTTGGATTAGACAGGGTTCTACACTTGAGCAAAAAGCTCATATGGGCATGTTGAGCTTGTTTTAAGTGTAGCCAAATCTGCCGGAGGGGGGGTTCATCATTTCTCGAGTTTATATTATAGCCAATTACACTACTGATAGCAATTCGAGTTTAATTTTTGTTTGAAGCAACATGGCCGACCACGACAAACCAGGAAGGCTGTAAAAATGTGCAGGGTCTAATTTATGAATATTCACTGCCGTTTTCCTGAATTCTTGAAAAACATCGGCGAGGATGGTTACATTTAATTTCAGATAAACATCGTGATATTCGCCAAGTGTTTTACATTCCAGTTTATCCCACATTAATTTCGCGTGCTCGTATTCTTCGTTTGTGATGCCTGTCTATCTGAGTTGACTGTAAAACTTCTCTTGAGGAGGAAGAGAATCGTCGTCGAACTTGCCGGGTTCAGTGACGTATTCACAGGTAGGGACTGCGAACCGAATTTGAACTCGAACTGAAACATGCTCCAGTTGGACTTATAGTTCGCACCCGAACCTGAACTGAAATGTTTCGCTATATTCTGGTGCACCATAACCCTCCGTGTACTTTCAGTTTCAGTTCAGTTCCGGAATGAAACCCCATTGTGAACACTTTCGGTTCGCACCCGAACCTGAACTGAAATGTTTCGCTACATTCTGGTGCACCATAACCCTCCGTGTACTTTCAGTTTCAGTTCAGTTCCGGAATGAAACTTCATTGTGAACATTTCCGGTGCGCACCCGAACCTGAACTGAAATGTTTCGCTACATTCTGGTGCACCATAACCCTCCGTGTACTTTCAATGTAAGTTTTGTAAAAAGGTAAAAAAAGGTAAAGTGCTCCCCTGTGCTTAGCACCACGCCATGAAGGCGTATAGGGGGTAACGCCCAACACTTTCTTGATCCGGTCATGAGTGGGGGTGATGTGATCAGCATCATGCTCCTGACCGACTTTACCCCCCAGGGTTTCCCCCAGGTACCCATGTTATTCGACGCTGGGTGGGCGCCGGGGCTGTTTCCAACGTTAGAAAAGTTCCCGGATTTGAACCGGCCGGGGATCGAACCCAGGACCTTGAGCATGGTAGTCAGACGCGTTACCGACTGAGCCACCGTGTAAGTTTTGTTTCGGAATAAAACTTCGTAGTGAACAATTTGGTATTATGGGGGCTGCCAGATCCGAATATTTGGAAATAGATAAGATCCTAAATGCCATTAAGGCAGTCTTTCTCCATTTTTTTGCCTGAGAGTCCCCCTTGACATAATTGAATATTTCTGTGTACCCCCTGAATTCTCAATATTTTATATACGTAAAAATTGTATGAAATAAGTGTGAAAAATGACACGAAACACGAACTCATTGCTTCCAATACGTAACATAATAATATGGATACGTAGTTATTACTTCTGAGTGGCAATATGTTTGTAATTCGTATATCTTGGTCGTGTTTGGTGTCATTTTTCATATTTTATAGCCCAGATTTCAATTATAACAAAATAAATGTAATATTGTTACAACATAAAAAAATAACATTGTTGATTCAAATAGTCAGTAGATACTCACTAGTCACTATACCGCGTTTGTTACAACCTGTCTCGGTTCCCGCGCTAGTTGCTCCCTAGCTTTTCTCGGTGCTGGGGAAAGTCAAAGCCAGGCAGCCAATTGAAATACGCAACGTCGCAACAGCGTCTACGTAAGCGCCTCTCTTCTGGATTCCATTCGCTCCTCGCTGCACAGCAGACGATTTTTTCCTCGTTTCTCATTGGCACCGAAACTGGCGAGCGCTCCCTAGCGCGGGAAAGGGGACAGGTTGTAACAAACGCGGTATACGTCCGTCCGGTCCAGTTTCTATTGCGTCACCACCTGTAGGAAGGGAACAGGAAGTATGTATTTTCCAACAGTGCCTTACATCGCATTGCAATCCCGTTCCCAACCAATCACGTGGCCTCCTACCCGACTGCCATGCCATCAAACTGTTTAAATTCAGGAACTATAAATAACCCTGTTCATACAAGATATTAATCAAATCCACATTGGAATCGTGTTTTTCACCACAGCTGCAGCGCAATTCAAGAAACAATTCTCATATCGGCATTGTCCAAGAGTGGTGGTCATTGGTTCTGCGGTCACGAAAGACATTTGATCGACACACTGTCGGCTTAAACCACAATACATTTTCTTTCAATGGGTAACTGGAGAAGGCAAGTGCAAGGCGCATTTTTCCCACTTTTCATTGTGGTTACTCTTGGGAGGGCGCATTTTTCCCACTTTTATTGCGAGAGCGCACTTTTCCCGGGCGCATTTTCCCCGACACCGGTGGTTTTGGCTGCACCAGCCACCCAGGTAAGCGTGGAGCGGTTGTTCTCAAGTGTGAAGTTTGCAATGTCAGATTTGAGGTACAACCTTTCCTCTCCAACACTTCATGATCTCATGGTCTTGCGGACGAATGCTTTATTCCAAAAGCGTTCTGATCAGCACTTGCCAGCCTTAAACCAAGATGAAAATTCTTTCAGTTCCTCTATTAGCTCCAGTAGTGTTTACGAGTTCGTCGAGGAGGAAGGTGAATAGTTATTGTCTTTCATGCTCACATGTTTTCTGTCGTTTTTCATAATTCTCGTTTGGAAAGACATTTAAAAGATTAACATTGTAAGATTTATGTATGACCTAATTTCCTTTTTTATTCAAAATTTAAATAATAGCTGTTAAAGTGCAAATACTATGTTACATACAAGGAGGAGGAACTCGTACTACAAAATTATGACATGTATCATTTACAATCAACCAAAGTTTGTGAAGCATATTTTTAAATGCTTTTTCTTTAATCCATGGTTATTTGTAGGTGTGAAAATATCCATCGAGGATAGATGCTTCTTGCGTTTTTCATAAATTAACAGTTCATACACTATTTTACTTTAATTTTCTATTTTCAGGAATTCAGAAAACCAAACAAAATTATGTAATTACATACAAAAGAGTAAATGCCATTTTCCATGAATTGGAAAATTTGCTGCCATAGGAAAATCTAATGTGTATTAATCTTATTGATGTAGTTTTGAGTGAAAATGGACACACTTATGAAGCTAGCCACAGCGCACATAGAATTGTATCTGTATTAACTACAATTTGGTTGCTGTACTGTGATGACATACGCTACTTTCATAAATGTATTTGTTTAACTACAATTTGGTTACTGTACTGTGATGTCATACGCTACTTTCAGAAATGTATGTTTGATTAACTACAATTTGGTTACTGTAATGAAGATACGTAACTTTTTTCACAGTTAATTTTCATCCCATTGTTTGATGCCATTTTGAACTAAATCAACTGAGGTAAAAGTGACGCGGCGGATTCATATACACTTTTCGTTTTCATTTCACAGATAATTACAAAAAAGTACAATTATCAGTACAATGTGAGATACAGTTCTTAAATGAACAAAATGTAAAAGTTACTCAGTATTTTTCTCGATCTCAAACATAGCAAAACGCGCCCAGATCCTTAACATTTGGGTCTGGAAACGGTTTAAGTTCGAGAACTGAAACTGAACTGAAAACTTTCATTCCGGGCCAAACCGGAAGTGAAAGTTCAGACCATCCAATTACAGTTCGGGTAGATATACTCCGGTTTCGTTCCAATTTTAGTTCGAGAACTAAAAATGAACAGAAGGGTTTCATTCCGGGCCGAACTAGAAGTACAACCTCAGATCATTCTAGTTACGGTTCGGATAGATATGCTCCGGTTTCATTCCAGTTTCAGTTCGAGAACTCAAAGTGAATCGAAAGGTTTCATTCCGGGCCGAACTGAAACTAAAACCCCAGATCATTCCAGTTGTGGTTCGGATATATATACTCCGGTTTCATTACAGTTTCAGTTCGAGAACTGAAAGTGAACCGAAAGGTTTCATTCTGGGCCGAACTGAAACTAAAACCCCAGATCATTTCAGTTACGGTTCGGATAGATATATTCTGGTTTCATTCCAGTTTCAGTTCAAGAACTGAAAGTGAACCTAAAGGTTTTATTCCGGGCCGAACTAAAACTATAACCTCAGATCATTCCAGTTCTGGTTCGGACATATATACTTCGCTTTCATTCCAGTTTCAGTTCGAGAACTGAAAGTGAACCGCAATGTTTCATTCCGAGCCAAACTGAAACTGAAAGTAGGTTTCAACTGCAGTCCCTGTTTACAGGGGACGCATTTCGATTGTATTTTTCGTCCCAAGAATCGACATTTGCTTGCTGAGACTGATATATCGTTCCTCATTCTCGGCCAAGACACCTGTAAGTTTTGTATCATAACCGAGATTCCTGACAATGTGGTGAAAATCGTAGCCGCTGCCGTTGTGAAAGAATATGGGGACGAATTTGGGTTTTTTAATTTTGAGGTTACACGTATTACATAATGTACTGATATAGTTTCCGGTGAAATGATCGTGGTGGAATACTTTCCAATTATCAACTGTGAAATGTAGATCGAACACTGGACAGACCATGGTTGCATCGTGATTTTGCAATTCGGTAGCAGATAACGGAAGCATTGGTTTCGATTTATGCAGCACGCTGCAAATTTTCTCAACCTCCTCAACCATTTTATTCAAGAAGCATTCGACAACATCGGGTCCACAATATACATAAGGTGCATTTGTTTTAACAGGTGAATCACGCCACACAACCGCATATCCGAAACTGGATGCTTCGTGTAACTGATAAGATGTGGTGGAAGAAAGTTCGGGATACGGTTCACAATAGGAAATCTGCAATAATAATAACGGGATGCTCTAACATTGTACTGTACATTTTAAATTGTTCGACTTTATTCGGTTCCGGCAAAATCACGTGCACAGGTTTGTTAACACCGCAATATATTTTATGGTCTGCAAGTTTTAGAGTAGCAATTTGACGACTATGAAGATTTTGTTGATTACGTTGGTCACGACCATCGAACGTTGTTAAGCACCTTGAGAAAACTTCGATGTGGCTTGCATACTTGGTTGTTTGACTTCTGACCAATCGGGAAAGTGAACGAATAAGAAAATAATGGAACTTGTCATTGTCAACAATAAGAAGGAGGTTGATTTCAGTGGTCTTGTCGTCAATATTGTTTATTCTGACGGGATATATTATGTGCTTGTCCGATATGTAACCATACACATTTATCGCTAAGCATTTGCCTTCTGCATCTTGTGTACGCGACTATAATTTTGATATATCTTTTAGAGCAACGGGATACTCGATAGCCGCCATAGCATTTTCAATCCCATCAACATATTGTGTGTGTAAACACTAACCCGCTCTGGTTGATTTGATCAATGAACCAGATGCAGAGCTGCCAAGACACAACAGAGAAAACATTTATCTTCATTATCTTGAATATTCAGCACAGCCCTGTTATGTTGAATGCCTGCTGGAAGCCGGGTTGCTCTTGTTACACGTAAGTTTGATCCCTTTTAAAGGAAAATGTGTAAAGTATTTTATTATGTGTTTTCGTGTGCGTGTTCATTATTTAGAAGTGTGTGTGTGCAGTGTGGTGTCCATTGAAACATTCGAGTTGCAAAGGTTTTTTGTGCAGTGTTCTGTTCCCACCACCTTCAGATGTTACTGTGAAGTCAATCAAAACTCCACAACTGTAGTGAGATAATGAAGAAACTAGTTATAAATACACTTTTTTTGCTCGTACATTAAATGCAGCCTGACCCACTGCAAAATTAGAGATGCAGGACTGACTGGCTCCATTATGGGTAAGAGTTATTCATAATTTTGATAACATAGTAAAATTAACATAATGCCGAAAGGAATTTGGTTCCGGTTATTTTATTGACTTTTCAATATTTTAAATTTTGTATGTAAGAATCTATGTTTACATGTCTTAGTAGTGCGGGAACGAAGCTATACAAATATATGTCTCTGTCGGTGCTGGTGACCGTCTGTACACTCGCGAATTGTATGTGGTTTATGAAGATTGCAATTTCTATGAATGTCTGCTGTTGTTTTTCGCTTGCGGAGATGCATTGTAACGGAGTAATTAGTGATTTTATGTGTATGTGACGTTATGACGTCGTTGCCAACTCCGCGTGATGTGAACTGCATATGCTTAGGTTAGGTTTAATACCGTTATAATTTCCGCATGTTCTTGGATATATATGTGTGTGCATAGAACGGAATTTCCTTAAAAATCGGGATATAGTACTGTATAGTACTGTCTGTACTCCTCTCGAGAAAGAAAACTATTTTGCATGGTTTATGAAGATTATGTGTTCGTGAACGATTTTCGTTGCTTTTAGCTCGCGGAAATGTGTTATTGTGAAGTAAAGTACGTCTGTTAGCAACACGACATTACACAACAGCAGCAGATGGGATGTTACCTACCGTTTCATAAATGTATTTTAAAATAAAAATAATAAAAAACGATGGACTGAAAACTTATAAAACAAAAATAGAAGTTATGAGTGTTAGATTTATTGGTGTTAGTTTGGTTTCTGATAACAATTCTCTACGTTCTTGTTAAGTTAGGAGTGCTACGTTTAATGGTGTGATCTTTTGCACTTCTTTACATATTTGAGTGTGCATACGACCGGTTTTTTACTAATAAAAAGCAGCGACTTTACAGTTTTTTTTTACTTTACGGAAATACTTTGGAATCTATTTTATTTGTGTTTCTCGCGCTGGAATCAATTTTGTCTTACGTAAAACATCGAAATTTGTCGATGTAAGTAATTCAAAGTAATGTTCGATGGAGTACAACGACTTCAAAATCGGTGGTATTGCTTTGAGATACAATAAACTTGACAAACGCTGGTCACAATTGTGGGCCAATACCTTGATTATTAGTGTTAATACCAATCCTTCGGTACCTCGATTATTTGTACATTCTGCATCTTGAAGTACATTTTATGTTACTGGTATAACCGTGGGAAATGAAACTTTGGGGATGTAAAAAGAAAATTTCCCTGGAACGTGAAAACTATGAACTACAAGAAAATAATACTTAACAATGTTTCTTGTTTATATGTTTAGTATAAAGTGACCTGAAACTTAAAATATTTTCTATTTATTAAATTCATTTAAAATGTACATAAATCTTTGGTTGATTTGAAAGTAAAACTTGGCACGTATTTTATATTACTCAGAAATGATGAATCTTTAGATAAACAATAATGTTATTATACCCATTTGCTGAAAAATGATTCATTAGAAACGCCCCCCATCAAAATGTATTCATGAGTCGGCCAGAAGAGTAATAAAAATATGAAAATTGTTCTACCATACAAATAGGTATGTCAAGTCAATCTTAAAAGTATCCTTCGAAGCATCTTACCATTAGGAATATTTTATCCTGCTTTCCCACAAACACAGCTGTAAGAAAATTAAAAGTGTCACAAGAATAATATAGATATACAGTCTCAAGTATAACATGCCTTCTTTGAAATTGCTAATTTTGGTTGTGCTGATGATTAAGTATCTTTTAGAGAAACTTCTTGTCAATATTGGGTTGGTTAGTTGACAATTTAAATACATTTTTGTGTATCTAATTTTATGGGAAGGAGGTGGGGCAGATTTCTTGACATGCCCGAAAAATGTGCATCTAAAGTGATTTTATTGAAACAGTCAAGGTAAAAAATTATCACTAACAATTGTAACATAATAGAGAGAAGATATTATTTTGTAATTGTATACTTAATAAATTATAAGCATCACAAGTATAATTTGCGCACACCCCCGCCCCCTTCGTTCTCCAAGCTCTCAGAAAACCTAATATCAAGGAGTTGACAATTTTGGGAATTAACATTGTGTTCGTCAATCGATGTTGGCAATGGAAATATTTTGATAGCAAAGCAAAGATTTTATGTTGTGTTTTGGTAAAAGGATAAAACGCTTTTATATGGGTCATGTCTTGATTGATTAAGAATTTAAAATCTACTTTTAAAAGTAAAAAATAGTACCAGAAAATTGCATCAATGTTACATTTTATGTCACTAAAATAACCATATATCACTCACAAACATCAAAATTGTGCTCAAAATATGAGACTACTTAGGACGACTGGAATGGTGCGACAAATGTGTGTTTCAAGTGGAAATTGAAATTGACACAAGTAGCACATATTGCTCCTCCCCATTATCATTTGTATTTGTGTGTGTAAGAATTATGAAAAAGAACTAAGGGTCTACTTTTGTAGTAGTGAAATAACATTCAGAGAAGGGTGAACAACACGACGATGGCAACACTGTGTCTTGTAGATCCAGTCCCAATTAACCCACTTGTATAAAAAGTGGACGTCATATCGTCGAAGTAGTTGGGACCAATTTATAAGTTCTAGGATAGTTTCGAAAAGTTGACCCAACGCATGTGGCGGACAGATTGGCGTGAGGAGTAAATTATTTTGTAAAAGCCTTAGCAAGTTTTCTCATATTGTATACCCGTTTTGAGGTTTATCCCCTCTCAAGATAATACTATTATTGGTATGCTAGGGGTTAGGTTGGAATTTCTTCGTAAGTACTTTAATTTTGTTTTCCCTATTACTGAATTTCTGTGGTGGTTCAGGTACGTGCTATTGATTCTGGTAAATGGTTCCATGTTATTGACATAGTTGCCGAGTGAGCATAATTGCATAGTTAATATCATAGAGGTGAAATATTGCAATATTTCGTTCCAAATAAACGCAAAAGAAAATTCTGATTCAACTTAGGCTCCTTCGTCAAAATATTTCTCATACCTGACCCTTGACACTATTTAATCGGTCAAACCTTGAGGCCCAAAATGATTAATGTGTGGTTTCTGTATACTCTGTCCCTGGAATATGTGGAACAAGGTCACGCATAACTTAAGGGGAAGGAATATAGCGAGTTGGTGGAGCAAGACAGTGCGGGCTGTAGCAAACGACAGGTTGTAATGACAGAATCAGTAGATGATCCTTTTTTCTATTAGCTTTTATGCATATTAAATATGATGTTTTTTTAATACCACTGTAACCCCTTTTCTTATGCAGTTTTAAAGTTAACGTACTAGTGGCTTGGCCTACGTGAGTGGAAGCAAGGTTGCCAAAGGCGGTTAATTTTAAAATCCTTTTCCCTCCAAGTCATTAAGGGTGGAAATTTCCAGTTTATTGGTCATTCTTCGGAGGGCATATATATAAAGAATCCGGCGGAATAGCGGGCATCGGCATTCTAACGTTTATTGGACAAGAGGGGAGACCTTGAAAGTTCTCTCGACGTCGGTATAGAGTGGCTGTGGCTAGCTTCATAGCTACCGGCGGATAACATATTGAGAGTCCACGTATTTATTCTGAATCGTTCGTCGACAGGCCAACGTTCAGTTACTGGAAGATATTATTATTGTTTTTAAAGAAACTTGTTTTCGAGCCACTGAAAGAAACCTCTCCTTTATTTCCTCAGATAGAGTATTTAATTAATTGAATCAAGTATTTTTTTAATGTGGGTGTTATTTCTTATGTAATTCTTTGTGTATTTAATCCACGAAATAAATACGTCTTTTTATATATTTTTAAACTGAACGTCTGGGCATCATTGAGATAAAGAACTGAGTTTTCCTCTAATATCCATGGTAAAGAATATGGTAGTTATTCTATGTCTTTAATTAGACCGAACCGTTTTGTTAGTTTTGATTGTGTAATACAACTTATTTGCCTGGAAAGTAACAAAAATACGTAACAGGTCGAGCCAAGGCAGGGTACTCTCTCCAGAGCAAATAAAGCATAACAAGGTGGCTACTAGCTGCACTCACTTCCCCTCTGACGCTTTCGTTGGTCATTCATCTCGAGTCACCACTTGCGCAGATACTTGTTTTCGTTCGATCGCTGCAGAGATTCCCGGGACAGAGTATAGTTGGAACAAATTGTGTATTTATACATATTTACTTAGTGCTTTTCGACATATACTAGTGTTGTTGTTCTACATATCGAAACTGGCACACGAAACTCGATTCAAGGAATTTTTTATGTAGAAGCTCAAAACTACGTGCCGACCTCCTTGGTGGAGTGGTTAGTGTAGAACGATACGAAGCCAAAGGTCCAGGGTTCGAATCAGGGTTATGCAGGGTGTATCAAAAGTAATAGCGCAAACTGACACACTTCAAAAAAGTCTCAGTAAACATGGGTCTGCAAAGGAGCCGTTTTCGAGATAATTGCGAATGTGTGGTAACAAGCCGCTACTGACTTCATTGCTTGTAAACTTCGACCTAATTGGTAAAATGTACTCTTCGTTGCTGTAAGGTTCCATTTTCACTACGCAGTACAACACAACTGACGTGACTGCCACAGTACGATTAGACTGTGCACTGATTGTCTTCTTCCTGTTTGATTACAACGTCACCTATCGGAAATGTTCTGTTTTGTAAACAAAGAGCAAACCTCTTAACGCGCATGGAATAAAGCACACAAAATGCAATCAGTGACGGCTTCTAACCACACATTCGCACACATTATTAGCATTTTACCAACTAGGATAACGTTTACAAACAATGAAGTCAGTGGCGGCTTGTTACCACACATTCGCAATTATCTCGAAAACGGCTCCTTTGCAGACCCATGTTTACTGAGACTTTTTTGAAGTGTGTCAGTTTGCGAATTGACAATTGAATGATCGAATTCAACGTTAATGGACGGAGGTAAAATGTTCTTAGGCATGTGCAATAAGACATTTCGTATATTTGGAAGTTTCCACTCCCCAAAAATGGCCGTCATTTTAAGGGGGTTTGCATTTACCACTCTCTTTTTCTTCGAGTTCTTCACTGCTTTTATTTGAAAATGCTGATTTTCTCCAAATTTCTGAGGGGGCTGTCTTAGACATTAGATGTCTTTGCTAAACCTAATTATTTAATTTGTTTCAATAAGTGTCCATACTTCCACGTTCTTGAAGTGTCTCCTTCCATTATACAATTGCTTTCTCTCCTCGTCCATCCCTTGCTTTCGAATACTTTGCTGGTTCTATTTTCTTCATCCTAAGAGTGTTTCATAAAGGAATTTACAACTTTGTAAATTATATATAAAATTATTCACACGCCTCACAGAGCTAGCTGGTTTAGGTGTCATTTTGTAGCAAAATACATCAAGTTTTGACTCAAGTAGTAGCTTAGTTCCGAATCACACCACCGCTAGTGCAAGCGACACTTGTACCAAAATGGCTGCCTTCGCTTGTTTCCAGTGAGTGTTTGCAGAGCTTGCAAATTCACTTCCAGTAAGATGACGCACCGCCGCACTACCTCAACGACATCCCGGATTTCCCCAGTACTTCTGGTGATTTATCAAGGATAAAGTTTTCAGATCACCCCTACGTGCTACACTCGCTGATCTCGGAGCAAGAATCTACGCTGCAGTTGAGGAAGTTACGCCTGACATGCTGCAGCGGATTTGGCAAGACATGGACTTCAGATGGGATGTCTGCCAAATTAGCAATGGAAGTCACATTGAACCTTACTGACTTATAGGGTAAAAACTTGATGTATTTTGCTACAAAATGACACCAAAACCAATTCTGTAAGTTGAGTGAATAAATGTATATATCATTTCATGTTGTAAAATCCTTTATGAAACACCCTGTATATTCTTTGATGAATTACTTATTTCTATAACTTTCATTTATCAGATAACGAGTTTACTCATTTTCAAAATCTGCTCCCTCCCTGTTTTTCAGTATTAATCAGGCTCCATTTTAACTGATAAGCGCCATTGTTAATTTACATTGATGGCTTTGGTGTTATATTGTCAATTTGCATAATATATGTGTCCATTATGGAACCTGTTCGTGATATTACATGATTTGCGCAGCCCTTCAGGGTTAATTACACCTTATATATATCACCTCCGCTAATTTGAGTAGAGTTTGACAGTTAATCGATAACCTAATGATACTTATGGTCATTCCTAGGAATGGTTTTTCACTTTTGTGATTCATTTGTATAGAGTTCGTTTTGGTCGCGTAAGATTGAAGCAATTAAATAGCATACCAGTGTGCATTTTCTTATTTAGCGTTGCTATTCTGCCACTTTTGGATAATCGCGACGATGAGATTAATGGTGATTAGATGTAAAGGATAAAGGGACAAGCTCCATTTCCACGTTGGGACTCGAACCTGGGACCGTCAGTGACAAGATCGGGAATCAGGAACTCAACAGGCTCGACTACCGAGGCGACAGCATGTACCTATGGTCACTAAAGATCCACTTTTGTATACATCGTTATGCCGATACGCCGCCAGCAGGTTTTTAATTTATACATCACAATTGTCTCTATTCAACAACTCACTGAAATTCACTGCTAGATATGCAGCAATATATTGTTACAAAAACATGTGTGTTTATACACCAGGCATCTTGCGAAGTAAAACAAGGTTAGTTCTGTTTTAGGGAAAACATCCCCCGAAAGTAAAGTTTGACGATTGTTAAAGAGAAAATACTGAAAAGATAATCAATTTGATGACTAGTTGTCACAGTAGAGCTTAACGAACGGAAAATTAGAGGCAGTTATGCAGATGAATATGTAACACTGTTAAATAATTCCAAAGATGCTAAGAAAGAGTGGCTTCCCGCTTTTCTTGAATTTCGTCGCCAACTAGTAGGAACACAAATCCTCCAAATTTAATGACTCTAAATAATGTTGGCAAAAGTAATGACCGCCATTTGAATTAATATCCCTGCTCAGGTTGTGACGATTGATTTTAAAGAGGCGTTTGATTAATTGATAGTTGTCGACCGTTTCCGGTCGCAGCGACTGAGGCCGCTAAGTGTGTAAGCCTTCACTTAAAGCAACGTGCCGCGAATAGTTTTGGCAGTTAGTCTTCTCCTGTCTAATATACAGGAAATGGTCTAGACGAGTCGCTCAGTCAGGAAGCAGATCCAGGGGCGCCGCCGAGGTTAGGCCAGAGGTTAGGCCATTCAAAATCGGGCTGACACACCCTGTCCAAATAAAATATGCAAATTTTGTGATAAAAATAAAACTGAAACGTAAAGATACTGATCAGTGCTATAGGCAACTTACAAAATTCGAATCCACATTCCAGGTTTGGTAACATTCTCTACTAACTCCTAGATCATGGAGGTCTGAAACCAAAATTTAATACACTTTAAATACAACATTTGAATTTATATAAATTTTATTCTAATAATGAAAATTTATATTATTGGACAACAAATCCTTGTTTGGATCACGCAATAACAATGTGAATATCAAAATAAATTTTTATTTGAAGATCTGCTCCAATCAAATGTTTGTCAGCCATTCATTGTTTCATCTACACCTGAAATCTTGCGAGACGCCACTGAACTCTCCGACCCGAACACTGTCTCCACATCTGTTGAGACATAGAGGATAGCCATTGTGAGTGGGGGTTAATAACGTGGCCAGCTACTGGTCGAAATTAGTTCAGAGTTTCTCTTGTTGCTGACACAATCACAATACAATAATTTCCACCCGCCTTTCCACCATCGTTCCTGGACACCTTCAAGATTGTAATCTTTAACTAGAAAGACATAAATCTGTCCGATTTTCATTGTTCCTTGAAGGAAAATCAAGTCTAAGCACATCCCTCCTTTTATAAATGTAGTAAAGAAACTCGAAGATCATAATCATTATCAACTATACCACGCATCCCACAATAGTAAACTTTGTTTTGTACGAAACTTGAGTATGTTCATTAGTTCTTCGGTTATAAATTTTTATTTCAGATCATGATCATTTTAACCATAATGAAACAGATGGTTGCACCTTGGTGAACTAATTCGTTCAAAATGCGTTTTATGTGCGATTTTACTCATTGAAATAATCCCGTTAGGAACTTTATGAGTAGATGCAGCAGTTGAATATATTACCATTTACTTACGAATCAACTTACTACTCTTTCAACTACTCTGCAGCGCTCTTTGTTCTTTATATCTAATAGACTTCTTGCTTCCTACAACATCGTACTTTCTGAAATTGATTTTCACTTGACTGAACAAAGTTTTTGATCGTATCTACTACCGAAACATGTTTTACTGTTTTCATCTTGTATATCTGTCTGTTGTAGAGACAGTACTTAACACATGGTAAAAAGTAAGACGCACGTATTTTTTTAAAAGTATATTTAACATTAACGTTTCGTTGAAAATAAATTACATTAACTTAAGTAATATCTTAACCAAGAAACCCACCTCCGTATACACCTCCAATTCCTCCAGCGCCGCCACCAATGCCTCCTAATCCACCTCCAATTCCTCCAGCGCCACCTCCAATGCCTCCTAATCCACCTCCAATTCCTCCAGCGCCGCCTCCAATTCCTCCCGCGCTGCCTCCAATTCCTCCCAATCCACCTCCAATGCCTCCTAATCCACCTCCAATTCCTCCAGCGCCACCACCAATGCCTCCTAATCCACCTCCAATTCCTCCAGCGCCACCACCAATGCCTCCTAATCCACCTCCAATTCCTCCAGCGCCACCTCCAATGCCTCCTAATCCACCTCCAATTCCTCCAACGCCGCCTCCAATCCCTCCTAATCCACCTCCAATTCCTCCAATGCCTCCTAATCCACCTCCAATTCCTCCAGCGCCACCTCCAATTCCTCCCAATCCACCTCCAATGCCTCCTAATCCACCTCCAATTCCTCCCAATCCACCTCCAATGCCTCCTAATCCACCTCCAATTCCTCCAGCGCCACCTCCAATGCCTCCTAATCCACCTCCAATTCCTCCAACGCCGCCTCCAATCCCTCCTAATCCACCTCCAATTCCTCCAGCGCCACCTCCAATGCCTCCTAATCCACCTCCAATTCCTCCAGCGCCGCCTCCAATTCCTCCCGCGCTGCCTCCAATTCCTCCCAATCCACCTCCAATGCCTCCTAATCCACCTCCAATTCCTCCAGCGCCACCACCAATGCCTCCTAATCCACCTCCAATTCCTCCAGCGCCACCTCCAATGCCTCCTAATCCACCTCCAATTCCTCCAACGCCGCCTCCAATCCCTCCTAATCCACCTCCAATTCCTCCAGCGCCACCTCCAATGCCTCCTAATCCACCTCCAATTCCTCCAGCGCCACCTCCAATGCCTCCTAATCCACCTCCAATGCCTCCTAATCCACCTACAATGCCTCCGAATCCACCTGCAATGCCTCCGTGTTTTATGACAACATGAACAGGGTGAATTGCCCAGAGGTTGCTGTTGCTGTAGCTCTTGGCAATGATCGGTATGGCTATGGTAAATGAGAAAATTAATATTAACTTATGAATTAAATATTATCTAATTTCCACGTCTACTTATGTTACTCAAAGCAAGATTGTCCTTTGCATTACGAAGGTATTGAAGAAATGTTAGAACAACGACCTTACCACTTATATTACTTCACACTAAGACGAGTCTTATTCAGATTAGGGAGTTTGAAATAACGTCATTATTTTTGTGTTTTTCGGCATTCGTACGTTACGTAACTATATTGGTATTTCAAATATGACGGATAAAATTTGGATTGTAAATGATGAAGAATAGGAAATATATTAACGAGACCTATAGCTTATCAGTTTGTGTTTGCACAGGATATACAGGTTATAAATTTTGATAGGGAACCATGCAAGAATTAGAAAGTTACTTAGGATTCTTTGCTGTTTCCTAGCGAGAGAATCACTGTGCATAATAATATAAAGAAATAATTGCTAGATGTTTTTTTGCCATTCTCTCTCTTCGCAATTGTTTTTTCCAGGATGTAGCGGATAGTGTAGTAATTGAAGCTCTCGCCCTGGGAAGAAGGGATCCCGGGCTTAACTCGCTGTGCAGACACAGTACACAAAGTTCCCGACGCCACTTTGAACTGTAGACACAGTCCTGGTTAGTCTGTTAGGCCATAAAGTAGGCCAGAAATAAATTTTTCTGTACTTGTTTGTACACAAACTGTACTGTCCACCTAATATTTCAATTACAAGTTCATAGTGCTCAAGCAAGATTCAGTGCAAATTTCTTTCGTAGATACGACTTAATTTATGTTATTCTGAATCGTATTCATGACAAACTTACCATTTCCGTTGTTGATCAATTGGGCTATCATCATAATGACGAGTGTAAGAACCTGGGAATCATAAAAAAATGTGATGAGGACATTAGAAGCGAACTAAGAGTAACAAGTGATTCGAAGACACATTATTAGTAATATTAACCAATTATTTTGGAGTGTTTTATTTCTACATTTTTACCATTCCCACGTGATGTGAGGGGTGATCCTTTCTGAAGACACCAAAATGTCAATCTCTCTTCCACGTAATGCACCCTTGGTCGCATTTAGCAGACTAACGAGGTTCTGGTGCCTGGACCTGAAGCCAGTTTAATCCTCTATGGAGTTTTTGATGTGTTCTGTCCGTATGTTTTTGTCATTGTTCATTCATTAAATTTCATCTCATCACCTTTCGGTATCCCACATGTAATATATAGATTCCAAACTACGTGCATTTTTAAAGTTTACCAATATTGTACAGTCTGCGACTAGGATAACAGTAGGCTTTTGCTATTGCTTATTGGCTTTTATGTTTCAATTCATTACCTTCACACTGGGAAAATAAATTGAATGAACGTGATGATGGAAAAGACACGTATTATTACTCTTGCCGTCGGCTGCAAACCCCATTGGTTGAATATGTAGGAAAATGAAATGCATTAGGTGGGTGAACAATTTAAATTAATCTCTCACGAAATTAAATTTTATTAAAGTTTCTCTTTGATGGAATTAAGTAATAATAGTTGTTTGTTGCTCAAGATTTTGCAAATTCTTTGCTAATGTACTCAGAGAATATAACTTAATTTCGGAGAGAAAGCATAACTTTTCAAAACTTTTAATGATAAAAATCTGAATTCTTAAAAGTTTTATTACACTTATAATTGTTGCCTAATAAGCATTTCGGATTTCAATAACATCTGTTTCTCAATCAAGTCTTATTTTATATTAAATCATTCAATGTTTTGATTGTATTGTTATACAGTATATTCCATTGTACTAAATTTTAACAAAGCATCATTTTCATAATATCTTGTGACGATGAAATCTTTATGCTTTAGCTTACGTTACAATTTATAGTTGAAAATAAAGGAAAATAAAGTTTATATTCCTTCTATGCTACTTTTGTTTAAGGTAGTTTATCAATATTGAAAGGAGACCATACAGAAATTTAATCTAAAAGTACAGTTTCGACAAGGTTGTGTGCCAAAAGCTATTCAAAAGTTATTCACCTCGTTTATTGTTGAAGATGTATCCTGTTGCTGTACTTTTGATATTCATTATCAGTATTCTATCTTTGTTCGGTAGTTGCGACGGTAAGAATCAATGATAATTAGAGACGAACGAGATGAAACAAATGAGTGCAACACTTGTTCGAAGCTCGAACCCAGATCCTTCAAAACCTAGATGATGAGTCTACACTCAATAAACGTAACCCACGAGGTGTCAAATGTTAATGTTCATGTTAAATTATCATACATTATAAGTATAGGATTAAAGATGTTATTGGTGTTTATTTTAGTATTAGTTTTAAAAGTAACGTTCATTTAATTAAAGTATATAAACGAAATACCCAAACTAGAATATTACTAAGTAATAACATAAAACACGATAGGATACAAGAAATGAACAAATTGCAGAAGTGCATCAAAAATTAGTGTATCTTATTTGGAAATTCAGGAGGAAACCAAAAAAAAAAGTAATGTATCCCAATTAACTCTAAGTTTGAAGACGTCGATGAATTATGAAACAGGACTATTTGAACCGCAGGTGCATCTTGAAGTAGAATCAGACATTAAAAAATAATCAGTGTGTGAATCTTAGTCTAGATTTATCAATGTCAAATCAGCCTGGTAATTCGCAGACGAAATCGCATGCCTTGCGCAGACGAATCCAGAACACTTTTCTATTGCAAGTACACTTACGATATGTCCCGTAACAGAAGCCATTTCTGAGGTGTTGATTCTCTTTGGATGCTGATGGATTTGATGTCTCTGAATTCTTTCTCCTCCTGTTATATAGGAATGGGACTCCGGATGTTACAGAAGAAGTTGAAACTCTTGCCTTTTGTTACAGGAAAAGCGTTTTCTCCATGAAATAATCTATAATTGGATACTTATGTAAAAGAGTTATTCTGTAACGATGAGTGAAACATTCCAAGATGGTTGTGACGTTTGAATGCGGAAATGGCTGTATTGTGTTTTGCTTTTCTGAGGAAGTAGAATTTTTCCTGGATTTATATGTGAAAAATGCCATTTGAGAAGTATAAAGATTTGATTGTGGCACATATCGGATAATATTGATTGACAAACTTTTTCCTATGTAACTTTCTAAAAACGTAGTTACCAGATAAATCTTTACTTGCATGGAGTAAAGTAATTTCAACTTGACACAGGTTTGACCACATGGTGGTGAAACTCGGTCTTGAAAATAAGTACTGATATGACTATCAAAACTCTTATGTGATACAGACCTAACGTACTACATGAGACGTCGATTATTACCAGTTCTTGTGGTTGGTTGGTCTGCGTAACTAGCTTCATCCTGTGTAAAACACGCATGTTCCTTTGCGTTTCTTAACATATCTGTTTCACCAGTTCATTATTCATGTGTGCACAGCGCGCTACGATGCCAGGCGTCCCGGTTCAATTTTCGGTCTGAGCTTGGGTGTTCCCTTCGTGTGTCTCTTCATCAATTTCATCAAATCATCACTCGACCTCATCGTCGTGATGAGCCAAAAGTGGCAGAAAAGTGTCGTTAAATAAAGAGAATCAAACCAATTGGATCGATTCCGTGGACGAGACGCACGTGGGCGAAGCGCACAAGAGAAATAAGGTGGGTCAGGTCGTGGGTTACTCTTCTGTACAACCATCTTGTATATTACTAGAATAACTAAGCCGAATCCACAAATACAGTCAGAAAATATACAAATATTTACAAAATGACATCCCCATCTACAGAGATAACTTTTACTTTTCTGTAGAATAGTACAACCTACTCGTACAAGCGTCCTGGTGGCCTTGTCAAATGCCATGCTATAGACTTAAAATTATGGCACCATATTTAAAAATCTATATACAATACGGCGTTTTTCGTGTCGTGTCGCACAATGTGTCATAAGCAATTACAAAATGACATAATTTACAGAGATAACCCTTATCCTAGCTTCGTATACGCCAGTGTACGTAAGCATTTCAGCAAATCTCCTTCCGAGTACATATTCAGAACCCTCCGTATTCGTTGGTCAACCTAACCTAACCTAACCTAATAATAATATTCACGGGCTCAGGTTCAGTCCGGGTTAGCTTCACTGTGCATGAAGTGAACTTCAGTCACCAAATCCATTAATCAGTGAATAACAATATCGTTTCTATACTATAATTATAATAAGAATACTAATAGCACTCCTACGACCGACATCTCCTTCAACCCTCCACTCTACTATCTTAGGCATACGACCGGTTCCGCGAACCGGAAGTTAGGTGCAGTCAAAGCCACGAAGTCAGGTGCGCTTCGCTCATGTACGCTTCGACCACGGCACTATTGGATCAAATCATTCATGTGCATCGTTGCCCGTACTTAACCCGCCGTTACTTCCGGGTGAGTGATGCGCTCACTTACGTTTTCAAAAGCTTGGAACTTGAGCTTCGTCGAAGTGTGAGAGCTAAGATCTCGTCCACCTTCCTTTCCGAGTATTCTCTTTAATAAAATACTGCAATCCGAAATATGAGTCTTCACTAACGCTCCCTGAGCCAACTTTGTTTCAGTTTTGTTGGAGCCGCGAGAAGAAGGGAGCACGGTGCTCACCGCGGCCAACTGTATTTTCGAGTGGTAATGAGTTACAATATATTTTATGTGCTTCTTAAATAAAGTAAGTGAAGGAATAAAATGAACATTATTAATGAACAAAATACTGTATAAACTTCCTGATCTAAATCAAATTTAGCAAACAAAATCATTAAAAATACGAAAATGGCGCGAGCGCTACGCTCACCGGCTAGAAACGGCGTGACATCCGTCCGTAAGTAGCGCCGGGATAAAGAAATAGGAAATTCATTTTAAAATAACCTAAATATTGATTCAGGAAGATAGACAGGTGCAATGTTTTCGTCATTCCTAAGCAGTTTTAATTTCTTGTGGAGTAGGAAAGTCTGTTAATATTCATATTCTCTTTTGAAAATGACTACTAAATATCAGGGTTTGCTCATTGTTAATGGTTTACTGTAGAATGAATCAAGTCTGAAAGAAACTGGTTGTAATATCCGATTCTCGTTGAACACCTCCAATCTCATTCAAAGCCAGTGTGGATGTAGTGAAGTTCACAGTAATTTTTAAGAAATTCTTAAGATTGAATTGATTGATTGAATTGTTGTTTCAAGTCCACTTTATGCACAGTAAGGCTAATCGGGACTGGACCTACAGTTTAAAGTGGGATCCAAACCACTGTGCCATGTGCCTTCACCGGGTATCAAACCCTGGACCCCTTGATTACTAGTCAACAACTCTACCAATGCGCCATCGGGGAGTCCAAGTATTTTTTAAGAAAGATGAACGACATATTATATTTATTTCTTCAAATACATCATGCATACTTACATAAAATATATAATTGAAACTGTTATATTGCCGAGATATCCGAAGCAGATGTTGATACTTGACTCTGGCCTGAAGATCTCAAAAATGGTAATTGGATCATGTGTTAAATTGACATCAGTCAGTTATTACTTTCTGCCATTGTGATGTCCCTGGTTGATGCAGATCCTGTGAAACGAATAGTTGATCTCGATGGATTTTCAGGTAAGATTTCATTAATATTGTACAGTGTCTCTCAAAAGTTTTAGGACCACGACATTTTAAACTAGGCAACCCAGTTTACACAAGGCGTTGGTGGGTTGCGTGTAGAGTTAGGCTCAATTTCAGGGTTGCCACATGCACAATAGATATATATAAAATACGCGAAAGGAATAAAAACAAGTAATATTGTATAAAATTATTAAAATTATCACTATTATATCGCAGTTGACAAAATTCTTTCTGAAAGAAAAAAATAGGTTTTCTAGTATTTCATCGCTGATGAGTCTACAGAGGGGAAAAGAGGTGAGACAAAACGAAAGGTGACAAAGGAGAGGAGAAAGAAAGCGAAAGGAGAAGAGGAAGAGGAGAGAAGAAAGGATAGACGAGGAGAGGAGATGTAGTGAGGAGAATGGATAAAGATTCTAGGAGAGATGAGAAAATGGAGCAAAGAAGAGAGAAGAGGATAAGAGGGGAGTGGAGAGTAAAGTAAAGGAGATAAAAAGATATGAACGAAAAGAAGAGGAGAAGAGTCCAGTGGATTCGGAAATCTAAGACAGGAGAGGAGATACGAGGAGTGGAGATGAGTGGGATGGAGATAAGATGCGAGAAAAGTAGGAAAGGCGATATGAGATAAAAGCAGAGCGAGCAGAAGGAGGGGAGAGGAGAAGGAGAAGAGAAGAACAGAAGGGAGTGAAGAGAAGAGGTAGTTGCAGAAAATATCGTCTCAGCGTCAAGAATTGATGCATTGGTCAAATTATCGACATGAAACATTCAATAACATTTTGAAATGTATTGGAGAATGTATTAGATCGTTTCGAAATGCCTTTTGGCTTAGTTCAGAGCAAGGTAAAATCTTCCATGTAAGATATTTGATTTTACCTGCGATGATACCACTAAAAACATGAATGTAATTTTAATATTTATAAGAATTATCCAATTTTTGTCCACTTCTCGGTTCTTTGAAATGGAGATTTTGTAATTTAATATTTCCCCTCCCCCCCCCCCCCATCGTTCATTCAAAACTGAATCATTCCGTTTCACATGGCGTCGACAATGAACACGATGGGATATGTCTAAAACTTACGAAAATTTTCTGCCACTGAAAGGGTTTGAACCTACGACCATCAGATTAACAGTCCTGAACGGTAAACACTACCATACAAGCTTTCGCTCCTGAAAGTAAGTAGAAGGAGCTGACCAATGGGAACTGTAGATGCAACTCTCCTCCTACATATAATGTGCAAAGATTACTTGTTTGTAACAAAGGAAACGAAGGTAGTACGACTGGGCGAAAACATTTAATGGAGAATTGCACACGATGAAAACTTTTAATTTGCGGAGGTATCCTTGCATTGAACTCGAGTGGGAAAAGGGGTAAAATTAGTATGTCCTGAATTGCCACAAATATAAATAGTTATTGCATTAATATTTGTCAATGTCTTTGAAGCAGTACACAATTATCGTTAGAGTATCATAATTCACGATCTTATACATGAAAATATCCCTTTGAATGTGTGTCAATTCATTTATTATTTTTTTTATTTATATATAAAATCCATATGCAGAAAAATGTAGCCACTATACACTGCTATTACAAATAATGTTACCATGCTCTTGTTTATAATAAAATGAGAATTAAAAAAAAGAACACCTAGTATGGAGGATCGAACCTGGGACCGTAATCAATGCTTTCAAGAACTCTAACCAATACACTACGCCCTTTGTTTCCCTTGGAACAACAGTTCTTAAGTATTCTGTCGCGTGAATATTGTAAACGTTATCCTGCAAAAAGAAGTTCAATACTCAGATATAACTCTGTATTTCTAGAATTACTCTATACACTTCCATTTGAAAATTAACTTTGAATTTATTTCTTCGTTGTTAGTATATCTAAGCTTGTGAATATACTTTATTTGTAATTTTATAACGGTTACATGAACATCTACGAAATAGTTCCTTATAATAAACTCCGTTTGACCAATTTGCCAATATAAACAAATTGAATACAGATTGTCTTCGAACTTACATTGTTAAAAAGGAGCGGATACACGTATTACTATCCCAATACTTATTCAATAAGATTTCTTGTTTGTCAGAAATTATGACTTAAACTATTGCATGTTGAGCTAGTGCCCACCTAGTCGCTTCTGATGAAATCTATCATTCTTCAGATTCTCTTTCAAATTGGACTTAGGTCACTTGTAACTTGCTGGGTGCAGACACTGTGCATCGACGCAAGTGTTTTGCGATAAGAAGCGGCCTTGAATAGCGTGAGTGAGTCACATTGAACGCGAGCAAGCTACGCTACCAAGCTTGTCTGCCTTTGAAAACCAAGTCATTGTTTTTCACCGTTTCCGAACGCGATTGCTATTGTAGAAGTATATATTCTCTCAAAATAGCACGAAAGGAAATTTGACCAATATTCTCCCGTCGTTTAAAACCAAATATTATCTATTAAACGAAAAGTTCACGATTGTAAATAAACCTATCTGAGCATAAGGTGGATTTAAATAATAAATTTAATAGAAAGATTCTCCAAAATTTCTCTCCCACTGTCTACGTCAGGCCAGTACTCAGGAGGGGGCATGGGGGCCATGCCCCCTTCGAACCCTGAAAAAATATTTAAATGCGAACCTATCAATAACTACGAAAATAACATCGTCGATTTTAGAAGTGTGTAAAAATTTTAATTTGAGAATGTCTCTTTATCATTGCTTTTTCTTAACTCACAATTAGACATGTTCTTTATTGTAATAATAATTCCTAGTACGCAATATTTAATTTATAAATATATTATTTTCTAAACATAGAATTATCGTGACTTTTCAATGGCGCTCGCACTATTTGAACTATTTTGTAATATCTGTCTCTCTCTTTTATATAATAATAATAATCCTTTGCGCAACAGCCCCTCTCTCTTATATATTTGGGTCTGGCCCCTCCCTCAAAGAAATCCTGCATATGGGCCTGGTCTACGTCAATGACAGAAATGCAAGCAATATTATTATTTATTTTTAACCCAATTAAAGGAATGTGGAAGAATTTAAAAGAAATAAGAAAGAGCAGAACGACTGTTACTCTACTTTAAAAATGGTTGTTCTTCGAGGAAGAAAAATAAGAAGTATTTACTTCAGCACCTTAACACAGTATCCCACGAGTCTCTCTTGACTAATACTGTCAAATGTGAAGTGATTTTATGAATAATATTTTCCGCCTGTTTACGTCTAACGTTGCGCAGATTTGGTAGTTTGCAAACGGTGTAATTATTTCGTGTTACCTTACGCAACAGCAACTACATTTCATAAGACTGTTCTGAACACGACAGTTGCGTCAGTAAACAAGCATTTCGTCTGTTGCAGTATCACAGGAAAAGAATATCGTCCTGCAATATTCAAGCCCCTAGATATTTTCCATTAATAATGTCTAATCACAATAATAAGTTAGAATAAATAACTCGCATTTTCGCAACTACCAATATTCTCGTTTATCTTCACTTCGAAAATTATTTCTCGAAGATATCTGTTATACTACAAGAAAGCAATTCAAAATTAAAGTAAAAATTCAACTACATGTACCAAACGACATTTACAATATTGGAGGGACAGAATACTTAAAAATTGTTGTTTCAATCTAAGGTAAGGGCGTGGTGTAGTGGTTAGAGTTCTCGATTGGGCTGCTAGCGGTCCAGGTTCGATCCTCCATACTAGGTGTGGAGAGCATGGTAACATTATTTGTAATAGCAGTGTATAGTGGCTACATTGTTCTGCATATGGAATTTATAAAAAAAATAAACAAATAAATGAATTGACACACATTCAAAGGAATATTTTCATGTATGAGATCTTGATTTATGATACTCTAACGATAATTGTGTACTGCTTCAAAGACATTGACAAATATTAATGAAATAACTATTTATATTTGTGGCAATTCAGGACATACTAATTTTACCCCTTTTCCCACTCGAGTTCAATGCAAGGATACCTCCCGTGATCAGAGCTGAAACTGTTGCCAATGCAGCATAATGCGTTTTCTTTCTTAAACTCAGATATAAAACATCTAGTAATCTATCTCGTTACAAATTTGTATTTATCCGTTGCATGCAGTTGCATTTATTACTTGTGATATTAACATTCAGTATTGTAGAATACAAAGAGTCGGGATTCCACAACAAATTCGGGCAATCTACGTAGACCTTAGTATCGAGCATTCTCCCTTTCTCTCTAATTAGCTTAGAAATATGACATGTATACAGTACTGAGGAGTCAAGTGTTTCCTACTGCTTAGATTAATTTCATTAGTTTTACATTTAAGCGTTACAAATACTGATACATACTTAGCATGTCAGGATAATCCCAAACCACCCTGCGTGTGTGTGGGGGGGCGAGTGTTTGTGTGTGTGTGTGTGTGTGTGTGTGTGTGTGTGTGTGTGTGTGTGTGTGTGCATGAGTGTGGATACAGAGAGGAGGGAGGGAGGAAGAGATACTGCGATATCTGCAAAGAAAAGCAAACTGCGGTTACGTCCTTTGAAATAATTATTTTTTTACGTCAGGGTCGATACAAGAAAAAATGATCGGAGCGATAGGAAGCCTTGCATTGCAGCTAAATCAGGCACGTGTTTCTGTTGTTCGATTACAGAGTCATCTTCTTAGAGATTATGATAAATACTAAAATAGTTGAGATGTGTCGTTGCGCCTTTATATATGCACCTATTTTAAATATATTCCATAATCTTTTCATATCTAAGTAGTATAAAAGTATATACTACTGGGACGAGAAATGATGAGCCCCCCTCAGGCAGATTTGGCTACACTTAAAACAGGCTCAACATGTCCATATGAGCTTTTTGCTCAAGTGTGGAACCCTGTCTAATCCAAGATTTTTGTAAAAATGCCCTCGGGAATTTCCCGTGAAATGATGACCCCTCTCAGATTGATTTGCCTACACTTATAAAAGGCACTTCTGTGAGATTGTTGTCCATAAATTTGTTAAAAATATGCCCCTCTTGATATTTTTTTTGGATACACTTAAAACTAAGCCAAACGTATTAACACACACACACACACACCCACATCCACCCACACCCACCCACACCCACCCATACACACATACACACACACACACCCACCCCCCCCCCCACACACACACACATATGTTTACTTCTGGTTTATTTCTATTGCATCATGTTGTGCAACAAATTATTATCCAATATTATGCAACAAATGATAAGGCAAGAGCTCTTGCATCATGCTGTGCAACAAATTATTATCCAATATTATGCATGTGTTGTTTTCTGATTGGTTAATTATGACATAATGTGATGATGTGTTATATTCTGATTGGTTCATTGTTTCAGTTTTAATCCGTGCTTAGGGTATATAAAGAGATTTTGCATTACATATCAGCCAGTATTGTGAGAGTGGCTGAGGAGTACAGATGTGTTGTTACAGTGCTTCTCATACTACAGGCCTGTTTGGTTTAATATATAACATTTCTTATTATTCATATTAAATATATTTCTGGTATATTGAACAAAAGGGCTTATATTTTGTATAAAAAATCTGATATTTGTTACATCCAGCTTGCTTGTTGTAATCCACTCATATTTAGAGTCAGGCTTATATCTGTCCCAGCCTGTTATACAAAAATCAATACATAACACACAGTGTTAGGTCATTGCCTTTCTAGGACATGCATGTCTGTGCAGGCATTTGTGGAAGGTCAGTGTAGATCAATATTTATTCTCTTTTTCCACTTGTAGGCTATTAGCTTTACAACCTGTCATAATAAGCATAGAGTTTTGATTAAAACCCAAGAAATTTTATATAATAAACCGAGGATAAAAATTAATAATAATATTAATAATAATTAATAATATTAACATTAAATATATACAAGAAATATACAAAGCACACTGCTGAACCCAACTTATATTTTTTATTCAGTATAAAGTTTTGAATTGAAGCCCAGGAAATTTTATATAATAAACAACAACAAAAATGCCGAATCAAAAATATTGTAATCAATGCAATAAGAATATATCCAGCCCCAATTGGGCTAGGCATCAAAATAATTGTGTTCTAGATAAATGCAGAACCCCTACAACAACATGCCCCAAATGCCATAGAAAATATAGCATGGAATACTTCACTTATAAACATAAAGGTACTTGTTCTGCACAGTCATCAACATTGCCCCCACAACCATCTACATCTGGTCTGAAAAGGAAGCATGAAGCACCTGTTAATGCTAGAGCAGCAAAGCAGCCACGCTATGAACCCATCCATAGCAGTTTTAATGGCCAACTTAGGGATTACCGGTTTGTATCAGAGCCAAAATGTGATATTAAGAATTTTTTGAACAGT
Organism: Lepisma saccharinum; assembly: GCF_977018435.1. Classification (NCBI taxonomy): domain Eukaryota; kingdom Metazoa; phylum Arthropoda; class Insecta; order Zygentoma; family Lepismatidae; genus Lepisma; species Lepisma saccharinum. The sequence continues at coordinate 205,082,163 of NC_139229.1, read as the reverse complement.
ATAAATCCAGATGTGCAGGCAATTCTAAATGCACAAAATGGCTCTTATAAGCTGTCCCTCATAGCTGTCCTATGCGGATCTCCACACAAGCTCTATGTTAATATTTCTGAATTCAGCCCATTACAAGGATCTACATATTTGCCATTACCTGCCAATATTAAAAACAAACAAGCCGTGGTTAATATAAAAAATAATGATGAGAAATGCTTTTTGTGGTGTATTTTAGCTGCTTTGTATCCAGTTTCAGATCATCCTGAGCGAATAAGTTATTATAAACAACATGAAAATGATTTTGATGAAGCAATGGAGGGTTTAGAATATCCAATGTCTGTTCAGAATATTGATAAATTTGAAAAAAAGGCCAGGGATATTAATGGTAAACAATTATCTATTAATGTATTTATTTGTTCTACTGGCTGTGGCAATTGCTTGATAGCACCTCTCAGAATCAGTACATTTGATGATGATTCTGCTGTTCCGATTGATCTGCTCTTAATTGAAGGGGATGATACACACCATTATACTCTGATACATAATCTTGAAGCTTTAGTCAGAAAACAACTAGACAAAACTCATAGAATATTCAAGTTGTGCAGAAGATGTTTGACTGTATTTGATGGTAAAAAAATAATAAATGGGGTTCGGGAAGTGAATGCAGAAATTGCTAAAAACAAGTTAATTGAGCATCTGAAATACTGTGGCAACCATAAACCTGTTCATATGCTTATGCCTAACCCAAATGAAAATGCCAAATTCAAAAAATTTGAAGCCTTGTTGGAACACCCAGCATATATAGTCTGTGATTTTGAATCAAACCTCAAACCCCTTGCATTCTGTAGCCCAGATCCTGATGAACCTTCAATTACATCATACCAGTTACATGAACCTTCTAGTTTTTATTATGTGATTGTACAGGATGGTGTTGTTAGTAAAGAATATTTATACATGGGAGCAGATGCCATCAAAGAATTTGCACATAGAATAGAAAATGAGTGCCATGACATAGCATCTAATATCTTATTAAAATCAAAACCCATGTTGCCTTTAACAGAGAAACAGATTGAAGATTTCAACAATGCAGAAAAATGCCCGGTATGTGATTCTGAATTTTCAGATACAAATATCAAGGTGAAACACCATTCTCATACAGATGGTAAATTCTTAATGGCCCTGTGTAATAGCTGTAATATTAAGATCCAGAGACCAAAATTTGTCCCCATATTTTGCCATGGTGCATCCAATTATGATTTTCATCATTTGATCAGGTACGAGGGGTTTGACAAGCAGAATTTAAATATTTTAGCTGAAAATAATGAGAAATATATTGCCATTAGCAAAATAATTAAAGTTAATGGTGTTCCTATTCACTTAAAATTTCTTGATTCATACAGAATTCTGTCTGCTAGCCTGGCTACACTGGCCACTCAATTATCTGATGATCAATTCAAAATCACATGTGCTTTGTTTCCAAATCAGGACCTGAAATTAATTAGGCGGAAGGGTGTATATCCATATGATTATGTTACAGATTTTTCTAAATTTGATGAGTGTTCTCTGCCACCACAACAAGAGTTTTACAGCAAAATCAGAGCATCTGGAATTACTGATGATGATTATCACCATGCCCAGTTGATGTGGAACAATTTAAAATGCCAGACATTTGATGATTATCACAAGGCATATTTAAAACTTGATGTGACCCTCTTAGCTGATATACTTCAGGCATTTAGAAAATCTTCCATGCAAAATTATAAACTGGATCCAATGTATTTTTACAGTGCTCCGGGCCTAGCATGGTCTGCAATGTTTTTAAACACTAAAATGCAATTGGATCTGATCCAGGATCAAGATATGTATCTGTTATGGAACAATGTATAAGAGGAGGCATGGTGCAATGTTCTCAGAGATATGCCAGAGCTAACTAACTAACTAACTAACTCTCTAGCCTTCTTAAACCCGAAGGTTCATGGCTGCAGCAACACAGGCCTTCCATCTGTCCCTATCTTGAGCAACATCTATATACTCTTTTCCATCCCTACCGATTTCCCTTAGGTCCATCTCGACGTTGTCCCTCCATCTTCGTCTTGGCCTTCCTACTGGTCTCTTACCATCAGGTTTCCCAACAAGAATCCTGTAAACTCCTCTTTCCTCTCCCATTCGTGCCACATGGCCTGCCCACCTAAGTCTTCTTGATTTAATTATTCTAATAATGTCTGGACATGAATACAAATTATGTAGTTCTAAATTATGTAGCCTTCTCCACTCACCTGTCTCCTCATCCCTTTTAGGTCCAAAGATTTTCCTAAGGATCCTATTTTCAAATACTCTCAATTTATGTTCCTCCTTCAATGTAAGGGACCAAGTTTCACACCCATATAATACTACAGGCAAAATTACGGTTTTGTATATCTTAACTTTTAGTTTCTTAGATATTAAACGAGAAGACAAAAGTTTATGAAGAGAGAAGTAACATGCATTTCCTGAATTAAGCCTACTTTTTATTTCCTCTTTAATATAATTTTCATTTGTTAATATTACTCCTAAGTATTTGAATTTGGAAACTGGTTCAAACGAGTTGTTATCAATAATTAGATTTTGATTATTACCTAACACTTGGTTTCGGCCTGTAAGCATATATTTAGTTTTATCTTTGTTAACTTCCAAACCTATCTCTTTAGCAGTTTTGAAAAATATTTTAGCATTATTCTTAATTGTATTCACATCATCCCCCAGTAAGTCTACATCATCTGCATATGCTAACAACTGAGTCACACCATTTAATTTTAGTCCTCCTTTAGTTTCGTTTACCTTCCTAACAGCATATTCTAAGGCAAAATTAAAGAGCAATGGAGATAATGCATCTCCTTGTTTTAACCCATCATGAATTGTAAATTTGTCAGACATATTAATACCCACACGAATTTTACTTTCTGTTTCACTGGTGCATATTTTTATCATACTAACAAGCTTCTTAGGTATTCCAAACTCTACTAATATATTATATAATTTATCTCTTTTGACCGAATCATATGCTTTTTTGAAATCAATGAATAGCTGATGGACATTTTGATTATATTCCCACTTTTTTTCAAGTGTCTGTCTCATGTGAAAAATTTGATCTGTAGTTGATCTGTTGCGTTTAAATCCACATTGATAATCACCTTTAATTTCATTAGCATATGGGGTTAGTCTTGTTAGAAGAATGTTAGATAATATTTTATATGTTGTTGAGAGTAGAGAAATTCCACGGTAATTATTGCAGTTCATTTTATCACCTTTTTTAAACACAGGAACAATTATGGATTCTTTCCACTGTTGAGGGATTTCTTCTTTATTCCATATTAAACAAATTAATTTATGAATTTGACATATTAAGGAATTTCCACCATATTTAATTAACTCAGCTGGTATTAAATCAATGCCAGGTGCTTTGTTATTCTTTAGCCTTTTAATAGCATCTTTAACTTCAGCCAAGTTAGGTTCTGGAACTAAAGGTTCTGCTGTGGGTACCTCATTCACTTCTGATTTATCTCCTACATGGACATTTAAAAGGTCATTAAAGTAGTTCTTCCATCTATTTAGAATATCGCTTGGGTCAGCTAGAAAATCACCGTCTTTATCCTTTATCAAGTTTACTTTAGGTTTCCACCCCTTTCTAAACTCATTTACACCTTTATATAAATCTCTGATATTTTTACTTTTGCTGTTTGTTTCAATTTCGTTAATTTTGCTTTTCAAGTAATCTCTTTTTTTACTTCTAAACGTGCGGTTAACTTCTCGCTTTATTCTATTATAATTGTTTAGATTTGTATCATCAGAGTTATTTAACCACCTAAGTCTAGCCTGATTTCTTATTTCTATTAGATTATGACATTCATTATCAAACCATGGCTTACTTTTTCTCGGTTTATGGTATCCTATACTTTCTTTAGCTGCTGATTCTATTGCATTACGTATGTGCTCCCAATTCTTATTTACGTCTGTTTCATTTATATTTTCATCATCATTTAAATCCTGCGAAACATCAAATCTATTTGACAGTTTAATTTGGTAATCTTTCTTAATTCTTTCATCAGTAAACTTTCCTGTATCAAATTTTAGAACTTTTAGATTTTGGTGCTTATGATTTATCACTGAGAGTCTTTCTCTTAATTTAGCAATATGCCAGAGCAAATAACAAATATATTCCTGATTATGATCCAGCACTGCCATCAAATTATATACTGTATGTAGATGCCAATAGCCTCTATGGTTATGCTATGATGAAAAAACTGCCATATGCAGGGCTTGAGTGGGTTGAAGATTTCAATATTGAAGATCTTAAGGATTTTGATGACAGTAACTATGGCCTGTTCTTAGAGGTTGATCTGACAATTCCTGATGATTTACACAATACATTTTCTGATCTGCCCCCAATTCCTGAGGTTAAGTGTTCACCTGGCTCTAAACAGAAGAAATTGATGATGACTCTAGAGCCGAAACAGGATTATGTCATATATTACAAAAACCTCCAGTTCCTGATGAATCATGGTGTTCAAGTGACCAAAGTTGGAAAAGTTTTGAGGTTCAGGCACTCAAGATGGTTGAAGCCATATATTGATACAAACACAGAGCTTCGAACATCTGCAATGAGCCAATTTGATAAGACCTTGTTTAAATTGATGGTCAATTCTGTGTATGGCAAAACAATAGAAAATGTCAGAAAACATATTGATGTTAAAATAATTACTGACCCCAGCCGGAGCAAAAAATTGATTGCAAAGCCCAACTTCAATTACAGAAGAATTTATGATGAGAATATGGCACTTTTCAACATGAAAAAACAAAGATTAAGTTTGATAAGCCTATTTATGTAGGGGCTGTGATATTGGAATTTGCCAAATTACACATGTTAAAATTGTATTATGATGTGTTGAAGCCTTTTTATAAGGATCGTGTAAAACTGATGTACATGGACACAGATAGTTTTGTTCTTGATATTCAAACGGAAGATGTTTATCAAGATATAACACAGCCTGAATTGCTTGAATATTTTGATACCACTGAACATTCAAAGATTCAACCCCACAACAAAAAGGTGCCTGGCAAGTTAAAAGATGAGACACTTGGTGATGTTATTGTGGCATTTGCTGGGTTAAGGGCCAAGATGTACAGTTTTGAAACATGTAGTGGCGCTATTGCCAAAAAGGCCAAGGGCATTGGCAGAGTAACTGTTGACAAAGAGCTCCAATTTGAAGATTACAAAAATTGTCTCAAATCATGTAGCACAATCAGAACATCAGAATCTAGAATTCAGAGTGTGGATCACTTGTTGACTACAAATATTGTAAGAAAAGTGGCTCTGGACCCACATGATGATAAGAGATGCATTTTATCATGTGGCATACATACTCTACCATGGGGTCATTGTGATTTGAAAAGTGGTAATCAATGCCCAATTACAGAGCATGATTTGAAATAAATAAACATGCCTATGAACTTATTTGGGTTCAAAAAACAGGCTATTATGGACCTGCCAACACCACAACCCTCTTCTGATATAATATCTAAACTAAGTGCTTTGTTAATTATTCATCTGAACAGCATACTTACAGATGTTGATGATGAAACAGGTAAAATATTGTACATATTTAACAATAATTTAAATTATTACCAAATACCTGTAGGTGGTCAATTGCAATTTATTACAACCCCTGAGGGTAATGTCAAGATTTCAGTAGGGAGAAATATTTATAGAATTAAGCACTCAAACATGGTTTCTGGCACTGTATATACTGTTTCTGCTGGTGACTGCTTATATCTTGAGGTCCCGGGATCATATGACAAGCTTATACCTTTTTTTATAGAATTAAGAATCAGATATTCAATAATAAATAACCACTAAAACAAAATGCCTAATGATATATTTGGCCATACAAGACATGAAGATCACAGTGATGAGATTCTGATGCTTGATGTCAGAGTCAAGAAATTAAGAAGTGATTTACAAGCTTTACAAACCACACTCAATGCCAGTCTTAAACTAGAAATTACAAATTTACAATCACAATGCATGGACCCTCTTCTTAAAATTGATTCTGAACTCAAATTGCTGCTTCAAAAATATACTGACTTGGCCACATTAGATAATTTTCAAAGTTTAGAAGAGGCTGTAGCAGCTCTTCAAGCCAAATTTAAGACCCAGGCCACCAACTCTGAGCAATTGAAACAACAATTGGAAGAACAGATTAATAATGTCCAGACACAGCTCCAAACAATTGTCAAAAGCATAAAATCACAAGAAGATTTTGATCTAGTGATTTCCACTCTAAAGGAACAGATTCAATCACTCCAGATACCTAATCTGGACCCCTTGAACAATGCCATAGCCGAGGTTAAAGAAAAAATTGAGACACTTGAAAATTTTATGAACAACTTGCCATCTTGTGATGCTTTGAGTGCAATAACTCGGAGTGTTGCCAACATTAAGCTGCAACTTGAAACATATGAAGATTTTGGAAAAATTCAAAGTACCATAACCCATCTTGAGGGTACAATAGCAGCAGTGCAAAGTGATTTGACAAATGTACAAGAATCTCTAGAATCTCGCCTGCCTGGTATTGTAGACACCCTTGCCAGTGTCCAGCAACAGATCACAAAGCTTGAAAACCTCAACACTGAATCTGAGCTATCTCATTTTCATCACTTAATCGATGATATCCAAACAAAGCTTGAAATTTTACAACAATCAACACCCACTCAGGCTGATATAGCCCTGCTCCAAAATGCTATGCAAAATGTGGCTGATGCTTCTGAATTAAATAATGTGAAATTGGCACTTGAATCTTTGCAAAATACTGTATCAAATCTGCCTACATCACAGGAACTTAAAAATATTAAGAGAGCTGTGAATCGTATATTGAAATCAGAAGATATCAAGAATATCCAGACAGAGATCAAACAACTTACTCAGACAGTGGCCACTCTACCAACTAATCAACATATTAATGAACTGCATGCCCTGTTTGAGGATATCGGAAGACAAGTCCATGATCTTACTGCTCAAAATTCAAAATTGGCAGTTGTTGAAAATTTACAGCAAATTGTAGCTAATATCAAGCAACAGCTAGGGACCATGGAATCCAATCAAGCAAATGCTCTGTCTGTTTTTGCCACCCAGCTACAAGAAATTGTGCAACAATACAAGAAACTTGTTGTGGACATAAAGATCAAGCCAGGCCATGATGATGTTGTTAGGACTATCAATGAGCACCTTGAATCTGTAACAAGTAGATTGCTTACAGCAGAAAAAGAAATAACTGGCATAATCGAGAATCCTAAACATACAGTAATTCTTGAATTGTACAGCATCCCCAAGAAAGAATATGATTCACCATTTACACCAGGTGGCAAAATATATATGCTGTCCCCTGCACATTTTATTACCAGTTTTTTGTTGGGGGCACACTGAGACCAATCAAGATCAAATATTGGCTTCAACCACAAGTACACCACTACCCCACCTTATCAATAACAAATGCTGACAACAAACCAAAAATCACCAGTGTAGAGTTAGAGGATTTTACAGATCCCAATACATTAGAAACATCTTATGCTGAAGATGATGGCTCTCTGGAATTTCATATACAAATAGGAGACAAATTATATTTAGAAAATCCTGTAGTATCAGCTGCTGAACACCCCATAGTTGCAATATTCTTGTTTTCATATTATGTCTAGACAAATTATTGTTGATGAATTACACAGACAAGCCAGACATAATTATAAGAGACTGCCAGTAGTCACAAAAGGCATAAATGATTTATGGCAGTGCGACTTGATTGAGATGGCAAGTGGACAGCTGAAAAATTTAGACAAAATCAACAAGAGCTACAAGTATCTACTCACTGTCATAGATACATTTTCAAAATTTGCCTGGGCTGTGCCACTCAAATCCAAGACTGGAAAATGTGTTACAGAAGCCTTCAGGACAATCATCAATCAGAGTGGAAGATCACCGCGCTATTTGCAAACAGATAATGGCAAAGAATTTTATAATTCTGTGTTCCAACAATTTATTAAAAGCCAGTCAATACAACATTATTCGAGTTACAGTGATCTCAAGGCCTCAATTGTAGAGAGATTCAACAAAACCCTAAAAAATCTTATGTATAAACAATTTACACTTCAAGGTAATTATAAATGGCTTAATATTCTTCCAGAACTTCTACATAAATATAACAACTCGGTCCATTCCACAATCAACATGAAACCCTCTGAAGTAACTCCATCTCATGAGCAAAAATTGATCAGGACTGTTTATTATCCTAGATACCAGCCAACAACAAGAAAAGCCAAATACAAGGTGGGTGATCAAGTAAGAATCAGCAAATATAAGCACTTATTCAAAAGAGGCTTTACAAGAAACTGAAGCACTGAATTATTTACAGTGGTTCAAGTTAAACCTGGGACCCTTAACACATATATAATAAAAGACCACCGAGGAGAAATTCTCAAAGGCCGGTTCTATGAAGAAGAACTCAACAAAACTAAACAGCCTGACACATATCTCATAGAAAAAATCATCCGCAGAAAAGGCAACAAGTTACTTGTCAAATGGCTAGGACTTCCAGAACACAGCTGGATCGATGCAGACAAAGTGATAATATGAGCACCTGGGATGTTATAAAAAGGCTGCCAGAACCTGAACAGCAGATTAAGAGAAATGGCAAGTTGCTGCCTGAAAATAGTAGATGTCTTATTGTTGGGCCATCGGCTTGTGGTAAAACTACACTAATGATTGATAATTTTTTATTGGCACCCAACTGGTTAGACTGGAAAAATAGGCACTTGTATGTCTTCTCTAAGAGCTTGGAACAATTAAAATATCAGCAGCTGATGAAGCTATATGATGGATTGGATATAGCCCCTTTTGAACCAGATGTTAAGCCACTCCATGAATGTCTTGATAACTTTGTTGTTGTGTTTGATGACATTATACTAGATAATCAAAACAAGGTTAGAATTTTTTTTTACACGGGCGACACAAAAACATTGATTGTTTCTACCTGGCACAGACTTTTTCTAAAATTCCGAAGCAGCTGATCCGAGAACACAGCAATTTTATATGTGTGTTTCATCAAGATCATACCAACCTCAAACACATACATGATGAATATGTAGGTGGGGACTTGAGCTACAATGATTTTTCCAAGTTTTGCAGTAGGTGCTGGAACCAGGACAGTTATGGGTTTGTCACAATTGATATGACAAGAAAACCCAATAGTGGCAAATACAGAAATAAAATTAACAATTTTCTAGACATTGAAACTTATATAAATAACCATGAAAAGGCCAATCATTGATGATCTTAAATTAAGAGATTATCTTGTAAAAAGATTTAAAGGATGGAAATCAGAGAACCGAGGAATTTATGAACAACACAAGCAAACAGAACAGCCTATTATTGATGCTATTAGTGAATTAGGTAAAAATATCAAAACTGTTACAGAGCAAAATCAAAATTTGATCATAGAGCTTGTACCTGTAGCTGCTAGGAACATATTAGATTATCCAATCACCCCACTTTCTAGTATTCATACACCTAGTCCTGTTGCTCCTCGAAGAATTGAAGCTAGTCAGGATCCTATTGAATTGGGTCTTCTTGCTCAAAAATATTTAAGCACACCTAAAGACAACAAAGATGAGGTTTTTGGCTTATATGCTGACACAGAGCGTGATGGTAGCATCATACATAGAATTGGCAATTTCAGAGTAACATTTATGGGAGATGATATAATTGTATATTCAGAATCTTGTCTTGGAGAAAAAGGTGCTTTTGTTAAATATCCCGGCACACCTGGATTGTGGGAACTGATGACTAGGAAGAGACCTGGCAGCTATACAGATCAAGATTATGAGCATTACAAAGAAATATTAATAAAATCAGATGCTCTATACCAGAACAATGATCCCACACAAAAAAGAGTCAAGTCTAGCAGTGGAGCAAAATACAACAATTTAATCAAGCCCATATGGTCACAGATCAAGACTGGCAGTGGAATCAAACAATACAACACCCTGCCTAAAGAATTTGTCTGGGTTGATGATGTCAGGAAACTTGTAGATAGGTTATTGGTGATAGCTGGGGAGGAAAATGCTGGCAACCACAATTTTTACAATGAAAAGGTTGGAATTATGGACATGATAAGCACAAAATTGTCTAATTTTATAGTGAATGACACTAAGGGGATTGTATATCTTATAAAAATTATTAATACTCTACCACCTAAATTTTGGAATATTTCTGAGGGTCGGGGGGTTGGTTAATGACATTATAAACAAGCTGCCATTTGAACTACATATTCCAGGCTATCAGTATTGTGGTCCCGGTACAAAATTGGACCATAGATTAAACAGAGGGGACCCTGGTGTTAATCCCCTAGATGCTGCTTGTAGAGACCATGACATAGCATACAACACACATTCTGATCTTGACAAAAACATGTTGCAGACAAGAAATTAGAAGAGGCTGCATTTGGTAGATTTGTAAGCAAAGATGCTTCTTTGAGTGAGAGAATAGCAGCATTGGGGACCACCATAGCTATGAACACCAAACAAAAACTGGGGTGGGGGCTGTGAATATGTATATAATAAACCTAGGATGAAGGCCAAGGGTGTTATGTATCAAATACCTTATGCAGGTCTTAAATCTCTTAAAACTATTGATAGTCTTTTAACCAAAAAGCAGCGGAAGAAAAAAAATTCTTGTCTTGCAAAGGGCCATGGTATGAAATTGTTGCTTAGTACCCCCCAATTAAAAAAATTACAACAATCTAGAAAAAAATCACATGTGGGGGGTTTCATATTTACTATCCCAGCCATCTTAGCAGCACTTGGGGCTGTTGGGAGCTTGGCTGGGGGATCAGCTGCCATAGCAAAAACAGTAATAGATGCCAAGAAAAATAAGGCAGAATTAGATGAAATAAAGCGCCATAACCTGGCCATCGAGAAACAAGGCAAAGGTGTTAAGAGAGCCATGAATAAGTTTAAAAAAACAAGAGCCGCTTACAAACCAAGATATTGAAGCTTTAATCAAGCCACAGGGCATCAAAAATGTTAGAGGTGTGTACATGTCTGATTCTTTGCCAGAGCAACCACTCAACAAAGAGTGTGGCATTGTTAATTTGGATAAGTACAAAAATCAGGGCACTCACTGGATTTGTTATCTTAAATATTTAAACAATGAGGCATTTGTGTTTGATTCATTTGGAGGTGTTCCACCTGAAAATTTAATAAAATATCTAAAATGAGCTAATCTTTATTACAATAATGCCCGTGTTCAAAATTTCAAAGATGTTAATTGTGGACATTTGTGTTTTTATCTGTTCTTAGATATCTGTCTCAAATAAATAAACCATCAATTGAAAATTTTCAAAAAGCCCTGTGGTATCTGAAACATCATGGGGGTATTCCATCTCACCAGCCAAAATTCAATATTGAAACTTAGATTACATGATGATATAGTGTATCCCAAAACAATAGCTCTCAGAGCATTTTATGGCATGTACTTGATCCCTAATATTACACACCACAACAACAAGATTGCAGTTGGGGATCAAAAAATTGTCATCACTCCAGGGCAGTATAATCTGTCCACTCTAAATGCTCAATTACCCAGAGGTATAGTATTAACTCAAAATTCTGTCACTCACAGAGTAGAGATTGTATCTGCTACAGAAACAGTGGATCTGGGTACTATAGGAGAGCTGTTAGGCTTTGAGAACAACACAAAACTTGAACCGGCCATCAAACACACTGCTATTAATATACCTAAATTCTTAGCCATAGAGACTCTGAATATTCACTGTAATGTGGCCGAGGGTATGATCACCAAATCAAATGGCATAGGCACTCACAAACAAACTGGCATCATTGCAACATTCAAACCTAATTCTGAATTCATGGAGCCCATCATCTACACTCCATCCCCAACATTATATTTTCCTGTGTGCCATAATAGAATAGATTACATTGAGTTGATGGTCACTAATGAAAAAGAAGAATTAGTTGATTTTGCTGGAGCCACAACAACTGCAATCATAAAGATTAATATTTAAATAAAAATACATACAAGAAAAAAAAATGGAAAATATTGAGAGTTATGAGCTACAATCATTCCCCCCAAACAGGAGGACCTATGCAAATTTAAATCAACCCAACACAGAGATTGAGGCTGATCTTGATGTAGGGGATGGCTTTATACACCCCCACAGAGCAGATCTATACATCAAATTTGATGTTGTAAAGCTCGATGGTACAGATTATCCGGCAAATTCAAATATAAGATTGGTGGACAATTTTGTGCCACATCTGTTCTCTGAAATTGAGATCAGAAAAAATGGTGTTGTTATAAACAGAGTAGATTATCCCGGCATTACCTCCACAGTTTTGGCTACACTAAAATTATCCAAAACCGAGGCTTCTTACTACAAAATAGGTGGATTTGAGGCTGGTGATAAAATATTATCCAAGAGCCACACAGTGCTGTTCCCCATGCGCCTGTTGCCAGGATTCTTCTCGGATTACGAAGATATTATGTGGAAGGGTGGTTTAAGAATCACATTTAGAAGAGCTGCCAATGATAATAATGCTTTGATGAGGTACAGTACATTAAACTCTACAGGGGAAGCTCTGCCTAATACCCTACCTGATGAGGGCAAGTGCCTTATTCAGACTATGGAGCTAAGAATCCCGGTTGTTGAATATGAAGCCAGTTATGCTCTTAAATACAAAGCAGATATAATAAAAAATCCACAAGTACCTTTACAATTATATACATATCAATGTGTACAGAAGCCCGCCACTGGTACCTATTATGAGTTTGATGCTACAAATTCATTCTCCAGTATACAATATGACATGCCGGATTTTGTGGTGGTACTGTTTCAGACTGGAAGACACAATAATCAGGAAAAAAATTCAAGTAGATTTGATAACTGCAACATCAAGAACATATATCTTAAAAATGGCAGAAATGAGGTATTCCCTAGAGAAAATTATAATTTAGACATGTCCAAGGATGATTTTCTTAAATTATATGAAGCATTTACAGCATACAAAAGGTTCACTACTGGCAATACTGACATGTATTACACACCAGATGAATTCAAAGCACAGAGACCCATGTTTGTCATCAACACTTCAAAAAGGAAACAAGTTGTGGTTAATGACAGGACAAACATTAAAATTATCTGTGAATTCCACGATACACTCCCTGATGACACCATATGTAGTGTTATTCTTATAGGTGAAAAATCATATATTTATGATGTAAGAAATGAGAGAGTCACAGAGCAATTCTAGAAAGTCTCTGCACAATGCATTGTCTTAGTACTAGATATGCAAGTTAGGCCTGGTGTTCAATTGAACTTAAACCAGAAGTAAATATGTGTGTGTGTGAGTGGGGGTGTGTGTGGGTGGGTGGGTGTGGGTGTATGTGGGTGTGTTAATACGTTTGGCTTAGTTTTAAGTGTATCCAAAAAAAATATCAAGAGGGGCATATTTTTAACAAATTTATGGACAACAATCTCACAGAAGTGCCTTTTATAAGTGTAGGCAAATCAATCTGAGAGGGGTCATCATTTCACGGGAAATTCCCGAGGGCATTTTTACAAAAATCTTGGATTAGACAGGGTTCCACACTTGAGCAAAAAGCTCATATGGACATGTTGAGCCTGTTTTAAGTGTAGCCAAATCTGCCTGAGGGGGGCTCATCATTTCTCGTCCCAGTAGTATATACTTTTATACTACTTATCTAAATTAACTATTTCATGTAATGTACATTTCTGTTTGAGAACGTTGGCTGCAGAGGAAAATGAGATTGCTTTTCAGATTTGCGTTACATATGTCTGAGAAACCACATTCTGAGGAAGTTGATACACTTCCAATTCCACTATAGTGCCAAATATTTCATACTTTTCAGGCTCATTATGGTTTCCTTCTTGCTGAGGTTCGTTTTCACTTGATTGAACACAGTTTCTGATTGTTGCTCTAAATGTATGACTATTTCTCTTGTTCTAGCTTACTTATGTATTCGTTATAGTTGCAGTGTTAAATGGCATCAGCATTGTATCTGAAGCATGAATTAAATATAAAAGTAAAGTTTGTGACATAAAATAACTACTTTGGAGCGGACCTGGGGTTTACAGAGCATGTAATAGCAACCCTGAGTGCAACCCTTGGAGATGGCGGTAAAGGCAGTCGCAGCGTGTTGCTAATCACATATCTCGACGAATGACCCAGATTAGCCCTACCTCCACATCCTCACATATGCTTTCACGGCACGTTGTTTCAACAAACTAGTAATACTTTAAAAAAGAACCAAATATGTATAAAATGTTATCCATATATTTAATATTAACTTTCCATATAAAATAAATTACATCAATTATATAAGATTTTAACCAAAAAATCCTCCTCCAGCACCACTTCCAGCATCACCTCCAATTCCTCCAGCACCACCTCCAATGCCTCCGAATCCGCCTCCAATTCCTCCAGCGCCACCTCCGATGCCTTCGAATCCACCTCCAATTCCTCCAGCGCCACCTCCGATGCCTCCGAATCCACCTCCAATTCCTCCAGCGCCACCTCCAATGCCTCCGAATCCACCTCCAATTCCTCCAGCGCCACCTTCAATGCCTCCTATTCCCCCTCCAATTCCTCCAGCGCCACCTCCAGTGCCTCCGAATCCACCTCCAATTCCTCCAGCGCCACCTCCAATGCCTCCTATTCCACCTCCAATTCCTCCAGCGCCACCTCCAATGGCTCCTAATCCACCTCCAATTCCTCCAGCGCCGCCTTCAATGCCTCCGAATCCACCTCCAATTCCTCCAGCGCTACCCCCAATGCCTCCTAATCCACCTCCAATTCCTCCAGCGCCACCTCCAATGCCTCCTATTCCACTTCTTATTCCTCCAGCGCCACCTCCAATTCCTCCAGCGCCACCTCTAATGCCTCCGAATCCGCCTCTAATTCCACCAGCGCCACCTCCAATGCCTCCGAATCCGCCTCCAATTCCTCCAGCGCCACCTCCAAATCCTCCAATGCCGCCAAATCCCCCTCCGTGTTTTATGACAACAGCAACGGGGTGAATTGCCCAGAGATTGCTGTTGCTGTAGCTCTTGGCAAGGATCGGTATGGCTATGGTAAATAAAATTAATATAACATTGAAATTTTAAATACGCTAGGAGTATGTTTTTTCACAAACATTTATATTACTTAACAGGAAAGCTCTTCCTCTTGCAAAAGTTAACTTTACAGTGACAGTTTTCTTATTTATTCTAAATAGTTTGGAGCTTTTGTCGTTCGTACGGTACTTGTCTATGCTTCTAAATCCAACTATGCATAACTAATCAAGTTAAAGTAATTAAGAAGTACACATTTAAATTGCGAACTTCTGAGTTGTATTTATGACACACTTACCATTTCCGTTATTGATCGATTGAACTATAGTCATAATGACCACTGTGAACATCTGTAAAAGTAAACGAAAATAAGAAAGACATAAGTGAACTAGAATGTATAGAACAATGCAAAGTCATATAAAGTACTAATATGATGTTTTCCAATATTTTATCCCCAATTCGTTAGCAATCGTTCAATAATATTATATAAATGAATTTAGATGAATAGGTATTGATCTTTACAACAGCTTCGAAAATTTTGTAAGTCCCTCCCCCAAAATATATATGCCTGACTTCTCTTTATTGAATACATTCTGTAACGATAGCTCAAAATATAACGGGCAAAGTATTGGTGAAAAATTGATAGGTCACATTTCCAAAATTAAATATATTTGTATTTGTTATTAGGGTATTAGAAAGACAGATATATATATATATATATATATATATATATATATATATATATATATATATATATATCAGCTATAATTGATGTATTTTCTAATTTGATATTCAGTGCCACACTGGGCCGGACTGTCAACAGAATGGTGGTAATGTTTGTCAACAAGGTACCCCATTGAGCAATGCATGTAAAAAAAAATGATGTGTCATATAAGTTTCGTACGAATATCATTAAAATTGAAGTGTGTGGACTAGTACAAAACTCTTGTGTCTTATATAACAAGTAACCTGCGACAAAATGATGGAACTGTGTATGTCGCAGTAATTACTTCTGCGTTCTATTACCAGAGTACAATGATTATTTATCATCAGTCTCTGAAGTGGAAAATCTTACCTGGGGGATGTTTTTGTTAAGCCTTTGGGTTAGCTGTAGGGATGCTCTTGTGGTGGTAACATGGTAATAATGAGACAGCGGCGGATGCTTTACGAAAATTTTGCAAGCTTGGGGCACATCATTCCCCTCCTTTCTAGCACTGACTATTATAGCATGCGCAAAAATGTAAGTAGAAATACATTGTAATATCTATGCATGTATTTTATACGTAATAGAATTTCACGACGAAGTATTTTTTTGAAATTAAATTATTTAACTCTATAAGTTCATCAAAGGAACACCGAAGATATATTTATGAATTTTATCGTTTCCGATTATCAGAACTCCCTACGCATACCATTAGCCGTTACTTGGCAAATTGCATATCACATCATCATTAATGAATCATATATATAGTAACTGTTTTGGTAAAATAATATTTATGAACTGATGCGAATTACACAAACGGTTATGTTACGTGCGAAATATGCAAGATAATTTATATTAAATCTATTTCTTTCAAGTCGATATTATTTCTAGTTTCAAACTATGAACATTAAATCCAATTGCTGTGAGGAATGAGTTGTATTCGTCACTCGCAGCTACATTTTTTTTACGAGAAATCATTAAATCAGGAATTGACGAATTCCGAACACTTGTATCTTTTTCACTACTTGTGTTACTTACGATATGTCGTGTAATGGAAGCCATTTCTGCAGTGTTGATTCTCTTTGGATGCCGATCAATTTGATGCTTCTGCATTTATTCTCCTCCTGTTATATAGGAATAGGACTCCGGATGTTACACAAGCCAATTGAAATCTTGCTCTCTTTAACGAATGGTATTTCCTCCATACCATCTTTAAATGGAAACTTATGTAAAAGAGTTATTCTGCAACAATGCGTGAAACATTCAAAGATTTTTGTGGCGGTTGAACGCGGAAATGAGTTCATTATGTTTAGTATTCTGATGAGAATTTTCTGGATTTGTATGTGAACAAGTCGCTGTTTGAGAAGTGCATTGATGTAACTGTGCCGCATATCGAATAATATTTATTGACAAATATTTTCGAACTTTTAATTTTGAAAGACATTATTTACCAGATAAAGTTTTAGTGTTATGGAGTAAAATTGACAGCTATAGACGTAATAACATGGATGTGAAATTCAATCTTAAAATAAGTTTTGACAAGACTATCAAAAACTACTATGTGATGTAAGCCTCCTATTTTTGATGAAATGTTGACCAGCCTTCATAGTGGGTTGGTCTGCGTAACATGCTTCGGAGTCCGAAGTTCAAGTCTTGGGTAAGACGCGCATGGGTATTCTCGTTTCTTACCGTATCTATTTTTCATCAATTTTAATCATCTGCATTGCCACCTTAAAACAGAAGTAGGAAATACATTTTTAAATAACTTAATTATTGATTCAGAAAGATAGGCAGATGAAATCTTTCAGGCCTTCTTAATACAACTTTAATTTCTTGTGGAGTAGGAGAGTCTGTTAACATCCTAATTCTATTTGGAAGTGATTAGTAGGTACCTAGGTTTGCTCTTTGTTAATGGCTTCCTGTAGGATGAATCATATTTGAAGGAATCTGTTTATAATTTGTTACTCTAGTTGAACGCCTCTAGTCTCAATCAAAGCCCGTATGGGTGTAGTGAAGTGCACATTAATAGTTAAGTAATGTTTGAGAATAATGAATTATTCGATACATTTATTTCTTCGAATACATCATACATTCACGCATAAAATGTGTTGTTGAAACATAAAAGGCCGAGATATCCAAAGAGATGTTGATAGTGGACTCTGGCCTCAAAAGACCATGCGTTAAATTGAGATTGGTAAGCTATTTATATCTACCGCGTTTTGTCCCTGATTGATGTAGATCTTGAAATACGAAGTTGATCACGATTGATTTGTCTCAAGATACTCACTGCTGTCCTGAATAAAAAAATAATAATAATAAGCCGTAGCTCAACAGCCCTTGAAGGGCCTATGTCGATCCTGTCCTGAATAGAGCTACATACAGTTGCCGAGTTTGGATGGACAAAAGAGAAGAGAGGAATATATGTACAGTGGCCTTAGCAGATAGAACCTTAGGTCAAAATGGAGTATCTTTAAAAAAAAATCACTCACAAACAGCATATAAAAGTTCAGAAGACATGTAGACATTCATTGGGTATCCATATGTTTATCTAGGAGATAAACTCTCGACCAACAGGTGAATCTCCTTAACACTTTCATTCTCCAGTTGTACGACAAGCACGCCCCGGTAAAAAAGAAACGCGTCTCTCGCCCCCCTTGTCCGTGGTTGACGGACGACCTGCGGCAGCTCATGGCAGCCAGGGATCGAGCCTACGGCAAACATCGGAGGGACGTAAAGCGCGGCCAGTCGGCAAGTGGCAGTTTCGAAAGTTTC
The DNA here is from genome assembly GCF_977018435.1 of Lepisma saccharinum. Lineage (NCBI taxonomy): Eukaryota > Metazoa > Arthropoda > Insecta > Zygentoma > Lepismatidae > Lepisma > Lepisma saccharinum. The sequence goes on along the minus strand of NC_139229.1, from coordinate 205,063,524 downwards.
AGAATATTACGAAATCGTTGTAACCAAGAGGTCAGGAAAGCAAAGCGTCGATTCGCGAACGATCTTCTGAATTATGAGAAAAAGTCGGATGTTATTTGGAAAAAACTGAAAACTTTAGGGGTTGGTAAACAAAAAAGGAACGATCAATTAAACTTCTCCATAGAAATGTTGAACGAATATTTCAGCGAAGTTCAAACACTGGACAATAATGTAAGGGAAGAAACCATACGAACGATTTCGACCACCGTTCACAGCACCGCACCAAAATTTTTCTTCTCGCCCATTCGGCCAGAACACGTTCAGTCAGCTCTCAATAAAATAAAATCCACTGCTGTGGGAATAGACGAAATCTCTGTTCTAATGATTAAAAAAATTCTCCCGTACGTTCTCGTTCCTATAACAGGCATTTTTAATTTCTCCCTGTCCTTCGGCATATTCCCGTCGATTTGGAAACTGGCTAAGGTTCGCCCTCTGCCGAAAACAAACAAAGTTCTCAGCCTCGGCGACCACCGGCCGATAAGTATTCTTCCGGCTCTGTCCAAAGCTCTCGAACACGTTGTCAGTAACCAAACGCGTAATTTCTTATCACGAAACAATCTAATGAATCCCTTCCAATCGGGATTCCGGCGCAACCATAGCACCTGCACAGCGCTCATCAACGTGACGGACGACATAAGACACGCCATGGACATTAAAGAAGTAACTATTCTTGTACTTCTGGACTTTAGTAAAGCTTTTCAGACTATTGACCACGACATCCTGCTATCCAAGCTATCCTTCCTGTACAACTTCTCTGACCCAACCGTAGCTTGGTTCCGTTCGTATATTAATGAACGCCAACAATGTGTCTTCAACTCTGGTGAGAAATCGTCGTGGCGATCAATCAGCGCCGGTGTCCCCCAGGGAACCGTCCTCGGTCCACTCCTCTTCTCTCTGTACATTAACCATATTCCTGACGCACTCGAACACTGTAAATATCACATCTATGCAGATGATGTTCAGCTGTATTTGTCATTTCCTCCAAAGAATATTGAAAATTCAATTCGCGATATAAATTATGATCTGAACAAAATCAGTACTTGTTCAGCTAATCATGGGCTACTAATTAATCCTTCGAAAACCCAAACTATTATTATAGGTTCACAAAAAATGCTTTCAGCATTTGAAATTTCTTCCCTCCCGCCCATAATGGTCTTAGGGAAAGCTATTAAATTAAGTAAAACAGCCAAAAATCTGGGCGTAATGTTGAATCAGCATCTCTCATGGTCAGATCACGTAAATTTAACTAGTAAAAGAGCCTTCGCTGCATTACACGCTCTTGTTCGGCTTAAACATTTTCTACCCGTTAGCATTAAAATCAAACTGGTGCAAGCACTTGTTTTTCCACACTTCGATTACTGCGATTCTGTCTATTCCGAATTACCAGATGATCTCGCTCAACGTCTTCAACGAGTACAAAACACCTGCGTCCGCTTTATTTTCGATCTGAAATATAGGGACCATTTATCCGTTTTCTTTACAAAGCTAAATTGGCTCAAATTAATTGATCGGCGAAAGGTACACAATCTCACCCTTCTCTATAGGGCAATCAGTTCAAAGGAACCGGCTTATCTCTCGAGCAGATTCTCAATGCTTTCCGAATCACACAGCCTTGACACCAGATCGCGAGGGAGAACTCAACTACTCATCCCCCTTCATAACTCAAATTTTTATTCAAAATCTTTCACCGTTTCTACTTCTCGTCTTTGGAACTCACTGCCCCTCGAAATCCGAAACTCATCTTCAGTATATGTCTTTAAGACGCAATTAAAACATTTTTATTGGGCACAAATAGTTAGCACATTATATTTTAGTGATAAATTACATACAGTTAAGCGCAGAACAACACTGAAAATCCTTATTCACCTTAATATTTCAAATCCCTGACTACTGTCATGAATATCTGATTGTGTGTGTGTGTGTGTGTATGTGTGTGTTTTGTTGTATGTTCGTGTGTATAGGTTAGGATTTTATTCCCGTATGTATTTTTTTTTCTTATCATTTTTTTCTGTAATTTTTTCTTTGTAATTTTATATTTCTCTTTTTATATTTTAAAATTTACCTTTCTATGTAATGGTTTAAATGTTGTTGTAAACATGGTTAAGTGGTAGAAAAGGCTACAAAGCCTTAACTTCGCCATGATAAACAAGACGCAATAAATAAATAAATAAATATATTTAGTCCAGGAAGGACGTTTTATTGATATTCTCGCATTTGGATATCTGTGCTATGTTGTTCACATGAACATTCGGATTTTACATTCATTGTGGAAAAGACCAGCTCTGGACTAGAACCAGACCTAATCTAGCTCTAAAACGCCGAGGTTCGTTTCACGCAATAAGGTCTGCAAGCCAAACGCGTTTTCAGCGGGAAATTTAAATTGCGAAAGGTGTTTAATAAAAATGTATATCTCGGTAATTGGGAATGCTCGAGTTACAAATTATAGTTCGTTTTTTGTATAGTATAGGCTACAAGCTTATGGTCTAAAAGAACAATTTTCATTTACCAAATAGAAGAAGACAACGATGAAAGTTTAAAAATTTGTTGTTTGGTTTTTTTCTAATTTTTACGGAATTTCAAATTTGTTGGGCAATCATGTGAGCAAGAGTTCGGGACGCAAGAGTTCAAGACAGTATTTGAGTATTGCCCGATATGTGTTCAATTCTCGGGGCAAGAACTGCACGATTCCTACAGATATTTCCAGAGAAAAATATATTTTCTCATTTAATAGCCGTGTTTTTTCGGCTTAAAATTTAAAACTGTTCGAGGTTTTAAATAAAAATGTATATATCGGTACCAAATAAAGCTAGAGTTACAAATTATAGCTCGTTTTTTCAGTACAGTCTTGGCTACAAGTCTATGGTCGAAAAGAACAATTTTCATTTACCAAATTTGAAATGAAAATGATGACATTTAAGAAATCTTATTATTTTTCTTTTTTTACGGAATTTGAAACCCGTCGGCTTGCACGCCAAGGGCTGAGGGTTCACAACTATGCGTGCATATTACCTGATACGTGCTCCATACTCTTTGCAAGAATTGAACACTTGCTGCTGGCACTTTCAGAGGAAAAAACTGTGCTTGTTTTCGGCGGGAAATATAAAATTCCCTTAAAGTTTACAAAAATATTTATTCCGTATACATCAAAAACTATATATACACCTCAGTTACAAATTATATCATGTTTTCTTCAGTACAGACAAGGTGAGTCAACAGAGGTCTCTTCGAAGTAAAATGTTACACGAGTAAGTTTTCACTGAATTTGTACACATATCAAGAAAAATAATAGTGTTCCAACCTTTCTTCTGTTTGCACAATATTTCTCGGGGTTATCCGTCGTCGCCTTGTAATCAAGGTTCGATGCCCTGTGGTATTAGCCTTACTGTACATAAAGTGGACTTAAAACACCAAATCAATCCAATCCAATTATTGGGGTTATCTTTGATCTGATCCTGGCGACCGTGACTATCGAGACAATATCCAATAAGGCATAGCGCCACTTGTCATTTGGCGTTCTCCTAGATAACTCCTGTTTGGCCAAGTTTAAGTTTACTTTATGCTCAAATAGACTAATCGTAATTGAACATAAGGTTCTAAATTGGATCCGAATTTCTGTACCTCTTTGGAAATCGAACAGAAATCCCCTTGATTATATTCTCCTTGGGAGGAATGTGTGCTACACATAACTGTATTGATAAATTTCGGTTCAAGCACAACCATGTTGGTTGCAAGTAAAAATTGCCTTGATGGCCAGGCGCGTTCAACTGACGACTCACCATATCCCATCCCTTCCCAATTGTGTAGTGGTAGCGTTGTAATACAGAAGTCCTTGCGTCGATGTCCGGTGGTGGGGATACATAGTGGATTAGATCATACTTTAACTTTAAGTTCCAATCCCGATTAGCCTATTTGTGCATAGTGCAAACCTAAAACTTAAAAGAAAGCAAAAGAAAAAAACGAAGACTTGTTATATCATCATGTAAGGTTCCAGATCATTCCTGGCTTGGACGTGGGTGTTTCATGTAACTGTCTCTTCATCAATTTTATCTAATCATTGAGTTATCATCAATCACATCAAGTTATTTGTATCTCAGAAAGCACTTAATCTAGGAATTAAAAATTTGGTGGACCGTATACGAACACTGGAAGGGTTGAAGTGGGTTATTTGTGTGTCAGCCGCAGACGATTAGTAAGTATCAAAGGGAAATAGAACCATCATAACGCGACACATACGATCAATTTGAACGCTGTAAGAAAGAAATTTATAGTGAATATTCTTGTGTGTATAAGTATTTAACTACGGATATGTCCTGCAAAATACCTATTAATACTACCGTAGCATATTATACGTGTTTTTCTCCTCAAGCTCGATGCATGAATCATGATGCAGATCTCAGATAGAGCCATAAGAGTTTACTCACGTTTGGACCCTTGCTTTGGCGCTAAACCAGACACATGTTTCTATTATTCGATCACAAAACCTTCTCAGAATTTACTGTTATCATAACTTAATTGACACAATATGCTGCACCTATAAATATATCTAGTTTATAATGTATTCCCTGTTGGCTTTATATGCAAATTGACTCTTTAATCGAATTTACATTTACATTAATTTACATTTCCGTTTGCAAACGTTAATTTGACTGCAGAGGTTAAAGAGGGTCCTTTTGAGATTTTTATCTCTTATACCAGTAACAACTTGCCACTATTCCAATTCCACTGTAGTGCTAATTATTCTCTCGGTTTCCGTCTCATTATAATTTCCTTCTAGCTGAAGTTCATTATTGTTTGATGGAACAAGATTTCTTGTTGCTATGAATTAATGTGAAACTTTCTTGTACGTATTATTTTACGTCTTTATTCGTTATATCTTTGTCAAAAAAGTTGCAGGACTGGATTTTTTATTCTTTACCTGTGATATTCAAACACAAGAAACGGGTGTTATTCAGTCACCTGATATGTGATCTCAATAGAAATGGCCTTGGAAGTGTTTCCATGTAAACACACTAGGTGGCAGGACTTTGCTTAGCAGCCCACTGTTTGGCTTGTTGGCGCATTTAATTGGAAGTTACACAAGTGTCGTGATGGACGTGCATTCCGAGGAGAGAGTTAACATTAAGTTTCGTGTTAAGCTTGGAAACCCCTAGTGAAACATGGAATATGATACAGCAAGCATTTGGTGACAAGGCATTATCGAGAAGCCGTATCTTTGAATAGCACAAAAGGTTTCGAAAGGGCAGAAATTCAGTGCAAGATGATGATGAAGACAATGTTGACCCCATTTTTTCATGCTAAAGGTTTGGTGCACCATGAATATCTGCCTGAAGAACAAACGATAAACAAAAACCTTTATATTGACGTCTGAAACATTTGCGTTAAGCAATTCTGCGGCGCCGTCCTGATTTGTGGGCATCTGGGCACTGGTTCTTATTGCACTACAATGCAAGGCCACATACTGCTTTATCAGTCCAGGAATATCTGGCCAAGCATCGTATCTCTGCTCTACCACATCCCGACCAGTTACCGTGTGATTATTATTTGTCTCCCCGTGTGTAAACACTGATGAAAGGGAAGCGTCATGAAGATATTGGTAACAATCCAAACGGTTTTGTGACAGATGTGTTGAGATGCATTCTAGATCAAGCTTTCCCTGCTTGCTTCCATGACCTCCAGAAACGGTGACAGCTGTGTATAGATAACCGAGGGGACTATTTTCACCAAACCTAGGACCATTAGTTCCTAAGTTGAATATTTTTTTTTTTACGAGATCAGTCCTGGAACTTTTCTGACAAAGGTTGTACTTCCAATGTTAAATGTTATCTGAAGCTTGAAGTGATCTGACAAATAAAGTGTTTGACAAACAACACATTATTTGGATCGAGTATGCAAATAATAATTCAACATATTAAAATGGCAATAAAGCCTCACAGGCAACGGATTCAATTTCTGAAGTGGGTACTTTCAAGTGAGAATTAGTCCAACAATTTCATGCGTGGAGCGATTCCGGGGTGCACAAGTTCTCTAAAAAAATATATGTATCTAGGGGAATCACATCACATCGACAAAGACCTACATTATGAATGTGTGTAGCCCTACCTCCACAGCATCCTATTTCCTTGAATATCATGTTGCAACGTTCCTTTTTAACAAGGTGTTAATGCTTAAGAAAAGAAACAAATATGTATATGATGCTATCAATATATTTAACATTAACATTTCATTAAAAATAAATTACGTACATCAACTTAAATGAGATTTTAACTGAGAGATCCTCCTCCGATTCAAATTCAAATTCCTCCAGCGCCACCTCCAATTCCTCCAACGCCACCGCCGATGCTTCCAAATCCACCTACAGCGCCACCTCCTATGCCTCCTAATCCACCTCCAATTCCTCCAGTGCCACCTCCAATGCCTCCAAATCCACCTCCAATTCCTCCAGCGCCACCTCCAATGCCACCGAATCCACCTCCAATTCCTCCAGCGCCACCTCCAATGCCTCCAAATCCACCTCCGATGCCTCCAGCGCCACCACCAATGCCTCCCAATCCACCTCCAATTCCTTCAGCGCCACCTCCAATGCCTCCGAATCCACCTCCAATTCCTCCAGCGCCACGTCCAATGCCTCCTAATCCACCTCCAATTCCTCCAACGCCACCTCCAATGCCTCCTAATCCACCTCCAATTCCTCCAACGCCACCTCCAATGCCTCCCAATCCACCTCCAATGCCTCCCAATCCACCTCCAATTCCTCCAACGCCACCAACAATGCCTCCTAATCCACCTCCAATTCCTCCAGCGCCACCTCCAATGCCTCCCAATCCACCTCCAATTTCTTCAGCGCCACCTCTAATGCCTCCGAATCCGCCTCCAATTCCTCCAGCGCCACCTCCAATGCCTCCTAATCCACCTCCAATTCCTCCAACGCCACCTCCAATGCCTCCCAATCCACCTCCAATTCCTCCAACGCCACCTCCAATGCCTCCTAATCCACCTCCAATTCCTCCAGCGCCACCTCCAATGCCTCCCAATCCACCTCCAATTCCTTCAGCGCCACCTCTAATGCCTCCGAATCCGCCTCCAAGTACTCCGTGTTTTATGACAACAGGAACAGGGTGTATTGCCCAGAGATTGCTGTTGCTGTAGCTCTTGGCAAGGATGGGTATAGCTATGATAAATAAAATCAATATATATAAAATGCTTATCTTTAAGAAGGTAAAAATACTCTCTCTTGCAAATAATGATATTACTCGGTTGACAATTAATCTTCCTCTTGAGAATGTTAACTTCAATATGTCAGAGTGCAAGCTCCCCATTTCTATTACTTCATAGTAAAAGGTAGCTCCCTCGAAAGAGTTTTGAGTTCCTTCATAAAAACTAAAGACATTGTCACTCTTATGGTACACATCTGTACTTCTATATCAAACAATGCAAAAGGATCAAGTTAGAAATGAAGCATGTTGAAGTTCACTTTTAATTTATGATTCAGAATTTATATGACAGACTTACCATTTCCTTTGTTGATCGTTTGGAGTATTATCATAATGACCAGAGTAAGCATCTGGAAATGAAAACGAAAGAATTGAAGAATACATAACTGAACTAAAATGGAGCCACATAAAGTAAAAGTCGGATATAAACCAATGTTTTATCTCCACTTCATTTTCAATTCCTCAATATAATTTTACAAATGAATATAGATAAGTATCGACATTCTGAACATCCTCCGAAATTCCCTTACTTCAACCCCCAAAATGTGTATACCGCACTGCTCTTCTGTGCAGTCTGAATAAATATGAAATGTAATCAAGGAAAGCTCAAAACATAAAGTGCAATGTATTGGATGGGGGGGGGGGGTGATAAATCATATTTCCAGATTTCAATACGTTTATACGAGTATTTGATATTTGTGTTTGCAAGCCAGAGATTTCAGCTATCTTCATTATAAATTTCAGTACATGGGCATGAATTTCAAACTAATTGTTCTCTAAATTTTTTGAAAATTATATTCCAAAATAAATGCATGCATTTTCTAATTTTATCTTTAGAAGTGCATTTTATGTCTTTGTTTGAGCGCTGTAAAACTGTGACACATTACACGCTTAGAATCTAACGAAATTTAATTTTATGAAATGTGTGTCTTCATGATACTATGTAATATTAGTTAATGTTTTTTAAGATTTTCCAAATTCATGTACGCGTACTTAGGAGTAATGCTAACAAATGAAAGTTATATTGAAGAGGAAATAAAAGGCGGGCTTATTTCAAGAAATGCGTGTTAGCTTTCTCTTATTAAACTTTTATCTTCTCGTATAACATCTAAGAATCTAAAAGTTAAATATACAAAACAGTAATTTTGTCTGTAGTATTATATGGATGTGAAACTTGGTCCCTTACATTGAAAGAGGAACATAAATTAAGAGTATTTGTAAATAAAATTCTTAGGAAAATATTTGCCCTAAAAGAGATGAGGAGACAGGTGAGTAGAGAAGGTTACATGATTTGTATTCATGTCCAGATATTATTAGAATAATTAAATTAAGAAGACTTAAGTGGCAGGAATGTGGCAGGAATGGGAGAGGAAAGGAGAGTTTAGAGGATTCATTTTGGGAGGCCTGATGATAGGAAACCAGTAGGAAGGCCAAGACGAAGATGAAGGGATAACGTTAAGATGAGTCTAAAGGAAATCGGTAGAGATGGAAAAGAGTGGATGGATCTTGCTCAGGATAGGGACAGATTGAAGGCATATGTTGCTGCAGCTCACCTTCGGGTTTAAGAAGGCTAAAGAGTTAGTTAGTTAGTTAGTTAGTTGGTTAAGAGTATTGAAACTATCTTGACATTGTAGAAAGACAATAGCTTGCTTTCCAGAGGCAAATTAGCTTTTCGATACCTTTACAAATACTGGAATATTCTAAATTCATTAAAGTTTTACACTTAGGCTGTAATTGATTACCGATGAGCATCTAGCATTCCAGTAAATTCCATTTCTCCATTGTCTTATATTGTAATAAATTATCCAAGAGAGTATTAATACAGTGAATTTCAACACACCATTCTCCTCATTATTTTGTGTGCAAACAGTTGTTTTTTAGGCACTGGTTTTCATCCAGAGGCGGACATCTCACTCTCAATTACTTCAACCCCCCAACCATCAAACAAGAAAAACTATATAAATTACACTGCTCTACAGTGATTTTGCTGTTTGGGAAATGTTGACATTTTCTTAATGACTTCAATGTGGAAACATCGAAAATGATGTTTGATTTGCTCCATCACGTACAGTTTTTGCACAAAACTCGAATTTCAGAAATTTGATATTTATATTAAAAAATGCCAATATTTCAATATGGACGTATTCGTTTTTAACAGATATTTATGAAATATATCTTCTTTTTTGCAAATGAAAGTACAGCTCATGCGACATACACAGAATAACCTGTTAGTGTACTTAGTTCATGAATTTCACAGTAGATAACAGGAGCAGACATCATCACGAAGTGCGAAATACTAGATGGCAGTAGTTGGTGGACGCGACAAAAGTTTCCCGCCAATGTGACATTAGTTGTTATCTCTTGTTGTGCGGTTGATTGAGTTCACATGCAGGAAAATGGAACGTAGGAAGTGCAAAAACAATCCCGATAACTTTTGCTACATGTGGAAGTTACGTGGTGTTGAAGCAAAGGCAAAAAATTACGTCATTTGTTAAGGCAGCATATCATGCTTATTTTGGGATTAAACTAGGGGATCAAGATAAATCATTTGCGCCCCACACAGTGTGCCGAGTTTGTGTAGAAGATTTAAGGAACTGGACAAAAGGTAAGAAGCAAGCTATGGCTTTTGGTGTCCCTATGGTGTGGAGGGAGGCAACTAATCACAGCAGTGATTGTTACTTTTGTTCTTGTGAAGTGAATGGTTTTAATGCAAAGAACAAAAAAACAATACAGTATCCTAATGTGCGATCGGCAATGCGACCTGTACCTCACGGTCCTGATGTCCCGGTGAGCGACACACAAGATGATGATTACCGCGTCCAGGAGGGAAAGAAGCCCCAGCTCTTTACGCAACCAGAACTTAATGATTTGGTGAGAGACTTGAATTTATCAAAGCAAGCTGCTGAACTCTTAGGATCGAGATTGAAAGAGAAAAATTTACTTGCTGCAGGGACATCTTCAATATTATTTAGGCATCGGGAACAGGAATTTATTCAATACTTTTCTGCGGAAGATTTTGTGTATTGTAATGATGTGACCAAACTCATGATGAGACTTACAGGGAATGGCTATTCTGCACAGGATTGGAGGTTATTCATAGATTCAAACAAGTTAAGTTTAAAGACTGTCCTACTACACAATGGAAACCAATACCCTTCTGTGCCATTAGCATATTCCGTACACCTCAAGGAGAATTACCAAAATATGTCACTGCTCTTGCAGAAGATAAATTACGGAGAACAGAATTGGGTTTTGTGTGGTGACCTAAAAGTTATTTGTTTATTGATGGGACATCAACTAGGATACACAAAATATCAATGTTATATTTGCGAATGGGACAGTAGAGATAGAGAGAAACACTGGACACAAAAAAATGGCCTCTAAGACACGAACGCATCTAGGGCAGTAAAAATGTGGCGAACCCCAGCCTAGTTGACCCAGCGAGGATACTATTACCTCAATTACATATAAAATTAGGTCTCATGAAGCAATTCGTTAAGTCTCTCGATAAGAATGGAGAGTGTTTCAAATACCTAACCAAAAAATTTCCAAGCATCTCACATGCTAAGTTTAAAGAGGGAATTTTCATAGGACCTCAAATACGAAAGTCATTTCAAGACTCCAATTTCGAAGAATGCATGAACAACATGGAAAAGGAAGCTTGGACAGCTTTCAGAAGTGTATGTGAAAATTTCTTGGGTAATAACAGACATGAAAATTACAAGAGCATCGTGTCTCATATGCTGCTCAAGTTCAAAAATTTAGGATGCAACATGAGCCTTAAAATTCATTTCCTGTTCTCGCATTTGGACAGATTTCCTCCTAACTTAGGTGAAGTCAGTGAGGAACATGGAGAGCGTTTCGATCAAGATATTAGCGACATGGAGCACCGATACCAGGGAAGATGGAGTACAACAATGATGGCGGATTACTGTTGGACGTTGCTACGTGAGGAACAAAACACCGTTCACAAGAGAAAATCCAATCTTCGAAGCTTCCAAATAGGGAAAAAGAAGAAATGAGGTAAATATCTAATTCAAACTATACATTTCGTATACTTTTTATGACTATTTGTTGTGAGATTTACATTCCTTGTGTAATATTTCCATAATGTCTGTAACCTGATTTTCGTATGTAAATACCGCTCTCGGCTGAAATTTAATTTCTATTTTGTGAAAATTTCTGACGTGATGGAAGAAATCCAATAACATATTCGTGATCAGCGTACTTGAAATATCTTACATCACCTCTTAACCGGAAAACAGCTCTCAAAAAGTTTCATTTTGTAGAGCAGTGTTATTGATATTTCAGCTGAAATACGTATATAATTTTGAATGGTACTTAGGGAAACTTACATTTGTAAGTTTTCATCCGTTCTATGTAAATTTGTAGTTTATAAGGCCGGAAGCAAGTGGTAATTTAGGGTGCTGAAGCCCAGGGTGCCATGCATTTATTTTCAAGACAACAAAGTCAGAATATGCAACGGAGAATTTAGACTTGGTATAGACTATTGTAGTAAAAAAACTGGATTTTCTGTTTCCCAAAGTAGTAGTAATGTAAATATGTTCTTCAGAAACTAAGAGACAACTGAAATATTCTTAAACATGTAAAACTTTCTTTCTAAAATAATAAATGCAAACTATGCAGCTTTAAATGAAGAAACCTGTATTATTTTTAATTAGTTCTTATTTGTTTCCTCATTTCAAAATTTGTAGGATATAAATATCACAAACCATGGCATAAGATGAGAATATCGAAGGACGCATATAAAATGTCTGTGTTTGATAGCGAGGGGAGGGAGGACGGTAAACCACAATCTTGTCTAGGGTACCATACAAGGTAACGCTCTACATCCTGTATCTTGACCTATCATTATTATAAGTGTTGAATTAAAGAAATCTTGTGTCCCGGTATAACCATTACTTTTTAAGCATAATCTCATTTGAATTAAGCATATTCCGCAAAATAGAGTTTCTATGGATTTCATAATCAGAGCAAAGCATGATAGGGTAATAGAAATGAATATACTGAATTCTACAGTGCCACAAAGGGCCGGACTGGAACTCAACAGGACGGTGGTAACGTTTATCAATAAGGTGTCGCCTTGAGCAATGCAAATAAAAAACTTCGTAACAATATGATTAAAATCAAAGTGTGTGGACTACTACAAAACTCTAATGCGTCTAATATAACAAGTATCTGCGGCAAGATGACCGAACTGTGCTTGTGGCATTAATTACTTCTGCGCTCCATTACTTTAGAATATATGAGTAAAATAATTAATTGCTATCAGTGTCTGACGTGGAATATCTTACCTGCCTGATGTTTTTGTCAAGCCTTGGTGAAAGTTGGAGGGATGTTCTTATGGTTTAACATGGTGACAATGAGACAGCAGGGGTGGATGCTTTATGAAAATTTTGCTAGCCTTGGGGGGATATCACCCACCCCCTCATTTCCAGCACTGACTATTGTAATATGCACAAAAATGTAAGTAGAACTACATTATGGTATGCATTTTACATGTAATAGAATTTCACGACGAAATATGATTTTGTAATTGAACCCATTCATCAACACTATAAGTTCATCGAAACACCGAAGATATATTTATGAATTTGATCGTTTCCGATTATCAGCACTCCCTACGCATACCATTAGCCGTTACTTGGCAAATTGCATATCACATCATCATTAATGAATCATATATATAGTAACTGTTTTGGTAAAAAATATTTATGAACTGATGCGAATTACACAAACTGTTGTGTCGCGTGCGAAGTAGGCAAGATAATTTTTATTAAATCTATTTCTTTCAAGTCGACATTATTTCTAGTTTCAAACTATGAACATTAAATCCAATTGCTGTGAGGAATGAGTTGTATTCGTCACTCGCAGCTACATTTTTTTACGAGAAATCATTAAATCAGGAATTGACGAATTGCGAACACTTGTATATTTTTCACTACTTGTGTTACTTACGATATGTCCCGTAATGGAAGCCATTTCTGCAGTGTTGATTCTCTTTGGATGCCGATCAATTTGATGCTTCTGCATTCACTCTCCTCCTGTTATATAGGAATAGGACTCCGGATGTTATAGAAGTAAAATGGAAATCTTGCTCTCGGTAACGAATGGTATTTCCTCCTTACAATCATCTTTAAATGGAAACTTATGTAAAAGAGTTATTCTGCAACAATGTGTGAAACATTCAAAGACCTTTGTGACGGTTGAACGCAGAAATGACTTTCTGAGGAGATTGAATTTTTCTGGATTTGTATGTGATCAAGTCGCTGTTTGAGAAGTACGAGGATGTGACTGTGCCACGTATCGGATAATATTTATTGACTATAATTTTCAAGTATGTAACTTTGTAAGACAGTAGTTATCAGAGAGATGGAGGAAAATATTTGAAACTTGACATTGTGGCGAAGTTCAACCTTACAATATGTTTTTACAATATTACCAAAAACTCATATGTGCATATTCGATACCCGGTAGAGGCATATAGTGGTTCGGATCCCACTTTATACTGTAGGTTCTGTCCCGATTAGGCTTACTGTGCATAAAGTGGACTTAAAACTCTAAATCAATCAATCAATCTTATGTGCTATAGGTCTCCTCTACTTGATGAGATGTTGATTATCATGGTGGGTTGGCCAGCGTAACATGTTTCAGAGTCGGTGATCCGAAGTTCAAGTCTTGGTTAAGACGCGCATATGTCTTTACGTTTCTTACCGCTTCTATTTCACCAATACCCATCATATATAGTACTGCCGCCATTTACTAACAGAAGTGGGAAATGCATTTTTTGATAACTTAATTATTGATTCAGAAAGATAGACAGGTGCAATATTTTTGACATTCTTAATACAGTTTTAATTTCTTGTGGAGTATGTGCCTGTTAATATCCTTATTCTATTTCAAAATGATTGCAAGATACGTTTGTGTGCTCATTGTTAATGGCTTCTTGTAGAATGAATCAAATTTGAAAGAAACTGGTTTTAATATCCTATTCTCGTTGAACACCTGTAATCTCAATCAAACCCGTGTGGGTGCAGTGAAGTGCACAGTGATTGTTAAGTGATACTTCAGAAAGATGAATTAATCAATATGCTGTATTTATTTATTCAATGACATCATACATGCACACATAAAATGTGTCGTCTAAACATAAAATGCAGAGATATCCGAAGCAGATATTGATAGTTGACTCTGGCCTCAAAAGTCCAAAGAGAGATAATTGCATCATGTGTCAAATTGACATAATTCAGCTATTTATATCTAGCACGTTTTGTTCCTGATCGACGTAGATCTTGAAACACGAATAGTTGATCACGATTGACTTTCTTAAGATTTACTGCCCTGAATAGAGCTGCATATTCGTTGCTGAAATTGGGTGGATAAAGGAGAAAAGAAGAATAAGTGTACAGCGGCCTTACGAGAGCGAACCTTAGGTCAAAATGGAGTATCATGGAATAAATATCACTCCCAAACAGCATACAAACGTGCAGAAGACATACATTAGTTAGATGTATCAAAGCCCTGGATATCAAGTAGACATTCATTGGATATTCATGTGTTTGTCCAGGAGACATCTATAGGATAATCCAGGAATTACTTTTTATGAATATTCTCTTATTTGGATGTCAGTGCTATGTTGTTCACATAAATTCCCCTATTTTCAATTTCAGAACGAATACTCTTAAAAAAAATATCAATATTCGTATTTCCAATTTATGATTTTTGTTTATTTACGTATTATATTACTGGTTTAGGGTTTCTAACTTCATGGAATGTGAATGAATGAAATAAATGCACAAGAGCGTTTTCGTTTAGAAATAGAAACTGTTGCTAAGTTGGATACTATTTGTGAACTCTGAAGCGCTATGCTGCCAAATTTACGAATTCAGGGCTTTGAATGTTTTCAGGGCAGTCAATTAAGATGTTGCGAAGAGAACATAAGGGATTTGTAGATATCAGAATCACTTTTGTTGAAAGTTCATGAATCTCATAATCATTGAATGGTGTTTATTATGCTCTAAGAAAGATAATTAAAGGATACAAAGATTCTGAGAGGGTGAAGCTCATACGAAAGGAAATGTAATATGTCAACTGTAAATGCACTTACATTTCTCTTGACTTGAAATTCAATAATTTTTATAGGCAAAAAAAGTAAAAAATTTGTGTATTTTCTTTTCTCCATGAAATCATCTAAAATTGGATACTTATGTAAAGGAGTTATTCGCAACAATGCGTGAAACATTCAGAGATCGTTGTGATGGTTGCACGCGGAAATGTCTTTATTATGATTAGCTTTCTAAGGAGATAGATTGTTTCTGGATTTTCATTTGAACAAGTCGCTGTTTGAGAAGTAAGATGATATGACTATACCACATATTGGATAATATTGATTGACAATCACTTTTGAATATGTATCTTTGTAAGACAGTAATCATCAGAGAAATCTTTAGTGGTATGGAGTAATGTGGTTGTAACTTGACAGCTACAACAGACGTAATAACATGGTGGCGAAATTCAATCTTAACATACGTTTTGACAAGACTATCAAGAACTTTTATGTGATGTAAGACTCCTCTTCTTGATGAAATGTTGATTATCACCACCAGCCTTCATGGTGGGTTGGTCTGCGTAACATTCTTCAGAGTCGGGGATCCGAGATTCAAATCTTGGGTAAGACGCGCATGTGTCTTTACGTTTCTTACCGCATCTATTTTTCATCAATTCCAGTCATGTGCTCTGCCAACTTTTACTAACAGAAGGAGGAAATATATATATATTTCTAAATAACTTAATTATTGATTCAGAAAGATAGGCAAGGCAAATGTTTTCGACTCTACAATTTAAATTTCTTGCGGAGTAGGAAAGTCTGTTAATATAGTTATTCTCTTTGGAAATGATTACTGGATACCTCTCTATGCTCCTTGTTAATGGCTTAATGTAGAATAAATTAGATTTGAAAAAAACTGATTAAAATATTGTATTCCTGTTGAGCACCTCTAATCTAAAAAAGACCTGTGTGCATGTATTGAACTGCATAGGCCTATTAGTTGTTTAGTAATGCTTCTGAAAGATGAACTCATCGATACATTTATTTCTTCAAAGACGTCATACATACACACATAAAATGTGTCGTTGAAACATATAATGCCGAGATATCCGAAGCTGATTTTGACAGTTTACTCTGGCCTGAAAAGGTCAAAAGTGATGATTCCATCATGTGTTAAATTGAGGTTAGTAAGCTATTTATATCTACTACGTTTTGTCCCTGATTGATTTAGATCTTGAAATACAAATAGTTTATCTCTATTCATTTATCTCAAGATATTAGTGCCTTGAATAGAGTTACATATTAGTTGCTGAATTTGGATGGATAAAGCTTAACGCCCACTTAAGGCGGAGTAACGCGGCAACAGGCGTTTTTCGGTCTCTCTCAGTGGGCGACAACCTTTAAGATAACCTGCAGGCTTCTGGCACGGAAATTCCGTGCTTCGGTTCTGCGCGTTTCGCTGTAGTGGGCGTTACAACATTTGATTTCAATAAAACCAGACAACAGAAGTTCTTTTGCCGCGTTTCAGTGGGCGTTAAGCTTTAAAGAGAAGAGAGGAGTAAGTCTACAGTGGCCTTCCCAGAGGGAACCTTAGGTCAACATGAAGTAACATGGAAAAGATATCACAAACAGCATATAAAAGTCCAAAATACATATTTTAGATGTAACAAAGCTCTATATATAAAGTTGATATTCGTTGGATATATAGGCCTATATCTCTCGTCCAGAGACATACGAGTACATAGGATAATCTAGGAATGACTTTTTATGGATATTCTCATATTTCGAAATCAGTGCTATGTTGTTCACGTGAACGGGAGACATCTGATGTTGTTGTTTGATTGTGGAAAAGACTTGTTCTGGACTAGAACCAGACCTAATCTAGCAATTAAACATTTAGTTTCGTTTTACGCAATAATGCCTGAACGCCAAGCGCGTTTTCAACGGGACGTTTAAAATTGACAAGGATTTAATAAAAAATTACATCTCGGTAACTGCGAATGCTAGAGTTACAAATTATAGCTCTTTTTAGTGCAGTCTAGGTTACAAGCTTATGGTAGAAAAAACTGATTTGCCAAACAGAAGAAGAAGACGACGAAAGTAAAAATCTTCTTTTTTATTTTTACGAAATTTCAAATTTGTTGGGCCGTCAAGTAGGCAACGTCAGGACGCAAGAGTTTGAAAACGCTACCTACGTATTGCCCGATATGTGTGTAATTCTCGTGACAACAACGGCGCGCTTATTGCTGAAATTTCAGAAAACAAAAATTTCTAATGTAGGAGGCTTTTTTCTGGCGGGAAATTTAAAATTGGTCAGGGTTTTAAATAATAAATTATATATCGGTAACTACCCTAGACTTACAAATTATAGCTCGTTTCTTTCAGTACAGTCTGGACTACAAGTCTATAGTCGAAAAACACAATTTTCATTTACCAAATTTAAGATGATGAAATTTTATTTTTTATATGAAATTTTAAATCCGTCGGCTACCACGTAGGTAACGCTAAGGGACGAGGATTCAAAACTATACGTGCATATTACCTCACGCTCTTTACAAGAATTGCTCACTTGCTGCTGACACTATCGGAGGAAAAAGCCGTGCTTCTTTTTGGCGGTAAATGTAAAATTCCCTAAAGGTTTTTACATATATAGGAAATTGTATATACCTCAGTTACAAATTATATCTCCTTTCTTCAGTACAGACAAAGTGAGTTCGACAGAGGTCTCTTCGAGGCAAAAGGGATATATATACTGCTGGACAATGAAAACCGGACACTTTAATATTTGACATCTGAATTGCAATAACAGCTCGCAGGTATATTACAGAATGTTCGGCAGATCATGTAGTACCATATGCACCATTCATAGGCTCGGACTTTGTTTATGCATTCGTACTTAATTCAGTTTCTGCAACATTTAGTTAGCCCTTGTACCAGAGCTTTTATCGACCCATTGCGTTATCACAAAAAATGCAAGTGTCCGGTTTTTTTTGTCCAGCAGTATATATGGCTGTTCATACAGAAGTAAGTTTTACTAAATGTGTACACAAATCAAGAAAAATAATAGCGTTCCAATGTTTCTCCTGTTTTGGGCACTATTTCTTGGGGTTATCTTTAATCTTATCCTGGCGATCGTGAATATGGAGACAACATCCAATAAGGCATAGCGCCCCTTGTCATTTGGCGTCCTCCTAGATAACTCCCGTTCGGCCAAAGTTTTAAGTTTACTTTATGCTCAGATAGACTAATCGGAACTGAGCATAAGGTTGTATATTTGATCCAAATTTCTGTACCTCCTCGGGAATCGAACCGAAATCCCTCCTTTTTTTCTTTATTCGTCTATCAGAGGACCGAAGTCCCATTTATGCTGAACATAATGTACACTAAGATAATGTTAATAATATACACAAATGTTAACAATAATGATAATGTTTATACATAAAATAATGTTAAAATTTATGAGAGAGTGACAACATATAAATACAGTTAAAACTCCTTTACAGACAAATCCGATAAAATATAATGTTTTACAGAATTTTGCGCCTAGTAACATAACATTGATCACAAAATATGTCCAAATCATGCACTAAGAATAATTCATTCAACGATTCCTGAACTCTTACTATTGGAGAGTTTTTGTGTATGTTTAACCTTGAGAATGGTGTGTAGAAAGGTGTTCTGTTCCTCATTGTAAAATATATTACATGGAAGTTTATTCTTTCTAACAGCTCAGAACGTAGCCAATCTTGTACTATAATTTACGTAAAAACATTAGACAATTAAAAACTCTTCTGTCTTTCAAAGTATTTAGACCAAAATGGCTACATAAAGTTACATAGATTATATTATGATATTCAATATTGCTTTTAGAACACAACCATTTCACCATTTGGATTTGTACCTTTTTCACAGTGTCGTCCCAAGTCCTACTGTGGATTCCATATTGAACTGCAATATTCTAACATCGGACGAATTAGTGTGATGTACCGTTGAGACTGAAAAATTATGCAAAAAGTTTCTCCTGATCAAACCTACAAGCTTCAGGCTTATTTGTATCATCGCTTGATAATGACAATTAAATGTTAAGTCAGAAGTAAAAGTAACGCCTAAATCTATGACATTGTTTGTTCGTTGAACTATTTTATTGTCTATACTATAGTCGTAAGAGCCAACTCTTTTCTTATTACTAAAATATACAATCTTGCACTTATCTACGTTCAGCACCATTCCTGTTTGTGAACACCACTCGGCAAAATTGTTCAAATCGTCTTGCAGTTTTATGCAGTTATCTAGTGACCGAATCTGGTGTTACAACTTTACGTCATCTGCGTACATTAAGACCTTAGCTTTTTGCATTTTTTGGGGCACATCGTTTACAAATAGTAAAAACAAGTAAGGGTCTAAGTTGGAACCTTGGGGTACTCCAGATGACACCTCCATTTCAGAAGATGGAAAACCGTTCGATACAACAGCTTGCGTGCGATTTGAAATATAACTGCTCGTATTCTAATAGTTCTAATAGCTGACCCGATACATCCACTGAACGTAGTCTTTGTATGAGAATTATGTGCTTCAGTTTGTCAAATGCTTTGCTCATGTCAGTGTACCTTGTAAATAACATTAATTTGTTGTCTGGTATTAAAGTTATCAGCAATATTCTGTGTTATTACAGTACGTTTGTAACCGTTGATCTCCCGCGTACAAAACCATGCTGTTGAGGTGCAATTGCATCCCTCAGGTGGATTGATTTCTTGTTTTAAGTCCACTTTATGCACAGTAAGGCTAATCGGGACTGGACCTACAGTTTAAAGTGGGATCCGAACCACTATGTGCCTCCACCGGGAATCGAACCCGGGACCCCTTGCTTACAAGGCGACGACGCTACCACTGCGCCATCGTGGAGGCCTGCATCCCTCAGGTGGCATTTAAGGTTTTTGCATATAAGTAGGGAGACAAATTTATGGTAAATAAAAACTGAGGAGAGCGGTAAATAAAATGTTAGATCAGCGGTATATACCAGCGGTGGAAAAAAAAATGGCACACACTTTTTCATTATGAGAGGAAACAACATAAAAAAGAGCTATAAATCGATAAACTACTTCATCTTTATATACTGTACACATACACAAGAACTTAGCTGTCCATGCAGAAAGAAAACATCAAAACAAAATCACTTCATTTCTAAATTGCATATCTCAAGTGATTTATTCATTGTATGTATTTAAAGGATATCCTTGCTGTCCAATAAATAAAATAATCACTACTACACATACACAAACACATGTTGAAAATCACATGATGATAAACAAAATTCATTCGTGACTGAACACAAATGACACCATTCTTTCCCTTGATGTGCGGGAACAGACTAATCTTATCGCTGCTACAGCTAGCAAGTTCAATGAAACTGGAAGTTGAGTAGACACTCGGGGGAAGAAAGAGATGCAGCTTGACAGGCAGCGAAGTTTTCGAACTGAGATTATGTGCATGGGAAATCCAAATTTGCAGCGTCTTCCTGATGTGATCGAAGATAAAACTTTTTCAGCTGCAAGGGGTAGGAAACTTTAGGCAAACGTTACCTTGATTGCCGGTTTTTCCGTGTTTTCTACTTAATTTGATGATATTTCACGGTTATTTCGTGGAAAAGCACACATTTCGCATTACTTCGCGAATAAAACTCATGGATATTTCATCATTGGGGGTGTAGTTACGTGCAGAATGGTCAAAATTGCATCTTTTTTCACATTTCGCGATTTCGCGCATCGCGAAAATTCAATGTCCCTACATATAAGCTATTTCAATATCTTGGAAAAAATAAGCAGGAGTGATATAGGACGATAATTACAAACGTTATGCTTGTCACCTGATTTATGAATTGATGTTACTAAAGCTTTCTTCCATCTCAGAGGATAGATACCGGTTTCTATTTTTTTTCTGTACAGCATGGTTAAGGGATGTGAAAGTTCACTGGCACAAGCGGAAATGAAATGTGAGGGCATTAGGTCAGATCCCGTAGATTTTTACTTACGTAGGTTACGAAGTTTTGCGTTCACTTCCGCATTAGTTACACAAAGTTGTGGTACATTGTTGGAATAAATATCTTCCTGCTCTGTGATTGATACGTCATTATCAGAAGGAACATAAAAGCTAGCAAAATAGTCGGAAAGAGCTCGCATGACACTTCCGAATGTTCAGAGGATCTATTACCACAAATTACATACAATAGTATTCTCCTAGAGCGTGACTTGTCCCTTATATATCCCCAAATTAATTTAGGATTTATTTCCATTTGCTCGTCCAAATTGATTAAATATTCCCTGTACTTTATTTTATGCATTTCTTTTTTAATGCGCGGAAAACTCGACATAATCACACATCAATTTCAACACCTTCCATTTTCTCTTTGCTCACTCCTTAACCTTCAGCACTTGTATGAGCTCCATGTCAAACAACACCGGGAAATGTCTTGCTCTTGTTCGCTTTCTAGGAACTGATTCGTATATTTCACCGAACAAGAGTTCATAAAATCTTTCACACGTACCATTAGCATCTTCTCAGAATTGCATCACGTCCCATGGTACGTGATTTAATTCGTCCCTGAATGTAAATTCACGTTTGCTTTATGCCAAGCATAAGATTGTTTAGTAGACAAGTTGGCATTCCTGGTGCTTCCTGTAATCCCTAAAACATAACTGTTTTGAGAAATTTAGGTTCAAGCACAGCCATGTTGGTTGAAAGTAAAAATTGCCTTGATGGCCACGCGCGTTCAACTGACGACTGACTCACTATATCCCTTCCAAATGGTGTTGTGGTAGCTTCGTCGCATTGTAATCAAGATGTACACTACCGACAAAAAGTTTAAGACCACCATGAAAAACGGCCAAAAAATCAGTATGGAGTATTGAATGGAACCAACGGTTCCTGTCCAAGAAAGACGTGACGATGATGCACATGGAAAATGCCATGTAGTCTAGTTTGAACCTCGCAAGACGCGAAACCAATTTTTTGCCGAATGTGTAGTATGTGGTTGGAAAAATGGAAAGTGACAAAAACGTTGCTGAAGCTGGCAACATTGCAGCTGTGTGCGTGAAACCGGTCAGTACGGTAGCCAGCCTCATGTGCATCCTTATCAGTGGCTGAGGGTCAGTTGCTGTTCATGCAGGCGACATTGCGAGCCCATTATTGTGTGTGAGGTGTGCAAGGTAAGTGGAGCTGTGTGAAATGGCCCGTCATCGTAGGGAACAGGTGATTTCGGTTGAAAAGCGTGCTGTGATATGTGCACTGAAAAATGAAGGTTATTCGCAACGCGAAATAGCAAGAAAACTTCATATTTCCAAGACTGGTGTTCATTGTGCATTGGACAGATACCGTAAAACCAACAGTCATGCTGACCGTGCACGTAGTGGAAGAGCTCGTGTAACGTCTGCCGCTGACGATACATATATTACAGTAACTAGCAAATGGAACAGGCACCTAACAGCACCAGTCATCGCTGCTTCCCTGAATAACAACAGAGTGACGCGTGTGTCTGTGTCAACGGTGCAGAATAGGTTGCGTGAAGAAGGGCTGCATGGCAGAGTAACTGCTAGAAAGCCATTGTTACGATGTGTGAACAAGACTACATGACTGGCCTGGGCTAGACGCACCAAGGTTGGACTGTGGATAACTGGAAACGGGTACTCTGGACCGATGAATCCAAATACGAATTATTTGGCATCAATAGACGAACCTTTGTGCGTTCAAAGGTCAGAGAGAGAATGAAAGAAGAGTGTCTTGTTCCCACAGTGAAACATGGGGGTGGAAGTGTAATGGTGTGGGGATGTTTTGCCGGAAACCAGATGGGCGATCTTCATAAAATTCAGGGAACATTGGTAAACGAAGGGTATCATCAGATATTGGTACACCA
Organism: Lepisma saccharinum; assembly: GCF_977018435.1. Lineage (NCBI taxonomy): Eukaryota > Metazoa > Arthropoda > Insecta > Zygentoma > Lepismatidae > Lepisma > Lepisma saccharinum. Next base: position 205,040,300 of record NC_139229.1, on the reverse strand, counting down.
TGCCACCCCCTCTGGTCGTCGTCTTGTTGGTAATGGGTTTATTTTTCAACAAGATAATGATCCCAAACATACATCCAAATTGTGCACGCGGTATTTGGAACGCAAGGCAACAGAAGGGACATTAGTTCTCATGACGTGGTCACCACAGTCTGCTGATCTTCCACCAATTGAACTGGTATGGGACTAAATCGAAAGGGACATCATGAAGAAGGTACACAGCAACACTCAACAGCTATGGGAATTCATCAACGATGCTTGGCGTAACATTCAACCATCCTATCTGGAAAACTATTGGAGCCCATGCCACGTGTTTGCGCTGCTGTCATTAAGGCCCATGGCGGACATATTGATGAAAGCAAAATATGAGGTGACATTAGTATGTATAGCGGATGTACCTATGTTTGTACATTGCCAAGCAGATTCTTACATCTGTTTCTTGTACATTAATTACGAAATACATTCATTTCCACAGATTTTTGGCACTTTTCCTGGTGGTCTTAAACTTTTTGTCTGTAGTGTACCTGGGCCGATACCCGATGGTGAGGATACATATTGGATTGGATCCTACTTCAACCTGTAGGTCCAGTCACGATTAGCCTATCCGTGCATAGCGTAAACTTAAAACTCAAAAACATAAACGAAAAAACTTGTTATATCATCAGGTAAGGTTCCAATCATTCCTGGCTTGGACATGGGTGTTTCGTGTAACTGTCCCTTCATCAATTTTATCTAATCATTGAGTTATCATCAATCACATCGAGTTATTAGTATCTCAGAAAGCACTTAATCTGGGAATGGGAAATTTGGTGGATCGTACGAACACTGTAAATTATCGAATTTGGCTACTTGTGTGCCTACCACAGACGATTAGCAAGCAGGGTTTCGGAGTGGAGTGCGGAGCGTACTAAAGGAGCGCTCCGGGGCGTCGTTTCTATTCCGCTCCTGTCTCCGGAGCGGAGGGTGTTACGACAGCATTCCGATCCGGAGCGGAGTGGTTCGACTTTTTGAGACGCACGCTCGATCCGGAGCGGAGCGTGATTCAGCAGCACTCCGCTCCAAGTGTCCAGAAACCGGTTTATCTGGAAATGCTAAAAGTGAGACGTATCTTGTAGTGAGCTGCCTGGAAACTGACATTCATGTGTTTCTGGGTAACTATGAAAGTCCAGCAGTATATCCGCAAATTTGTCGTTCTGGTAAAATGTTAGTAATATGCAATGGCAATACGTAGTTCTACACGACTACCGCAATTATTCCTACTAGTTAAGTATGAAATGATATTCGTGTACGTACATTAATACCGGCTTCCGTGAAGGAGTGGTTATAGTGAAACCCTGCGCTCCTGTGCATCGTACAGTACTGGTTTGTCTATTATGATCGTACTCACGCCTGGAGGGGAGGGGCAGAGTGGAGCATGCTTCCTTACGGCTCGATGGAACGGATAAAGAGGGAGGTGCGCTGGAACTTTTGGCCGAAGATTTTCTGTTTGTGGTCGTTCTACAGCAGAGCGCCCTACGACACCAGGGATCCGTGGGGTGGTTCGAATCCCGGCACGGGCTTGGACAATCTTTGTGTGTGTTCCTTCATCACTTTAATCATGCCATCGTTCATAGAGAAGTAAAATGAACTTAATCAATCAATCAACCATGCACATTATACATTGGTAAAACAATACAAGAATGCTGTTTTGGCTTAATAGAGAGAGCTATAGTGCGTAAATTCTTCTTTTGACGTCAGTGGAAATATGAATTATGTAAATAGTATGTATAGTATTGAGATGTACTATTTTGTATGGTGACTCTTAGATATAAGAGTGTGAATGTTGTGTGTTGAATGGGATACGAATCATTTCAAGCGGTCAGTTTTTCTGCTTTGCGGAGTTGTCCGTTAACAAACCTCCCCCATACAACAGCTCCGTTTTGTCTCGTATTCCGAGTTCCTTCCAGGTGACTGACGCCACTGCAATCGGCTAGCGCATTGCTCTTGTGCCCCCCCCCCCCTGAGAGCCTCCTTTACCCCCCCTGTGAAAAATACAGAACACATTCCTACCTGAAATGCTCACTAATGTTTAAAATTATATCATGTGTTGTTACTCTAGCAACATAACAAAGACACTAATTGATTTTGTGATTTATTAGGGTGTATGGGATTCCGTATAATGTCGTATCAGGATTGGGGGGGGGGGATTCCCTTCCAGATTCAGACTTCGGGAAATGATTTCACAATTTTCAGTATCTAGAACAGTTGTGACATTTTGAGTAGTCTTGTATTAATGGTGCCGAATGTGTTTTTTTCTTGGATGTGTTGCTATGAACTTCGAACTACTTAAATTTTTGTTTCCCAAGTCTACCTTTTGGTAATAGTGATTCATGTGGTAGAGGGAGGGAGTGGATATTTGAATCTTGTTACTTAGCGTTGCTTTTCTGCCACTTCTAGCTAATCGCAATAATGAATGATGACGTGAAATTGATGAAGAGACACTCACAGACAGTGCCGCAACCACAGGGGGCAGGGGCCATATTCTTCCTCTCCCGACCTTGGACGCAAATTCATTCTAGGGGAAGCAAACATTGAAGTAAAAAAACAAGACTAGGAGAATAGTAGGACAATTGGATACTCATGATGGAATTAGTTTTTACGTGTTCCTTGCATTTTTCTTCCAGACGGCCAAGGGTACTTGCAAGGGGCACATAGGGGCAATTGCCCCCTGCCTTCGATTTCAAATTTTATACAAAGAAAAATACATATCGTAAAATTATCTTGCTCGCTTCGCTCGCAATTTTTCCTGTTCTTATAGTCCAAGTTCAGCGACGGCGGGAGTGGGCCCTGGAAGCCAAACGATATATATGAAAAAAAAATATTAAGGACAATGACATAGCGCTCCCGTAAAATTATTTGCGACCTATTAAAACAATTTCTTTCTATGAAACTTAATATCAAATATTAATGATGACACTGTAATCCAAGAAGTCATTGATCAATCAAGGGATTCTTATTTGTTTGTCAGGTGTCGAAACATGTATTTCAACTATAATATAATACAATTCACACAATATTTTGCAAAATGGTTAACGTAACCAGTAGGCAAATATTGTCTGTAGGGATGCAAGTGTCTCCCCTTTGAAGGAAATAGAGTCCGTGGTGGACTAAGGGACCCGTGTTTTAATGTTTTAGCAAGGTCAAAAAAAGTATTACAATTTTTTACACAATTCATCAAAGTACAGGTAGTATGAAACCATTATTATTTAATTAATTCGATTTCGCTTGTAGAACACAACACAATGGTGTTGTTGGATTCTCGTTAGATTCCTTTGTGCGTAAAAATCTTGCATACTGGAAACTAGAGGGAATCATTATGAAGCATGATTTATAAAGGGCTCCCTTAATCAGTTCTGCAGAGAGTCATCATTTAACATTATCGACCTGTAAATATCAAGTAGGGTGGAGGCATATAGTGTTCGAATCCCACTTTAAACTGTAGGTCGTCCCAATTAGCCTTAGTGCATAAGTGCATAAAATGGACTTAAAACACCAAATCAATCAATTACAATATCAAGTAGGTACAGTCCCTATTAGCCTATTTATGTTAAACTTTATATTATTTGGCAATCTGGAAAGGTCATTATCGAAATATTGCTATTTGACGTTGCTCGAAGTTTTTTTTTTTTTTTTTGTTCGTTGCAGTTTCAAGATACTATTCCTTTTCTGTTACTTATAGCTTTTGGGGGAAGAGGGGCAAGTGCCTCTGTGTACCCTACCATATCTGCCAATGCGACACAATATATTAAAAATTTGCCCCCCCTAGGATTGACTTCGCCCCCCCCCCCTACAAACAATTCCTGGCTACGGCCTGCTTGTGCCCCTTTCAAAAGGGGAAGAGGGTGAAACTGGTGCTTAGCTTGTTTGTGCTTTCGTGGTTGAGAACTTTGCTGCTTTGGAAGGACACTGCACGTCACGTCGGACTTCTTATTCGCACATGGCAGAGATATCGCCTTTTCCAGCGTTGCCAGTTGTATTAGAATTATGCTACACCAATTCTGGCTAGTTTGTTCTCTTTCAAACTTACTACTTACGCGTGTTGTTTCTCTCTTCACTGTCATAAAATGAAGCATTTAAAAAGCTGTGTTCTCTTATATCATTAAATGCACATTATGTGTGTTTGTCAACGGTTGTATATGGACATTTAATGACATTTTTAAGGCCACTAATACGTATATGGAAGTCCTCAGGATTTTTTCCAGGAAGGGACAATCAAGATAATTATTTCCAAGGGGAAAGAGAAGCAATGAGGCACAATTTCCCCATAATAGTATTGTTCCCTCGAAACACATTGCTTCAGTTTGAAGTTATCATGTTCCTGCAACCCCCTTGCAATTATTAACATATATTACTGTGACTGAAATGAACTTATTGCTATGTGTGAAATATGTACTTTTGATTGACTTTAATTTCCGGGGTGCGTGGCCCCCTTTACACCCTCCCTTTCACACATACCTACATTTTTCCACTATAGCCTGTGAATGGTCACAGCTAGGTTACCCAAATCGAACTTGTCAGCCAGACTAACAGGGTAAACAGATGACCAGGTCTTGACTGGTCACTGGTGTCGGACTTATACCTTCCTTTGTGAAATGAAAATTTTATGGATTTTTTCCCAATATAACACTTATATATTGTCCTTTATGCACAACTACTTCAAAACTTATCCACTGGCAATCCCTGATCGAATTGACTGATGCAGATCTGCGTACAAATCTGTAATTGGCAACCCTTCCAAGATTAATCACCGTATCGCAAGAACCTGGCTCGAAAGCAGTAGGTTTATAAGAAACTAGCTTAAGCATTAACCGATTCGATCATCTAGGCTACGGTTAGTTCTCCCTACGAGGTTAAACTGTGATACCAACCTAACGGCAACCGGGTAAGAAAGCCGAAAAATACAGAAATCTAGTCCATTTTTATTCCGAACGCTTGTTGCCAAAATACCAAGGAAACTTGGTCGATATTTACACGTATCCATGGATCTGCATAATTACATCATGTAATTTAGGCTTTTTCAATATTTACATAAAATTATTAAAGTTGTAAATTACATACCTTCTTAAAATATTTTTCCAATGCCGAAAAAGATCACAAAATAATTTATTTTGAATCTAGAAAGACTACGGATTAATTAAAGAATGTTCGAATTTCGTGCATGGCACAGATAATGTAACTACGCGCAGATGTTGCGCTGCTGCTTACAAATGGAAACATGACCAGATTCGACTGGGCGACACACCTTCCGGACGTTCACGCTTATGAACAAATCATTCCAACTAGTCTCGGTTAATGGAATTAAAAGTTGACTTGAATTATTGAAATCAAAATGCAAGAACAACATACAAAAATCCTTAATCTTTAGTTCTATATATCATAAGCCTGGGGGACCATGGAAGGCCTACACTGGAAACAAATTAAGGAAATCATGCCAAGGTATCGTAAATTAATTGACACAGAATATTGCACCTATAAATATATCTAGTTATGACTGTGGGCTTTATACGCAAATTGACTCCTTTTACGAATTTACATTTGTATTAATTTACATTTTCGTTTCCGAACGTTATGATGGCTGCAGAGGTTAAAGAGGTTCCTTTTGACATTTGTATCCTACATAGCTGGAAAAACTTGTCACTATTCCAGCTCCACTGTAGTGCTAATTATTTTTCAAACTTACATCTCATTATAATTTCCTCGCTGAAGTTCGTTTTTATTTCATTGAACAAAATTTATTGTTGTTGCTATGAATTAATATGTGTGAAACTCTTATCATTATTATATCTGAAACTTGAAGTGAACTTACAAATAAAGTGTCTGACATACAACACACTATTTGGAACGGATGTTCAAATAATAAATCAACATATTAAAAGCGTAATAAAGAGCTGCTGTGGTCCAGTAATCCTTACAGACACGTAGCCTCTATTTCCGGAGTGGGTGTTTTCAGGTGAGATCTTGACCATTAGTTTTCCTGCATGGAGCGACTATGTGGTGCACTAATTCTCTAATAAATGTATACCTTGAAGCAATCCTCGAAAGGGGGTTTATGACAGTAGAGCATGGTGATAATCACATCACCTCGAATAATGACCTTCTTCCACAGCCTCTATTTTCTTTAACGGCATGTTGCAACGTTCCTTTTTAACAAGGTATTAATACGTTAGAAACGACACAAATATGTATATGATGTTATCAATATATTTAAAATTAACATTTCATTAAAATAAATTACATGAACTTAAATAAGATCTCAACCGAGAAACCCTCCTCCGAATCCACCTCCAATTCCTCCAGCGCCACCTCCGATGCCTCCAAATCCACCTCCAATTCCTCCAGCGCCACCTCCGATGCCTCCAAATCCACCTCCAATTCCTCCAGCGCCACCTCCGATGCCTCCAAATCCACCTCCGATGCCTCCAAGTCCACCTCCGATGCCTCCAAATCCACCTCCAATGCCTCCCAAACCACCTCCAATGCCTCCCAAACCACCTCCAATTCCTCCAGCGCCACCTCCAAATCCACCTCCAATTCCTCCGTGTTTTATGACAACAGGAACAGGGTGAATTGCCCAGAGATTGCTGTTGCTGTAGCTCTTGGCAAGGATCGGTATAGCTATATTAATAAGAAAATTAATGCACTTAAAATTCTGATATTTAAAAAGCTAGAAATATTATTTTATGTGAATATTGATATTACTCTGCTGGCAAACAGTCTTCCTCTTGAGAAGGTTAGCTTCAATATGTTAGAGATCAAGATGACCATTTCTATTACTTCATAGTGGAAGTTTCTTTGCTCGTAAGAGTTTGGAGTTTCTTCATAAAGGCTAAAGACATTGGTAACATGCTTGTATCTTTTCACTCTTAGGGTACATATCTGTACTTTCTATATTCAACAAAATATAAAGAATCAAGTTAAAATTCAGTGTATTGAAATAAACTTTTAAATTCTGATCTTCGGAGTTCTATTTATGACACACTTACCATTTCCGTTATTGATCGATTGGACCATAATCATAATTACCAGGGTAAGTATCTGGAAATGTAAACGAAAGAAATAAAGAATACATAAGTGAAATGAAATGGAAAGCCACATAAAGTACTTATCAGATATTATGAATTTTTTTTATCTATACTTCATTTGCAATCCCTAATAAAATTTTACAAAAGAATATGGATGCAAAACAAAAAAATTACAACAGCCTCTCAAATTCCCTTACTTCAACACTCAAAATGTGTATACCGCACTGCCCTTTACGCAGTCTGAAAGATTATTAAAATGAATTAAGGAAAGCTCAAAATATAATGTGCAAAGTGTGTGTGTGAAGGGCGGGCATGATAAGTCACATTTTCAGAATTCAATATATTTAGACGAGTATTTAATATTTGCATTTGAAAGCCAGAGATTTCAGCTATCTTCATAAATATTTTCTGCACAAGGCCATGTATTTAAAACTAATTACTTTCTTTATTTTTTAAATATTATATTCCAAAATAGATGTACGCAGTTTCTAATTTTATACATCTCACTCTTTGATGGTTGTGAAAACTGTAACACATTAGACGCTTGATAATTTGAAATTTATTGTGTCAAGAAATTTACTTTAATGAAATTGTATCACTTCTGAAACTACTTAACATTAGTTAAGGTTCGTTAATAATTTTGAAACTATCTTGACATTGTGTAAAGAAAAGAGCTTACTTTCAAGAGAGAAATAAACTTTCGAAACTGTTAAATTTACAAGAATTCCAAATTCCTATAAGTTTTGCACTTAGGCCGAAATTGATATCTAAAACTTATTAGTAATAAGTTTCTAGAATTCCAATAACGTCTATTTTTTAAAAAATGTACATATCATTTTACAATAGACACTAGGGAAAAAATTTCAACTATTTTTTCTGTATCCTGGATGAAATAACGTGTTCTTTACTAATTTTGGTGCGAGGAATTCAGAGAAAGTCTCAAAATTTGTGTATCATGTCACATTTCCGAGATATACAGGGTGTCTAAAAAGTTACGGAACAGAGACTTCGAACTTTCTTAACTTTTGTATAAAAAAACGATAGAGACATGCACATTGTATTAGTTATTAACTTTATCTATATGAATATTCTATAAACATTAAACACGAAAATAATTCTCTGCATGAACGTTCAGTATGGGATAAAGCTTGTAAGGTGTAAAAAAATATTGTACAAAGGAAAGAAAGAAATGGATAAATGACAGGTATGGAGTCGCACGATACATTTTTATGTATTCTATGCATAGAAAGCAAAAACAAAAAAGGGTAAATTTCCACATGCATGTAGTACTGTGCAATGAAGAGATATATTGGGAGTGTGCGAGTAATTCTGTGCATTACAGACGATTTATGGTGTTTATCTGTTAATTATGCCATATTCATAAAAAATGTATTTTTTTAAAAATATATATATACATATATACAGGGTGTCGCAAAACTCTTTCAACAACGCTTGGGAGCTGGTAGATATCATAAAAACAAGTAACTTTTCCCTATAAAGTTTACCTCGAAAGCGCTTAGTTTCTGCGCTATAAGCGCTTAAAGTCTATCCTGTACTTATGCAACCCCACACAGCAAACGCTTGCTCTGACATAACTAGCAGGGGCGCGTGGCAGGGTTGCCACTAGCGTTCCTCGTTAAGAGAGACGACTTAAAAACAACAACTTGGGAGTCTTGCCTGAGCAAAATCCAAAACATTAATGATACTTGCGATGTTGTAAGAAGGATTCACAGTATTTTTAAACTGACCAAAACAAATAATGGGCAGACCGAAATTAAAGATTACTCATTCTAAAATATCTCCATAATTGATTGATTGATTTGGTTTATTTTAATTCGCTTTTCTGCCACCTTTGGCTAATCGCGAAGATGAGGATGATATGATGAAATAACAAATGACACGAATGTCTAGACCAGGATTTAAACCCGAGACACCTGGCGCCGTAGCGAGCTTTGCTAACCACATCCCCACGGAGTGTTTCGTGTATCATGCAATATCAACAATTGCAAGGGACACGTGATATAGGGGAAATCCACGAACGAACAAATGTAAGCATGATGTGTTTGCTGCCTCGTTTCGAATACGCACACTGTAATGTTATTACAATTTATTTATTAGAAATAAAGGGAACTAGCGGTATTGCAAATCGAGTTCGTTATAAAAAGCAGGCTGAAAAGAAACAAAAATCTCCGGCAGATGAATATTCTTCAGCCACTTCGGTGACTGAGTACGTTTAGTGATCAACACATGATCCCTCTCTACCGAATGTTCCGGACACGAGTTCCGACCTGGACAAAAATGGCACTGGATCTCATGTCCTCGTATTTACTATTTGCCCGAAAGTGTAGGAAAATTACGTACAATGAGAATAATATAAATTCACACGAATTATTCCGGAAATTCATCTAGATGTCAGAATCTCGCTCGTTTGCTACAAAACGTTGTTTCCAGGGTGAACTTCCGAAAATATTACTCTTACATTTCAATGTTGATATCAAGTTGCTACAATGAATGATAAATATGTACAATTTATGACGTGTACTCAATGGTTTCCTTTTGATTATTTTTTTTCACGTTCCATGATAAGAATGCTAAGCAAAGACACAAAATGAGAAAACTAATTCGCACACATGAAAAGAGTGTAATTTATGAGGATTTCTCTTGATGTACCAATATCAAACGATATCGTGAAGTGCAGAACAAACTAGTACAGGCAGTAAGTTTGCACCGAACTCAATGAAATATTAATTTCTTCCTACAACTTCATTAATAGAGCATTCAAGATTAACCAGTTTGAGTGGAAAGAAAGCGAGAGAGAGAGAGGGGGGGGGAAGTTTTTAATTCGCATGTTCCTAGTATTGCAAATAATCGTTGGAATTTTCTTGATACCAATTTTTAAAACACATAATTTTTCTTACATGCATATCAGTTGTCGGTAAAATTTATACGTTGCCACTGTTTTCTAAAATAAGCTAGGGGTCTTGGGTTCGAATCCCAGCTTGGGCATGTATGTTTGTGAGTGTCCATTCATAAATTTAATCATATCATCACTCATCACCATCTTCGTAAATTAGCCAAAAGTGGCACAAACAGCTAAGTAAAATAAAGCAAATCAATCAAGCAATGAATCAATCAATCATTAAATTAAAAGAGCCTCGCAATTATTTCCTTATGAGACAAACACGATTAGCAATAACGCTATTACAGATACGAATAATTTTCAAATAGATTGTAATAACCCGGGTTCGAGTCCTGGTCGAGCCTGCATTTTTCGCTGAAAATTTCTAAATTACAATCTGCGTGTTCGAAACGAGGCAGCAAACACATCATGCTTACATTTGTTCGTTCGTGGATTTCCCCTATCTCACGTGTCCCTTGCAATTGTTGATATTGCATGATACACGAAACACTCCGTGGTGATGTGGTTAGCAAAGCTCGCTACGGCGCCAGGTGTCTCGGGTTTAAATCCTGGTCTAGACATTCGTGTCATTTGTTATTTCATCATATCATCCTCATCTTCGCGATTAGCCAAAGGTGGCAGAAAAGCGAATTAAAATAAACCAAATCAATCAATCAATTATGGAGATATTTTAGAATGAGTAATCTTTAATTTCGGTCTGCCCATTATTTGTTTTGGTCAGTTTAAAAATACTGTGAATCCTTCTTACAACATCGCAAGTATCATTAATGTTTTGGATTTTGCTCAGGCAAGACTCCCAAGTTGTTGTTTTTAAGTCGTCTCTCTTAACGAGGAACGCTAGTGGCAACCCTGCCACGCGCCCCTGCTAGTTATGTCAGAGCAAGCGTTTGCTGTGTTGGGTTGCATAAGTACAGGATAGACTTTAAGCGCTTATAGCGCAGAAACTAAGCGCTTTCGAGGTAAACTTTATAGGGAAAAGTTACTTGTTTTTATGATATCTACCAGCTCCCAAGCGTTGTTGAAAGAGTTTTGCGACACCCTGTATATATATACATACGAAGTGCACTGGCAACATTGGTCGTGTCAGAGTCCAGTACCAGGTCCACCGACATCTGACTATGTTATTCAATTGATTTCCAGATGAAATAAAAGATTTGAAATTTATCGTGCAAAAAAGTAACCTACCTATCTTTTCTATCTAACACTATCTTTATATATTTGAAAGAACCTTCCTGGTCACGAGAAATGTTCAATTCCACTGTGGTGGATAGTGATTTAGGAATTGGGAATCCCTCACTATGTGATTCCAACTTCGGCACATCGACGTGCACACATGCTTTTATTATTCGAGAAATAACCACACATTACAGTGCTACAAAAATAACAATCTGTCACGTGGTCCCTTGGTTCAAGGCATATCATAGATACATGAAAAGACATTGAATGAACACCATTCAACCATTCTCTTAGTGTTACAGCACAACTATGCCATGTACCATATGAAGCCCATGCGTTGTGTTGTTCTCCCAACGACATCCAAAGTGGAGTCGGTACACTATCTTTACATTGCAATTTTGGAGTGCATTGATCAGAAATGTAACAGAATGGGTTAGGGTGATATACACAGCTAAAGGGTTCTTTCAGTCGACATAGTATATCACAGCACGGCATGTATTATTTTGTAATTGAGCTCATTAATTAACATTATGTATTTAATCAAAACACGGAAGACTTATTTCGGATTTAAATCGTTTCCGATTTTCAGAACTCCCCTGCACGTACAATTATCCGCTACTTGGTAAATTGTATGTCACATCATCATTAATAAACCATATGTAGTAACTGTTTTAGGTAACAAACATTCATGAACTTATGCGAATTACACAAACGGTTGTATTACGATCGAAGTAAGCAAGATAATTTATACAAAATATATTTCTTTCAAGGCCAGATTATTATTATTTTTAATCTATGGACATTAAAGCAAACTGCTGTGAGCTATTAGTTGTATTCGTCTTTCGCAGCTACATATTTTTAAACGAGAAATCGTTGTAGCATGAATAGAAGAATCTCGAACACTTATGTTATTTCACTTGCGCTACTTACGATATGTCCCGTAACAGAAGCCATTTCTGTAGTGTTGATCTCTTTTCGACGCTGATCGATTTGATGCATCTGCATTCACCTCCTCCTGTTATATAGGACTAGAACTGCGGATGTTAAAGAAGGACTTGGAAATCTTGTTGAATGTAAGAGGAAGGGAGATTTTCTCCATATAATCATCTTTCAATGGAAACTAATGTAAAAGAGTTATTTTGCACTGATGCGTGAAACATTCCAAGTTCGTTGCGATGTTTGAACACGGAAATGACTTCATTATTTTTTGATTTCTAATGAAATAGAATTTTTCCTGTATTTATATGCATGAACAAATCAGTGTGTGATGTATAAAGATGTGATTGTGGCACCTATCGGATAATATAAATTGACAAGCATTTTCGAATATCTATCTTCTATAAAATTCTATTTACCAGAAAAATCTCTACTTATGTCGTGGTTCTAATTTGACAAGATGGGAATAATAATCATCTGCTGACAAAAAACTCAACTTTAATAAGTCTTGATACGTTCTACCCGACAAAACAAGTCGTCACTCAAATTGATCTACAGTAGTTTATGATATGTCTATTATCGCCCGTTTTTGATGCCATAACATTATCCTAACACGATTCTAAGTCAACAATCTGAAATTCAAGTCTTGACTTTCTTTTGTTACGTTCGTCTGTTTCATCCATTTATCATCGATTCCCATTATCGTCACTTATTTTTAGAGATGGAAAAGTGACGCAAATGTATCCAAAATACTGATCACCCATTTTGAGACACGTTCAGTGAGATTCATTTTTGTAGTTGATGATGTTGATATTAACCGTAATTCCTATCACAGGGAGCACTGAGTACATGGATTGTCCATTGTTCGTGACTTACTAAAGAATAAATCCTGCGACGGGAGGAAGAATAATATTTGTTCCATTTACAACTTCCGTACTCAACTGATTATGCAGGGTGTAATTAAAATGGCGCCTACGGACCACAGAAACGTATAGAGGCCATCAAAACAAACAACTTGTCTTGGCATAATTTTTGTCGCTGGTGCTTTTTTATCGGCGCTACGAACGTTAAAAAAAGTTTTGCCGCCTGTATGCTTGCAACCCAACATAACATTTGATACCATCTGGCATATTTCTTCCTGTTATGAAACTGCGGGTGCCAGTGATGAAAGGGATAGATATTACGCGAATATTGACACACTACAAACCGCATTATGTGTTGTAATACGTAACGAGGAACGCTTCCAGTCGCAAATTAAACCAGCGATATCAAATACAGTAGAAAATCAAATAACGTGTGCAAAAAGCATGTTGTGGAAACTGAGTCAGAAGAGAAAGAGACGAAACCTTGCTTCAAGCGTGTCTAGATCTAGAAATTGCCAGAACATTCGATGGCCTAGAATTGGTTACGTTTTTTTTCGTCTCTTAATCTGTATTGATTTGTTGACAAATTAAATGTTCACTCTTATTTAGATTTTTATTTTGTTCTGAAACATGTACATTTTTATAGAGTGTAAACGTACTTTTCTTGGGATGGCGACCTTCTGTGTTCTCATTTGAATTTATCGAAACGCAGGAACGCACGTGAAAGTGAATGGTCGAATGTCCTATCTACGATTCTTGGGTCCGCGAGCGTTATTTTAATGACATCCTGTAGCTATATGTTTCATTATATACTGAGACGTGTATTAATTATCGAGTGGTATGGACATGAATGAAGAATAATCCTGTATTAACATCATTCAGTTGTTTCTATCCTCTATCCTTTGTCGTTGGTTCATGCTAATTCCATGACATCGCTTGTTTTTCAAAGTATTGTTGTCATGAAAAGAAATACATTTTATTTGATGAATGGGCTGGAGAGAAATGAGGTTTGATCGGAGCTATGCACACTTTGGATTTACCAGAGGTAGTTGATGAATTTACATTCCCCATTACTTCAACATATATGGCACTCCCAAGCCCAAAACAGCAATATTGTTTCCAAAGGACAATATTGTACACGCTCCACATCCACAGTATGCATAACGATTTACAGGTGATTTGGTATGCAGAGTGATTTATGATTGTATAAATAGATCCAAGACTTGGAAATTGTGTTTGATATATAAAAAAATACAATGTGGTCAATAAGGGGCGCAGCAAGGCATAGCACTTATTGCCTCCTAACGTCCTCCTAGAGCAAAGATGAAGTCTCGTTTATGCTCAGATAGACTAATTGTGACTGGACCCACAGTTAAAAGTAGAATCCGTACTACCTTTTAATGTGTTGTCACCGAAAATCAAACCAAGTACTCACTTGGTTAAACATATTTATCAAACTAGTTACGGTTCAAACAGAGCCTTTATATTTTCAGATTGAATCAGACACAGCGTGTCCTAAACCACTGTTGGAACTGGTATCGAAAAGGATGGGAATGGACCGTAAAAAGCTTCAATGAATCAAGTGATTTCTGTATACCCGAGTCTCTGTAGATTTCTTGTTTTACTGAAAGTAGTTGTACTCTGCACTGTCGTAGTTTTGTGAATATTGTAATGAAAGTTTCACCCATCAAGTTGCGCGAGATGACAAACATGTAACGAAGGAAAGGAAAGTAATATACATTTACGTGCGTATGCGCTACAATTTGTGACACGAACATAGGCGGCTGGCAAAACTTGCACTGTTGGTCTCTAAAGCCAGCAAACAGCGGCGATGGACCTCGATGCACTGATCACGCGTGACTTAATGAAATAGTCGTTTGGAAGGCCCTGCTATAGAGTTTACTTTAGATTTGTAGTTGAACTATTATTTGAAAACTCTACCAAACCTCCAAATTGTGATTTTATTTAGCTTTAGTAGATTCTAAGATAGCAGTAGGTGACGCAGACGGAATGACAGGCAGATACACGTAGTACAGACAGACATGATTGTTGCCGCTAGGGTAATTATTAAAACCCTAAAATGTAGCATAATTTCAATAATATAGGGTATCAGAGGGCGGGAGAGAGGGTGTTTACTGGTGAGAATGAACGTTTTATATTCCTGAAAATACTGCATCCATGCCTCGCAGTTTTCAGCATCGAAAGAATAGCCCATAAAGTGTATGCTGAAAAAAAAAAGTTTGACTTAATGTTGAACAGTACTAGCAGTGGGCTCGAAGGGTGCAAGATGAGTCAACGGTGAATGCAAGAGAAGGCATATTACATTGTCTGACTGGTTTGAAATGCAGTCGGTTAAGTGAGTGTCAAATCAAACGAGGCAGAACTTCGTCCGCTCGCAATACGATCACAGCCCTGCACATCGACAAGATTCGCTTACTAGGCCCGCCTGGATGGCGAGTGAGCGAGTAAAACTGCAAGCCGGGGGCTTGTTCATCGAAAGCCCGAGTGTAACTGGCAGTCCTTGCAAGACCCAGCTCGCTTGTCTGCAGCGAACGCTCACCGTCTCCAGATACATGAGTCACGCAGTTACTGTTGCCAACTGATAAATTATAAATTGTTCAAGGAGTACTTGAAATGTTCATCACGTTTATTATTTTGAAAATGCAGAGATTTATTCCGTCGTAGAAAACATTTGTATCACTCGCACCCAGTGGCGGTGATTGCGTTCCAAAACGGGGTAGGGGCAAGGACAGTTTAATTTCCCTTGTTACATAAAGTTAGCATGGTGCGGGGGCAAAAGTGGCGAGTGGGAGGGCGACTGCCACCTCTCGCCCCCTCTAATTGCCTCCACCATTGAGTACGAACCAAATTTCGCAAAAAGTGCCATCGTAAATATTTTGGAACATTGTGTGACTGGTGGTTGTTCAACATTAATTTGGGGAGGGGGGCTCCCCGATGTCGTCGCCTCGTAATCAAGGGGTCCCGGGTTCGATGCCCGATGGCGGCACATGGTGGTTCGGATTTTACCTTAAACTGTAAGTCCAGTTCCGATTAGCCTTACTGTGCATAAATTGAATTTAAGATACCAAATCAATCAATCAATTAAACTATTTTCGAAGAACTTTGATCACTGTGGCTACAGATTTTCTCTCTGGTGTAATTTTGCCAATTCAGTATCCGAATAAGTTGCTCAAGATGTCCCCCCCTTTTTGAAAAGTTACACTGTTCGTGACTTGCATAATGTTATTATCCTCTGTACGTCACAAAGATAGCTTCTTTTGTTTTCGTACATTACATTCTGAAGGGAATTTTATACTAATATAGGTTTAAATAGGTTTAATGTAGCACGGTGGTCCATAAAATGGAACATGAAATCAGAATTTGCATTACAAAAGGTTTTCGCATATTGCCAACTATTTCAACAAATCGTCGTTCTACAGAATTCTAGTTCTACAGCCAACATTGATAGTAACACGATGCAAAATATAATTGTTAGCTTGTATCTTTAGAATGGTGCAAATAGCAACAAACAAACGACGTAAAAATGAAACCAAGAGAAGATTACAAACATATTTCAAGATGTTCAAAACAAATTTGGAAAATATGTGGTAGTCGGTTTGATAATAATGAAACTAAATATAACAGTTATACAACCTCAAGGCCCATGCGACTAGCATAAATTCAAATGTTTCTATGCGTAATGAAATATAATGGCCGTTGGCGACACTGACAGTGGTGTTCGCGTCTGACATCGAGTCTCATGTGACTTCTTAGTACCCGGAGAAAAACCTGGCAGGCGTTGAGGCCTGTAAATTCTTGTTCGTGGAATCTCGCTTGCGCAGCTGGCGTGACGTGGACGGGTTTCTTCCAAGTCTCGCGCTGGCCTCTGAATAGGATACTGCACTGAGACCAACAGTTTCAAAAGACAGGCAATATCGAGTCACAAAGGGCTAAAGGGTAAAAAAACATACATTTCTCAAGGCGATAGCAATTGGGTGTGGGCTTCTTTTACATGAACTGGAAATAAATATTTTTTGAGTTTCAGACTCCGATTATATAAACTACGAGGTAGTAAATGCTGTGGTTTTAGAGACTTGATGCTTTCTTTTCATTTTATCTTTTTTTGGACAGCCTGTAATATTATGTATATATTGATTGATTGATTGATTTAGGTTATTTTACTTCGCGTTTTGTGCCTCTTGGCTAATTTGCGAAGATGGGGATGAGTAATGAAATTGATGAATGGACATTCACAAACAACCAAGCCCTAGCGGGATTCGAACCCGGGACCCTTGGCGTCGCAGCTCGATGTGCTAACAACTTTTTTTTCTTTATTTATTTATTTATTTATTTACAATTTTTCTTTCATACAGTAATTTTACAGTTTTTGGCTAACCATAGTTCTTTGTACTTTAACATTCCACCAGCACCTTTAAAAAATGTGCGAATAATATTTTTCTTTTATCTTGAGACACTTTATGATATTCCAGTTTAACATATATTAAAAATTGATCATGAAAATCTATACCTTTATATATGCAGACAAACAACATATAATGTCCAACCAACCATTGCACACTACGCCATTTAGTACATGGAAAATACGAAAACGTAGGTAACATTATGTTATGCACAGTAAACGCATTGGGATGGGTGCGACAATTTTTTCCTAATAACACACATAGATATTTCCATGTTTCACGTGTCCGTATGCATTCACTTAGCCAGTGTGAAATCGAACCATTTTGTTTACACCTACCACATAGTGGGTCTTGTAACAGTTTTAATTTATGTAATTTCTCTTCCGTCACCACTATATCCTGTACCACACAGTACCACGCAGATTTTACCAAGGGCGATAAATGTGGTGCTTGAACATTGTTCCATATCTTGTGCCAGGGATGGGTTGGTTGTTTAATCATTATCTTGCAGCTAGGCAGTGTTGCCAAACAACGTGACTTGTATAATTGAGTTACTTTTGGTATTTCAAGAGGTTTCGCTGAAAGTAGTATATAACAAATTTCTAGCACTGATTCTTGTAAATATTTATAATGCGGTGGCACCGTTGCTATAACAATCGGAGACTGCAATGGTATGGTGTCCAAAATCTGCTTAAGTATCACACCCGTTAAACTGTCTGGGAAGTTTACTAACATTGACATATCTACTTGTACGCGGAGAGCTTGGCTCTTTAATTCCACGTAAGTTAGGCCAAGTCCTCCGCACCGTACCGGTAGACACACATTCTCGTGACTCACCCGCAGCATTTGGTGTGCCCAGACAAACCAGTTTATCGCACTCCTTATATGTGCAAAATACAATTTCCTCATCGGAAGCACTCGTGCCACAAACCAGAGCTTTGAACTCACATAACTATTTACAAAGGATACCCTGGCAACCAAGCTAAGGGCACGAAGGTTGTTTTGTTTAAGCACACTTTTCAGGCCAGCAATACATGTTGAATAATTTTGAGCAATCATTTCTTGTAAAGAGTGGGTAAAAATTATTCCAAGTATTTTCAGTGCATTTACTTTTTGAATTTTATCGTTTTGATACGAGTGGTTTGTAGCATCTAAGTGCATCCAATGAGTTTTATTATAGTTAAGCTTTAGGCCAGCCACCGAGTTGTATTTTTCTATCACATTTTCTAGTATTTCCATATCTGTCGGCAATTTCACCAACACAGTGACATCATCAGCATAACCTAATAATTTTATCGTTGTTGAGTGAATATTTAACCCCTGCAATTGCATTTCAAGTACCTTTAAAAATGGCATTAACGCTACACAAAAACTTATCATAGACATGGGATCATCTTGTCTGACACCCCTTTGTATAGGAAATGTCTTAGTTAAAAAAACATTGATTTTTATATATAAACTCTTAATCGCATTTACAAATTTTGGACTACAACTCATCCTTAAGAATACAGCATATAAAAATTCGTGCTGTAAAGTATCAAAAGCATTTTGAAAATCTAAAGCCACTATACCATGGTGACCTTGTACGGTCGTATGTCTATAACTAGTTATGACATCACGAATTGTTTGTAAAACAGTAAAGATCGATCTATTATTACCATAACAGTATTGATGGACACCGATCATTCTTTCCATATAAGGCAAAAGACGACGAAGTAAACATCGTGCAAAAATTTTATAATCCGTGCACAACAAAGAAATATGTCTATAGTGTTTTACTATGGTAGGGTTAGGAACTTTGGGAACCAGGACGATTACACCTGTATTGCTAGTCCTTCCCAAGCAGTGTTGATTATATACTGCATTTATCCAGTCTGTCACAATATTACCTAAAAGTGACCAAAATCTTTTATAAAATTCTATGGGAATACCATCTATTCCTGGCGATGAGTTATTCTTCATTCTTAGAATCGCTTCGTACACCTCAGCAGCTGTAAAGGTATTTTCAATCCGCAAGTTGTCATTAACAGAAAAAATTTCCGGAACTTGTTGTAAAAATATTTGTTCCTGAGTTGGATCATAACTTGTTCCTTGAAATCTAGAGTGATAAGCGCGGTAAAAGATTTCCTTTATGTCAGTCACATTACTATGTTCAGAATTATCTTCGTCTATTATCTTATGAATCGTTTGGCGTTTTCCACGATTGCGTTCATGTAGAACATGACTAATATTGGCCATTTCAAGAGGGTCAAAAGGTAAAAGTTTACTTCGTATTTTGCACCCACTTCTTTTTTGCGCGTGTAATTGCAACAATATTGCCTGTACTTGTTTAATGTTCTGTTGCACTTTTCCCCCTCTTACCCCTTCATCAGTCAGCTCTCTCAACACTTTATAATAAAAATTGTATTTATTATTCCAATCCTGGTTCCGTTCCCTAGTATATTGTCTACAAAATCGTGTGATAGCTGGCTTTAGATATTCATCCCACCACTTAATTATATTTATTTGTTTCGCCCTTAATCGTTCCCAATACTTCCATTGTTCTTGTAATTTGTCAGCAAACAGTGCATCATCAAATAAAGAAATATTCATTTTCCAGTATCCATACCCTTATTGTATATTTGGCATTTGCATTTTTACCGCCATTATAATTGCACTATGATCTGAGAAGCAAGTTGGCACCATATTAACATTAGTGATATTAGGGAAAATTGATGGTGAAACATAAAATCTATCTAACCGTGAAGCACCCCCATCCTTTACATATGTGAAGCCTGCACTTGTTGGGTGCAAAGTGTCCCATGCATATTTCCATTGAAACCCAGTTACCAACTGTTGCAGCGCATTGGATGTATTAAGTCCAGGGCGCTGGTCTTTTGGCAACAAAACACAATTAAAATCGCCTCAACAAATAATATGGTGCTTATTACCTTGAAGTTCCGTCGCTACTTCAGTTGCGAAAACTCATTGCGTTGCTGCCTTTGATTACTACCAGAAGGCGCATACAGATTACATATCCACAGGTTTTCCACTTGTACAGTCGTAATTCTACCAGTCGGATGGTATTCTATATTTGATACAGGTATATTGTCTCTAACTAATACAGCTGTTCCTTGCGCTGAATATGTGGAATTATTATAGACAATATAACTAGAGGGTAACTAGCCACGGTGGCTCAGTCGGTAACGCGTCTGACTACCATGCTAAAGGTCCCGGGTTCGATCCCCTGCCGGTTCAAATCCGGGAACTTTTCTAACGATGGAAGCGGCCCCGGCGCCCACCCACCGTCGAATAACATGGGTACCTGGGGAAAACCCTGGGGGTTAAAGGCGGTCAGGGGCGTGATGCTGATCACATCACCCCCACTCACGACCGGATCAAGAAAGTGTGGGGCGTTACCCCCACACCCCCTATACGCCTTCATGGCGTGGAGCTATGCGCAGGGGAACACTTTACCTTTACCTTTTTTAACTCATAATTAGTTATTGCTACTTCTTGAATGAGAGCAATATCTATAGCGGACTGAATTAAAAAGTCCCCAAATGCACTTTGTTTTGTTTTGTTTTGTAGTTTGTTTATGTTTATACTAGCAAGTCTAATGGTGGTAAGCATCACTATGGATATGTAAACACTTGCTTTTACAATACTGTTAAATATATACATTGTTTTACTGTTTTTAGGTCTACCTTACACACAAAGATTCTTAAAAGGAAAAAAATAGCTATACGTTATCCTCTGGCTATGTATGGAATATTTCACACCAATCACCTGATCAAACATGATATACCTTTACTCATTTTACACATACTATTTCTGACTTTCATTTTTACTTGCACCCACACATTCACTAGACACACTAGGGGAAACACTGAATTTGGATCCGATCACAAGTTGTAAATCAACACTCGGGGCCAAATTTGTCACACTTTGGGATCTGGTTATACGAACTGGGGAGGGGGCTATTGCCTGTTGCTTCACTTTCTTATTGTGGTGGGGGTTAGGTGCCACATTTTGTTGTACTTTTTTCTTCTTCAACTGCTTCTGTTCCTGGAGTCTCTTCACATTTTATTTTATTTTGGCATTGTCCTTCGTTCCTGTTGTGGTGTCACCAAACTGAACCTTACTTTGTTGATCTTCCAGTGTATGGTATCCTCCTGCTTCGTATATGTCAGTCTCCATTTCACGATTACTCGTAGTGTCAGACTCGCGCATCTCTTGATCAGTTGTTTCCAGACTGTCAGTCACGAAAACGTTATCCCGTACATCACTGTGGAGGTCGTCTAAAGATGCCACCTCTTCCGCCCACGATTTGCTGTGGATAGACACAGGTAGAGGTGTTTCCTTGGTAGGGTCCAGTTGGTGTTCTACAACATCAGCATTTTTCGGCTCTATTTGCAGATTTTTATCGCGTTCATTGTTCACAGTTTTTTCTTGCAACTGCATTGGAATTGGCAACACTGTAAATTGTGTGACAGCCTTTATCTCCGTCTCATGCGCTGAACGTTGGCTAGGTGGTCTATGTACCTTTGCTGCATATGACTGCTTAGGCTGGATTTCTACAGGAGTAGCACATGCTCCAATATTATCTTGTATCAGTCGCTCCCCCATAGCACCACGTCGTTGTGGACAAAACCGTTCTGTGTGTTGAGTGTCTTCACATATTTTACAGGTAGGTTTCTGTCCATAATATGTTACCCAATATTGCATACCCTGTATTGATACATAGGACGGGATTGGCTTATTCAGAACCATTCTCACCAACTTAATGCCTGTACGAGTTTTATAAATATGCTCATCCGAATATCGCTCGTCCACCGGAGGGGTCTTAATTTTACCATACTGCGCAAGCACTGTACGGATATGGCTATCGGTGATTTCCATTGGTACTCGTATAACATGTAATCTTACTAGTGTAGTTGTTCTATCAGCCCAGTCTAATCTAATTTCATGTTCATCATCCTCATCACAATACACTAATTTCCCTTCAAATTTATTAATTAACTGTTCGCCTAATAGACGCGTCACTAACTTAATATATACACACTTACGGTATTGGTCCAGTTCAATACTTAATACCTGGTCTTCAGTCAATGCAAGAGTATCCCGTATCCAACGATGAAGGGCACTTCTTCACACTTGAAAACCATAACTTTAGCGTATTTACGCGACGAATTTCCATTTTCCCTTCAATTCAACAACTTTACGTAACTTGAAACTTTACGCGTTTCGCGTCGTCTAGCACGCCAGAGTCCCGATGAATCACCGGTTCACGAGCAGAGGCACGGCGATGTTGCTCGCGCGGGCACTTCCGCTGAACTCTGACCATTCGGCCACAGGGTCCGGCTATGTATATATTGATTGTTAATCGTATTCGTTAATTTTCTTTTGTTTATTTTCACAAGAAAACATTTTTTTAAAACATTTTTTAATTATTTATTTAACTAAAAATGTATATACCTAAAAATAAATTACATAGAATGTGGTGTACAAATTAACCAAAGAATCAACCTCTAATTCCTCCTCCAGTTCCTCTGACCCTGCCTCCTTAACCTCTTCCAAATCCTCCATCTCCTCTTCCAATACCACCAAACCTTCCTCCAATGCCTCCGTATCCCGTTCCAATGCCTCCGTATCCACCTCCAATGCATCCGTATCCACCTCCAATGCCTCCAACACCCCCCGAAGCCTCCTCCAAAGCCTATGTGTTTTATGACAACAGGAACAGGGTGAATTGCCCAGAGATTGCTGTTGCCATAACTTGATTGATTGATTTTATGTTTTAAGTCCACTTTATGCACAGTAAGGCTAATCGGGACTGGACCTACAGTTTAAAGTGGAATCCGAACCACTTGTGCCTCCACCGGGTATCGAACCCGGGACCCCTTGATTACAAGGCGAGGACGCTACCACTGCGCCATCGGGGAGGCCTGTTGCCATAACTCTTGGGATAAACTGGTATAGCTGTAATCAGTAGAAAATTTTTAAGCACAAAATTCCAAATGAATGAATTTTCCTTTTGCAAAATATATATGTAACTATAGTTCGAATCATATACGCGGAAATTATTTGAATCTATTCCACTACCAAAATTTTGTGTTTCTAAAATTTGTTTTGAAGTCTATTTTTTTCTCAGATAGGCTCATCCTGACTGAACGTACAACTTAAAATGGAATTCGAAAAAATGTGCAATACACTTCAACCGAGAATAGATTCTTGCGTCCCTTGATTTAAAGGCGATAAGGACAACATCCTTGACATGTTACCTTACAAATCTCTTGTACATACTACAAGCTTGTGTGAATCATTATCCATGACATACCATGAATAGGTTATGTGTAATTCTGT
Source organism: Lepisma saccharinum (assembly GCF_977018435.1). Classification (NCBI taxonomy): domain Eukaryota; kingdom Metazoa; phylum Arthropoda; class Insecta; order Zygentoma; family Lepismatidae; genus Lepisma; species Lepisma saccharinum. The sequence continues at coordinate 205,016,581 of NC_139229.1, read as the reverse complement.
TTTATTTAAGCTTTATTCTGCTATGGATATTTTTTCACAAACGTAGAGGCAAAATATTTTTATAACATTTTGTTTGTACGTTTATATATGTAAAGGTTAATTGCATTACAATTGCGTGAATACAAGTAAATTCCGCTAATAATATGAAGAAAAAATAATGTATATGATTAATGCATGATTAATTCAGGGCAATCTGTTGGAAAAACATACGCACGGACACCCACCACCTCCAATATGGTGCTATCGATTTTCAGCTGTCTCTCTCCTGAAAAGAAATTCATCTATCACACATGAAGAGAATCACGTTCGAGTTTTTATTTTTATGGGGAATATACATTGTTCAATCATTTGAACATATTTTTCTGTTTCAAAGAGCGTTAAATTAACTTATATTTGAAGGGTTTAAAGTGTTATGCAAAATAATCGTCAGAACTGTACTATTTGAATGAAAAGTAGCTGAAAGAAAGAAATTAGCCTAGCAACTCTTGGATATAAAGAAGTGTATATGTTTGTTATACTGTATTATACCTACGTACATATATTCTCTTTTGCTAAAGTAAATGTGGAAATAAAAAGTACGTGAAGCAACAGTTCACTGAGGGTGAAGGCCAGCCAAATCTATTTTCGTTAGGCGATGAGATGCTTCGTCAGCGCATCGTGTTCCATCGCTGCTGTTACATGGTATACTAATCCTGCCCCAGCGATGTCTGAAGCAATGCCGTGCACAACGTCAGAGAACTGGAGGTAATCGATTGGACAGAGCGAAGCAGTACACGCTGCTGCGAAGGCTAGTAATTGTAGCCACGTCCCACCCCTCAACGCAATCCCGTTCCCTCTCACGTGTTCATTGGTGGAGCCGTCTCGCGTCACTACTTGCGCAGAGACTTCCTTTCGTTCGCCTGTTCCAGAGAGAGATGGGAAAGGATATAGGGAGGAAGTGATGAAGTATTTTGAAGCAAAGAAACAAATTACATTAGGATAAAGTTTGTTTTCCCCCACTTTGAAAAATATTATATAATATTATACTATCCATAAAGTTCCAACATAATTTTCTCGTATATTTCCACCAAGTTATGAATTAGGCTGACGGAAGATGATAGTCAAAACTAAGGGAAAATACAATTCGTGTTTTAGCCAAAATTTGCGTAAAAAAAAAAAAAATTGTGTAGTAAATCTCTTGTGTGTTTTAGTTTCAGTTGATATAAATTTTTGGTATCCAACCATAAATCAATTTTAACGCGGGGCCTTTTTTCTGTATACTATGACAAGGCCTAAGAGGTATCTTTTCATTAACTTTCATTCTTAAGAGTCGTTGCTTAATTTTCCACCTTTTTTTGTTGTGTAACTTCTTGAGTTTCTGGTTTACTGAGTATTCTCTCAAGGTTTGTTGATTAATGAAAGCAACCCAAGATTGCATGGATTGCATTTTATAATAATAAATAGTTGAAAGGAATGCAGTTGCAATAACTGAATTATAATGTAGATAGACACAGTTACCATTTGCGCTGCTCATAAACTATAAAGCAATCACTATAACCAGGAGCAGGATCTGAAATTGCAACATTTATTGTAGTTTCTAATTATTTTTTCAGAATAAAAACAGTCTTCCAAAATTCTAATTAGACTCTAATAATTATCACAATTCAATCACAGCACTATGTGAAATTTAAAGTACTACGTACATTCGAATTTACTTCAATATTTTATTTACTAACATTCTGCAATAGTTGTTCACTTTATTCTTGTCGTTTATATTGTCGTTTGTTAGTCGCTGCTGACAAACACACACACACACACACACACACACAAAACATATATAGTATAACACACACACACACACACCCACACACACACACACACACATATATATATATATATATATATATATATATATATATATATATATGTGTGTGTGTGTGTGTGTGTGTGTGTGTGATATTTATATATAGTTATTAAATATAAAATAAATTACTAAATTTTAAAATACATTTTTATTGAATACATACAATGGAATCAAATTATTACTTTCATGTACAGAGTGTTCCAAAATAGTGATTACATTCTTTGAATGTTAATAACAGAGAAACTGTTAAAGATAACTTGACTAGACTTTTTGTATTTCATGCTGCAATATCTGCATTGAGTTTTTTTGCGAGCGTGTGTAAGCATTCTGTTGTTTTTAGTTCCATAGGCGGTAGGCATTTGTGTACCCAAAGTGGCAGAGGTGAGCAATTTCTCTTATGTCAAATAACCACCCAGATCCCCAAATTAAGACCGTTAGATTTCTACCTCTGGAATACTGAAGAACGATGTGTACCCCACAAAGCCATGGTCACTTGATGAAACTAAACATGCAATTGACAATACCTGTGCTTCCCTTCCTGTGGAATCCACATCCGCTGTTTGTTGATTTGTCGATTTGTTCTGGGGCATTGCAGACAAAGTATTGCTGCTAATGAACATCTATAACTTTAAGGTATAAAGGTAAAGTGTTCCCCTGTGCATAGCACCATGCCATGAAGGCATATAGGGGGTGTGGGGGTAACGCCCCACACTTTCTTGATCCGGTCGTGAGTAGGGGTGATGTGATCAGCATCACGCCCCTGACCGCCTTTACCCCCCAGGGTTTCCCCCAGGTACCCATGTTATTCGACGCTGGGTAGGCGCCGGGGCCGCTTCCACCGTTAGAAAAGTTCCCGGATTTGAACCGGCCGGGGATCGAACCCGGGACCTTGATCATGGTAGTCAGACGCGTTACCGACTGAGCCACCGCGGCATGTGACACGCAAAAACGTGTATACTTGCTGTTATTAATGTTCCCGTTATTAACGTTCAAAGAGTATAAACACTATTTTGGGACACACTGTATATCAGATATTTATAAAGTAGCAAACTAATTCCTTTCCTAACTGGTTAAAGATGTCATTAAATTATAAAATTGTTGAAATAGTTTTGTTATGTAATAGTTGAAATGGAATAGTTGTTTGCTTTCTGTTAATTATGAATCAATTAGATGTCATACTTATATATGACTTGCATTCTCGTTTTACTTTTATTGTGCCTATATTGCTATTGGTGTAGATCTGTTAATGATCTTGTGAAAGATATAGTGTGTTTTCAATATTATCAATCGTAAAGTATATTTGAAGTCCAAACCAACTGCTTATCTTTTGTTGTTACAACAAAAACTGTCCCCCCAGAATTTTTTGGTGGGGAGATTTTTGAGGAAAAGATTGTTGGGGGGAATCCCCCCCCCACGATTTCGACCGTGTATTTTAGTCATAAAAATGTCTGAAACGAATTTCAAGAAAATGTATGTTTGTATAGATGAACGATTGTTAATGAATATTTCAGTCATTGAAGGAAGTCCATACTTGAAGAAGTATAAGAAGAATTGCATTAGGGTTTTGTAATGTTGAATTCTTCTAATGTAATCCTTAGATTCCAATGGTGTTGAGTCCTACTGTGAACAAGTTTTCAGTTGAAATTTTAACTACTAAACTCTAAACCTGGTTTTATATACCTGTTATTAATTTAGACTTTTGAAACTAGCTAATTCTATTTCTATAAACGGAGAATATTAATTTAATATGGCGTAACGTCGTTCATCGTTCTCCACTTTTTTTAATCCTCGTTGAAGGACATCACCCTTTGCCACTCTACCTACGTATCCGTCAGCCCCTTGTCCTCTGAAAAAGTAATTGGTAAAAATAAAGCTCAGAACTTTTTAGGTCATGCATTTTGGAAAGACTGTACCCCCTTCAGCCCTTCCTTGAGTACGCCCCTGATTACAGATGGTTTAGAATTATTGTCCGTTTACAACAATGGTGACGCTCCATAGAAACATAGTTTCTCACATAATGCTGTTTATTTAAAATAATGCACCATTCAAATTCACATTTAGATAAACCTCTCAAATTGAAATATGTAGGCAAATACTAATTAACACATGGATAGATTCAACTGCAATTTCTGCTTACCCAAAGTGTTCAGATCATCAATGTGTAATTATGACCAGCAGGCTAAAAGCAAGTAAGTTTAACGTTCATAGTTGATAGAGTAATATTTAGGCTACAAGTACAACTGCGAATTCTGCTTTATTGTTGAGCAACTAGTGCACGTTTTTTGTTTCTCTTTTCGGAAATGTGTGCAGCAGGTACTGGCAATTAGGGCAGGTGCCCAGTGTGTGAATTAACGGGGGATGTCGGGGATTTCCCCCCACACTTTATGTACAAATAGGCTAATCGGGCCTGGACCTACAGTTTAAGTGAAATACGGACCACTATGTGTCCCCACCTGATATACGACCCTGAACTCCTTGTTATGCTGCACTGAAACAAACAGCTCCTCGCCCCCCACTTCTAAAATAAATTTACATTAAATATGGCATTTATAAGATAGTCATTATTGATTGTTTTCAAACATAATATTTTCTACAACTAAAAGAATCATCTCTTCGTCCTATCTTTCTGTTCCTCTCTTTTTCCCTCCCCCCCCCCCCCTCACACACACATGCATAAAAATAAATATTTTCTTAGGCTTGTATGTGTATAAATATAAAATTCAATAACCAAAAAATACTATTAATTTTCTACTTTCCGTCACCCCTCTCCCTCTCATACAACCCTCATTGTTATAGGCGTTCGCCAGAGTATAGTGGTAATGTATTGACGTCTTGTAATCAGTGTGTCCTTTTCAGAGTTCCAGTCAGGTCGCATAATGTTTCAGATTCCAATTTAAATGTATCCCGAGTCGTGATTAGCCTATGTGTGCAAAAAGTGATGTTAAAACGAACTCTTGACTTCAATAATGATATTTGTGTATTTTCTTTCAGCTGTGGTTCCCTCTTTCCGCGAAAATATAAAGAATTAACCTAATCATTAACTCAACAAATAAAAATGCATCTCTAAATTAATTAATGAAAACTGTAATTACATCCAAACCGCTATTTTATCGTAAATGTAAATGAAATATCTCACGTAGTGAAAACAAGGTGGATACTGTTCTAATGAGTGATATATGATATTGTCCAACATATACATGAATACATATATTAAATTCGTGAACTATAATTGGGACAATTTAATACTAATTTTGAAACAATTAAACGCAATCAAAGCAACAATGTAAACTTTTGGGCGTTCTTTCGGCTGATTCGTGTTATTGAAACAATATTTAACCAATGGGGACGTTATCTTTGTTTGAAAATGCTGCATTTCTTGAACTTCCTGTAAACAAGACTGTGAGTCACGCCTCCTGCTCCTCCGAAGCGAACTTTACTCTGATTGGAGGATCGTATATTTCACAACACTTCCTTGTTGCAGAGCTTCCAAAATAATTTGGAAAGACGTTGGACTTAATTATGTGCGACAATTATTTATAACAGGATTATACCTCCGCACCCGTGACGTCACTCCAACTCTGTACCACACACTCTTTACTCCTGGGAAACTTAAGATTTTGCTTTGTTTTCTGAAAAATTTACCTTTATGACTGTTCAAGCGGCTACAACATGGCAGTTAATTAATGAAATGAAAATCCATCGAAAAATCTCATTATAAGAGAAATTCAAACAAATGAGAAGTAAAAATTTATTCATAATAGATAAAATGGACAAGGAAGACAACCGAGGAAGATTAATTCGTGGACAGAGAGGAGTCCCCAGAGATTAGTTTTGTAGAAGATTAATTCGTGGACACAGATGAGTCCCATGAGATTACCTCTGTAGAATATTAATTCGTGGACAGTGATGAGTTCCCAGAGATTAACTTTGTAGAAGATTAATTCGTGGACATTGATGAGACCCCAGAGATGAACTTTGTAGAAGATTAATTCGTGGACAGTGATGAGTTCCCAGAGATAAACTTTGTAGAAGATTAATTCGTGGACAGTGCCCATAGATGAATTTTGTAGGAGATTAATTCGTGGACAGTCATAAGTCCCCAGAGATGAATTTTGTAGAAAATTAATTCGTGGACAGTCATAAGTCCCCAGAGATGAACTTCGTAGAAGATTAATTCGTAGACAGTGATGAGTCCCCAAAGATGAACTTTGTAGATTAATTCGTGGACAGAGATTAGTTCCCAGAGATGGACTTTGAAGAAGATTAATTCGTGGACAGAGATGAATTCCCAGAGATCAACTTTGTAGAATATTAATTCGTGGACACAGATGAGTCCCGAGAGATTACCTCTGTAGAAGATTAATTCGTGGACAGAGATTAGTCCCCAGAGACGACGTTTGTAGAAGATTAATTCTTGGACAGAGATGAGTCCGCAGAGATGAACTTTGTAGAAGATTAATTCGTGGACAGAATGAATAACCAGAGATGAACTTTGTAGAAGATTAGTTCGTGGACATAGATGAGTCCCGAGAGATTACCTCTGTAGAAGATAAATTCGTGGACAGAAATGAGTCCCCAGAGATGACGTTTGTAGAAGATTAATACTTGGACCAGAGATGAGTCCCCAGAGATGAACTTTGTAGAACAGTAATTCGTGGATAGAGATGAGTCCCCAGAGATGAACTTTGTAGAAGATTAATTCGTTGAAAGTGATGAGTCCCCAAAGATGAACTTTGTAGATTAATTCGTGGACAGAGATTAGTTCCCAGAGATGGACTTTGAAGAAGATTAATTCGTGGACAGAGATGAATTCCCAGAGATAAACTTTGTAGAATATTAATTCGTGGACACAGATGAGTCCCGAGAGATTACCTCTGTAGAAGATTAATTCGTGGACAGAGATTAGTCCCCAGAGACGACGTTTGTAGAAGATTAATTCTTGGACAGAGATGAGTCCGCAGAGATGAACTTTGTAGAAGATTAATTCGTGGACAGAATGAATAACCAGAGATGAACTTTGTAGAAGATTAGTTCGTGGACATAGATGAGTCCCGAGAGATTACCTCTGTAGAAGATAAATTCGTGGACAGAAATGAGTCCCCAGAGATGACGTTTGTAGAAGATTAATACTTGGACCAGAGATGAGTCCCCAGAGATGAACTTTGTAGAACAGTAATTCGTGGATAGAGATGAGTCCCCAGAGATGAACTTTGTAGAAGATTAATTCGTTGAAAGTGATGAGTCCCCAAAGATGAACTTTGTAGATTAATTCGTGGACAGAGATTAGTTCCCAGAGATGGACTTTGAAGAAGATTAATTCGTGGACAGAGATGAATTCCCAGAGATCAACTTTGTAGAATATTAATTCGTGGACACAGATGAGTCCCGAGAGATTACCTCTGTAGAAGATTAATTCGTGGACAGAGATTAGTCCCCAGAGACGACGTTTGTAGAAGATTAATTCTTGGACAGAGATGAGTCCGCAGAGATGAACTTTGTAGAAGATTAATTCGTGGACAGAATGAATAACCAGAGATGAACTTTGTAGAAGATTAGTTCGTGGACATAGATGAGTCCCGAGAGATTACCTCTGTAGAAGATAAATTCGTGGACAGAAATGAGTCCCCAGAGATGACGTTTGTAGAAGATTAATACTTGGACCAGAGATGAGTCCCCAGAGATGAACTTTGTAGAACAGTAATTCGTGGATAGAGATGAGTCCCCAGAGATGAACTTTGTAGAAGATTAATTCGTTGAAAGTGATGAGTCACAAAAGATGAGCTTTGTAGATGATTAGTTCGTGGACACAGATGAGTCCCCAGAGATGAACTTTGTAGAAAAGTAATTCGTGGATAGAGATGAGTCCCCAGAGATGATCTTTGTAGAAGATTAATTCGTGGACAAAGTTTAATCCAAGAAGAAATCCTTTGCAGAGGATTAAACTGATGACAACCTGATGTGCAAAAAGGTGAATCTCCTGATAGAATAATTAATCTAATAAAGATAGACCAAATAGAGTTATTGTGAGCTATTCAATTTAACATTGTGTGAAAAGTAAGTTTTTATTTGTATACAATCAGTTATTTACAATTCTAACGTGTAAATCATTATATAATATAATGTATTTGTATGAGATCTAATTTATGCAAGATTAGATGTACTTTTGCAGTAATATCAGTTTGTAATGCCTTCTGACATTCAATATATATTTTTAAACACGAAATTTGATACGTGCTGGTTTGGGCCTTTTGTGAGGCGGTCAGATATTTAGGACGTCCATAATGTTTTTGTTTTTGCAGATATTTTGAGGATTCAACTCTTTGAGCTTATTCTAAGCGTATTGTCTACGATGAGGGAGTAGCGTGGAAAACTGCAAGTTTCTACCTTTGGTTCTCGCGGTTCCACTTCGTGATGAAATCCGATAAAGGCGATGGTGTCTTTAGTAGTAGACTTAATTCGTCTGCTTATAATGAAAGTAAATTGAGTTTTGTTGCAACATCTGATTCTAATCCTTGCACATTTCCATGAATGTGATAATTATCACGATATTTGAAACAGTGGTCGTGGACATTCTGAATAGTTTACCACGGCCAGTTATTGTGGCCTTTATTTATAATACGGAAAAACATATAGGTATGAAATGTTCCTCGTAACTCTTAATGAGACAATTGTCGCTAGAATTTAAATCGTTTGTGCATTACATAAAAAGGCTCAATGTTATCTCAATGTTATTGTCTTAAACATTATTTTATTTTTTAAAGTTAAAAACACACTAAATTTTTGCATTCTCATATTTACCGTCGATTTACTTGCACTTTTAGCTAATTGCGATGATGATGAGGACTGACGATTACTAGGTACATGAAATTGGGTCCTAACTGATGGCGTAGTGCTTCCATCGTCGCCTTGTAATCAAGGAGTCCCGGGTTCGATACCCGGTGGAGGCACATTGCACAATGGTGGGATCCTACTATAAATTGAGGTCCAGTCACAATTAACCTATCTGTGCTTAAACTGTTGAAAGGTCACCCCCAAAGTAAATCTATGGTTGACCAGGACTCGAACCTGTGAACTTTGAATGCCGACTCCTTAACGTACTGACTCACTGAGCCGCTGTAATAATAAGGACTTAGTTTTACATCCTGTTGATTCAACAATTACAGAGTCAATGAAATTAGTAGTACTACTCATTTAAGCAAGCAACGAAGTTTCCTTTACCTTCATTCCTTTCAAAACAATCTCTGCAAAATTTTCTTTGCTGCTAATAAAACCATGTGCATAAATAAATGATGCTATTGTGCACTTCACTCAACATGGATCATCATATTTTTCATCGCTCATCACGATGCTTAAGGACATTTGATAATAGGTAATTTTAAATGAAATGACAATGACAATTAATATACATTCTAATCGACTATTTGAATTGTTTGCAATTTAAAATTAAATTCTTTCAAATTTCCTCTCGAAATTTATTTCATCTTATGCTTTACACGAAGTTAGTTTTTTCTCCTTGAGATCACTACACAAACACAACTGTTCTATCAATTCACTTACAGCCTTTCAAGACAAGCAAATCCACATAAAGAACAATGACTACATTAATTGAAATTACTTATTGTTCGTCGTTTCTCATCAATTTATGGCTAGTCGCTACGATGAGGATGAGTAATGATGAGATAGAATCGATGAAGAGACACTCACAAGGAACACCGATGCCTAGGTCGGAATTCAAACTCAGCCCCCCGGCGTCTCAGCGCACTGTGCTAAGAACACCGCCACTAAAATTGAAGTTTGAAATTTTGAAGTTGAATTCAAGATGGCGGGTTTTAAGATGGATGCCGTCATTCGTCGTGTGCCCTGTAACATTTCTTCCCACCCTATTACAAATCTAAAGTGTTAGTTTTGCGGAACAGTATGTCATTCAACTTTCATTCTGGTGTCTTCATACCTTTGGACCACCTTGTAGAACGGAGATCTGAAAATTTCAGAAGAATGTAGAGTACCTGGATCCCTAGCAGATTAGCAAATTTTCCACCTGCCATCTTGACATCCTTTGACCGATTTTGTTAAAATGCAATAGTAGATCAGTCATTCGAGTATCTTGTACCTGTACGAATTATATACTTTAAAACATGTAACTTTCCTGCAGTTGTCGTGGTCGCGAGATTGGTATCTTTCCCCCATTTCGATCTTTATACCCCTCCGAAACCATGCAATATATTAGAAGCTTTTTATTTAAAACATTTAGCTAAAATGGTCTAAATTTGCTGAAATGTTCTATTCTTAATCTACGACCAGACCAAGGATTTCAGATTGCGGTTGCAGAACAATTTTCCTTTCGAGCTTCGTATTCGGCTTATAATAATAGTAAGTAATATTAAACATGATAAAATTGATCTATATTGTCATTATTTCTACTATACAAGTTTCATCAATAGCTTGATTTCCCCTAAGAAATCATTTTAGTGACATCCATGTCAGCAACTGGAGGTTTTAAGCTGAAGATCATACGGTAACTATCTTTAGAGACACCGGTCAAAGCGTGTCAATATGGCGTACTTTAAACCTATAAAACTTATAAAACTTTGGAAAATTCACTACAGCACAAGGTAGAGATACTTTACAATCAAACATAAACATCCAAATCTTCTGTATGGCTACTTATCGAGTACAAGTACTTTCTTTCGAATATTTCAATGTTTATTTACATGAAGTAGTCAATAGTCTCTTAAATGAGATTTTTACTGTAAATTTTGCAATCATAATTCAACAAATGAAGGTTATTTTATAACTGTGAAAATATTTGATGTTGTAACAAAACATTATATTTGCACTGTTGTTAGCTGTTGTATTTCTAGAAATTTAATTCGTAAGAGTTTTTATTGATTGAAGTAGTATGAACCTGGTATTCAGATAGTAATAAATGCATTTATTTGTAGGGGTGTCACTCTGATCATATTTATTTGTTTCAACTGTTTAATTCTTATAGAATTTCTTATCTTTATGTTCATACTTGTATTATTACAGTAATTTGTTTTTTATTGTTTTTTCTTCATTGCAACCTTTAACTTTGAACTGAGACTATGTACATGTATACTTATTGCCAGCTGTTGGAAGCATATAGAGTTTCCATTGAATTACAACATAACATCTTCAGACCCACATTTATGCTAGTACAGTATGGTTCGAAATATATCCAAACTTGACAATGGCGGCGGTAAAGTGAGGCCAGGAGGTTCACGGCCCACCTGTTAAGTTGGCTGGCTCTTGATTATTTGAAGGAAAATAATGTATTAATAAGTACATCATAAAGCTTGAAAATATTATCCTACAATTATTTTTTACCTGATTTTCATCCAAGAAATTGGTATTCTGGAAAGATTAACCCTGACTTCAGCTATTAGCCTAATCATTTTGTTGAATTTTCTCTGTGAAATAAACTCTGAAAGAAAAGTATTAACATATCTCAATAGACGAGAGTTAATAACGCAGAAAACCCTGTGCAACGTCCTGCTCGAGAAAAGTGCCTACTACACCTACACGAGCACGTCAGCTGGATGCAAGTCTACTAACTTGGCCACGACCAATCAGTAGCACCATACGCTCTGCAAAGTTTTACCCATTATGCTAACCTTTTCTCCAGCGGTGGTATGAGACTCTATTTCACTCAGGGTTCGGGAATAAGTACACTGTCCAACGTTAGAGAAAGTTTAATGAATGTAGCTGGATACACTTATGCAACTATAAACGTTGTACGTTTAGCACACGCCCGTGTAGGATATTATACTCACTTGGCCAATATATTGCCACACAATGGGGGAGAATGGCTTCTGCAAACTGCCGTAACCTGGGAACAGATACACTGCTGCTGCTGCTGCCCTCTGGGGTCGTATCCTTAGCTCCAACAAACTTCAGGAGGTGCAGTCCTTTGCTAGCGCCGACTTCTATAGCTGCAGGCTTTTACAGGGAACTGTTGGCTTTCGGGGAACAAAGGGGCATCTATTAGGGTCACCCTCACGATAACCGTAGTATCTCACTGACCTGTAATTTTTCCTTCTGGGCGGTTGCCTAGAAACCCCACGCCACACTACCCTGGCGGGGTGCCGCAGGTTGATAGGGGGAGGAAGCCTCTCGCAACAAGCGGAGCGGGTCCTCTCACTCTAAAGTGGAGTTTTTCTCTCTCGCCAATAAGCGGAGTGGGTATCTCTCACTCGAAAGTGGAGTGGGTTCTCTTGCCAAAGGCAGAGGTCAACCTCTCTCGCTGGAAGGCGGAGTGCGGCTTTTCTCGGGTGCTTGGCCTCTCGCAAGAGCGGAGTGCACCTTCCTTCCTTCTTTAAGAAGCTTGGCCTCTCGCAAGAGCGGAGTGCTCCTTTCTTCCGGGTCAGTTGGTAAGAGAGATCTTATCGTGAGCCGACCTGAAAGCCAACTGAAGAAAATCTGCTCCGCGGCTGGTTATATAGCCTCGGTTCAGGTAGCGCCTCTAGCGCCGTTCACGCGAACTACGTGGAACCGTGCTAGAGCAGGTAAGGCCATCTCTACGGCAGACGATAGAACTACGTGCTCAAGGCACAAACGATAAATACATATTATAATATTAAACGTGTGCTAAACGCTAATATACAATTATAAGAAATATTACATATTCTTTGCGACCACGCAGGGCCTTATTAAGAGAACAATAATAAATCACTACTGATAAACAAAATTATCAAAGCAGGTATTAACACATGTAACATTGAACAAGTAAATAAAATAACTTTGAACCTAATAACAATGGTTACATATACATCGAGTAAATAAACATTAGCGTTACTAATGAGAATGATCTCTCAGGATCATTACAAATGCCCCTCTCCTGGGGAAAAATTTTGAAGAAATTTAAGTTCAAGTTCTTAATTCAAATTCCAAATTTCTGAAAAAATTTTTTGAACACTTAACACACATTTATCTCCCCTAGTATTTCACTTCTCCGTCCGGGGGAACACTGAAATAGGCGCAGATTATCGAAGTTCACTCGATCCACACTTTGCTTCGTCTTGGGATGAACCAGCAAAGCAGTGTTGTTTCGAAGGTCAGTGGCAATGAAAGGGCCGATGAACACCTCGAAAAGCTTAGCTATAGTTCTAGTCTTTCTAGAGCTAAGCTTGTGATTCCTCACTAACACTAAGTCATTTTCGCGTAATTCCTGGGCATGTCCTTTAGTTTTAAACTTGCGTTTTTCACACTTTCTTCTCTCACGGGTCTTAGCGAGGAATAACTTTTGGTTCCAATTGGTAATTTGGGGGTCAGCTTCGTCATTGGGCCAGGTGAAATGGTCCAGTACTTCATTGGGCACGGGTCGGTTAAAGAATAATTCCGAAGGAGCATATCCAGTAACTTCTGACACAGAATTGTTCAGCAACCATGAAATGTCTGTTAAAAGTTGTGACCAACGCTGATGATCATTTTGGTTCAATAGCCTTAGCAGTAAAGGATTCAGGTAGTGAGAGACAGAAGGTTGTATGATATTCCACGTCTTCCACAGATTTAATTCTTTTTCCAAAGGCTTTCTCTTGGAAAGTGGTACCGGATATGGAGCCCGGTGGACAGGTTCAGAAGTTTTCAACATAATTTCACATTCAGCAGTTTCCATCGTTCCTGGTCTTTCAGAAAACACCTCTAAATAGCGCAGCAACACTTCAAACAACCCCTGCTTTTGGGAATCATTCAATATATTTATAGCTTCGACCTTCTCTTTGAGGTCCTCAGGGCTATTCATCCTTTCATCATCCTCTTCTTGGATCCTTTGGACGTAGCGTACTATATCTATATTTAAGGGATTTCCCTCTTCATGTTCAGGAGTCCTTCCGAAGTATAAAATTACTTTATTATCTTTGAAGCTAATCTCAGCTTCATGCTGCTTAAGAAAAGGCATTCCTAATAGAAGGTCCGTTCCGAAACCTCTGAGGATAAACACTTCTGTGCTGAAATTCATTCCACCAATTTCCAATTCAACACTACGACTTCCATAAACTCGTTTCCTGTGACTTCCAGAGAAATCAACCAACCTTACCTCTGGTACTTTTTGAATTCGTATTCCTGGAACTTTTTCCACTAACTTAGTCCACACCGAATGACTAAGGATTGAGCACTCACTACCTGTGTCAATAACACAATTCACCAAAATGTCCATTAGTTTGGCCTGAATAATAGGAGATCTGTATTTAGTTCTGGACTCACGTGCAGATTTCAACTCTTGTTGTAACCAACTTTCTTCTGTGTCTGTTAACTGGAAATTAACTTGTAACTCTTGAACATCTCTTGTAGTTGAAATTAGTCGCTCCTTCGAAGCCCCTTGCCTAAATGGGAACGAAGCAAGAAGACAAGGTCCTAGTTTGTTTGACAATATTGGGACCTTTGATTCTGATGGAACTCACGAGCCGTATCAATAGCCTCCTCCTGTTCAGATGTCAGGTCATCTCTTATCTCAGGAGGCCTTTCCAAGTTTCGAGGAGGATTTGGTCTAGTAGAATTAGGAACATCAGAGTTTTGGTTATTTTCTCTAGGTCCTGGTGACATCCTACCTTGGTTACGGGTTCTTAGGAAAGCATTTCTCTGAGCAACATTTCGAGTATTACCATATCGTGCACCCCCTTTATTATATCTCCAAGGCCTACCATTAGTGCCTTCTCTTCCAGTAGGTCTAGATTCGATGTTTCTTACTTTAAAATTTTTAGCTCCATTAACTTCCTTTACTCGTGAATCCTCTTTGTTTTTCCAAGGCTCTGGTTCATCATAGATGTCAAAGTCTTTCAAAAACTGAGTTAGTTCATACACTGTCCTAGGAGCATGGGCTAGACAAAGGCTTCTCATCCGATAAGACAATTGTCCAATAATTAAGTTAAGAACTTCACTTTCACTGAAATTCTCCGCCAGATTCCTGTATGCAGCGTAAACACTCCAAGCAAAGCTTTCCATGTTTTCATACACCAATCGAGAATACTTTCGATTTCTGACAGCCGCCAATTGCCTTTGCTTAGCTTTCTTAGAGGCAAACTCTTCTCTGAACCTATCACAGAAATCTGTATAATCAACAAAGTTATCCATGTTGCCGGCTAACCAATGTTCTGCCTTTCCAGTAAAAACTCGGGGAAGTAATTCAAGCCGATAGTGTTCTGGTACCTGCATGAGCTCGAAGCTAACATTGAGCTCTCGGAGATATTTCTCAGCAGATTGTGCTTCTATATCGCCTTTAAATTTAGGTATATGAGCGATATCTGCCATTCTGGGCATCTTAAAGTGCGACTTTCGCCTTGGAGGGAATTCATCTGAACTATCACCATCACGAGGTCTCTTTCTCCGTTCTAGTCGGTCTTTATCTGTAATACAGAATGGGTTTCGCACTGTAGCTGGAAATTCAAATGATTCTGCTTCGGGATTTAAGCTTCTATCTGGAGTCACTATAGGAGAACTTATCCCATGAGTAAGCTCAGGTTGAATTTTTAAATTTTGGAACTGCACCTGCAAGTCGTCCACTCTTCTAACAAATAGCCCAGTTTGTTATTGTAATTCCCGTCTTAAGCTTACTTCCAGTTTCTGATTTTGTACTTGAAGATTTTTAATCTTATCTACAGTTGTCCTCTCAACTTCATCCCGAAGAGTGGAAGTGGCAACCTCAATAACTTCATGCTGCTTTTGGACTTCTCTTTCTATGACTTCAGTTCTGTCATTTAACACTTGAACAGAAGCCTGAATGGACTCTACTGTGTTTTCAATATTTCTCACCTTCTCCTCATGAAGTTCACTATTCTTTTCTCTCTCAGCTAAAGCTTGGGCCAGCTCCAAGTAAGAACCGATTTGTTTAATGATTTCACTTTGCCAAGATCTTAAAGGTTCTACAGCTTCACTAACATACTCTTTTAACTTTACAGTTATTTTTCCCATTTCCTCCTGTAATTCTCCTCTACGCTTTTTATCTTCTTCCTCCTTCTCTTGATTTCTCTTTTCTTCTAGACTTTCAACTAATTTCTGAAACATCTCCAAGGTTTCTTGTCTTCTAGCTTCCGACTCTTTTTTTTCAAGTTCTCTTTTCTCTTCAAATTCTCGCTTCTCAAGTTCTCTTTTTTCTTCAAATTCTATCTTCTCAAGTTCTCTTTTCTCTTCCTGAATCTGCATTATAGTTTTAAGCTCTTGCAGCTCTTGCTTTCTTTCAGCAGCTTCTAGGAGTCTTTTCTCTTCAGCTGCAGCCATTTGTTTTTTTCGCTGTTTCTCTTCCTCAATCTTTTCATTTTTCCTTTCCTCTTTATCCTTCATCAACCAGTCTAGTAAACCTTGAGCTACTGGAGTCTGAGCAGAGAAACTTGGCTCTGGATCGGAGGTTACGGAAGGCATTGATAAACACGTCTGACACAAAAGTTCACCTTCAGTTATATTAGTCATCTCTTTACCTTCACAGTGCCAATGGAAATTTTTATGACACTGGCTACACTGGAATGAGTCTTTTCTCTCTCCCTGGTTCCTACAGCAAGCAAATTCAGTCTCTATCTCCATTGTCTTCTTAGATCTGCTTCGTAGAGCCTTCCCTGCTTTATCACTGTCCATGGTTTCACGTAAGTTCTCCACTTTAAAAGCGGCAAAATACTTTGAAAGGGTGCTTCCAGCTGTTTAACACAACCACTAGTATTTCCGATAACAGTTCACCCTAGTGTTGCACTTGCCAGTAATGTTAACAGTTCGGGAATATTCACTTCGCGCCCCACGGTGTAAGCGCCAATTAACTTTGCAAAACTACTGTATCGGCTCACGTGCTGACACAATATAACTTTGCCTCAGGCTCCACTATGTAAGAGTCAAATAACATTGCTTCGGGCTCTACTGTGTATCAATTAACTTTCTTATCGGTCTCCACGTTAAGTCACCAAACAACTTGACACAGTGTCCACACTAGTTTGGCACTATCGGGCTACACTTACTTATTTCCACTTCGGGCACGACGTTGTGCACAATCGAGCTTTTGAACTTTCGGGCCCCACGTTGGGATGCCAATTAACTTTGCAACGTCCTGCTCGAGAAAAGTGCCTACTACACCTACACGAGCACGTCAGCTGGATGCAAGTCTACTAACTTGGCCACGACCAATCAGTAGCACCATACGCTCTGCAAAGTTTTACCCATTATGCTAACCTTTTCTCCAGCGGTGGTATGAGACTCTATTTCACTCAGGGTTCGGGAATAAGTACACTGTCCAACGTTAGAGAAAGTTTAATGAATGTAGCTGGATACACTTATGCAACTATAAACGTTGTACGTTTAGCACACGCCCGTGTAGGATATTATACTCACTTGGCCAATATATTGCCACACAATGGGGGAGAATGGCTTCTGCAAACTGCCGTAACCTGGGAACAGATACACTGCTGCTGCTGCTGCCCTCTGGGGTCGTATCCTTAGCTCCAACAAACTTCAGGAGGTGCAGTCCTTTGCTAGCGCCGACTTCTATAGCTGCAGGCTTTTACAGGGAACTGTTGGCTTTCGGGGAACAAAGGGGCATCTATTAGGGTCACCCTCACGATAACCGTAGTATCTCACTGACCTGTAATTTTTCCTTCTGGGCGGTTGCCTAGAAACCCCACGCCACACTACCCTGGCGGGGTGCCGCAGGTTGATAGGGGGAGGAAGCCTCTCGCAACAAGCGGAGCGGGTCCTCTCACTCTAAAGTGGAGTTTTTCTCTCTCGCCAATAAGCGGAGTGGGTATCTCTCACTCGAAAGTGGAGTGGGTTCTCTTGCCAAAGGCAGAGGTCAACCTCTCTCGCTGGAAGGCGGAGTGCGGCTTTTCTCGGGTGCTTGGCCTCTCGCAAGAGCGGAGTGCTCCTTTCTTCCGGGTCAGTTGGTAAGAGAGATCTTATCGTGAGCCGACCTGAAAGCCAACTGAAGAAAATCTGCTCCGCGGCTGGTTATATAGCCTCGGTTCAGGTAGCGCCTCTAGCGCCGTTCACGCGAACTACGTGGAACCGTGCTAGAGCAGGTAAGGCCATCTCTACGGCAGACGATAGAACTACGTGCTCAAGGCACAAACGATAAATACATATTATAATATTAAACGTGTGCTAAACGCTAATATACAATTATAAGAAATATTACATATTCTTTGCGACCACGCAGGGCCTTATTAAGAGAACAATAATAAATCACTACTGATAAACAAAATTATCAAAGCAGGTATTAACACATGTAACATTGAACAAGTAAATAAAATAACTTTGAACCTAATAACAATGGTTACATATACATCGAGTAAATAAACATTAGCGTTACTAATGAGAATGATCTCTCAGGATCATTACACCTGTATGAATAACGTTAACAGTTTTAACATATAGGCTATCAAAGTCAGTTACCTCTGTCCTATGGTATTTTTACTGTATATATAAAATGTAGCTATGTATTTAAGCTAAACTATATTATCACAGCAAACCGTTAAGTCGTTTGAGTTTCATTAATAACAGATTAATTACTTAAATATTCGGCTGTCCTGGATATTGTAAATTTTCACTAATGCCTGTGAATATGTCTCAAAATAATGACATACTGTTTTTGTTTGAAGTTCACTTTATGTACAGGAAGATTAACCGGGCATGGACCTACAGATTTAAGTGGAATCCGATACACACTCTGCCTCCACCGTATTGAACCCCGAACCCGTAGAATATAAGGCAACGACGTTCCCACTACATCATTCGGGAAGGCCCAATAATGACATACGCGTACATACAGTCCAATAT
Organism: Lepisma saccharinum; assembly: GCF_977018435.1. Taxonomy (NCBI): domain Eukaryota; kingdom Metazoa; phylum Arthropoda; class Insecta; order Zygentoma; family Lepismatidae; genus Lepisma; species Lepisma saccharinum. Next base: position 204,997,974 of record NC_139229.1, on the reverse strand, counting down.
GGTGTATACGTATAGCAAAGGACAATAATTGAAGAGTATATTCGCTTACAGTGACGGATACACAAGAAATTAGTGGTAAGGCAGAGGGGGTGGGAATGTCATCTGTGGAGAAAATATATTACTACATATTATTAAAAAATGCATAATTAAATAAAAATAACTTTATTTATCTAGCTGTCATTTTTACTGAGAGAAAGGTACCACATACACACACACACACACACACACACACGGGTCTGTGTCAGTTTCATGAAGCAACATGAAGTTATTGAAACTTTTTTTAATGATACTGCAGCACAGTAAGATTTGATTATTTACAGCCTTAAACTGTAAATATTATATTATATAATATTGTAAATATTTTTGTAGTTTTAAAAATTCTTTGGTTTTTAATATAGGCTACTTATAGACCTACCATTGAACTTCGTTCAATATTTATTTCACTACAATGATTCTATCTTAATACCCCTCCCCCTCCCCCAGTATCTAACAATCCCCAACGATTTATGCTACAGCTTGTGAGACGTGCAGATAATATAAGATGCAAGAAACGTGACATTCAAACACTTGAACAAATACTTAGGGAATCTTATATCTGACAATTTATAATAAGCTTAACAACCGTTGTTTTTACGGTGCAACACAGATGCACAAAATTACATAAACTGAATATTATGGCATCTTAATTATAAATTATTATATTCATATTATAATTTTTGTATCATTCACGAAAGTAAGCCTCGCTTTTTTTTACTGACTATCATAACACACCTAAAATTCAGAGCTGAAGATTCGAACATAGGAATCCCATGAAGAGGATGATATGCAAAAAAGTTTTGTCAAGTAGATTATATCGAATAAAGGCAGAAAATAGAGATGAAAAGAAATCGTAGAAGCGAGAGACAGAGAGTGAAAGAAGGATAAATAAAAGAAGCGAGAAAGAAAGATAGAGGTGCGGAATGAATGAAGAAAATTAGAAGGGATATATAGGGAGAGACTGAAGGAATGAAAGAAGAGAGAGAGAGGAAGAAGAAAAGAAGACTAAACGGGTGAGTAAATGTATAATTGAGAAGTAGGAGTAAGCAAGAATAGATATAAATGAAGAAAAAACAATGAAAGTAGGTAAAAGTAAGGTAAAAACAGGAATGGAGATTATAGATACAAACAAAAACAAAGTAAGAATAAGTATGCAGTTTTCTCTTATTCAACGGGGATTCAAGATACGCCTCTTGAGTCACCATGCGGACAGTTGTGCACTACATTTCGCCAAGGTGTGGATATTTCTCTTTTTTCTTCCCTCAAAATTTTTATCAATTCAACATTTATTCTATAGATTGAGAGATTGAGAGAATACGTAACAGCAGACAAAGTGAGCGATAAAATATATTATTAAATGATGCACCTAGTTTTCCGAGATGGAGAAAAGAGTTACATTGAAGAATACCAATTAGAATTGTTGACTTTGCAAATATATGAGAACATAATACAACAATAAAGTTTGTCAAAGTTTGTTCTGAGTCCACTTTATGCACTAATGGGATAATCGAGACTGGACCTACAATTTTTAGGTGTGAAGCGAACCACTTTGATCGCACCCGGGCCCCTTTGATTACGCCATCGATGATGTCCTGATACCACAACACAATAAATATCTCAACGTGTAAGGTGCTCCCCTGTGCTTTGTACCACGCCATGTAGAGTTAGAGCCCCACACTTCTTGATCACTGCTGAAGGGGGGGGGGGGTGATGTGATCAGCACCACGCCGCCGCCTTTACCCTCCAGAGTTTCCTCCACAGTTTGAACGACGCTGGGTGGGCGCCGGACAAGGTGGAATTGTACGTCATGGACACTGTCGGCTTATAACGATTCCATTGAAAGTCAATGTATTCATTACAAGCCGGCAGTGTCAGTGACTGTACATGTAACATTAGTAAACAGATATTAGTGCGTTGACGTATTGGTAAAAATTACGATTCATCTGAACCTACGTTCTGCAGAATATTTTATAATCGAAATTATAATGCTATAAGGGTAGGTAGCGAAACTTTCACCATGGCACTGTGTTTGGACTATCTTTCTTGTAAATTATGATACTTACCATATTTCTTGCGAAGAATGCCATCTCTGTAAAGTAGATTCTTGTCTGGATGTTGTTTGCGTGATGATTCGACACATTCTTCTCGTATATCAGTAAGATTCCTGATGCTGGAAACTCCAATAAAAAGTTTTCTTTGCATAGCATGGATAGGATTTTCTCTGCAGTTATCTTTCAAGGAAACTATAACAAAACGATTAAATTTGCAATGGTGCGTGAAGAATTCCAATATCATAACTTATATATACAAAACAGTTAAATTCGAACGCGAGAATTCCATTAACTTCTACTTATATGACAAAATCTGATATCCTTGAATTTAAATATGGAGAATATTGTTATGTAACCTATATCGTGTAGAGGAATTTAAGATACGAATAATATTATTCCCGTCTTGTTTATCGCACTTTCTTTCACTATTGCATTGGAGACACGAATGAGGGGAGAAAGTAAAAAATATAATGTGAGAACGTAATTGGAAGGAAATATAAGTAAAATCTGAAAAATGTGCATCCATCCATGCCAACTACCATTATCTCAGATAATACCCCATCTATAAAAATAAACATTTGGGTATGCTCATAGACCTTTCAAATAATACCCCAATGCAATATAAACTAACTTGATCAACGTGAGAGAAACAATCAATCGAAAGAGACGTTTTGATATTCCTGAAACTATCACATATGAATGTCTGGAATTTTCAAGAATTTGAAAAGGTAGAAAATGCTAATTCCACGCGACATAAATTAATTTCATGGGTCCATAACTCAGCTTATGGCAAGGGACAATTGAAATATTGCAATCTATATATTTTTAACATTCCGATATCTCCGAAACTATAACTATAAATATGAAATTTGGTACAATGAAAGAACTGTGAATTGTCAACTTTATGAGATATTATATTCTCGGTTGGCCTTACCATTTCTTTGATTGAGTTCATGTTTTAAGTCCACTTTATTCACATTAAGGCTAATTGGGACTGGGCCTACAGTTCAAAGTGGGATCCGAACCACCATGCGCCTCCACCGGGTATCGAATTCGGGACCCCTTGATTACAAGGTGACGACGCTACCACTACGCCATCGGGGAGGCCCCCTTACCATTGCTGTGTTCTAGTCAGCGATATATCGATTTCTCAAACTACAAAAGATATGGAAACATAGAATTCAGTGGACTGAAACATCTAATACTAACCCGATATAAAGAATCTGAATAGTTGTGTCTCTGTGTGTATGACAAGGGGTCTATATATCTAACATATCGCAGAAGTAAATACAGCTACAAAGATGTAATTTCGTGTGCTGAAAGGTATATAAAACAGTAACTTAAGTCTGCAAAATGTTTTCGATTCATCCCGCCAATTGTCTGTTCACGCAAGTAATAAAACCATTCGATACCTAAAAGAACAAACAATTGATTGAGTGAAGTGAGGCTATGACAGAGTTATACGTATTTCGTGATTTTTTTTAACACAAATATTTTTACAAATTTCAAATATTTCTAACATTATCCAGCCAATCACGAGAAGAGCGATGTTACTTGCAGTATGTAATTCAGCATTGTATAACCTGACAAAATCACTCAGAACATAGAAATACCGATCTACAATATCAATACTATTGTCGATTTGCATATTTCGTAAAAACTTTCTCCCCGGCTCTGCTGATATTAATTGAACAAGGAGAATAATAACATTGACGTACACCAAAGAAGCCGATCCAACTACCACATGGAAGAAATCAGTTCTATTCTATCTAGCTGTTGTTTATTTCTATTGACAGACTGATCAAGCAAATGAAGCGAAATCAAGAGAATAATAAATGTTAAAGCAAATAACAGTACTCACTAAGTTCACACTGCCCTGCTTCATAATCGTACTTCAGAATTTTCCTTCTCTTCCCCCGTATCCATATATTATTGCAGTTGCTACAGGCTTTGTAGCTAACTTTCCTCCAAAAATTCAATAACGTTAAGTATGCTTTCGCTATGTACAGTTTCCCTATTCAAACACTTTGCACTGGAACAGGAACGACCTTTTGACAGCGTTAAATAATTTTGTAACGCAGTAACAGCCGCACAATGCAAAACAGATGACTATTTGATGCACGCCCCCTCCCCGCGGGTTGTTAATTCGGCTGCTGCGCCACAGAGGCCGTTTATTTTGACCAAGATACACGAAGCAAAGGTATGCTTAACACCCGTTTTGGTTTCATTTGCCCTCCCTCCTCTCCTCTCCTCCCCTGTTATGCTCGGGACAATATACCATCGAAATTTCCCTTTCATAAAAAAAAATCCCTCAATTTGCGATGATGTATGGGTTGCATCGACTGCGTCACACGATCTCCAATGGAATAGGTTTGCAACATTACATTTTCTCGCACACAAATCGCTGCGTTCACAGCCTTCCTAAATGATGAACCTCCCCTCACACGGCGCTCAAGCCAAAACACCCAATCAGCGTCCTCTACGCGACTGCTGCAACAGCGTCATAGCGAGCGAAACTACCATTGTGTTCCAGCATTACAGATTTATTTGGGTGTGCACGTGCGAATAGGCAGAAGCCGCTACTGCCTCCTACATCCATACATTTTCTCTCCACTATTGGAAACCAACTCCCCTGCTTGATCACGACTTCCTCTCTGCTAACTGTTAGCAATTTCCCGACGAAGGAAAGAACTGCACGATTTGAAGTCGCACCAGCATTTCTATTATTTATATGATATCCTTTTCTGTCTGCAACATGTACACACATATATTGATTTTTAAATTTTTTTACATATATAGGTAAATAAAGTGATTTACTCTTTATTTAATATTTCAAGGAACAAACTAAATATTAATGTTGTTTAATTATATTTCAATCAACATTTTAGTAACAATAAATAAGGTCAATTTTGTGCGAAATTTAACCAGAAAATCCTCCTCCAATACCTCCAGATATACCACTAATGCTTCCAGCTCTTCATCAATTGCCACCAAAACCGCCTTCAGCACCTACAGCACCACCGAATCCACCTGCAGTACGTCGAGTATCACCTGAATACAAGAGAAGAGGTGCTATTTTGGAACTAAGTGTTAGAATATGCATATGTAAAGCATTAGACATTGAATAATGTCCAATTAACATTGCATGCTAATTAAAATGCTATATTTACTAACAATGAGTGCACATCAGACGCAAAGAGCGAGCTTTGAATTTGTATCATTATCACACAAACATTTTTCAGTTAATTAAAAATTATAAATAATCATCAATGTGTTTGTTGTCTTTCTTGTCGTAACAAATAAACAATAAACTATTAGAAAACAGTTTAGTTAGCACCAGTAAAGACATTAATGAAGGAAACGAATTTAAGTTATTCTTCCCATTTTATACTTGTCTGTTTTTCATTTATGTTATTTTGCGATGACGACGAAACAAAGTGGAGAAGAGAATCAGTACAATATCAGTTTCTTAATCACATTTCTAGTTCAAAAAACTGTCTTCGTAATATTTTATTTGGCTGGTGTTTTTGTAATCTACAAATCCCTTACTGTGTTAAGGCACAGCATTAAATAACTCGATTTTGGGCAATTTCAAGTATTTTTAATGTTATTCTTGTTTTGATGATACTCCGCATCGCAATGCATAGACTACCGTCTTAACATCATTATAAGATACGTATATGCATAGAATATATGATAATAATATTAATTGACAGCGTTCAATCAATATACATTGTAACTTGATAATATTTTGTAATTATACCATTTTAGCGAGAAGCGTTTGGGTACATGACCTTTCATGGTAGAATCTTAATATTAAGTTGTGCGTTGTAATTATAACTTACCATTTACGAGACCCATCCATAGGGTCAGAATAGTCATGGTAATGATCTGCAATTGTAAGAAGATTCAATTAGAGTTCAACATACTAAATATAGCGTTTATTAAACGATTTTTAATTCAAACGTGAAGAAAATAACATTAGATAATTAATGCATTTTTAAAAAAATCTGGAAATAATAAATCGGTTGACTGATGATAAATTATACTAGTTCTTACATCGAATGCTCATCTCAGGGTTGAATTGATCTTACAAACAGAAGAAATAAGACTAACTCTTCTTGAACAAGATATTTAAGAACTTAATATGTATATTTTTCTTTTTATTATTAATAGTATTTGATTTTGTCTTATAATTTGACAGAGTATTGCATTTTGGTGTCAAGTATACAATAATATATTTATATGTAAAATATACCTAATACTGTTTCAATACAAATATCCAAATATTTTACAAATTTTACTCAAGTATTCGCTTCCAGCCTGTAGCTCTAGTTACCTGATGTGATAATGCAGTAATTTAATTTCTGACTGGACATTAAATCATCTTATTAAGTGCATGTATAAATGATGAACCAGTCAGATATCCAATTTTAACGTACTGCATTGTAACAGAGGCATACAGGGTGCTAAAAAAACTGCCTAGGTCACTTTCACAATTAACCCTAGTATTGTTAGTAAGAGGTTATGGAAGTGCCATCATCCGCTTTTCGTGAGTGAAAATATTTACAACAAATCCGGTATCGAACCCAGGTTTCCCGCGTGGCAGTCAGATGCTCTACTGAGTAGCTCACCGCCCCCCCCCCCAAATACATAAACGTGTCAGTTAGCGGACAATTCTACCACAGATAAACGTATTATAATATTTATCTGTAATTCTACGTTCAAAGTAATGTTAGAATAAAATGATCCGAATATATTTAATGTGTTATTGTAACGAGTGATAAAACAGTGAGACATGCAAAAATACATATATAATTCCTTAATTACGCCTGTAACAAAAGATACAAAGATATTCATAGCCGAATTTTGATCATCCATTCTAACTCTCACCATTTTCGATACTTAACTATATATTGTAGTATAACTAAAGCCATTTCAATGATGACTCTTTGGGCTTCAATCGATAGATGACTAATACTCCACTAGATGCTGTTACAGACTAATGATACTTCGGGTGTTATATACTGCAATGGGTTGCCTTCTTTAATGGCAGGAAAAGTAATTCTTATGGGAAAAAATTGTGGCGGGAACGTTACACTATTGCATGAACAATTCGAAGATTGCATTCAGAAAGGTATTAAAGTTTGAATGAGGAAATTTCGTTTAACTCGTGGCTTTCAACGAAGAATTTTTCCTTTATGTACATCAGAGATTATTGTTGGCAATTAAGGTTGCAGTAAATGAGTTGAAATTGTTATTCCGGCATGCGTCGCTTTGTGCTTTAATGGGTAATTATTTTCCGATTATTTCCTTTGTGCGACTAGATGTCCCCTAACTTCCTTCATGTCATGCTTAGAAATTAATAGTGAATAGCAGAGTGGGTAAAGAATTAACATTTGGTCAAAATGGATGCATACGTACGCCAAGACGCATGTCATTTGTTTTCTTTATCCTGCATCGGTTTTCTGTCGTTCTCCATTAATCACGACGACAAGGATGAATGTTGATTTGATTGATTGAGTTGTTATTTTAAGTCCACTTTATGCACAGATAGGCTAATCGGGACTGGACCTATAGTTTAAAGTGGGATCCGAACTACTTGTGCCTCCACCGGGTATCGAACCCGGGCCCCCTTGATTACAAGGCGACGACGAAAGTGAATGTTGATTAAATTAAGTTGATGAATGGAGACTCGCAAAGAAACATCCTTGTTCTGCCCAGGATTCGAAACTAGGAACTTCCGTGACGAAAATGTGAGTCCAGGTTGCGGAAAGACAACAGCAACCACTCTCATTAATTCCTGACGTATTTACAATAAGCTGTTTCCATTTGATTATTTCATTTTATTTTTCTGAATAAGTACACTAAACTATCCAGACAATTCGCTGGTCTGTATTTCGAATGCCTCTTGTATCCATCAGGATTAGTATTTGCCGCCTCGACAACCGAGCGCTTTAAGTGCTGACTCACGATATCGCCATCTATCGTCTCAAGTTCGAGTCCTGGCACGGGCAAGGGTGTGGTGTCCCGACAAAACGTACCAGCAACAAAACGTACCACTTGGGTTTTCGCGACGAAACGTACCACTCGGATAAACAGCTATCTGTGTAGGATCCACTTTTATATTTACTCCGCAACAAAACGTACCACTTCAAGGAAATAGAGCTAAGTGTTGCTAATGTTGTGTTTTTGATGTTTTATTGCTATCACGAGTACTACACATAACAAATATTCTGGTATATATTTCAATGCACACCGGAGCTGCTTTTGTATAAACGTCCGAGCAGCCACACTGTTCGCGAGCTCTCGCCTGATTGGCGCAACGCTTTTACTGGCGTGGGTATAAATAAACAAATGCATGTTGCTATGCGCGCAAAGCGCTGTGTTCTTGATGTGACATTTCAAAGTTAAAATAAACACATTATTATCATACATCCCCCCCCCCCCCTCTTGGTCGTACAATAGACCAAAATAATATTTTACTGTACTTCTCTGTAACGTGATTACACTTAATCAACTTATAACTGCAAATTGTTATATTGCACTAAACACTAAACTATTGTTCAAAATCATCTTCGATGGGAACTGGTCTACTGTATAGACCTCCTTTAGTCTTGACGTCGACGACGTGAACAAGTCCATCCTTTTCAGGATATACTGCTTCAATGATGCCGAGATTCCAAACAAGGGGAGGAAGTCTTTCATCCTTCAGTATCACAACGGTACCTGCTTGAATCTTCTGCTGACGAGTCCACTTGGATCTCTGTTGTAATGCATGTAAATATTCTTTCGACCAACGATGCCACAATTGTTGGTAAAACTGCTGAATTCTCTGCCATCTTGTCAGTCTGTTGACTGGTAATTCGGAGATGTCTGGCTCGGGTAACGAGGATAAAGGATGACCTATGAGGAAATGACCAGGTGTAAGTGGGGTTGGATCTGTTGGATCTTGTTAGATTACAAAAATGGGTCTTGAATTTAAACACGCTTCTATTTGACACAATAATGTTGTCAATTCTTCAAATGTTATTGATAACTTGCCTACTATTCTTACCAAATGATGTTTCATTGATTTGACTGCTGCCTCAGCGAGTCCTGAAAAATGTGGTGATCCAGGTGGCATAAAGTGCCATTGTAGACCTTCTAGTGATGAGTAGTCCTGTAATTTCTTATTAAATGCTTCTGATTGAAATAGTCGTAAAAATTCTTGTAACTTTTTGTTCGCGCCAACAAAGTTGGTTCCATTGTCACTGTATATATTTCTACTCTTTCCTCTTCGTGATGTGAAACGTCTAAGTGTAGCAATAAAAGCCTCAGAGGTGAGATTTCTGACTGCTTCTAAATGAATCGCTCTTGTTGATAAACAAATGAATACGGCGACGTAGCATTTGGTAACTGTTTTGCTTCTTACGGTTCCTGTTTTGACATGTATTGGACCAGAGTAATCTACAGCCACATTGGTAAATAGTCTTGATTGTTGAACGTGAGCTGCAGGTAATTGTCCCATCAATTGCGACGAAGTTGTGTTTTTTAGCTTAAAACAGATAATGCATTTATGTAGTACTTTCTTAACTACTTGCTTGCCCCGTGGAATCCAATGGAAATCACTAACGCGTAAAATTAAGTTGAGGGCCGTGTCCCTATCTCAGTCTGTCTGCTTGTCTGGCTATCCGTCCATCCGTGTAAACTCACAGAAACTATCAGTTATAAAGACAAGATAGCCCAACGCAGTATGAACTAACTCGTTCTGTCTGGTCGCAAGAGACGACAATCGACGATTGATCAAAAGTCACCTTTCGATTTGACTAACACTGATCCAGCAAATGTAAAGGTGGAACATTTTCCACAATCTAAGACCTAGTAAATACTAGATCAATTCAATTATTTTGACTAGCCGCCTCTGGGTCTCTACGGAGGTCAATTGACAGTCAATAATTAGGCTATTGTAGTCTGTATATTATAATCTGTACATTTTTAATGTTGCGATATATCTGAAACCATTCGAGTTATAAATGTGAAATTTGGTAAGTGAAATGACCTTCTAATAACAAATTGAAGCGTTGTGTACTTTCTTGATTAGTCTTACTATTACAATGTTACCGTCTACAGTCGAAACCAATCCATACATATCTATTTCTCAGAAATCAGTATAGATGGAAATATAAAATTCAGTGGACTAACCAGGAAAGGAAGGAGTGCATATAGAGGATTACGATCTGAATACCTGTTGTTCATTATTGTGAAACATTCGAAGGTCAACAGCCGATGTGTTTATATATTAACATTAAATAAAGTTATAAACATGTAGCTTGGATATGACGAAAGACGAAATATTATAATTCAATTATTCAAAATGTTCTCGATCGGTCAATTTGGCTGTTCATGAACTACGCTTGTGATATCTGATGATTGCTGAGAAACCAATGTACATATAAAGATAAAATACCGTGGAGTGAAATAAATATCAGATTATAGTAGGCTACAGTGCGTTGGTTTTGGCTCTGGGCCGAGATAGCGTGTGAAAAACTTTGAACAACTATTATAACACAGGTTAGTACTCGTTATGTAATATAATTATAATTGTCTACATGCTAAAGATTTGTGCTTAAGTAAGCGAGCCGTTACGGGACGAAAATGCCGGCATCTGCGTCATGTCACGCGCTATCTCGGCCCATAGCCAAAACGAACTCACTGTATAATGGGATGTTCAATATCTGGATCGATCTGTTAAACTGCATATTGGAGGAGGTCAAGTAATAGAAAACATCTATTTTGTGGATAAACTGCCGCGTGAAGATATTATTTTTTTAAAAAATTAATTATCTTAATTTACAAAGATTATGTTATAAAGATAAAATTGTGTAATGAAATCTAATTCATATTCTAATTTCCTGATTAGCAGTTCACTAAAAATCTATAACCAATAAGTTTCGAATATACCAATGTTCTGATTAGTGCTCGTGGAACATATAGCGTTACATTGTACATGCAGTTCCTTTGTGTTAGGGCCGGACCCTGTGGCCGGGTGGTAGAACAAAGATCAATTCAGCCCCTGAAATACGTAATTGCATTTATAATTATTTTGAGCAGCAATATTCCCAACCAGCGTCAAATAATGAAGATTTGATGGATGTATTTGCATCCGGGTCAGGGGCTTTTGCAGACGAAGAAAGTGAAAACTTAAACAAAGAATATACAGAGGTTGTTTCCGATCTATGGTGACAAAATTGCACACCTCGTGCAGCACCACCAAGCGGGAAGAGAACAAAGCTGCCAGTCGTGTGGACACGTTGGATTGTTGACTGTGCGTGACAGGTGTGGTCATTGCGTATCGGGAAGAATGCCGCCGAAAAGCAGTGTATATTGGGAGGGTTACATAACTGCACTTTCCGACGTAAACTACAGTTATAGTGCCATTATAAAACTGTGGATTCACTGTGTCTAAAAATGGCATATCACGGGTGTCGAAAGGGGCAGGTAAGGCGAGGCGTGGGATGATTCCTGTGGGGCAGAAACAGGCCAACCCCCAACCTGCCACTAGCCGCACACCAGCTACAATTCGGGATGTCAGGGCGCTGGTGACCAGGGAGAATCCAGCCACACAGACAAGTATCGCGAACCAGCTACAAACATCACTGAAGACAGTGCACACCATCATTCACCGCGATTTGGGTTTGGAAAAGCAACGCAAGGGTGTGGGTGCTTCAAGACAAGGCGTCAAGTCACACATCTCGCTCAACCTGCATCTTCCTCCAACAAATGGCAGAAGAAACTGGAATTCGCCATTCCCCTTTCACAGACATTCCAGTGAAGTCACCTGATGCCTTACTGATGGAATTTTGCACCTTCGGCCTACTGAAACGAACCTTGTCTCAAAGGAGACCCCGTACTATTGAAGGGCTATGGAAAGCCTGTCAGGAGGAGTGGTTGAGACTGGACATGACTACAATTCGTGCCAGTATCCTACAGTGGAAACTTCGCGGTCGGGCAATTGCCAAGATGCAGGGCCACCAAATATAGCACTCTCGATGGTGGCGACATGATTTCTCTTAAGGAAGGTGCAGTTTGAAATCGTCACCATAGAACGGAAACAACCTCTATACAAGTGAGAAAGTGTTTCGAGCGGTTAAAGCAGGCCGATCATTTTCAGCTCCTGGTTGGGATGGGATACCCAACACGTTTTATCAAACCTTTTGGAAATTGATGGGTCAAATAAGAACGGACTGGATAAATGCAGTGCTTAGAACGTATCAAATGGGTAAATCTTCCAATACGGGTATTATAATTCTAATCCCAAAATGTCCAAAACCAAGCGAAGCTGGTCATTATACACCCATCACCCTCCTATCTACGGATTACAAAATCGCAAATGTTTTACAAACGAAGCGTGAAGTCATTACATGTTGTAGACTACAGAACAATAATTCTGAAAATGCTATATTAGCATTAGACTTTGAACGTGATTTTGACTCGATAAATCATGAATATCTATTTAACGTTTTGCAGGGCTACGGTATACGTGGACATTTTCTGTCAGTATTTAAAAGTCTTTATAGACATGCAACAGCAAAAATTCAAATAAATGGTTTTCTGACAAAATAACTCTATTTATAAAGGTGTAAGACAAGGATATCCTTTGTCGATGTTAGCGTTTTGTATTGCGCTGAGATCCTTCCTTTCTGAATTAGGCCGAAAAGTTCAAGGAATTAACATACACTCTACTACCATTAAGGTGTTGGCGTATGCTGACGATATTACTGTATTAATAAATGACCAGTCTGATATTGATGCAACGTGTCAGGTATTACAGAAATTTGGAATATGGTCGGGATTAAAAATAAACCAAGAAAAATCATCACTTTCGAATTTAAATTTGATTCATTCTCATTCCCAGCGAGGTAATGTTAAGGTTGTACAAACGATACGCATACTAGGTATAATATATACACACTCCATTCAAAGTATGATCCAATTAAATTATGATAGAGTAACAACTGGGGTTAAAGCGATATTACAAACAAATAAATTTCGCAGCCTTAGTTTAAAGTCAAGGGTGACCTTTGTACAGGTCTATGCACTGTAAAGGTATGGTACATGGCAAAAATCCTCCCACCACGGAAGTTAGATAAAAATAAACTTATTAGTTATGCCCTATTACAATCTCAGATATTAACAATACCAGTGACATCGGAAACATATCGCAGACTATGTAAATTAGTAGAACCAAAGTGTAAAATTATTGAGCAAAATCCCAGAATCAATTGGAGAGAAATATGGAATAATATTCAGGCTCACCATCTTACATCACAAATCCGATCAGCATGGTATATAATTGTCAACCAAAAATTAATCACTGGAGAGAGACTCTATGATCTTAAATTAGTAAATACGTCAATGTGTACTAGATGTAATGTGTCTGATAGTTTAGTCCATAGACTGAGTGAATGCCAAATAATACAAACATCATGGCTCTATATAAGGAAACTTGTGAGTACTATTTGTCGAACATCAGTGTATAACATCTCTGTAGATATTCTTTTATATCCAGCTTTTGCCTATTACCCAAAAACAAAACGTAAAAATGTACATGACTCTTAGGACACTATGCCTATTTCCTATCGACATATCGGCAACCAGATTTTAATATACAATTTGTAAATTACCTCCATCAAGAATACCACAGGATACCTCACTGTAAAAGAAATAGATTGTATGCTAATTTTCTTAATGTAATGTTGACTGCCCAATGAGTTGCAATGAATAATTGGTAATATTATGTAATAAAAAAAGTGGTTAGCACATCCGCTACGACGCCAAGGGTCCCGGGTTCGAATCCCGCTCGGGCTTAGTTGTTTGTGAATGTCCATTCATCATTTTCATCACTCGTCAGGAGGAGTGGTTGAGACTGGACATGACTACAATTCGTGCCAGTATCCTACAGTGGAAACTTCGCGGTCGGGCAATTGCCAAGATGCAGGGCCACCAAATATAGCACTCTCGATGGTGGCGACATGATTTCTCTTAAGGAAGGTGCAGTTTGAAATCGTCACCATAGAACGGAAACAACCTCTATACAAGTGAGAAAGTGTTTCGAGCGGTTAAAGCAGGCCGATCATTTTCAGCTCCTGGTTGGGATGGGATACCCAACACGTTTTATCAAACCTTTTGGAAATTGATGGGTCAAATAAGAACGGACTGGATAAATGCAGTGCTTAGAACGTATCAAATGGGTAAATCTTCCAATACGGGTATTATAATTCTAATCCCAAAATGTCCAAAACCAAGCGAAGCTGGTCATTATACACCCATCACCCTCCTATCTACGGATTACAAAATCGCAAATGTTTTACAAACGAAGCGTGAAGTCATTACATGTTGTAGACTACAGAACAATAATTCTGAAAATGCTATATTAGCATTAGACTTTGAACGTGATTTTGACTCGATAAATCATGAATATCTATTTAACGTTTTGCAGGGCTACGGTATACGTGGACATTTTCTGTCAGTATTTAAAAGTCTTTATAGACATGCAACAGCAAAAATTCAAATAAATGGTTTTCTGACAAAATAACTCTATTTATAAAGGTGTAAGACAAGGATATCCTTTGTCGATGTTAGCGTTTTGTATTGCGCTGAGATCCTTCCTTTCTGAATTAGGCCGAAAAGTTCAAGGAATTAACATACACTCTACTACCATTAAGGTGTTGGCGTATGCTGACGATATTACTGTATTAATAAATGACCAGTCTGATATTGATGCAACGTGTCAGGTATTACAGAAATTTGGAATATGGTCGGGATTAAAAATAAACCAAGAAAAATCATCACTTTCGAATTTAAATTTGATTCATTCTCATTCCCAGCGAGGTAATGTTAAGGTTGTACAAACGATACGCATACTAGGTATAATATATACACACTCCATTCAAAGTATGATCCAATTAAATTATGATAGAGTAACAACTGGGGTTAAAGCGATATTACAAACAAATAAATTTCGCAGCCTTAGTTTAAAGTCAAGGGTGACCTTTGTACAGGTCTATGCACTGTAAAGGTATGGTACATGGCAAAAATCCTCCCACCACGGAAGTTAGATAAAAATAAACTTATTAGTTATGCCCTATTACAATCTCAGATATTAACAATACCAGTGACATCGGAAACATATCGCAGACTATGTAAATTAGTAGAACCAAAGTGTAAAATTATTGAGCAAAATCCCAGAATCAATTGGAGAGAAATATGGAATAATATTCAGGCTCACCATCTTACATCACAAATCCGATCAGCATGGTATATAATTGTCAACCAAAAATTAATCACTGGAGAGAGACTCTATGATCTTAAATTAGTAAATACGTCAATGTGTACTAGATGTAATGTGTCTGATAGTTTAGTCCATAGACTGAGTGAATGCCAAATAATACAAACATCATGGCTCTATATAAGGAAACTTGTGAGTACTATTTGTCGAACATCAGTGTATAACATCTCTGTAGATATTCTTTTATATCCAGCTTTTGCCTATTACCCAAAAACAAAACGTAAAAATGTACATGACTCTTAGGACACTATGCCTATTTCCTATCGACATATCGGCAACCAGATTTTAATATACAATTTGTAAATTACCTCCATCAAGAATACCACAGGATACCTCACTGTAAAAGAAATAGATTGTATGCTAATTTTCTTAATGTAATGTTGACTGCCCAATGAGTTGCAATGAATAATTGGTAATATTATGTAATAAAAAAAGTGGTTAGCACATCCGCTACGACGCCAAGGGTCCCGGGTTCGAATCCCGCTCGGGCTTAGTTGTTTGTGAATGTCCATTCATCATTTTCATCACTCACCCCCATCTTCGCAAATTAGCCAAGAGGCATAAAACGCCAAGTAAAATAAACTAAATCAATCAATCAATCAACCATTGTGTTAGTGATAGCTAAATCAACCTCTGACGCATGTAAGATCGTTACTTTCTATTTAAATGTTAACTTTGTAATTTTACATTTTGGTAACATTTGAGAGCAGTTTGCTGTGTGTTGTTTTGGTGCTAGCATATTCTAATATTTCAATAATAACATATCATATTTTTCATTTTCAGGGAGTGGAACCATGTTTTGAAGCATTCGGGTGATCTGCAGTCGGTAAGTACTTAAAACAACTTGCTGTGGATTGAATTATAATGGCACTTTGAACATGTTTGATTTATTAGGATGCAACGTGACAACGCGATATATGCGAATTGTATTGTTATATATTGACCTTTGTACATGAATAATCCACTAAGATGATAATCAACCTTGAGTGAAATGGTTTCTGGTGCAATAGTCGACGGTGCATCCGTGTCTCTTAAAATTGCGGATGTATTTGCCATTTTTCAAGGCAGACTTCCCGCGATAAACACTTTATTGCAGTAACATTGTATTTACTTCTGAAAAATTTCTCGATTTCTGGGAATTAAGCGTGACTTCTGTATAGAGAAAGGTATCATCCACAATCACAGAAAATAAACTTTCGTAAACACTCTGAGGGATCTTTAACGTATTTGTTTAAAATTTGTTAGCATGATCAACACAAAGTACACAAAGTGTACGTGATTGTATGCTGTAGGCTGGAATTATGAGGGGTTCATTAAACATGGAATCAATATAAATTTTGTGTTTTGAAAAATTAGCTATAGAAGTATTGAGATTACATTCTTACCAACTGCGACAAGACGCTCATAAACAGTACAACATGTGTTCGTAGTTGTTTCATGTTTGTCTACAAAATCTATATTTTGTACTGTGCACAAAACAAGTTATCTTTTAGGGACCAACTTCCCCAAAGCAAACCTAATTAATTTCCTCCGCCTTCTGTTTTGATATTAGATTTTGCTCTTGTTGGAGATGTGGGAGGGTATGTGCCGAGCCGAGACAAGTTTTGGTCGTGTCGAAACCGAGATATTAGTAAAGAGATCGAGACAAGAACGAAACAGACATTTGCAGAATTTATACGATACCTAGTACTCCTGTCATAGCATCTCGTCTCGTTGGACTCGAGAGTTAGAGTAAATTATGTAACACATTTCCGAAATCAAGAGAAAATGGTTACGTAGACATTGCCAATATTACAGAGAAGGGGAGAAAAAATCATTTTCATGAAGAAAATAGGTCGGTATAATTATTTAGGTTCATTTGATTTATCCATACAAAATTATTTTCAGTAGTTGAATGCCTTGCCCTTCTTTAGCTATTTCTGCGCCCATGTTTGAAGAACAAGTAAAGATGCAATGATACCATTTGAAGTTCAAGGACTTGCACTGCAGCGCGTGCTATTCAGTGTGAATTAGATTTTATCTCTTCACTGGCAAATTCCGTTCTGTAACATTACCAATCCGTATGTTTTTCAGTGCATCCACGTCAGTAGAATTGAATATTGTATATCAGCTGGGGGTTTATCGACCCTTTTGCTGCTGGTAAAAGATGCGGTTTTATCAAAGCAGAGACTGCTCCTCTCTTTATAACGTGATTATAATCCTCTTCTATGAGAATATCGGTATTATAAGGGGGCGGCAATTTGATGCTTCTGTTAGAATGATATATACCTACAATATGTATTCAGTCTGTTTTTGTGTAGCCGAACGAAGAGGAAATGTGGCCTTTTAAGAGGGAATGGGATGGAGTGTTCATTCTGCATCTCTGTAAACATGCCTCCTCTTGCCTTTTTCTTGTATGTTCGCATGTACCATCCGAATTGGATGCATTTCGGTAATGAACGCCCATAAGCATTCATGAAATTCTTTCAAAATTTATTTTAACAATATTTTAAGATTTTTAAAAAAAATTAAAAAATACTCTGTGTCGGGAATCTCTGGAGCAAGTGATCGCCGAAAGCAAGTCTCTGCGCAAGTAGTGACCTGAGAGGGCTTGGCAAATGAACGCGTACGAGAGAACGGGGTTACATGGAGGGTGAAAAGCTACTGGAGCTTTGCAGCAGCGGGTACTGTTTGCTCCGCCCACTCGCTTCCCCCTTCTCTACCTTTATGAACGACATTGCTCCAGAGTTTCCCGGGATATTGTATAGTATCGTCTCATTCCCTTAGGTATGGGTGATCTTTTGGGAATGTAGTTCACTAGTCATCATTCATCCTTGATGGTAAACACTCTCTGCTCTTGGTGAGCTTGGTGGTAAGGCGCTAGAGGTACTAAATTACACACTTGAATGGCAACACATGACACTTGAGTTTTACACCCCTAAAGACTGGATCAGCATGGGTAATGTAAGGATATACCTGTCTCTGTACTCCAACTGAAGATCTGCTGGGAGAGATTATGCTTGTGACTGTACGTAGAGTCTGACTTGCGACTCGCGTTAACACACTCTCCCTAGAACCTCCTCCTCTCTCTCTATTCAATCGTAACTTGCTCCTCAATAACTCAATTAGAACTCACCTAGAACTCTCTGCCCCCAGACATTTATTGCAATTCAATTTACTAAACAAATGCACAGTCAGGACTGTAGCCTCTTCCTGGATTTAGTCCGTATACCGCTGATGACCAGGAAGAGCTTCAGTGCTGTCTGACACCGCATCCCTGTGATGTTCCTGAATATTTCCTGATTGGAAAACGATGGTTGAATGACTGGAAGTTGGAGTTTGTTGTCCATAATAATTAAAAGATACTACGGATCGTTACCGTATCTACAGTTACGGCACTTCTGGCTTGTAACAATCCCATTGTCCGTGACTGTACACACTTCCAGGTAATGAACAAACCCAGAACGCTTTACTGTGTTAGTTAAGATAAATCGTGTTGTTTTCGACATCTGGTCACAACTCGACACACCAGTCCTATGGGTATTATTTCGCTTTCAATACACAAACTCTTGCTATTTTACTTTCTCTGGAACTGGAGGGAAAACTAGAACTTCCCAAGAAGGAATAAGCCATGATAACAAGGACTATGACACTAGTGTTTGCAGTTATCATTAAAACCGTAGTTAATAACTAATACTTATCATCAAAAAGTCAGTTAACAAAACACTGGCGAAACTCAGCTCTGGTGCGAAGCACACAACTGGGAAACAACTGGGAGTCAGCTTGGCGATTTCAACAAACCAATATTGCACATACTCTTTCCGGAATAGTGCTCGACACTATTCCTGGTCTTCTCTAGTTCATACTCTGTCGACTCTAACTACAATCGGTGAAAGCCTCCCCAATGGTGCAGTGGTAACGTCGTAGCCTTGTAATCAAGGGAACTCTGGTTTGATACCCGGTGGAGGCACATAGTGGTTCGGATCTCACTTTTAACTAAAGGTCCAGTCCCGATTAGCCATTCTGTACATCAAGTGAACTACTGGATGCGTTGAATATTAAGAACAAAACAATTAGTGGGTGGTTAATCCTGATTGGTAAATTTTTGTTAACAGTGATTTATCAAGATTATGTCGATGGTGGATAGATGAAATTTCTTTTAAAAAAAAAATCTTTATCACAGTATCATTTGTAACTAGCGTACATGTTTTTCTATATATCCACTTGTTCTATATTCTATCTAAACCACTTTGTTTTGGAATAAAGTTTTTATTTCGAGAGCAATCAAGTGCAAGCAAATATAGCACCAAGTTCCATCGTCCCAGATAATTGGGAATATAAAGTTGGTTGAACTGTTCATTATTTTTTTGATGTGGATGCTTTTGTTTACGTCAGCAGTAACGTGGCATGAAATATTACCTTCCCGTATTCGCTTAGGTACGCTTGCATAGACATTAATTAATTTAGGAAGAAGAGAAATGGAAAATACAGTGTTCTGCTCTTCCACATCGCCCTTTTTTTCGGTCTGTTTTCTTTTTCTTGCTTAGGTGACCTTTTACTCAATAAATAGGGTAATACGTATGGCACTTCTATCCTCGTGTAATTTACTTAAAAAACACTACCAGAAGAGAGAAAACCAAAAGCTGTGGTTGTTTTAGTTTTTAAGGCATGAGTCAGAGAAACTCCTTATTTGTTCATCATTTCTCGTATATATCTGCATCTCAAATTGCTTTTACTTATTATTCTAATAAACCTTGTCCATAAGGTGTACATGTTTTCTTTCAACCTGTGCTGAAATTTAACTAAGGATCCAACAATGCCGTGAAGAGAGCGCATGGACACACAAACGATATTAATTATTACGCCTTTTTTGATAATCAAATAGATTGATTGATTGAAATTAAAATTCTGCCTATTTTGCACTATACAGAGAACAGCCACTTACCGTAGCCAATATCAATACACGTATCTTAGGTCTAAAATATTCTTACTTGGTTAATAGTGTCTGAGAGTTCAAATATCTTTACCTGAGTTAAAAGCTGAGGCTGCAAAGGGGCAATCAGCATATATGTGGAAGAAACAAGGGACAACACACATACAGTATTACAAGGATTATTATACTGGTGTAGGGCACCAGAGCCTAGTTAGTCTGCCAAATCCAGTCCAGGGTGTACTACGTGGAAGTGAGGTTGACATTTGGGTGTACTACATGGAAGAATCACCCCTTACACCCCAATCAAATAGATATTAGAGCCATTAAAATGAAATGAGCATGTATCGTTGAAAATCATCTCATTTGGTATATTCTTGTAAAATAAATTGATTAACAATTGCTTGGCTGTCAGTTTTCTGACTCATATTTATTGCATTGTAAAAAATACCATCATGTTCGATGTCCCATACATTTAATGTAAAATTTGACAATGAAAACTATAGATTGTAATCTGATAAATATTTATTTTCAAACTTAAAATTTATATGACATAAATTAAATTCTTTAAATATGCAAAGATGAAGGTCTTATATTCAACCTCCAATCCCGCCAAATCCTCCCGCACCACCTCCAATTCCTCCAGCGCCACCTCCGATGCCTCCGAATCCGCCTCCAATTCCTCCAGCACCACCCCCAATGCCTCCAAATCCACCTCCAATTCCTCCGGCACCACCTCCGATTCCACCTCCAATGCCTCCGAATCCGCCTCCAATACCTCCCAATCCACCTCCAATGCCTCCCAATCCACCTCCAATGCCTCCCAATCCGCCTCCAATTCCTCCAGCGCCGCCTCCAATTCCTCCGAATCCGCCTCCAATTCCTCCAGCGCCACCTCCAATTCCTCCGAATCCGCCTCCAATTCCTCCAGCGCCACCACCAATGCCTCCCAATCCACCTCCAATTCCTCCGAATCCGCCTCCAATTCCTCCGTGTTTTATGATAACAGGAATAGGGTGAATTGCCCAGAGATTGCTGTTGCTGTAGCTCTTGGCAAGGATTGGTATTGCTGTTGTTAAGAAATATACAAGAATTAGTTTTAAAGAAAAGAGTAGTAAGAAAGAGGGTCCAAATTAACTTGGGGATGCAAGGAACCGCCCTCCCAGGAAACCCAGGTATTTCTTGCAACAAAAGTAAATTGTTATTCCTGATAAGAATGGTTTTATCATGTCGCTAAGATTGTCACATATTAGTATGACTTCCATTAGATTTCAAAATGTAAATTTATATCTCATCCAAGTATTGTTTAGCAATTTCAAAATTATCAGTCTGGCACATTTAATTATTGTGACACTGACAATCCAATTTCTTATCAAGGAATATTAAACATTATTTGTTTTTATTGACGAAGAGAGTATTGCTACAATTTCATAGCTTGAGAAAACCTACATCAGTGAAAGGTTCTTGTCCATCTTGTTTCGTCCTTCCCATTTTAAAGCTTTGTGAGAATACGAGGGCGATATTTAGAGAATTATTAATTACACATTAATGTAAACAAGAAAATGTAACAATAAACAAAGATAAAAATGCAAACAGTCTTGGTTGCATTATTCTGTAGTACACATGTTTATTAATTTTTCTGCTTGGCAGATATGAGCTTCAGAACGCTGCTACACGTGTAAGAAAAAAAGCTGTGGTAATGCTAACTATTAACTCGCAACAGTTGTTTTTAGTTTATGCTCAATAGTTGAGCGTCCCCGACGGAGTTGTATTAACTCTGTCGCTTTGTTTGATGGCCGGTGGAGGCATACTGCACAGTGGTTAGATTACCACTAAGTTCCGTAATACCATCAATTTCCACTGTCATCCAATAACCGTAAAAAAAAGAAGAACCATGGCTGTTTTTAAGGCATTAATGGTTAGTATATAGTTAATTCTCATTAATTTAATTCAAATGACTCTCTCTTTTTTAGAGATACACTGTTAAAAATAACATAGTCAAAATTGACTAAATTGATATATTCACATGCTCTTTACTAATGTTGAAATACTGGTCTAGGAAAGTTAAGTGTTTTGGCATTTTCACAATTAATTTAATCTGATTCCCAATTATCTTCTGATTACAGTATAGGATTAATATTTATGAGCAGTGCTAAATAGATAAAAATACATAAACTGTTCAATGACGTAAAACTAACTGTTTTCATGTAGCCATAGTGAGTTAGGTGTGAAATACTTTTTGTGGAACAATATGGTACCATGGCAATGCTACGGTAATGTTAGTAGTACGATACAGACCATGATCGTAAAATGATGTGCACATAGTGTAACATTTGACGCTCGATTACGTCAAAAGGAATTATTTTGTATTCAGTTTTATGACGATATCGTATTAAGAGTGTATATGTATGGCGCACGCAACGGCAATTTTTAGTCATTATCTATATTTATGCATGATAATATATTAAAATTTAAATAAAAAAACCCGGTTGCGTCACGGTTTTATAAACTAACAAGCAGACTGTCATTTTAACGGTAAAATATTGTATGTTTACGGTAAGTTTTAACTACTTAAAGGGAACTTAAAACAATCTTTTTGGCATCACAACAGTTAGAGCTTACGATGCATACAATGAGAACTACATATTATGAATTGCAGTTGTTTTCATGCTAAAATAAATAAAGATATCCATCGTATTTTAAAAGTAGTTTTTTTGCTGTTGTGAAAGAAAATCTGTGTGCATTGCACTGCACCATAAATACACACAGGATGTGTGGAGGTAGGACCGTATATATTTTCAATGTAGGACATAATGGAAATGGTGTAACCTTACCAGGATTACGCTGCTTTCACCCCGTTGGATAAAGGCAGGGTTAGCCCAGAGCCTCTTATGCATCATTATTAACCTGAATCTTTCACGTGACAGACGGCTGTTTAGTTGCTAAATGATACGAAAGTTGTGTGGGAAATCTCATATCAAAACACTGTGATAGTTTTCACCATATGAACATGTCATGTACCAGTGTAATATTTCTATCGTAAATGCACTTACCACTAACGAAGCTCATCAGCTGAACTATGACCAGGAAGGCCATGGAAAGGATCTGAAATTGTAAGCAGCGAAGTGTGTTAAATAAACAAAACATGTAAATGTTGAAGATAGAAGTCCTGCAAGACTGAATATATATGCCACGTTCATAGTCATGCATGTAAGCCGCTAATCTCTTTGTATTCTATTTTACGTTCGCTAATCCCACAGAATAGTATAACAATATCGATAACCAGCTAGCTAGATGTATGTTTGTGAATGTAAATGAGAAAGATGTCAGTACATACGAGTGAAAATAATTTTAAATATATATATTAGTTATATACTGACAGTTCAATAGGCTTATGAATAAAGAAAAGCCTATAATTATCTTACTTCTAAATGTTATATCGTTGTTGATTTTTAAACATGAATGATTTCTAAGTAATGCTTCACCTCTTATCAATATTCTATAAATATATATATATTTTTCATGTAGACTAATGCTTTCTCTTCGAATGTTCGAATGAGGAAGTATCAACCCCTTCCCACTTCCCCAGTGGTGGTAAAAGTACGTACCACTTTGAAGGTTTTTTAAAATACAAATTTAAAATTTTACATCGAGATCATCACACGATATGACTGAAATAAAATAAAATAAAATCCTTAATATTGATCTTCATCAACGTTTAACGATAACGTTAGCACGATAAACCAAACATTGAAAAAAACTTATAACATGCTTGCTAGGGTATTGCTGTCGGTACACATTTGTCAGTAAACGAAGATTGCTGAAGCGATAGTCCATTAGCAACATAAAGGTTTTGTACTTACGATATTTCTCATGATGAAAGACATTGCTGTAGTGTGGACTGGGTTTCGATTCGTGCTCGAATGGTGATTAACCACACATCCACTGAGTATTATATACTCTCAAATAGCGGATATTACAAAAGCGAGTGAAATTCGTTTTCTACCTCGGAAAGTTCAGAAGAGAATTCAGTAATCGTCTCGATATCTTCTACATCATTTGAGACAATTAGCGCTGCCAGGAAGTTATTCTCACCCGATCCCATGATGCCTTGCAGCAATGCATTCACAAGATTCCTGCCGCCGTATCCTGAGAAGCTACCATCATAGTCGAATGCGGAAAAATGGCTTTAAACTTAATTTGCTTTCACTTGTTTCGGGAAATATTCTTCTTCCGGAATTAAAAGAAGAAATGAGTATCACCAGTGCGTGCGAGTTAACGGAGTGGAAAGTCATGCGATGTGCGTGGAACGAAGCCTGCGTAATGTGTTCTTTCCGGCAGAATGCAAGTGGAAATGTTGGGGGTGGGGAATAGTATTTTGAGTGCACCTAAGCGCCTCTTAGTCCCGCACGTGGCCCTGCGGTAGGCGTCAGGCTTTGGGTTCTGGCTACGGGACGTGCGCTGGTTCGAGTCTCCTGGGGGAAGGAAGCGTAACAACTGTTCTCCAGTGTATGAGACCGGTGTCCACACAGCATCGTAAGGAAATTGGGGAGCTACGAATGAGTAGCGTAAGCCGGTCATGGAAACCTACAACGACTGGGGTTTTCGTCTTCCGTAACTGGTTGGGTGATCGCCCACCTCTGCTGAGGCCAGGGCCGTATCAAGGTTTGTGGAGGCCCCTGGGCAAAATGTTTTGTTGGGGGGGGGGCATTTTTTTTTTTTTTTTACTAGGAGCTTTATTAGCTAAATATATTAACTACCAATTTTCAGCAGTTGAAATGGTAGACCTGATTTTAGAATCAGTAGTCGTTCACAATCGAACACATCGCAGATAGGTTTGCAGGGAGAATAGCGCAGTAAAATAAAATTGCAGGACGAAAATTGTTGCGCTATAGCAGCAGTAAAATTCTGCGTCTAAATTTCTACAGTATATTATGAAGACTGAACACCGTAACTACAATATATAGTAAATACTAAGGGTTCAGACGGAAACAGAGAACTGAGCAGTAGACTGTACTTACGTACATAATTTATTATAAATGATATTATTTACAATTAAGAATAAATATGTCACTACATATGCACGGTCCATCTACTGGACAATTACCGACTGGTTCATTGTGGAAATTGTAGTAACCACACTTTCGCCAAGAAAATTCCCGAAGGCTTAACACTTATAGTACACACACTTTTCTGGCCTTTTTCGCCGAAAATTCATCTTCTATATCATCGAAATCCAATTCACGAAGATGTTCAAAGATTGGATAAGCGATCCTGTTCCATGCCAGCACGAAGCCTGTTTTTCACTAATTTCATTTTTGAGAAAGATCTTTCTGCACTGCAGTTTGTTACCATCAAGACCAAATACATTCTAAAGAGAATTTCGACATTGGGAAATGTACTGCGGAACGGGTCCTTACATACCTAGGTACAATATTATACATAGACAGTTCCATTGGGATGTCTTCCTGATGTTTGACATTGCTACTGCTTACTAGGTGTGCAAAATGTATCAGCTCATTCTCTAGCGAGTGTTCCAGATCCTCCTCGTAGATGCTCGCGAGCTGCAGATGTAATTTGTAAGAAAATTTTGTACTTCGTAGGATTATTTATTATCTTAATTGTATCTGAGAATTGATTGTTTGAATAAGTGTTCCTTATTTCCACACCAGAGCCAAATCAATCCATGGTATAAAGTATACTGAGCTTCAGATATCTACAAACAGATCGACTGAGAGCTGTGCTACTATTGGATCCAGAAGAGTGTAGACATACGACAATACTGAAGTTTTTTTTTATTTTTAAAATACAACTTCTTATGAAATTTTTCACAAGCATAGCCAGCTGGTTAAAATATTTTTTTGGTGGAGGCCCTTCACAACTTCCTTTTGGTGGGTGCCCCGGGACAATTGCTCCAGTTGCCCATAGGTTGATTCGGCCCTGGCTGAGGCAGGTGGGAGTGAGGTCGGCAAGCAGTCGGTAGGTAAGCCCTGGCCCTCAAGGGCAGTTGTGTCACAGGTTTTTATTACTAACCCCCTCTTAGTGTACGTTAGTGTACTAGTTATTAGTAGTTCTACTAAGTGATATTATCAGAGGCTGGGAATCAAGAAACAATTCACGTATAGGGATATGCTGATATTCTGAAACCAAAAACGAACCTAACTAAATGTATGAATGTGAAGATAAGCTTACCTCTCTGCTCCCGCACCCGGAGACGAAAAGAATAAATTCTCCCTCCTATCAAAATTAAAAGAAAATTCGGTATTATCACAAATGTTCCGTTCTCCATAACGTTGAAAAAACACATGTGTATTATTTCTGTCGAATAACAAATATTTTAATTAATTTTTTAGAGCTTTCTATATGCTGTATCTTGCTTTTGATATCCTCGAACAGACTTCCGTGGCGGAGTGGTTTCAACAGCGCGTTACGACGTCAAGGATCCTGGGTTCAAATCCCGACTTGGGCATGGGTGTTCTTTGTGAGTATCCCTGCATCAATGTCATCATATCATCACTCATCCTCATAGTCGGGATTAGCCAGAAGTGGCAGAAAATCGATGTAACTGAATGAGAAATCTTCTGTGACGAGATCGTGAGTCGAACACTCAATCAAAACATCCCTTTGACTGTCCATTCGTAAATTTCAGCTAATTGCCGACCTCGGTGTGGAAATGTTTAACATAGAGCGCCAAGACGTGAGGGGTCACGTGTTCGAATCTCGGCTTGGACATGGGTGTTCTCTCTGAGCGTCCGTTCATAAATTTCACCATATCTTTACTGAACCTCATCTTCGCGATTAGCCAAAAGTGGCAGAAAAGCGATCTAAAATAAACATAAAACAAACATAAATCCTCTATTGAGATAATAGTGTTTGATTTAACATCTGCTTTTGGTCTGTTATTTCTACGCAGTTAGCTCCGGACAGTGAAGTAGATTAAAGAAAATTCACGGACATCTATGTCTTACTAGAAATTCCAACCGAGATCGACTGGAATTACAGAGCTGCAGCCTAACCCCCACAGCCCGGAGGTTAGTCCTTAATGAATGGGCAGCATCGAAGAATATATTTAAAAGTAATCCAGGCAGTGCCCCACGGACGGAAGAACTTAGTTTGCTAGTTTAATGACTTTGTTCGGAACTCACCCACACAATCGACGGAGGTTTCTGCCGCTGGGATGGCGGTTGATCCAATTCGTGAGCTCCAAGAGACCCCTCGAGTTTTTCCTCTCTAAAACATTGATGAAGGTTGTTTCCCAGCACCAGTTTCAATTACACAAGAAACAGGCTCACGTATACAAGTCAGAAGACACCACTGCCCCACTGTAATGCCAGATTATTTATTAGATTCCTTCGCCGTGGAATGATAACCCAAGAACTTGGAATCGGGTACAGAGTAGCGTATGAATATTCATATCTTTCTATAATCTCAAGAAGAGCTTCTAATTTTTGAAATAATAATTTTGCCGAAGAGAAATATTGAACCAAATAAGTTGAGTGAAGAAGTGTATATACGGAAAGCAAATGGTGAGCTCAACACACTAATGAAACATGCAATGTAGCGAGACAAATAAAATCTCGAAGGATATGGTGTATTATACTTTGTCCCATATATCTTTGGAGGAAGGCCGCTTATAGCGGTAAAAAAGGAGGGGAATCGAGTGGGCAATACGAAGCAGTACACGCTGCTGCGAAAGCTGATAACTGCAGTCGCTTCCCCCTCCACGCAATCCCGTTTCCACGTGTCCATTGATGAAGCCGTCTCGCGTCACTACTTGCTCAGACACTTGTTTTCCTTCGCTTGCTCCAAAGATAGCTCGGCCAAAGTATAGTCATGTTGAGATGATGGAAGAACCTCGAACAGTAGGAAGAATAACATGGAACCCATTGATATCTACACCAGAGGAGACCAAAAGACAATGAGAAGCTGATGAAAAAACCTAAGAAGAATGAACATTAAAAATTAGAGAAACGGAGCAGAAGGCAGGAAGCAAGGACACAGAATTGTTTCCCTGGCCAAGACTCGCCAAGAGTATGAAGAAAAAGAAGCTCATCTCGTTAATCCTATAACTACTAGAGCGACAGAGTTGCAACACAGTGAGCAAACTTCTTTGTGGTAACATGAGTCGGGATTGGGCAGAGGTAAAGGCATCTACACATCATTGTAATAAGGGTCTCCCTGATGGGGTAGTGGCAACTTTGTCGCCTTATATCAAGTGGTACCGGGTTCGACCCAGGTGGAGGCACATTACATAGTGATTAAAATGCCACTTTATACTGTACATCCAGTCCCAAGTACCTATATGAGCATAAAGTGCACGTAAAACAAACTTGGAAGTTTTCTTTCATGCCAATTCCTGATATTCGATGTTGAAGTGGAAAGTTTTCACAACCCTTTTTATTTTGTTAATTATTATTTTTTGGTGTCCTCATATGGTTCTTGTTTCTTATAAACTGCCAGAAATCGCTCCATATTACCTTGTATTTGCCCCCCTGGAGATGTAATCCTTCATAAACAAAGAATCGACCGATAATCTTCGACAAATTCAAAGTATTTTTCGTTCGAAAATAACACAAGAAGCTACTGAACTGAAGTCACTGAACACCACACCACCTACAAACGCCACTACAGACAACGACGAATCGTCTGAGATGGGAAGACAGTTGCGAACGCATGCAAGTGTTTGCGCTGCCCTGTGCGTTCAAATTTCGCATATGCCTTCCCTCGCTTCTCTTCATGCGTATGCTACATTCTACATATAATGCACACATCTCTACAACGAGCACGAAATGTTGAATAGGTGAGTTAATATTGACCTCAACATGTGACGAAGCAATTCGCAAGAAGTTTCTAAGCTAGTTTCGTTGAGCAGGTTCCATAACGTAGATCTGATAGTTTATTTTGGAGAAATGCTGCTAACAATGGATCACGATGTGTCTCTATAAGTAGGACATAAATAGCTAGAAAAATCAACTTTTCAACGTAACTTCAAGTAAAACAACAGAAGTTCCACATTTAAAAAAAAAAATTCAATAAGTCATCGCGGATAAATAATCTTAATTTCCATATGCTGGAAAGTTTCCAACGTCAATTTAAAACAATATTAAGCAAATAAATTAGTAGAAGAAGGACGAGAAGAAGCAGGGAAGGGAAGTAAATATGTTTTTTTTTCCTACATGTGCTACAGAAATATTGTAATACATCTCCTGGCCGCAATTAGGGAGTGCAACGCGCACACGGCCTCAAGTTTCCGACATATATCCAAGGAACTTAAATTTCAATCAGGATTCTAAAAAGCTAAGAAGATGTAAAAAAGGGTGCGTTTTATGGCGAGTAATGTGGTTTCGAAAAATTTGTTCTACGTTTAAATAGCACTGAACAATGAATAAACTGGGCTAAGGGGTTGATCTCTGGGTTTGATTCTGACGGCTTCTCTCGTTTCCGTAGAATACCGAAGACTTATATATCCATATTTTTATGTAACGTCACCAGTAGAAAATACGTCACTTGTATGCTATTGTGGTAGAAAGCGTAATTTTTGTGTTATATGTAAATTGTACCTTGTTTATAATGTATATCTTTTGTTTAATATTTATTGTATTTTATACACTATTATGAGAAACTCAATGTATCTCTATATTCGAGAGAGTGCACTATGTGAATTTGTATTTCTAAATTTGTGTAGATGTCAGTATTGTTGGTAGCATGTTTTGTAGATAGTAAGTGATTCATCTGTACTTGAATCTATGTTCTTGAAATAGTATAAAAGCGAGGATATCGCATAAGAAATATCACACATTCCCCACATATCGTCGAAGACTTTTATCTTAAAAATAACTCCTCGGTGTTGTGCATACATCTTGGTATGGTAGTTCGGGACGCAAACTAAGCCTATGTGACCATAGGTATGTCGATGGCCATGCATTGATGCTATGCACAATACTGCAATCATTCTACGTTAAGAAATAAAGCTAGGTTAAGGACTAATTTGGAATAAAAGGCTAAGAGCAAACATTGGCTCAGTTATTATTGTGTATCTCTTGGTGTGGTAGTTCGGGGCGCAAGCTAAACCTATGTGACCATAGGCATGCCGATAGCCACGCATTGAGTTTATGCGTTTTACTTGAGTCAAGTCATCGTCAAAGCGAAATCCTCACCTTCGTACTAAGCCTGTTTGCATTATATCGCAATAAATAAAGAATAAACCCTTTCGTTTTGTCTACTGCAGTAATGTGGTTCTATTCCTCTGTGCTGTGAAGCATTGTCTTTGCCTAACACTATCCCTGTACCTGAGAGGAGTCTGTGTACTTCGCCGAGTCTCATCGCTCACCGCTGAGCAATATTGAGTTGTTAATAATAAGTATAATACAACGTCATAATACCAAATTTAATAATAACACGCTTAATAACCTTCACCGTATCAAGACATTTTATCTGACAGAAAAAATAAATGTCCGTCTAATAATGAATCTTTTGTGCGAGTTGCATAAAAAAAACAACATTATAAACTATAATTTCCGAATAAGACCTCAACTAGCAAAAACGTTATCGAGAAATGTGCTTGTCTTGATGTTTTCTACACAATGTCAAATAACCCTGTGTACACTAGAGTACGTTGGGTGGAACTGATGGGGCTACAACCCCTTCCAAAATGTTGATTGATTGATTGATTTGGTTTATTTTACTTCGCTCTTTGTGCCACTTTTGGCTAATTTGCGAAGATAGAGATGAGTGATGATGTGATGAATTTGATAAATGGACACTCAAAAACATCCATGCCCATTCCATGATTCGAACCAGGGACTCCTGGCGTCGTAGCGCGATGTGCTAACCACTCCGCCACGAGGGCCGACCCAAAATGTTGAGAAATCAATATTTTCAAATTGAAGAAGTAAAGAAGGCCAGAAAATGAAAGTGATAAATGCAACCCCGCCTTTAAAATAACTTATTACCATTTTTGTCCTTGAACTACTTTAGAAACGAAGGTTGAAAATGGTAATTACTTACAAAATATTTATCGTGTATCCTGGCCTCAACAACGCAGCTATGAAATATAACACTTTTGCAACTCCATCCCCTCCGAAATAAACCTACTTACGCTAGTGCTTGTGTGTGTATGTATGTATATGTATGTGTATATATACATCTACATAATTACATAATACTAATAACCATATTGCTTTACGTTAATTTCTTTACCAGAAATATAAGTTTTCAATATTTTCACTTTTCGTAACGTCAGTCCTGATACAGCTACACAGTTATGCGATGATAAAAAGTTTCCTTTTTCAGTGAATGTATGCTTGATAAATTATGAAAGACTAACAGTTCACAAAAGTTTTTCTTTCCGCGTTAAAATATATTTTCGACCAAACATATTATATTTCTATGCCCCTACAACTACAAACAGAAAAATTAATCACTAGAAAAGTAGAAAGTGGATTACCAGATTAGAAGTAATAGCTGAATAGTTTACGTCGCCGAAGGGTAGACGACAAGCAAGAAAATGCGTTGGCAACGCTGTCTTTCACCGCTCTCCACCCCTACTTACAATTTCTACCATGTTATCAACATCATATCAGTAACTGTCTCAACCCATTGGACTGTTTTAAAGTAAAGATTTTCTACCGTGCTTTAGATATTCTTGTTAATCAAATAAAGAATAGATTTCAGGGCATGAAACAAATCAAAGAAAGCCTCACCTTTTTAGCTTTTAAGCCCCATGAAGATGTATCTTGCACTACAGTTACAGAAATTGTTTGTTTTCGGAATGTAATCAAAAGAAGAAACATGCCGAACATCAGCGAAGTTGTAGAATTGCTCTTGATAGAAAACAAAATTCTTGCTAATAGCATTCCAAACGTATTACGGTATATGTTGTATTTGATCCTACATGTGAGGTCTTCATCAGCTGAGAAGTCATTTTCCACACTAAAATTTACCAAACATTACTTGAGAAGCACGATGACAAGTGTAAGATTGAGTCGACTGGCTCTCTTATGAATCGAAAACGAGTTAGCTCGGAAATTAGTCTCGACCAAACTAGCACAAGAATTTGCTTCCATAAAAACACAGAGAACTAGTAATAGGCATTTAACAGCATCGTAATTTTTGTAGTAACAGTGTACTGTCATATGTAATTACAATATCTAATTTTTTAGTTTGTCTGTTGTCATAACCTTACGTACCAGTTTTTACATTGATTCAAATTCGTGTATATATTTTCATATTTGTATACCTATATTAGCCTAAATGTAGGCGTGAATTAATATTTTAGAAGATATTTTTTTAACGTGTAGGGACGCGCAACTGAAAGTTGCGGGGGGGGGGGCGCAGACCGTGTTAGTTACGCTACTGCTGAGGGGCGTGGTTGAAGGCTACTGCTTTACATAATACTGAAGAGCAGATTTCCTGTGTGTCCTCACAATCCACAATGCTTTCCAGGAGAGCAAGCAGATGAAATTCTGCATGGATGAGAGGGTTCATCCGGAGCCAGAGGTATAATCCGAGAGCAGTGAAAATCCAACCTTAGAGGTAGAACACTCTACACGAGGTTTCATGTATGGAAACCAAAAATCACAAGAACCTATATATGACTGGTATAGACACACAACCAGTCAAAAACAAATGATCATCTCTCACACTTTCATTGAATTAACTCAATATACTGTCACTTATACGTGTCTTGTTTGGATTTTCTTTCTTTAACGTATATCTCGAAAATTGGACTTTCTTATGGTACTGTTCAGATGTTTATATCTTTCTTGTCCTTGTGAAATACTTTTGTATTTTATTCTTGTGTCCATTTCATTGTTCATTTTCTTCTTTTACTTTGCGATATTTGATTATGATTGTATTGGTAAAAGTGGTGTACTTTCGAATTTTCTGTATACCGCACTATAAATAGTGGAAACGTACGTAATCCCGAACACAGTGGTAATAGCAAACACCAGGTTCTTTGCTTTACTTGCTTGCTAAGAGTTATCCAATTGATGCCGCCAACTAGCGGCTATCACGGACAATGCGTTAATCGTCATTATAAGAAACCGGATTTTAAAGAGAAGCCCTTTTTAATTTTTCAACGCGGATTATGGAAGAAATAACAACAGCGTTGATAATTATCTTCAACCAACAAAATTAAATGGTTTTGACTTCCCTTTTTTCCCTTTTACAGCCCACATTCCCATTTTTTCCCTTTTTATGATATAATTTATTTTCTGCTCCCTTTATTGTCAAGTTTTTGAGCTCACATTTCCTTCTTTTCCCTTATTTAAAAACATTTCATTGATCCCTTTATTGACAAAATATTAAAAACTTTGTACAACTGTATTTTTCACAAACAAAACATTCAACAATTGTTTATTTCGTACAGCTTAGAGAATAGAAAGAACAATTGCTTTCTACCCTATCTTTCCTCCATGAGTGTTGGGATTACGTTGCAGCGATTGTTGCAACAATCTGTTGAGTTGGAACTTGAATGTTTACTTCTCTCATAGATTTAGACTTCTATTGTAAAGTTTTTTAGAATAGTGTTAACTTTACTGTGTGACAGTAAATGCGTTAAGATGTTTCAAGGAAGCTTTACACTCCACTAAAATATTATTTTAAATGAAAACACAATATATATATAATTTATATATGAAGTAAAGTAAAAAAATGTAATAAATTTAATGTATCCCTAAAAACATAGCCCTTTTTCTTGTCCTTTTTTTGACAATAATTTCAATTTTTTGTTTTTCTTATGGTAATTTTTTTCCCTTTACAATCAAGTCTCTAGTCATTATTCTGTGAGAGATCAAAGCCAGGGAACAAAGATCGTTATCTTGAACTTGGCTTGTAATTTTTATGCTTTATTTGCTTCAAGATAAGTGTAGAATGTTATGTTATTTTTATATGTCGTTTACACTTAAACATTGTACATTTATTTAAGCAATTTTCAAACAAACTCGAATGCTCCTATGTTATATACAGAACGCGTGGTGATAAGGAAAACAAGGCACAGAAATGGGTAATGGCGAACAGGTGAAATCTTCCTCAGAGGTATGCGGTGTGTGTGTGTGTGGAGAATTTGGAGCTACAAAAATATAAGACACAAATATTGTAGTTCGTGAGAAAGAAAAAATCAAAATATATTTGTGTGACTTTTGCTCAGAATATTGAAAAGAGGACACACTTCACTACGTTGTACCCTGAGGAATTGAATGTGTAATGCTTCATCTTCAAAGTGATTATATATACTTTGGTAAAAATGTATTTAAAACAGGGTCTGTATTCTTTATTTTCATTTTATTTTTATGGTAACTGTCTTTTCATAAAGGACAATGGCGAACACGATGGTCAGCATTAGCCCGAAAAATCAGACCAATGCCGAACATGACAGCTGTGTCTTTTTCTGAGTTTCTTGTGTGAAACAAATAGTAAGTGAACATTGTTACCAGGTTGAGTTTGAAGGGAAGGTATTAAGGTTTCCTTTGAATGTATTCAGTGTCTAAAATGCTTTCAAATAATTCCACAATTCATCATCAAAGCTTAAGTGTTAGGCAATATCCCAGTTTCGCCTACTATTGGAAGTAAATAAATAAAGTGTTCCAAAAAAGGTGGGGCCGTTTCCTTCATGTTTTGTTCCACTTAAGCTGAAATTAGTGCTGTTCCACCATCTGCCTACAAGTGTTCGATTGTAGTGCCTTTTCTATCTGCTGATTAAACATCCACTTTTGACGCAGACCATACAAAATGTAGGAAGGCGAACTGTACTACATTTATGGAAAGCAAACAAATTGAAACAGTAAGATATATATACAGATAATTAAACTCAAAATCACGATAAGAACATTGTGCGAAAAACTTTATGGCTGGATAATACAAATTTCAAATTGCAGTCAATATTATTTATAGTTCCATTCATCTCCTTCCACATTCAAAATACAAGAATAATCCAATTTATGATACCCCGTCCGAAAATTAGTAGTTTTCGAGATAATCGAGTTTCAATTGTTTTTTTAAAAAATGACAATTTTCCACATAAAAAGATGAATTGAGAAAAAACTGCTCATTGTATGGAACTTATTTCAGCGTTTGCTGATAGCTAACAAATAAGTGGTTAGTTGAAAAAAAAGTTTTTCCCAAATAACAATCACATGTAAGTAACGGGTATCATATGGTCAAATTTATTGCAAATTGTCTCTACTTTAACCCCTTTCAGGGAATACATCTAATTACCAGTCACCCTGTATATATATATATATATATATATATATATGTGTGTGTGTGTGTGTGTGTGTGTGTGTGTGTGTGTGTATGAGGTGTATGTGTGTGCTTTTGCAGATGCTACCTTATGGGGACACTCGTCAGTTGTGAATCCACCTTATGGGGACCACACCGACTTGTGGGGACCAAAATCCGGTCCCCACAAGGAAATCGTTTCGAAAATACATTTAGAAGCCTCGGATCACTGCCCTTGAATTTTTGAGGAACGATAATGGAATTACCTAATAGGAAATACATGCAAGAACCTGATGGATAGCATCCTTACTTGGGAAAATTTGTTTTTCGCGTGTCCCCATAGGGTGGCAAATTTCAATGCAACGTGTGGGATGAGCTTACTATTTTCCACACCAGGTGGCAGAAAAATCGCGTCCGCGTTACACACCCACACGCTCTGGTTTTATCGCCCTTGTCGGTACCCGGGGGGAAGTGGAGTAAGGGGGGAGGTTTCGGGTGGTGGTGCGGTGAGAGGGGAGCGCATACACACGATTTCTTTCCGAGTAGACCTTGTGGGTACCGGAGAATCACCTCCCGGTCAAAGGCCAAGATATTCAAGGTGTATCGGCGCTCGTCAGGAGAGATTGAGACAGTGTCTGGCTGAAGGTCACTTTTTACCCCACAGCTTTCTGGAATTCGCTTTCTGAAATACTTTTAATTCTTATTATTTGGCGCCATTGCCCTCTATCTAAATATATGTTTCGCAACCGGTGTTCCTCCACAAGGTCACGGGTGTGCTGCGAACTTTTCTTGTAGTAACAAATTGAATGTAAATTATTTAATCTGACTACCATGCGAGAGATCCGGGTTCGATCCCCAGCGGGGGAGAACCAGTATATTTTCCACCTGTTCAAGCGGTTCTGGCGCCCATCCAGCGTCGTATAAAGTGGGTACCTGGAGAAAACGTTTGGCGAAAGAAGGTGGCCATGGACGTGGTGCTGATCACTTCACCCCCACCTTC
Source organism: Lepisma saccharinum (assembly GCF_977018435.1). Lineage (NCBI taxonomy): Eukaryota > Metazoa > Arthropoda > Insecta > Zygentoma > Lepismatidae > Lepisma > Lepisma saccharinum. The sequence continues at coordinate 204,961,426 of NC_139229.1, read as the reverse complement.
GACCGTGATCAAGAAAGTGTAGGGTCCAAACTCCACACCCACTTTACTCCTTCATGGCATGGTGCAATGCACAGGGAAGCACTTTACTTTTTACCTTACAAATTTGTTTTCTTATGTTTGTATTTTTCGCTCTGTCATTGTCATGACTTAAATAAGACGCCCCTTGATGGCAAGGGTCAGTTTGTTATTACACATACATAATCTCTACAGGCGTTTCGGATCCATATAATCAGCTGCATGAATCGTTTCAATAATAATAATAATAATAATAATAATAATAATAATACCAAAAGTACCTATGAGTGCAGTGAATTGTATTATTATTATTATTATTATTAGTAGTAGTAGTAGTAGTAGTATTTTTAACTGATTATATTATAACTCATTCCTAAACTTTTAATTTATATCAACAGTGCCGTAATGTTTTTTTTTTTAGATAAATAAATGTTATTATGTGCCGTGTTCAATACTGGACAATTTATGGTATTCTGCGAGGACAAGAAGGTTGCGGAACATTGCTCAACCTTTACTTTTACAGATGATCGAGTATTTTGAGGGGTTTAGAATTATCAGAAGGAAAAAGATACTTTCGGAGGTATTTTCTTATGCCCTGGTACCTTAAAATTAACTCAGGGCGTGAGTTCCGCGATTTTTCTTTTACGGATTCCCTTTTTGATTCATCCTTTATTTTCCTTATTTTTTTGTTTACAGTAACTCACTGCGACATTGGCATGAAGAACCGAATTTGTTCGGTTTTCCTGAACAACGTTGTTTTTACAGCATTCTCCGAGGAGATAAGTAAGATTAAAATAAACGTTAATAATAGTAGAAGGTAAATGTGTGTTAGTGTTCAACATTAATAAAATTTATGAATACAGATACAAAATCACATAAGTGTGTAATTGGTTTGGTAATGTTTTGTCAGGATAGGTTATATTGTGTGTTGTGTGCCTTAATGTTTGTGTTAGTGTCAGAAGGAAGTCATGAGCTAACAAGACGTCCGTTAAAAGTGTAAAGTTAGAGAGGCCCTATCACGGGTAAATACATGTTTTTCCGTTATTTTTCCCACTTATTTCTCCTTGATTCAACCTCGATAGCGAGAAAAGATTAAGATTCAGTTGAAGCGAAGAAACTTCTTTTGGTACTTAATTACTGTGATGTGTAGGGAGTAAAACCACAGACTAAAAAACGAGGGAAGAACAACGTTAATACCTATTTTGTTCTTTGTTTCTTGACTGTAAATTTACTGATCTCTAGGACACAGCCTATATATTATGCAAGTTCTGTCCCAAGAGTAATTAGACCAATTCTAGAAAAATCGTTTTGTTGAAGGCACTGGTGTGTTTAAGGGGGCTATCGAATTTGAACCTTCTCAGAACATTCTCTGCACATAAATACTATCAATTAAATTCAATACCAATTTTTTTGCCCGACCCTGTGGCCGAGTCCAGGGGTTCTGGGTTCGAGTCCCGGGTAAGGCATGGGTATTTGTGTTCGTCCAGTTGATAAGAAACAAAGAAAAATGTAAGAATTGAAAAGCGTAAAAGTGAGAAAAAGAGTGAATGGTGGGGAATACCTCCGTGTAGGGGGTATTTCCTAAAATATAAAAAAAAAAAAAAAAAAAAAAAAAAAAAAAAAAAAAAAAAGTGGTTAGCACATCGCGCTGCGACGCCTAGGGTCCCGGGTTCGAATCCCGGTCGGGCTTGGTTGTTTGTGAATGTCCATTCATCAATTTCATCATTTCATCACTCATCCCCAGCTTCGCAAATTAGCCTAGAGGCACAAAACGCGAAGTCAAATAAATTAAATCAATCAAAAATCAATACCAATTTATGTGATGTAAAAATGTGAATAGAATTTATATTTTTTCACATATGCCTTTTTTAATGTAACAATGCTATTGTACGTTAAATATTGCTGCCAAGTTGCTCGATGACTTAGAGACAGTCAAAGACGACAGTTGCTACCACTAAGAATCCAGATACCTGTACCCTGCGCCGTCACGTTTCAATTTATTCATCATTGTTGCGGCCTACGAGGAAGGAATCCTTGATTCTTCAAACTGTTATGGGTTTTCAGCGACGCATTTATGCGCAGCAACCATAACTTAGCAGGGGCAAAGGAGACACTTGCTGCCAATTTTTTTTTTGGTTTATGGAAATTCACTAGATAATGGTACTTTTGTTAACCTCCTGAAACCCGAGGACTACAGTAATCAGTAATTTTATGATTTTGCAAATGTAACACTTATTTATCAAAATAGTCCTGGATGATATTTCTATGAGCTGCAAAAAAGAAAATATTCTGCTCCCCCCCCCCCCCCCCGCCATGAGTTAAGCTCCAAATTTTTATACTATAATCTGAGCATACGAAACAAACATTGAATATTTCATTCTGTAAAATAAGGTAAAGTTTTATGGTTGACGTAAAAGTGTGGAAGAAATCGAAGGAAAATTAAATTTAGATAAATAACATCATAAAATCGGATCGTCTTAATGTGAACGAAATTAAATAACGTCTATTTCTGCCATGAATTCAATGGCGCTTCCAGAAAATTAGTAAGAAGCCTAATGCTGCTTTTTCACTCTTGCAGATGTATTTTCCCAGTATTTCATATTATTTTTGACCGCTTTATGCCTGATCTGACCGAACTGGAGCTACAAATTCAAAGCGCGACAAGGACAACTTGAAACATGACCCCATAAGACATCAAATCCTGCAACCTATATTTACAAGATCAACGTCCTATCGGCGAAGCCCCTACGTAAATTCCTCAGTGTATGTGTAAATAAAATAGAGTAAGTGTTTGGAATTACAGTTTAATGTGGAATCTGTCCCAGGGAACTTTGATTGCAGCTTCAACCACTCGCTATCAGTTGTATTACGTTTTTCATTTTTGTCGGTAAAGGATATACGTATATTTACATTTGGATGGTCACTGATTCACATCTCACGACAGCCTAAAGAGTTCTCGTTGTCTTGTTGAGTCTATTCAGGCGACTGCTGAGATAGTGCCGCTGACGCTTTATTCCCTGCCCTTTATTTTCACTTTTTATACACCGTTATCCTCTCGCCGCTGTTCAGTTAATTTTGAGGCCTCCTCGATGGCGCAGTGGCAGAGTCGTCGCCTTGTCATCAAGGGGTCCCTGGCACATAGTGGTTCGGATCCCACTTTACTTCTCTCTCTCTCTCTCTCTCTCAATGAAAGAAAGAGAGGAGGAAAGAAATAAAAAGAAGAGAGAGAAAGAGAGAAAAGGAATAAACTGTAGATCCAGTCCCGATTAGCGTAACTGTGCATAAAGTTGACTTAAAACACCAAATCAATCAATCAACCAATTCAGCTAATTGTGCATATAAGCAATGATGAGTAAATAAACAAGCACCCAATCACAAAAACGATCCTTCAATTTTTCGCTTCTCATTAACTTCATTCATAGTTTCCAAAAACCTTTCAGCAGACTTGAATAAAAAAACGTAGGTCGTTCCCCGTGACGTAAGCATATCAGAATCAGCTGCCTTGTGACTTGAGAAGGAAAGGAGAAACGTGACAGGTTAGAAGTTAAGATTGCAATGCCTCGATTCGTGATACCCACACACATGCTTGGAACCTAATGTCTTGTGTTTCGTTGTTGATAAAAACACAGCAGCCCCAGAGAACATTTGTGGAAGTTGCTCACAGCATGTCCACTGCTTCATTTCGACCTTGAGTTCCTTCGCTGGAATCACTTTGAACTGCATCGTGCGATGTAGGTATATTGGAAGTCAAACGTCCCATCTTGTGAACGTCGAAATACATACATCTTTTATTATAAAGTTGATATTACAAAATATATGCTACGAATGATGTGATAAAAAACTAATGGCAGTTATTTTCCTCAGGACGCCTAACTGCCAAGCGGGTGACCAGGGTTCGATTTCCGGGTGGGGCATGATATACTTTCGGAATTTTTTCCGGCCTTGTCCCCGCATAAAGCGGGTCTGGGCTCATACAGTTTCAAATCTACTGCTACCTGAGGCCAACCCTGAGAGGTAAAGGCGGCGGCAGCGTGCTGCTGATCACATCACCTCCAAATGCCCGAGATCGAGTTCGAGAATATGATGGGTCCTATACCTATATCCCCTAAATGTGCCTTTATGGCACGGTGCTATCTGCACGGGGAACTTTACCTTTTACCTCACATTTATCACAATAAACAAGCTATGTTTAATATATATTAAAAAATATAGTAGTGACTGGGTAAAGGTTGTGTAATATCCCACTTTATTTGTCATGATTTTCTGTAACGTTACTAAACACGATATTTATTGCCATATTATTATTTTTATATTATATTTTTGGATTCTTTTATATTCCTTTTAGGAAACTGATTAGCGAATGTGTAAAGTGTTTCTCTCCAAGTCCATCAGCCCGTATGAACGATCAGTGTCTCAATTAAAAAATCTGATAGACCTAACAGATAGTAGGTAAACACATCTCTATCGGACCGTCCGTCTGTTTGGCCGTGAGGTGAAACATCCATATCACAGAATCTGTTGACGCTACACCCGCAAAAATAAACACAATTTAACGAAAGAGAAAATTCTAAACAATCCCTGTATAAATTATCTTCAATCCAATCCAAAAGTCGGAAACCACCCGTATATTTTCTCTAGATATTATATATTTATTTATTTATTTAACAAATGATGCCACAGAACATTGTTCCATTGAGACATACATACATTTTGTGCATTATATATGTGCATTACATATATCTGTGCATAACATATATTGTTTCACTAATTCCTATACTGACGAACCCCTCACCCCTTTCTCCAATGAGCCAGTAGGACTCTTTTGAATGATTGAAATGACAGACTGTTTATATCAACGCTCGGATCATTTGCTACTACTTCATTATAAGTTTTACCCATTTTCCACATCGGAGATATATTTACATAATTTGTTCTTGATTTTGGTACATGAAACAAACCGGGTTTCGGTCTGCTTCTCATTTGAGGTACATGATATTGTAATGTAGATACTAACCCCATAGAGTATATTTTGTTATTTGCAATTTTATATAACGTGCTCATCAAATTAAGATTAAACTTTTCTTCAATTTTTTCAATGTTTAACTGCGATACAAGCTCAGAGTACGGATTGAATTTAGGATATACTTTGTCTTCTCTATACTTTATGAAATTCAAGAACTTGGACTGAATCATTTCCATTTCCCTCATATGTTTTTTTTTGTCCAAGGGCTGCCATATTACCGACGCATATTCTACGAGTGAGCGTACTAGGGAGACATACAAAAATTATTAATATTGATGTATTTTCTAGATCTTCCCCACATATTTTTATCAATCCTAATTTCTTATATGCTTGGTTAACGATATGATGCATATGCTCTTTAAAACATAGATTTGCGTCATACGTGATACCAAGATCCGTGAATTTAGTGACCTTAGCTATTTGTTTTCCTCCCATCTGACACTGGAAGTTTCTTTTTATTTCAGAGTTTGTTATAGACATTACTTGACATGTATCAAGATTAAATGAAAGTCTATTATTTTCGCTCCATTGTAGTAATCTATTTACGTCTGCCTGCAAGTCAAGGCTGTCTTCGTCAGAGCAAATTGTTCTAAAAAATTTTACATCGTCAGCAAATATAAGTCAACGTGATATCGTAATAATTTTCGGGAGGTCATTAATAAAGAGTAAGAAAATGAGTGGGCCCAAATTGGATCCCTGCGGCACCCCAGAAGGCGTAGGGTATTCCCGAGATATGTATCCTCTATAATTGACAAATTGCTTTCGGTCCATGAGGTAAGATTTTAGCAGCATAATTACGTTTTCAGAAATATATTAAAATACGATAGTTTCTGAAGTAAAATGTCATCATTTACCGAATCGACCGCCTTGGCCAGGTCAGCATAGATACCTGCTTCCTTTCGTCTAATTCATAAGCTACAAAATGTGCAAATTCGGCAAGGTTTGGGATTGTCGACCTCCGCGATATTATATCATAATATAATATAACCATGTTAGATGGGAGATATAGCCGATCGTACGTTGGCCATTATTCTATCGTACAGTATTTGTTCAAACACTTTGAAAAAAACTGAGAGAATTTACACTGGCCTAAAGCAATCAACGTTCTTTGCATTTGCCTTTTTTTGGGAAGGGATTAACTTTAGTGATTTTCCATTTTGATGGGAAGTTGTGATGTTCTAAAATGTTATTGAATATTATACTCAATGCTTTTATTAGCAGTTCAGCGCACCCCTTGACCACATAGGGAGGAATGATGTCCATCCTCACTGCTTTTTTGGCTTTCAACATTTTAATTGCTTCCTCGATATCACTCAATTCGATATACGATATATCGAGTTGGGAAAGCACTCCGGTTTTGCACTTATCTGATTCAACTATAGAGTACTGTAAATAATCTTTGTACACCGATAGAAAGTAGATAGTAAATGCATTTACAATATCGTGTCCATTGTGTAAGATTTCATTGTTGTATTCAGAAGTATCACTACCTGAATCCCTCTTTTTATTTCTAATATAAGTCCATACATTATTTAAATCTATCCCTATGTTTTCCTCCGTCTCACGGATGTACGCTTTGTACGCTGCTGTTAGCCCTTTCTTTATCTCTTTCCTAAGATTCTTGTATTTCCCTTCATGATACTCTGCGTTGCAATTACCTTTTCCCCACTTTTTGTAATGATATAATTTTGACATTATTTTCCTAATAATGTCACCATTGAACCACACAGGATATTTAGGTACCTTGATGCGTTTCAGTGGTACGCAGTCATTCAAAATATTATACAAAATATCATAAAACGTATTAGTTAGTGTATTGACATCCTCAATATCGCATAGATTTACCCAGTTATAGTCTGTTAATTTTAGATATAAAGACTGGAAGTTCGCTTTTTTTAAGTTTTATTGAAAATTTACATTTTCTGCTTGAGTTGAAACATGGACCATTAATGTAGCCATATGCGTTATTAGGAGATAAAGTGCTTCATCTCTGCGGCATGTTAGATACCCCGTACGCCATATTGGATTCGCCATATTTGATATAACCTTTTTTCAAATGAGAATAGGGGTAAGTAACACATCAAACATCTTTGACAGTTTTCGAGTTCAGGAGAACCATTATTAAGTACGTAATATTATATTATGCAGACACTCAAAAACGAATAAAAATCCCTTAAAAAGGATTTCAAATGTGATATTTCAGAAAATTTCACGTTATTTCGGTATGACACATGATCCCCTTTCCAATTAAAAAAAATAAGCGGATTTGAAGTTGGAGCGGGTATTCTTGTTGCACTCTTTAGTCCAAGACATAATGGTAATGATATTATTGGTTTAACGTTATGCGTTGTTATGAAATTGGGTGGTTCCATGTTTTTGCCTGTTTATACGTCGGTACTTTTTGACACGCCGTAACTTCGAAAGTAATACAGATATCTTAAAACCGGATTTCACCATTCAATTTTTCAGAACATTTTACATGAATTTGATATGTCATTTGCCTATTCCCATTTGAAAAAAAAGAAGAAAAGCTTTCTATCCACTTTCATCAATTGATTCTCATTGTGTTGCGATTAACCTAGAGAGGTAGACAAATATCGTAGAATAACAAAACAGGAGAAGAAAGTAAGGTATGGACACATAGACTCCTACATACTGCACGTGATTGCATTCACGGTTTATAATATCTGTAGAAATTATATGGGTGTTTCTCTTTCGACTTTCGAATCACCCTGAATTTTAAAGTGGTGACGTGACCAAAAAGGTTCGAGCTATAAATTGAAATTTGTCAAACCAACCGGACGCGTTATTAAAAATCTCCATTGAGTCTTTCATTTAATTGTTGTAGTCATTCACGAAATAATTGGATAGATAGTCAAAAACCATAAAATAGAAGCGTATATAGGTAGACCTGTCAAATACTAGCATGGAGCGGTATAAAGTATCTGGATATGAGTATCCGTCTGTTTATGGGAGGCAATGAATCGAAAGTCAACAATGAAAATATTCTTATACTTAAATATCTTGGACTCAATTAAAGCTACGAACGTGTAATTTGATAGATATGTTAAATATCAACTTCCATGGGCGTAACTTGGGACCTACCTTGGGGGGGGGGGGAGGCACGATCGAATTTTTTTTCATTCCATAACTACTGTATTTGTAAAATTAAAAAGTTATATTAATATAAAATCAATTTTTAATTAAACTTTTAAAACCATTATTATGTATTGGAAAATTAATAAGCCGAATAGAAATTTTAAACACACAGCAAACTTTTGTTGTTATACTTAATTTAAACTTAGGAGATAAAAGAGCATTCTTCTTTCTGGTTGCAAATATTAGTCCTTGGGGGCTTGTTTTAAGGTAACCTTCCCCACCTGAAAATACTTGTTTCAAATGGTACATGTTAGAAATTTTAATATTGAAGGAGTTAAGGTCAATCTGTTTCAACGGTGAATAGATGATGATCATGCACATTCGCTGATGCCAGAATTATTTAATATATAGCAAACTGCTCGCATTTAAGTATTCAATTTAATATTTTTGATATTTAAAGTAACATCTGGTTATTCACGTGGGAATTTACAAATACAATTGTTGTCAATATTCTTTAAACTGTAATCAAGGGACCCAGGTCCGATACCTGGTGGAGGCCCATAGTGATTCGGATCCCACTTTAAACTGTAGGTCCAGTCCCGATTATCCTATTAGTGCATAAAGTGAGGTTAGAACAACAATTTAACAATATAATTTATACGTCACACAGCATGCATGAAACTTTTCAGATTCGTTGACTTTCTGCTATCCACTGTGTACGTCCCAGCACTTGAGCCGTAGAGAAATATCGACTTGTATGGAAATTTTCACACGCATAAATCTTCCACGGTTTCATGTGATTTCCGGTTTCTGTGAAGAGCAGGACTTCCTCCATGCCGTAAGGACCACACAGTATTTGCAAAGACCTGAAAATCTGGACAATTCCTACTTTATAAATTGGACATTTAATCAATGTAGTTCTCTTTCTAAATTTTGTAGTCTTTTCTGTGAGAGGGCGCGATAGTTCGCTCTTTGTATTTCTGCCATTTTTTAAAGAACAAGAATCAGAGCTCAAGCATGTATATACGATGAGTCCAAAGGGTACCTGGAGAGGGGAAGGGGTGATTCTGAATTATTTATCATCATTTTTACCCCTGTTTCCTCATTAAATAATAATATATTTCAAGAAAACTGGTCATGTGCTTTGGCTTTCAGGCCTTTGAAAACTCTGTACCATGGTGTGCAAAGTATGCAGTACGGTGTGAGGTTGTTTGCATGAATTTAGTTGAATCTAGCACAGTATAGTTAAACTATTTTTTACCGTGTAAATTTTACAATTTGTTTGCAGCAAGTTTTGTCACTCATGTTGAGCAGTTAATACCTCTAGTGCATAATGGTTCTATTATTGCAGAAGAAAACTATAAATGAGCCCAGCAACTCATCAATTCCTCCTCTGTAAACGATATATATTCTTCAAATACAAGTGATAGAAATGCAATAGTTTTGCGCTATCTATGTTGAAAAATGATGGTACCCAGCCACGCAAGAAATGTGGGCTTTAGAAGGGAATTCCTTCAGTATTTGGAATCATGTGAGACGTGGCATCCCCAAGAGTATCCGTGAGGTCATAAACATACTATATAGACCATAATACAATTTCGAAGGTTTTTTTATGCATAGCATATTTCGATCTTTATATCGCATATAAATCCGATCCGCCACATACCACATATAGCACACAAGTATGAGTGAAGCTTCTAGTTCTAATGAAGCTTCAGGCCTCTCCGATGGCGAAGTGGTAGCTTCGTCGCCTTGTAATCAAGGGATCCCGGGTTCGATACCCGGTGGAGGTACAAAGTGGTTCGGATCCCACTTTAGACTTTAGGTCCAGTCCCGATTAGCCTTACTGTGCATAAAGTGGACTTAAAACACCTAATCAATTAAAATTCATTTATCATTTTGGACCTATTAATATCATTCGTTTGTTAAATATACAAAACAGCAATAAGGCGAAGTATTTAATGCCCAGTAGCGTTGAGTATACAGTGTATTGGTCCTGAACCTTCGAGGGCAAGAGAGAATGCTCACAGCATCCTGAACTCACGGAGGTTGTCAATAATGTTTTGAACAGTTCATTTCAAATTTGGTAAATGTTCTCGTAAATGTTGTTCCTCACACACAAGAAAGTTCTGGGTTGAAACTCATGATCAGTGTTCTTATATTCACACATTCCTGACGGCACATTGAGTTCTGAACTATTTTCTGTCTCTGACATTTTATGTGTGGAATATACCTCTCTTTCACTCAACACATGATTTGGGGGGGGGCGGTTGCCCGCCCTTGCCTCCGCCAAGTTATGCCTATGGCAACTTCTCTCGGCAAAATGTTCTCAAGTGGTTTGTCTGTTTGTAAGTGAGGGCATGAACGTCCGCAGGATTTTTTCCAGGGAGGGGCAAGGAAGGTATTTTTTCCAGGGGGGGCAAACGAAGGCAAAATTTCCCCAAAAATAGTGTTGTTCCCTAAAAAACATTGCTTAAATATGAATTTATGGTGTTCATGCAATAATTAACACAAATTATTGTGGCTAAAATGAAATTATATGTGTGAAATACATATTTTTTGGTTGACTTTCATTTTCCAGGGGGGGGCCACGGCCCCCCCTTGCCCCCCTTCCGGACGCCCATGAGTGAGGGTAAACAATTTGACAACATATACCTGTCGATTGCTCAGAAATAATTGCAAATTGGATTGAAAGTAGTATTAAGTCTAATATTATGGAATAAATAATTGACATGTCGATAAAATTGTTTGTCTGTCAATGTGAGTTCAACTATGGATATACTACTTTCTGATTAGTACACAGAGCATAGAGCATTCGCAGTTACACTGTAAACACCGCTCTAACTTCTTTTTACATATCTGAGGTCCATAACGCTATGCTTGATCATTTTTACGTACACTGCTGTTATCCTCTAATCAACCAGCCCGAATAATGAAGCAAATTTGCATGTGAAAATTTAAAACTGTGGGTTAACTTTATTCATGTATTATAATTATGGACGGAAAATACATAAAATGGGATCTTTATAGTTCGCTTTTATTCATCGTACCTTCATCAACTATTTGTTTCGTTAACGGAAATGTCGAAGTTGCCAAATTCCGAACATAACTGTGGTACAACTTGCTGCACATGGAAGAAAAATATTATTTAAAGTTCTATGTAAAATTAAATACACTAACCGTCGGAGTGGTCAGGGCATGAGTATTCTTTCTGAGTATCACTTAATCAATTTCGTCAAATCATTACTCATCTTCATCTTCGCGACTATCCAAAAGTGGCAGAAATTCGAAGTAAAATAAACCAAATCAATCAATCAATCAATGAAATATACTAACTTGAAGTTTACAAAATATATTTACATGTAACTCGTACATAATCAATTTACAATCCATTGATGGAAATATATTTGCTAATTTCCGGTGATTAGAAGACAGTCAAAAGTTCTACTAATTCTTGACTTTGGTCGTTGAGATGTTCTTAAAACGTGCTCATTAAAACTTTCGAAAGCAGATATTGTGATGCATTAAGGAAGATTCGGGCAAAAGCAGATTTCAGAAGAATAAGTAAACAAGAAACAAGTGTCGTTTGAAACGAACATTAAGAAGCAAGTGTGACCTTCCACACCGGGGCGACGCAATAAGCAGCTCAGTTGCCTGTAGATTGGGTGACTCTCGGAAAGGTTCGTTTTTTTCTATAGTCTAGTTGCACCGTTCACGTGCAGTGAATGCTGCTTTGAAGATTGCAAAGAAGATCCAGGTGTTGTATCCCTTGCATTTTGTTGCTTTGGTACGAAACCCTCGGTTGGTTCAAGCAACTTGCTTGTCTCCTGTACCTACTGGTTATTTGTATATTTTGTATGAAATCTTCGTAACATAAATGTCATAGCCAAGAAAAACCTCGGAGCACTTGTAATGGTCGGATTGAGCAATACTGGTTTTGGAAATATGTTAATTAATTGCTGGCCAGCTACAAGGTGTAGGGTAAAGTAATATGTTTTCCATGTGCGTACTTATATGTTATTACTGGATGTAAGTGTATGTGCTCATTGGATTGTGCTTTGCTGGATATTAGATCTCTTTATCACCCCAGTGGGGGAGATGTCTTTCCAAAGACCGTTGCAGTGGAATTTTCCAATGCTACGGGGTTCAAGTCCACGGACGTTTACCCAGACTATAAAAAAGCCAATTGGGCTTTTATAGAAAACAGTGTTTCCCCATCTTTCGACGACGAGGAATGTCTCCTCGAGTTTAGTCCACTTTTGGTGGCTAGACTATTATAAGAATGTAGCATTTGGTGTAAGCCAGCCCCTGTTTGCTGTCCCAAGTCCCCTTTAGAAAAGTTTTGAATATTTGGAAATTTCCGTATTGAATAGTTGATGCCCAAAAGAAAGAGTAAAGGCGTAAGGAAACGCATTTGTAATGAACGGAATATCATTTCAGCTGAGGGTAGGCCCGCAGAGATAGTTTTGCAGAGATATATATATAACAACGTATAATAAACAATATAATCCTACTAGAAATGTTGTTGCTGTTGTTGTTGATTTGGTGTTTTAAGTCCACTTTATGCACAGTAAGGCTAATCGGGACTGGACCTACAGTTTAAAGTGGAATCCGAACCTCTATGTACCTCCACCGGGTATCGAACCCGGGACCCCTTGATTGCAAGGCGACGACGCTACCACTGCGCCATCGAGGAGGCACTACTAGAAATGTTATGATTT